>NC_140452.1:6265802-6865802 GCF_963576455.1 Neolamprologus multifasciatus
ACTTAAAAACCGTATGTGTGCGAAAAAACAAAGATATCATGGAGAGGGAAAACAATTTTTAATGGCACTGTACTGTCAAAATGTTAAATAAGTATATGTCGACTGGTCTTAACGAAACCCATTTTATCAATTGGGATCAGGGGTGGTAAAGAACAGCTGGAGCAACCACTCAATGTTCATAATGCAGCAATCATATTTTAAAGGTGCCTTGTGGAGTTTTAGACCACTTAAAGTGCTGCAGAGAAAGGTTTTCTGAACAAATTTGAACACGTTCATGATCTTCAGGTGTGTTTTTTTTTTTCAAACAAACAAATCAAATCCATGCTCAGATAAAGAAATGAAAATGTTTTGTTAGATTTTGTGGAATTACAGAATAGTTTTGATTAAAAACACTGAAGATAACTGGAGTGTTTGTTATTTACAAGAAAAGTGTACCAGGCACTTGAAATAAAATACTGTGTATCTGTAGCGATTCTACTGCTGAAAACCTGTTGAATAATGGGAATGAGAATGACGGCCACTAACTTAATAGCTTATGGAGTTTATATTATGAAACGTTTTTTCACTATCTTGGCAGCACATGGTTAAATAATAAAATGTTTTGGAATTAAAATGTAAAAAAAAAAAAAAAAAAAAAAAAAAAAAAAAAAAATAAGTATATGTCTCACAAGTAATATTTGTCATTTTCTTTCACACTATGCTGTTAAAATAACGTGACTTGCACCACCAAAAGGCAGATAACCTTTGCATTTCCTGTTCTGGTGCGCTACCTTATCAAATAAAATAAGTTTGCTTGTGGAGATATCCACAGACATAAATCACAAGTCACAACATGCCACCTTGACACAACATCTTGACCTCCCTGGTTGGGCTTGCTGGGGCTCTAAATAATTTCAGTCCAGTTTTTTTTGTGAACTGAAATAGCCCTGCTGTGCTTTCCATTAAATGTGATGTATATGTGTTTCATATTAACTCTTATCTCTCCGTGTATCTATATATCTCTTTTAAACTGTTACACAACGAAGAAAGATTAAATATTATCATATGAATTGACCATAAACAAATGAAAAAAGTTAACAATTCAGAATTAAAACTCAACTATTTAACAAACACAGGTGTTAAAATAAAAACTTTGATATCTTGGAAATGGTAGCCAATCGTCTATTTTAACTGTCATATTTGAGCACCTCAAAATCTTTTAAAAAAATAGCTCACCTCTCTACCTCTCAAGCAGATAACGTCTGAAAAATTGTTGACCAGCGTAATAGGAGATCTTTTGAAAGCAGAAAATCGGACTGCTGAACTGCTCAAGCTGACAGTCGGACAATTAACATTTCAGACATACCACAAATCCATCTCATAATCTGAGCGTCTGGTTGTTGACGACTGAGGTGATAAATCACATGCAGTGATCCCACTCAGCTGGACATTAAGTGATCTGGCAATTCTGCCCAATTCTAAAATTAGTTGACCGTTTCAGATATCGGGCTTAACCACCTCAGCTGTCTGCCTCACCTGGCACCAAGACATTGTTTAATTGCTTCATTTGGGGCAGCGCTTCATTCCCAAACCAAAAAGGGCAGTCTGTCACCTGACTTGGAAATCATCTCATGTCAGATTTTAAGTAGCTTATACTAGTATTGCCTTGACCATAATACAGCATTTAAAAAAAATCATTTTAACAAATAAATATTGTTAAAGAAATGCTCAAGAAATATGATTATTTCAGAGGATCATATATAAAAGAAGTAATTGCCACCATTTAAAGAATCAGAATGACTCTCCTTTCTCTTATTTCAAAGGATAGTGGGTTAGTGAGCAAAATGCAGATAGAAAAATAAAAGCAAAAGACGAAGCAGCTGGAAGAAGTCACAAGAAGGAGAGAATAAACAAGCAAAACCTCAACGAGGGCGAAAGCTAAGGACAGACAAAAAAGGGAACGAGAGCGGAAAGATATTTGGTAGCTTGTGCAAAGTATTGGAAAAAGTATATAAGCGAGCTAGTCTGGCTCGGGACAGACAATTTTAATTTCACAAAACATTCCCACTATTTGTATCTTGCAAACAAATTACATAATGCAGATGAATCAGCATGAAACTGGCACAGACAGTTAACAATTAAGTAGCATTAAGAAGCAGCATTAGGAAACACAACAAAGAACAGGATGGATTAAAGGATAAATGCAAATGGATAAATGAGAGACAAGCTTCAACTTGAAACCCAACAAAGGGTCCGTTAGGTAATATGAGATTTACCACAGCATTAGAAGACAAAAAAATATGGAGGCACTGATTTATACAAACTGGAGCTAAGTGAGGGTTACATAAGTTTGTAGCAAAGACTGAAAGTTCTCACCTTTCTAACTATATTTTTTTTCAATATGCTTGCGATCTTGATTGACAGGCTGGGGGGCTGCAGGAAGTCATTTGCATAAGTAAATAAGGACATTCTGAGCAAGTTCACTGTTACCATGGTGACGCTAGAAGACTGTGAGGACACATTTGGCCCGTGTTTAAACTGCTACAGGGGAAACTAGACAGGTGCTCTGTATGTGAGTGCACATTAAAGACGTGCAGATACACATGTACGTATGGATCCGGTCCACACATACACACAGCTCTATTCAGTACAGTTAGTATGAATGCATATGCAACACAAGCGTCTTCACAGAAGCTTCAAAGATTTAATAAACTATTATAGACAAATGCAAAACTTCAAAGCAGAGTCTCTTTGCTGAGAAGATTTCTGACCTAACAATAGCATGCTTACAGCCCGACAACATTAAAGCACTTTATATTCATCAACTTGTACACATCGTCTGCATAAGAAAAAATGTGTTTGATCCAGAGGAATCTTAGATCTTTGACTTCTTTAATGTGCTGCTTTATTTATTTATTTATTTGTGATGCAGTGAAAACTATTGGTGCATAATGTATGCATCAAAAAACACGAGAAAGGGCAGACTGAGCTGTCAGAAACCCACACAGAGGACATCGCCTGAGCGTACCTGAGCGAGCTTCACACACCTAGCCACATTTTTATGATATTATTCGTGTGTTGTCACAAGTGTCAATGTTAACTGTGTAGAAGCTACCATAGATCTCACATTTTTCAGTATGTTATCTTGTCTCAAAAACACTGACACAGAATCAACTGAGCCCCGAAGCAAGAAAGTCGAGAATGAGAAGCTTTTGAGGAGTTCTTCAAAAAATTAAGTTTAACTCTAGCAATACAGAAATAAAATTACACATTTTACATTTATACCTAAACCAATTGTGTTTAGGTATAAAGCAGGGAGCATGATGGATATGTTCTATGATTACAACATATCCATCATGCCGTGCCGACACAAGACTATGCTGGTTGCCGCTCATTTGTACACTTCTTTTGAAAGGTGCGCCTTGACAAATACACCAAAAGTCAATGAAAGTACACAGATTGTGTAAAGATAACCACTACAAAATTGCCAGAGACCACGTCTCCTTAAATGGCCAGAGAGCATTTCATTAAGAGTCCCTTTTATTGAACTCCCGCTTAAACTGCTAAAACGCTGTCGGAGGAAGGATGAGCAGCTTGCAACTCTGTTAGTGCACATACTAATGAGGCAAACAGCAGCTAGCTGCCACAGCCCGGACTTTATGATATCAGGGAGGTAACTCTAGTTTAACAGTCACTGACTGGCACATCCTTCCTTTCTGCTTGACTTTCTTGGTCGATGAAATAAGGACTGTGGGTAATCTGTAGTGAACTCAAATAACAGGTGAGAGATTATTATCGAAAGCAGAAAATCAATCTTTAAAGAATCAGTTTTGTGACAAACTCCAGAACATGGGTGGATAAGTGTTTGTAAAAGCTCCTTTTTTCCTAAGAACGTTTTGTCTCGCTTTTAGATATGCACCCATTTGATTTTTACCCCAGACTCCCTCTTCTCTGTAAGGACAACTGTCTGCACTTCTCCTCAACCTTTCTCGCTGTGCAGTGTATTGCAAACACAGCAGGAGTTCTGTCAGAAGAAGATTATAATGCATCTGATCGGGTCAATGGACAGTAATGATAGATGGCTCCTGAACAGAGGGGAGTGGAACACGTAAATGGTGGGTTTAAGGGAGACTGAGAGAAAGAGAAGTGGTAGTGAGAGGTTGAGTCAGAGGCTGCACTATTTGTGCAGGTCAGAAAGGAGATCAAACCCCAGCTCTTCCCCTCCCATTCGCTGTCCCCGCTGCTCTTTACACTACTCTTCTCTCCTCAGGGGATCTCGTTACGGAGGACTCATTGGCCTTGAGAACTGAGCCTATCAGCGTATGTGATAGGCTAAAGAGTGGGGGAAAAAGAGGGGGACAAAACATCATGCTTAAGAGAAAGAGCGTAAGCAAGAGTGAGAAAACAAAGTGAAAGAGAGAGAATGAATGCATGATGGGGAAAAAAATGGGACCTGCAATAGAGGGGGGTGGGGGGAGAGCAATCTGAGAAAAGGTGTGAGTGCAAAGAGAAGCATATAGCCTTAGGTACCAGATTGTTATTACTGCTGCAGATGGTTTGGAGATGCTTTCAGCAGATTTATGTTGTGCTATAGTATATATATGTGAGTGTGTGCATGTGTGTGCCACATCTCTGTTTGTACGTGACTACATGTGAGCACACATGTCACTATATGCTTGTTTAGTTTAAGTAATGTCAGCTAAATGCCATGTTTTCTAGATAAATAACCAATTAGAAGCTTGTGGGGCGTTTGCAGTGAGCTACAGCATCTAATCAAATCGCTATACACCAGCTGTAAACCATTGCTCTCATCTAACTGCTGCACACAGCCTGCTTTAAATATCCAATCAAGCGATTCAAGACCATGTGCTCACACAGTGAGCACTCCCCTTTCCCTCACGATACTTTGCGTTTTTCTCCTACTTCTGGATCGACATCCATTTTGCTGTCTGTCTCTTGTTCATTTGTCATCTTTTTCCTCATTTGTGTAACAGCTTTCACTGATTTGTTTTGGAAGGGCTTTAATGTGCCACTGAAGACTGTTGCTGTGTTTATATGTGTGTACACAAGCTGATGTGAGCGTGTAATTACGAGTACTTTTCCAGGTCCACGGATGCAAGAGTTAACATCCACCTCGTATGAAGACATAGAAACAGTGACAAAGAAGGAATCAGACACTTTGACTGACATACCTGTGCCCGTGCATACACTTGATCTCATACCCACGCAAATGTAGAGTCATAAAGGCTTCAAAAGGCACAGTTATTATCATCATAATCACTCCAAAATCTGCCGCATCTTATCTACCTTCTAACTCCTAATCCTTTCAGATTTTCAGTCATCCATCATTCTCTTTCTGCCTTTGGAGAAATTAGCCTTCTCTTCTCCTCATTTTATCTCCCTGTCACATAGCCAAGATGAATTTTTAAGATAGCTTCCCGCTGGGCATTCACAAAAGCAGTGGCTATTTCACAGCCTCACTTATAAGCTTAGTCTTGTGCATGCTGTGCAACCCACATTGTTTATATGCAGTGTTGGGAAGGTTACTTTTAAAATGTATTCCATTACAGAATACATGCCCCAAAATGTATTCTGTAACGTATTCCGTTATGTTACTCAATGAGAGTAACGTATTCTGAATACTTTGGATTACTTAATATATCATCATGCCGTTTACAACTACGTGAATGTACTATTGCTGTGATTTATTACTGTTACTGAAGGTCCGCGGCTCTGAACCGTAGTAAAGGGACCTCTGGCTAATACGGTGGGTTCTGTGTCGGGCTCGTAGCCGAAAACTAGCTTTACTTTGTTGTCTGGGTCAACTTTGCTAGCAGAGACAGAGAGAGGCGTTGAAAGGCTGCTCCAACGGAACTTATTGTTTTTGGAAGAAAACACGAACACGGTGTAACAGTCGAGTCTTAATAGCTTACTTACAACTGGGCTCGTCAGGCTCTCTTCTTGGCTGCAGTGGTTATTATTATATTTACATGCTTCCAGCTCCCGTTTTTGCTCGATGACAGCTCGTACTTTTCCTTTTTGTCCCTCCCTCGCTCACAGACACATAACGTGTATGGCAGTCCATTCTCCCTGCAGCACGGACTACACTGCCTATGATGCTACATTCTTTAGAGCTATACCTGTAGCATTCTGCCTATTAGCTTAGCACAACAACAACAAAAAAGCCTCTCTCACCCAGGAAACACGCAGAGAGAGAGCGTCACCCTGTAACCATGGCAACCGTAACGCTGCCACCTGAAGCAACAGAACGTAGCTGTCAAACAAAACCCAAACAGTCCTGACCCGCCACAATATGAAACAGGGAAGTACCGCCGTGTAATCCATTTATTTCAACAAAGTAACTGTATTCTAAATACCACCTTTTTAAACGGTAACTGTAACGGAATACAGTTACTCATATTTTGTATTTTAAATACGTAACGGCGGTACATGTATTCCGTTACTCCCCAACACTGTTTATATGTATGCATAGTTTCTAGACTTTAGGCAAACATTGACTACAAATCATTTTTATTCAAGAACTAAAAACATTTCTTGCATTTAAAATTATGTTAGCTTGTCCGATTACTTTTGAACCTCGGAAAACGGAGCATGATGTATAAATATGGCTGTAATTAAAAAGGAAAGTCAGCACTTCAATCACATGCAGACTGCTTGATTTAAAAAGCACTGTGGTGGTGTACAGACGCAAACTACAAAACTCTCAACAAATTATGCACCTAACTGTAGATGAAGCACGTTCATTTTAGTCCATCTCTGTGTGTGTTTCAGGGCTGAACATTCTTCTTGAGTTTATATTTTGCACAAGCAATCACATTTTCTTCCCTAACGGATACAAATGCAAGAGTTAGTGTCTCTCAGGAAGCCAGCTGAGCCTGGGCCTGTTTTGACAGTAAATAAGCTAATAGGCAAATGTCATGGCTATTAAATGAGTTAAGCCCGATCGATGTCAACTGTGGAGCAGAGGTGTATAAATTCAATTCAAATGAGACACCAACTGACACCAATAAAACATTTGTTAGAATTTGTCAGGAGAAACGCCAAGGGATGTGTGTGCGCGCGAGTGTGTGTATGCACGGCAGGGGGAGGGCATGGGGTGCATTTGTGAATGTGAATGTGTAACTGTGCGTGGAAAGGCAGTGGGAGGGAAAGCAAGGGATGACATAGAGTGAGCCACCCTCACTCTATGTCATCCCTTGACATAGAGTGAAAAGGGATTAAGTAGGGTAGAGGTGGAGGCACAGATGAAGACGTCACTTTGCTTTGGATTCTTGGCGGTGAGAGATGAGAGAGTGATCTCCCACGCAGGCTACAGAAATGCTTACAGTGACACTTTCCCTCCACCTGGGCTGAACAAAAGGAAGGGGAAAAGTGCAAACATGTCACAGAGCCAGGAGGAGATCAATGTCCACAAACACAGTTAGCAGACAAGCAGCCATGGACGCACAAGCTGAATGCAGCTAAGCATAGAGGATGTTATGCAATTTATCTTTTTTTAATACAGTCAGCTCTGTGCTTTTTATTCTTTTGCATCCTTCTCCTCACAGTCCTATTCGCCTCTTAACTATACATCACTTAAATCATTTCATCAGACAGCCCACCAGCTGTATCTTTTTCTCTGCAATGACAGCAACCGAGCTGAAGCGTTTTATCTCCATTCTCATCTCAACACTTTGGCTTTGATCTTCGGTTTGTGCGAGTGAACGAACCTCAACAAACCATCCCAGGGGGCCACACTCTGCTGTGAATCATGGGGATCTACTCGTGCAATCAAGTCAGCTCATATAGATGCTCAAATGTAAATGTACACATAAACTTTTGAAAGCATATTTGAAATGCAGAACAAACTGTGCAAGGTACCTAATACTAGTCTACAATTATGGTCAAATAAAGCAGGAGCACAGAGACATAATTTGTTTCCAGCTTGCAGATAATGTTCTGTTATATATCACTGAATTAGCATCTCTGCTTTCACTGCTCCACACGACCTCATCAGCATTCAAAAGTGAAGCTAATCAATTCCCAGGTAAGCTCTCAAATTTGCCCAGATATGTCTACATACAGAATGTTAGTTTAGCCCGAAGGCTGGTAGAAACATGACTTGTATTAGTATGGTTTTGCCTTCAGCATGTTAAGTACTTTGGTGTGGTGAACACCAGTGTTTTAAGTACTGTTTCTGGAAGTTAAATGACGATTGATAACTGCATATTTAATATGGAGTACACTCAGGCCAGCTCAACAACAAAAAATGTTTGTTGTTCTGAACCTGGCAATTCGTGTGGTCAATATCCTTGGCAGGAAAGGTTCATTTACTGATTCTCAAATGTCCATGTTTTAATTAATACAAGTGCATGGGCTAAGTGGAGGTGAAGTCATCATTACATGAAGCATGAGCTGTGTGTAGCAACCAGTCAGTTGTGAGCCCGTGTGCCAATCAGAAGTTAAAAAAAAAGAAACATAAAATGGAAATATTCAACTGTAGTACAAGTATTTGAAATTTGTTGTATCTGGATAAACCCCTTGAGATGTAACATCTTGTTTCAAGGAGGTCGACAACTGCAACATTAGCTTGACACTGATGCAATGACAGCTGAGGTCTGGGAGGTACTGGGAAGGTGAGCTTGAATCTAGAAGGTTTTCCAATGTTGGAAGAAGTAAAGAAGGAAAAACCACAGCGCTGCAGTGTGTGCTATGTGTGCGTGTTTATGCATATTTCATGGAACTATGATATTGAAGTACGTTTGAACCTCCCCCTCCCCTACAGGCCAGCCGCAAGGTCCTTCAAGCCCACATGAGCCAACATGAAGAACCACACAAACATACATGCACAAACACACACATAGTATGGCACCCTGGCCTTATGCTGATGAGTGTTTGTCCTTCAGCGACCACAAGAGCCACAGCAGAGTGATACAGTCTGAATGAGGACAGACGAAGCAAGAGAGAAAAAGATGCAGAGAGAGTGGTGACAAGACAGAGAGGGGAAGAAAAAAATGGAGTTAAGAGTGTAGTGTGCTGTGGGCGGAGGTGCAAGAGGAGCCAAGGCGAGGCGGTACAGAGGGCAAAGGTTCAGCACAGCTCGTCCAGCATTACTCCACCAAAATAGAGCTTCAAACTGAAAAAGGTAAGGCAGATTGGGGAGTGAGTGACTCACAGTAAACACTCTCAGCAAAAGTGAGTGTTTAATCTCAAAAGATTTTTTTTGGTGAACTTTACACCATTCAATTTGAAGTAGCGGAGGAAAAGACTGAGTAAGCGTCACTTAACAACATTACACCAGCAGCCCCAGCGTGCACAGGTGTGGGCTGCTTGGTGATATTACAAGTATTTCAATTGTTCAGTCGATGTGAAATACTATTAACAGCCAGAATTAAGGTAAAAGTATTTAACTCAATTCAACATCTCCTCTAATTGTATAACTATTCATTATAATATAGGACTAAAGTGTAAGTAGGATATTACAGTCCATTGTTTTCATGAGTCCAGCATATTTTAACATAAAATTTGCAAATAAAAAAAAAAATTATTTATTAAATATATTGCAATAGTGAAGAGTAACATACGTGATTTTTCAAGAAAAGAGGGGATTCTTTGTCATCCTGGTTTTTAAGTTACAGCAAGTTTCTAATTAGCGAGACACTTTGCTGCTGTTTAATGAACAACAAACTCTTTCAACCAGAACAAACAACCTAATAAACGAAGCACATGCACACACTCACTGAGTCTCACCAGGATACTAGCCCATCTGTTTGCTAAGGGATTCTTGCTTCCTCTAACACTGCTTAAAAAGAGAGTGGGAAACAAATGCAACCCACACACACTAGTGAGTACGGAGACATGACATCATTTTTTTCCCTGTGCTGAGTCTCTGCAAAGAACGTGGGCAGGAGTGTGCGGGTAGCTTGTGTGTGTGTGTGTGGCTCAGTGTGATTACTAAACGGTGAGAGCCGACACAGACTGTGGAATCGGCGCAGCAGACTAATGCGCGAGCCTCTGCGTCCGCATGTGTCACTTAGAAGTTGAGGCGATCTAAAGGCATCTTTTTTTTTTCATCTCTGCATCTGCTTCTGACTGTCTTTGTTCTTTTCTCCTTGTCTTCTCGCTGTTTATTAGCTGCTGTTTATGCAGTTATTTTTTTTTCTCTGGCTTTTGTTTGGATGCCATGCCCTGTGAGCATTGTTTAATGCTCCCCCACATTCCCTGAGGAGATTGGGGGGGAGTGTGGGGGCAAGATGGGGGAGGACAAGGGCATAGGCACTTCATTAATCAATCAACCAGCTTTGAAAATTTACCTAATTAACGGCTAATTACAGATCTGGGCACAGTGCCAGCTGGCATCCCATCCACCTACACCCCTGCAGTCCCCCAAATGACACTAGAGGTAAACATCCCTCCCTCGCTCCCTCTTTTTTACTCTCGTCTTTGTTAGTCCACCCATCCGTGCATCCTCTCCCCCCATTTGTTATTCATTCTCTACTGTAACAACAGATGAGCTGATCACTCACTCAAGACATCTCTGAGCACTTGGCTCATTCTCATGTCACACCATATGGCTGTCTGAATTTGTTTTCGCAGTCTCACCGGTGAAATATTGGTGGTCATCACAGGTTCCTGGAGGCTCTCTGAAGGCACCGTCTCTCTCCAATGATCATTGGTTCGGTTCTCGTCTTGTGCTTGCCAGCTCTCTCTACGGGACATACTGGCACGCCAGGCACGCTGGATCCTGGTGACATAAATCAGCAAAATGTATTTATTGAGACATCTTGCATTTTTTGGGTGTTAAATTCTGGAGTTCCCAGTGAAAGGAAATGGATTTGCTGAAACTTTTTAGAAGCCATGTTAAGTATTTGCTTCAAGGATGTTTGATGAACGATTGTTGGAGTGATAGCTGCTGAGCATAAAATACACAATGTTGTGCTGCCATAACCAAAGGCAAGCAAGTGTTGTTTTTTCTTACTCACTTTAAAAAATAAGAAAAATAATGTAAAAAAAAAAGACAACATTCATTGGACACTTCATTGGATATATGGCTAGTGCAGAGTTGGACACCAATCTGTCTTTAATTTATTGACTCTTTCATGGCATAGATTCACAAAGGAGCTGGAAACATCCCTCATTTTGGTCCATACTGACATGATAGTGTTCAGTTGCTACAAATTTGTCAGCTTTACATCCATGGTTTGTATCTCCCATTCTACCACATCCAAAAAGTCCTCTACTGGATTGAGATCTGGTGACTGTGGAGGCAATTTGAGTACAGTAAACTTAATGTCATATCCCACACTATTACACCAGGACTACCCACCTGAATTTTTTCTTTCATGTGTTACATAAATTATGACTCTACTATCTCAGTGATGCAGCAAAAAGAGTCAGTCCAGAGAACGTTTTTCCAGTCTTCTATTGTCCAATTTTTGTGAGCTAGTGTGAATTGTAGCCACAGCTTCCTGTTCTTAGCCGACAGGAGTGTCACCCGGTGTGGTCTTCTGCTGCCCATCTGCTTCAAGGTTGGATATGCTGTGCATTCACAAATGCTCTTCTGATACCTTGCTTGTAAAAAGTACTTATTTGTCACTGTAGCATTGCTGTAAGATCAACACAGTCTGTCTATTCTCCTCTAACATCAACAGATGCTCACTATTTTCTCTTTGTCTGACCATAAACCTGAGATAAATTAAGTAGTTTAAAATTTTCTGAATCAAATCAAATCGCATTATTACCTTTTCTGATACATGGTTTGTACTTCAGGAAGTCAAGACAACCTCTAAATACCTTTGTTGGTATCACGTGATTGGCAATAATTCAGTTTACTTAACAAAGTGGTTGGTGAGCATAGAAATACCTAAGAAGGCGTAAAGAAGTAAGTCTAACAATTACCCATTAAAGAAACGTAACACAGCTCATTCTTTATTCTCCGATCACTTAATTTTTATCAAATTTAACAGCTTTGGTGCAGAGCTTTAAGCGCATCTGCAGTACTGCTGGGCTTGTTCTTGTATGATAGCATGCAATAATGAATTTGCAGCATATGTGTGAGTATATATACTGTCTGTCTGGCATAGTTGTAAGACTGAGCCAAAACAGGTTTCTTGTTTTTTTTTTAAAAAAGATTTGCTATCATTATGAATAAAGGTTAACTTAAATTTGAATGCTCACCAAAAAATCAAACAAACAAAAAAGCACAAACACAGTTAACACAGAACTGGAAGTGAAATAGTTCACTTCCAGTTCTGTTTCTTCATAAAACTGAAGGAATATTGCCAAGATGCAAGATATTAAGTAAACGAGTGCATCACACCAGATTTCTGTCTCTCTTTCTTTAACTCGTCTTCTTATTTAGCTCTTTGAATTTCCAAGACAACTTCTCCTTCTTGGCCATTCTCAAACATCTTTCTCCTCAGTTTCTTGCTTAACTTTGTCTATGTTTTCCTTTTTCCTTGTCCTCTCCCTGCCTATGTTTCCAATCTACAGACAGCTTTCTCCCCATCTTTCACTTTCCGCTCACTTTCATCCCAGTAGTCACCTCAGCAGCAGACTCCAGGATGGAGTGTGGATCAATTACCCGATGGAGAAACACATTCACCTCCAGTGGAGCAGAGAGACAGCTGAGGCAAATGGAACAAATCGAATTAAACCACATCTTCTAGCTCCAAGCCACTACCTTTTCTTCTTCCTTCACTCCTCCTTTTTCTTCTCCCTTTGCTTTTTCAGTCTCTCCATTTCCGTGTATTCCTGTTTCATTGACTTTTCTCCGAGTTCATCCAAACACTTTTTCCTTATCTGTCAACATTTTTTTATCCTATAGAGAAATAGTTTTTTTTCTATCCTTGGCTTCCAATGAAGTGAAAGCCTGAGGCCAGAGCTGTTCTTCCCTGTCGCACAAACAAGTGTGTAATTGCATAGATGAAAGCTAATGCTTTCAAAAGTGACCCTTGACCCCACAAGTCCATGACCCCAAAGAACAGATTGAATTGAAAGGAACTGAACATGGATGACATTCAAAATGAAAGCCTTTCATATTGTAAGAATCTATTGTTATGACTGGGTATTGTACAAATAATCATAATGACACATAAAGCAGCCAAAAGTGATACTCACACAGCAGCCTTTATCTCTAGGTGCTGTTGTTGATCACGGCGGTGAAGGCTATTGTCGTCCTCCATCTCACTCCTACGTGGACAACTTCTACAACGATAACAGTGCAGATAAAGAATAATTGTGAGGTTGGAAATATAAATACTGGCATCAACACAGAACATGGTGCAGGCACGTGCAGAGGGGGGGGCTAGAGGGGCTTGAGCACCCGCCCCTTTCCTGATGGGTGCCCAAAGTGCCCTTTTGTTGAGGCAACTTTAAAAAAAAAAAAAAAAGTATTTATTTTTTTTAATGTATGTGTGCGTGCGGAGTCCTGTCTGGGCCCCTCAACAATAATATTTAACTATTAATCACAGTTTTGCTAAATAAAAGGATCTGGCTTGCATCAGTCACATGATCACATTTAACCAATGAGCGCCGCATTTTTTGCGGTCCGGAGCTGTAGGAGAAACACAAATTAACTCAGAGACACAGACTGATGCGACAAAACCAGTAAGTAGGTGTACAGCGTACACTGTAGTCTATAGCACACAGGAGTATTAGCTTATTATGTACACGTTGGTAAGTTGAAACAAACGAGCGTGCTGCGTGTGCAACAGCGTGACAAACATTACCTGTCCTTTTATTAACTGCACAAGTAGTGCTGGTCATAGCTGCTGGCTACCTGTGTAAGGCTGTCATGGGTCTGTAGCTCTGTCACCGTTTTAGGGAACATATTTAGTTTTAAAGTAAGTTTCCGGGCTTTTCCTGCCTTTCTGGAGGGATTATATTTCACTAAAAAACGATCTAATATGCATGTCCACATAATTATGCATTATTATAATTATAATATATTAAAAAACATACGCTGTATTTTAAAGAACATACATTAAGAAGCAGATTATATTAGATTTATATTTTAAATAAGACAAAATTTGGTTTTTACAGCAGTAAAATTATTGTATCTTTACAGTTTAAAAATGTAATAAGCTTTGCCCCTGCACAGAGTGGATAGTGAAACAAATGGAATCATCATAAATACATTATTTCATATTTATTACTTCCCCCTCCTCATTGCTTTATTATTGTAGCTCTAGTAATAAATAATAATGTAAGGATTCTGGATCAGCACCATGATGCCCATAGTATATACAGTATTCTGAAGAAGGTCTAAAATGTCACTGTGTGTGCGTGCATGTGTGTGTTTTATTTAGATGGATTTAAAAAAAAATATTACTCATGATATAACAATGTCCAGACATGCCTGGTAAGGACATGAGGAGGAAACAGTAGGAGCTGTGTGAGGCTACTAAAGGCAGTGATATAACATTTTTCTGTCATCATTAAGTGCAAGAGTTGTTCGGTGTGGATAATTAAATTATAGTTTATTGCAATAGCAAGTTGTGCCTTGTTCTCAGATAGACAGCAAGTGGAGAGTGATATATGAAATGATGGGATGGAAGGAAGAAGAGAAGCAAAGAGTGATTCACAGGCAGAGCCTAAATTATTTCTCACAGTTTTTTGTTGCCTTATGGTTCCAAGCGCTGTCACCAATCTTTGCATTTTGTTATTATCTCATGATACTTGTTTAATCAGCTACCATCTCTCCTATGGACTTTTTACTGTCTACAGTCTCAGATCAACACAGCCCTCCAGCACTATCCACAGCAACCCCTCTACAGCAACATTGTACCCATCAGGTAAAACATCGGCTACGTTTGCTTTGCCTTGTTGCCCATATTAGATTCTTGATGAATGTGTGTTGTTGTTATTCAGCCTGGTTCAATGTGCCCCTTTTTAACTTTGAGCACCCGCCCCTTTAAACCTCTCTGCACGGCCCTGGATTAATTCACCTATTAAGAGGAAAAAAATGCTGACATACTTAAAGAGGCAGAGTGTAGATGTCGCTTTTATTCAGGAGAGTCACCTTACAGACGCTGAACATTTAAAACTACGAAGAGATTGGGTGGGCAATATTTTTTACTCGTCATATACTTCCAAAGCGAGAGGCGTTACCCTGCTTATTAATAAACACCTGAACTTTCAACTAAACTCAGTTGAAAAGGACAAAAATGGCAGATTCTTACTTGTAGATTGTGAAATAAATAGAAATAAGATAACTTTGGTAAATATATATGGGCCCAACTACGACGACCCTTTATTCTTTAACAACTTAATAATGAAAGTGGCTACAATTGAGGGCCAGTATATTGTGGGTGGAGACTTTAATTTGGTCCTAAATCCTTCTTTGGATCGGTCCTCACCCAAAACAGCTTCACTATCCAAGGCAGCAACAGCACTGAACCAAGGTATGAAGGATATAGGCATAATTGATGTGTGGCGAAACCTTCATCCAGGCCAGAAGGACTTTCACCAGTACATAATACACACTCTAGAATTGATATGTTTCTTGTACCACAAAATGTGACGGCAACAGTGATAGATTGCTCCTACTTAGCAACTACTTTTTCAGACCATAATCCCATTAAACTCTCCTGGGCTACCAATATGTCGCAAAGTGCAACCCACAGGTGGAGGTTTAAAAATTATATGCTAGGAAACTATGATTTTATTTCATATATGAA
Organism: Neolamprologus multifasciatus; assembly: GCF_963576455.1. Taxonomy (NCBI): domain Eukaryota; kingdom Metazoa; phylum Chordata; class Actinopteri; order Cichliformes; family Cichlidae; genus Neolamprologus; species Neolamprologus multifasciatus. The sequence goes on from NC_140452.1 coordinate 6,281,462, forward strand.
CACTAATATTGAAATATTCCTAGATGCCAATTCAAATTCCTCTTCACATGCCAATATTTGGGAAGCTCTCAAAGCCTATATGAGAGGTATGGTTATGTCATACGGTGCCAATAAGGTTAAAAAGGTTAGAGAGAAGATAACTAAATTGGAGATTGACATTAAAAACTTGGAGCAGGAATATATTGCTACCAAAAAGGAAGAATACCTCAATATATTAACAAAAACAAGGTTGCAATATGATAATTTATGCACCGGCAGAGCAGAAGCAGCCATGGCCAGAACTAGATATCACTACTACGAATTTGGAAACAAAACAAGTAAACTACTGGCCTGGCAAATTAAGAAAGAAACATCTGATAAATTTATACGGACAATATTAACGGAAGATGATAAACTTCTTGATGAATCAGCACTCACAAATGCAGAGTTTAAACGGTTCTATGAAGATTTGTATAAATCTGAGCAAGGGGTCGACAGTACTGCTGCAAAAAGATTTATAGATGGAATAACCCTTCCTAAATTATATAATGAGGACAAAGAACTGCTTGATGCAGATATATCTGAGATGGAGGTTCTTCGAGCCCTCAAGTGTTTACAAAATAATAAGACCCCTGGACCAGATGGATTCCCAGTTGATTATTATAAGGCTTTCTCTAATAAATTATTGACACCACTTACAAATATGATTAAAGAAGCTTTAGAAAATAATAAATTACCAGAATCATTGGAAATTGCAACAATCACATTACTGCCAAAACCGGGCAAGGACAAACAGATGTGACTCTTACAGACCCCTCAGCCTCTTAAATGCAGATTATAAAATATTATCTAAAATAATTGCACTCAGATTGGAAGACATTATGCCTAAGATAATAAATGCCGACCAAACAGGCTTCATTAAAAACAGACATGGAGCAGATAATGTGCGACGTTTGCTCCATATACTGAACACTGCTCAAAAAAACCAAGACCCACTGCTAATAATCTCCATGGACGCTAATAAAGCATTTGACAGGATTGAGCCAAACTTTCTATTTCAGGCGATGGAAGCTATGGGCTTCGGAGAAAAGTTCACCCGCTATGTTAGGACACTTTTTAATGCCCCCAGAGCCAATATCATAACAAATAATGTGCTCTCAGGCACCTTCTCTTTAACCAGAGGCTGCCGACAAGGTTGTCCAAGCTCCCGCTTGCTCTTCGCGATTGCGATCGAACCACTAGCAGTTGCCATCCGTACTAGTGCCTCCATATCTGGAATCAAATTTGGCACAAGTGAACATAAACTTTCTCTATACGCAGATGACCTCCTACTGTATATAACGGACCCTCTTAAATCAATTCCCTCTTTAATGAAGTGTCTTAAAGAATACAGTGCAGCCTCAGGATACAAGTTAAACTATACCAAAAGTGAGATTATGTATTAGAGCTCTATTAGAGCTCTTACTGACCCATTACAGTGGTGTAATAATGGATTTACGTATTTGGGTATACAAATTGGTAAATCTGAGGATCAAATATTCAAACTAAATTATATCAAACTGTTGGAGCAAACCAAACTTAATATTCAGAGATGGATGGATTTTCCATGATCTCTTATAGGGAGAATTAATGTTATTAAAATGAACACTTTGCCTAAGTTTATTTACTTATTTCAATGTCTCCCTATAAATGTTCCTAAAAGTAAGAAACACTTAAATATTAAGTTAAATTTGAAAAAGGTTTAAAAAAAAACATCCCCATTCCAAAATGTCATGTGACAATCTGATTGGCTTAGGAGTGATGATGTCACAAGGATCTTTGATCCTTTGAAGTTTTTCCTTAAGTAGGGGTGAGAAACAGCAATTTTTAGTTCGTTTGTTTGCAGCCTTCAAACGTTCACTACAGAAACAGAAACCTCTCAGAGTCATCGGATACAAACGCCAACATGTATCCAAGATTACGGCAACCAAGACAAAGAGATTACGCCGCCTCTCCTTCCTGCCGTGGCCGGCCAATTTCTCCAAATGGCCTCTTATCCATCCAAAGGGCATTACAGGAGAGTAGGAATGAAAACAACCATCTCCAGAACAAAATGCAACAAATTGAAGAAGAAAAACATCACCTGGAGAAGAAGTGCTTACAAATGGAAGCACAAAACAAACACCTGGAAGAAACACTACAGCGCCAGCCCGACATCAACATTATTAATGAGGGCTGGGGGATCAAGTTTGCTCAAGCCAGAGAGCAGATTGTATTCCTCATCAAAGAAAACAAGAAAAAGAGCGCTGAAGTTAAAGAAATGTCCGAGCAGCTTCAAGGCAGGAAAGCCACGATTGATAAGATAGAGTGGGATCTTCAATACATGGACCAAAAGAATCAGCTGCTCCAAAGAAAGCTTGATGAAGCTGAAGAAAAAAATAAAGAAGTCCTCCAACAGAAGGAACAACAGGACACAAAGCAAAAAGACCTGCAGCGCAAACTCCAAGGCATGCAGGAAAAGTACATAATGGTGAAGGTAAGGTTGGATCAAACACTGCGCCAAAATAAAGACCTCCTTCAAGACAAAGAACAACAGCAAGAAAGACTGACAGAAGAAAAGTGCATTATCAAGGACTTTGAGAGTAAAAATCAAAAAATGCAAGAAGTCTGTAATGAACTGAAGGTCAAAACAAGTGAGCTGGAGGGAGAAAAGGAAACACTGGAAAAACGATGCTCACAGATGCAGAAAAGGATCGATCACATGGCAAAAAACAACTCAGAGCTCATTAAGGGGATATTGTTGGAATTCAACAACTTGAAGCGGGAAAACACAGAAATGCAGGCCCAAAAGCAAAAGCAAGACAAAACGCATGAAGACCTGCAGTGTACGCTCCGCGACATCCAGAAAAGAAATGAGCAGCTAGAAGGCATGCACAAAGAAGATCAAGTGAGAAATGCAGACCTGCAGAAGGCAAAGCAAACACAGGAGGCAACATCCAAAGACCTCAAAGAAAAGCTGGAAGAAACACAAGCAACATTAGAACAGGTGGAACAAACATGCAAGAAACTTGAGAAGCAAAACACAGAAACCATCGATGACTTGAGAACCCTCATCCTGGAGAAAAAGGCGCTCGTGGAAAAGTCCATGAAAAAGAAGAAAAAATTCTTCAGCTTGTTCCGGAAGAGGGACAATACTGCTTCTTCAACTGATGTAGCCTCGTCTTGCTCCACCTCTGTTCACCCCCCCAACCAGTCCTGGCAGTTGACTGCCCCCTCCTGAGCCTGGTTCTGCCGGAGGTTTCTGCCCGTTTAAAGGCAGTTTTTCCTCCCCACTGTCGCCTAGTGCTTGCTCAGAGGGGATTGTTGGGGTTTTCTCTCCTCTACCTTGTTTCCTTATTTACTTGTTAACTTTTTCGCTCTTACTTCATTTAACCTCGTTTCTTTATTTACTTGTTAACTTTTTCGCTCTTACTTCATTTAACCTTGTTTCCTTATTTACTTGTTAACTTTTTTGCTCTTACTGTGTTTAACCTTGTTTCCTTATTTACTTGTTAACTTTTTTGCTCTTACTTCATTTAACCTTGTTTCCTTATTTACTTGTTAACTTTTTCGCTCTTACTTCATTTAACCTTGTTTCCTTATTTACTTGTTAACTTTTTCGCTCTTACTTCATTTAACCTCGTTTCCTTATTTACTCGTTAACTTTTTCACTCTTACTTCATTTAACCTTGTTTCCTTATTTACTCGCTTGTTTAACTTAAAAAATAAACCAGTTGAATTTATCCTTTGAGTATTGTTCATCTAATCTTTACAGAGTTTTTCCAAAACACTTTCAAACATTCAGATCTGTCTTTCATTTCCTCCTTGAAACCTCATGAACGGTGAACTAAAAACTCTGGAACATGGTTTGAAACACTGAAATTGTTTCAGCTGAAACTGGCAAAGTCATACGTGCGTGTGTGTGTATGTGTCACTAGTCAGGTCATCATGTTTAGGCTCATTCACTCCAGAATTATTTAGGCCAAATCTTTCAAACGGTGTCATTGCACACACTCTTCAATCACACAAATGCAGGATTAATTATTTGCAGTATCTTATCTGATTTATTATGAGAATGTCATGCCTGATCATTTGCACCCACACCATCAAAAATGGGGGCAAAAGGGAGGAGATCGCGTTTAATCGATTATAACACGAGGTCAGAAATATAAGTGCTGACATGAGTAGTGTCCACAGAAACCTCTGAATCTCAGCTAAAAGCTCATGTAAACCACGTCTACAAACACCAAACAAAGCAAAGACACCAGACAGTTAAAAGAGCAGTTACGTCACCATGAATCTGTGGACAGGTAATATCCATATTTTGATTTATGATTTTCTGGAGTTAAATGGGAACCAAAGCATATTTTCAAAGGTTTTATATGCTATAAAATACTTTTAAGAATTAGGTGAGGGAAATAAAAAATCTATTTTTCTATGTTTGAGTCACAATAACTTTGACATAGTAACATCTGCAGTAATATTTACAGCTCTGATGACATCTCACCAGCAATGTTCCCTCTAATTTGTCATGTCTGAGCGAACACACAAACTCCCTGAGCGGACACTTGGACCACTGTGAGCAACAGCAGACGTGTGCACTGTGGTCACGCCAGCATCAAATCCATCCAAGTTACATGATTTATTAAAATAATCAAATTACAGCATTTACATTTATGTTAGACTACTTTTAATTAACTGCTTTAGCCCACTTACAATGAAAAATAAAAAAAATCTTGTTCATGACCTGTGTAGTATGTTAACACTATTGGAAGTAAAAATAACTTGAACTCCAATTTTGAAAACACAACTTTCTTTCTTTTTCTTTTTTTATAAAGCTCTGACTTGTATTATGAGTCTGTGGTCTGGGAGAGAGTCCTGTAACTCTGTCTGCAAAATACAGTAAATAATGACCAATGCTGGGCAATTAATTATATAGTTACTTCTTCAAAAAAGTTACTGAGTTTTGCAAACAAAGTTTTTTGCAGCTGTTTGCCTAAAAATGCAGCCAAGGCGGTTTTTTTTAAATAAATAAATAAATAAACATTTCAAACTATTTACAGAACAATCAGCTGTTCTGCATCAAATCTGATGCCACACAAATTATTTGTGCCACTCCAAAAAATAATTTCTGTCCACTATGAGATAAAGAAGAACAACAGCCTGATACCTGAAGGCCTGACAACAGGAGATGTATCACTGCTGTAACACCTGTAACATTCAGCAGTCGCCTCATTGTTCTGACACACACAACAAAACTACTGACTACACTACACACTAACTACACAAGATTTGCACTAAACGTCGCAAATCTCTCACATCTCAAAACACCGCCGTCACTCCTAAAACTTCCCCCTTCCTAAACAACTAAATGCCATGTTGCCATATCATTTTTTGATTGGTCGACATGGTACATTTTTCGACCAATAGGAAATGGCGGGGTTTTTGGTGTTGTTTTTGCTCACAGGCGGAGAGTGCTTTCCTTATAAAATGACGTTTTTACAGTTTCTTCCCGCAATAAATATAAAAACCAAACATTGCATATTCTTTTTATCATAACTCTGGTTTTACGTGGCCTATCAACACAATTTAAAAACTGGTATAAAGTCCACACTTTTTCCGTTAATTCTTCTGTCTGTCCTCCTCACATCTCCAATGGTTGTACACGTTGTCATTAACGTGGCTTCACTCCACATCAGCCGCTTTGCTCGCTAAAACACCGGTGTCGGCACATAAGGGCGCTTTCATAGCCTGTCAACCACGTTGATTAGCTGCGTATATACGAATGTGAATCGCATTCTTGGCTGGACTATGGGATAAGGTGGCATCGTTCTGATCCCATACAGGAGCAGCCAGTCACTTACTGACTAACACTGCATAACAGAATTGTTAATGTATGGGGGGACTGTCTGGTAGCCATGTGAAGACGTGTTGTACAGGGCTCCTCAATGGACTAACTTTTTTCATAATTCCACTGCTCCAAAACTAACGAACTTTTAATAACAGTACGATAACACGCCCGTGTGCTGCTCTGAGGCACTTTTTACATCTTGAAAGCTACGTTGTACAAAATATGAGCAAAACTAGATCGGGGAAAGAGCAGGCCGCAAAAGCCTCGGACCATGCTGAGGACAGATCGGAGGCACCACCCCTTGACATGAGTGAGATTATGAGAGCGATTGCTAGCTCTGAAAAGAGGATATTGGACCGTATCGATTCAAGCACGAAAGATTTAAATGATAAAATAGACACAATCAAAGAAGATCTGGAGAAGCAAGAGACCCGTTTGGAAAGTGTTGAGTTTGGTTTGAATACTTATTCAGACCGGACAGTGGAGTTGGAAAACGAGGTTAGCAAGCTGAAATCGGACGTTGCGAAGTTGACCAGCAAGTTGGACGACATCGAGGGGCGACAACGCCGGTGCAATGCACGCATTGTAGGGGTGAAGGAGGGCTTTGAAAACACCGGGAAACCCACGGCAGTTATTGCTACAATGCTGAAAGACATACTGGGCCTCGATTTTACTCCGATGCTGGACCGCGCTCATCGAGGCTTGGGTCAACAGGGAAACTCCCCCAGGGCAAACGTGGTGAAGTTTCACTATTACCAAGAGAAGGAAGAGGTGTTCCAAAGGGCCGCCAAGTCGCAGCCGTTGCTGCTGCAGGACATGAAGATAAGCATTTTTCCTGATTTTACAGCAATGGTGGCAAAGAAACGAGCTGCTTTTATGGAGGCTAAACGTTTGCTCCGAGGCTGCACTGGCGTTAAGTTTGGACATTTGTTTCCAGCTGTTCTCCGCATCACTTCACCTATGGGACAGGACAATCGTTTCACCGACCCAGCGGCTGCAATAGACTTTATCAAAAAAGACTTACTACGGCCGTGAGAGGTACAGCCGAGTGAGAAGAGATAAGTTGGACTTCATATGTGCGAATGTTTGAACTCAAGGGACATAGTTATACGTCGTGTTGGGGAGAAGTCAAGTAATTAATTGGGCTATACTCAAAAAAGGCCGGAAGGTATAATGATTTTGATCGAATTTATTATGAATACTCTGCCTTCCTCCTTTGTTCCGATTTTTGATATGTTCGAGATATTGCTGTTATTCTGGGGCATTTGATTAGAATAAACACGGGGAAAGTGGAAAATATAAGTTTTGGAGTTATGTTTAGTTATTAAATGTTATATATTTGCCCAGTTGAGGGGCTGTTTGAGGGTTAACAGTATGTTTAGTCACTGTGCTATCCTAGCCTCGAGGGTTGCGATCTCAGGGATAATAGATCAGCATGGGGTTTTGAGGCTCGTTTTATTTATTTATTTTTCCCTTTTTTTTTTCTTTCTTCCCTGACATGGTGTATGCAAATCATTAGGGATGCACCGATACCGATACTGGTATCGGGGCCGATACTGTAAAATGTGTGTGTACTCATACTCGTAAAAGTTAACCGATACCATGAACCAATACTAACTTATTTCATTAGTCAGAGGGTGGCTGGTCATTTCTGTTGTAGTTTTTTAGATTGGTCACTAGGGGGACCTCCCGCGCTAAACAGGCACAGGGTTAGGCGAGTGAGACTGGCGGCTCCAGATAAAAAAGAGAAACTGGAGGCTGCTGTAGCTAGGCTAAACAAAATGTCAGCAGTGTGGTACAGCCAACTTTAACTCAGGTTTTGGAAAAGCGATGAAAAATGTCAAGAGAAAATCCACTGGCAGTTAAAATAACAGAGGCTCTGACTCATTTTATCGCTCTGGATGACCAGCCAATGCCGGTCGTGGAAAACATAGGATTGAACCGTCTTCTCAGCATACTCGACACTCTGCAATAATTTAAAAGTTTATTTTATTCTCAAACCTAATTTGTATTTATTTTATTCCAAACAGAAGTGTTTATTTATTATTCTGAAAGCTCAAGACAGTGCCCAATAGTTCAGTGATATTTTGTTAAATTACAATGTGGATACTCCGCAATAATTTAACAGAAGTGCTTATTTTTCACTTGAAATTTTTTTTGTGGTCATTTTTATTACGATTTTATTTTTTATTGGCAGAGAATAAAATAAAACCTGTCTTCCAATTCATTGCATTTGTGTGTGTGTGTGGTAGAAGTATCGGTTTTTGTACTCAGTATCGGCAAGTACTCAGATCCAAGTATCGGTATCGTATCGGTTTGAAAAAATTGGTATCGTTGCATCCCTACAAATCATACACCAAGTTGTTACTGCAGATACTAGGCTCGTGAAACCCCAATTCTAAAAACATACATAAAAGCAAACAATGTTTTGCAAATGTCATAAATCCATATTTTATTTACAAGAGAACAGAAAATACACCAAATGTTTAAAATGAGAAAATGCACCATTTTAAGAAAAATATCCCACTTTGAATTTGATGGAGATGCCTCAAAAAGTTGGCATGAGGGCAAACAAAGGTTGGAAAATTAAGTGGTAATGTAACTAATTAGGCTAACTCGTAACAGGTAAGTAATTTGACCCATAGTTTCTCAAAAGTAAAGATGGCAGATGCTCACTTGTTGAATTGTTTTAGAATAATGTTCGGCATTTGCTATGATTGAATATCTCATCATCTGCATTATATGATATTATTAAAACATTCCAAAAATCTGGAGAAATCTCTATGTGCAAGAGACACAGCCTAAAGTCAATATTGGAATGTCAATGAGCTTCAGGTTCTTCAGGCAGATCTGTATTAAAAACAGATGATTCTGTCATGGAAATCATGACAGAATTCCAACATAGGAACATTTAAAGAAGAATACATGTGTACGTACAGAAGAAGAACCAGCTTGTTATCAGCAGTCAGTTCAAATGCCTGCATCTCTGATAGTATGGGGGTGCACAAGTGCCTATGAAAGTCGCAGCTTGCATATGTGGAAAGGTACCATCAATGCTAAAAGGTACATGGTACATTCTTTTACATCTGTGTTCCATTATGACTAAAATATGGCTTTATAAGATTTGCAGATTCATGCATTCATTTTTTTTCTTTACATCTTACACAGCAGCCTAAGCTTTTTGGGATTGTAAAATAAGGTGCTGTTATGGCAAAATGGTTCTGATGGCTTTAAAATCCAACATTGCATTTTCCTATTGTGGAGAGTGCCGTGTGCTTTGGGTTTTTTATTTAAGAATAGGCAGATTTCTGTACAGGGTCTTACCTTTCTATCTTTTGAACAGCCTGGCCTCCGCTGTGGTTGCAGTAGCGATGATACCTTTTCACTTCTTCCTGGCAGTTGAAAAACATCAATATGTCAGCATGGTCTATAATTCTCAGTGTTAATGGAATACGCATATGACAGTGGAAAAGCTGTATGATAATAAATCTGCAGTATATCTATCTGTATGTGTAATTAATAACACCTACACACATACTGCCTGGCATAGCTACATAACTGAGTCAAATCAGGTGATTTATAATTTGTTGTTGCTATCAGTCCCTTCTAACCTCAAATACGGGCGCATATTTGAGTCACTTGATTAACACAGATTTGTAAGTTGGAATAATGCTGATGCATAGCAGCATATGTCGTATGCAGGTGCCAGCTAGCCGGGTATCCGCTAAGAAGAGCCAACCTCCTAAACAGTAGGTCATAGCAGGTCTCACCACAATCTTGTAAACATTTCCTTTCACTCTTGCTGCTTTTATTCTGTTAAAAAATCAACCCTGGCAGCTCTTCTCCACCTCTTCTTCACTTGTCTCATGCACTGTCTGTTGCTTTGAATGGTCTGCCACAGACATTTAAACTCACCCACCTTCACTACCTCTACTCCTTGCATCTTTACTACTCTGCCTGTCTCCCTTTCATTCTCACATATGTATTCTGTCTTGCTTCTACTGACTTCATTCCTCTTCTCTCCAGGTCATACCTCCACCGCTCCAGGCTCTCCTTATCTGCTCTCCACTCTCACTAGACACGGCAGTGTTGTCTGCAAATATCATCTGTCAACATGTCCATCACTGCCACAAACAAGAAGAGCTTCAGCACTCATCACTGAGCTTACACCCACCCCCACCTTGAACTGTCACTGTCACTTCTACTGTACACCTCACTGATGCCTCGCTGTAGTGCACCACACTTTGCCACTCAGTTCCTTTCTTAGTACCTTGTACCTTATCATAAGCCTTCGCTAGATACACAAAGACACAAAAAAAACCCTCTCACCTTCTCTATCCAAATTCTCAAAGCAAACATTGCATCTATAGCACTCTCACGGCATGAAGCCATACTGCTGCTCACTGATCATCACCCCTGTCCTTAACCTTCCCTTCAACCACTTATTCCCACGTTTTCATGGTATGACTCATCAACTTTATCTCTCTGTAGTTATCACTAGGCTTGTCACGATACTGCAATTGCAAACTCGATACCGATACCCAGGACTCCATACAATTTTGAAACCCCTAGAAAGATTTTTCCCCTCCTGCAACAACAGAAGTAAAAGTTTTTGAAAAAGTGCATTTGTTAATTTCCAACTAATTTTCCCAGTTTTAAATTATATTTACCAAAACAGGTATTAAACTAAGATCAAGTTTAAATGTGTTAGTTTGGAAGTTTTATCCAGTTCACAAATTATTTAGATAATGTCTTTACAGACCCTGAAGATAAAATATATTTTAGAACATACTAATAAACTAAGGGTTCAGCAAACAGCACAATACCTAACATCTAAATAATGTAATTATTGTAGAAAAGCATTATGGAAAAGTTACAAATACATTATGGATAAAGGGTGCTTTTACTTATACTTAAAATAATAATAATAATAATAATAATAATTATTATTATTATTATTATTATTATTTTTATTTTTTTTTTTATTATTATTATAAAATAAAAGAAGTCACTTCACTTTTAAATCTGACCAGTTTGCTACATCAAAATAAGTGACACATTTTAATAAATTACTGTAAAAATAGAAAAGTTACAATCTATCATCTTGCCTGCTGCTGCCTGCAGCCTCTCTCTCTGCAGCTCTTTGCATCCTCAGCACTACTCATCAGTCCTGAAACCGCTGCTCTGCTCCAGACTTTCACCTTTCATTTGCTCTGTTTAGGTCTTGAAACTTTGGACTCTATGCTAGGTTCAGCTATGGTTCCCTCACTGCTAAGTGATAATTGCTAAGTGGCTAATGTTACTCTGTGTGCCAGACAGGTTAACATTGATGATAACTGTCTAAAACTTCAGTGTTGTTGAAGCAGGAGATTTACTGACGACTGAAATTCTTCCTAAAGTGTTGTTCAGTGTCATAAATGTTAACTTCTTTAGTTGTTAGTGAGAAGAGGAGCTCTTTGCCTCACTGTGTCAGCTACAGGAAGTAAAGACAGCACTGTTTCTATCAGTGTTGTTGCAAATACGTATGCATTTCCTCACTCTCCAGGACTGTGTTAAACATTCTGGTTAAAATGTCCGCTGACCTCTCTTCTAGACACCATCACACATCCACAGGTATGTCTTCTGGAACACCAGTCCTTCCATCTTTTCATAGCTGTCCTCACTTCCTCCTTACAAATATTCTGCACTTCCTGCACTAACTTTTCTCTATTTGTCCCCTTCTTTCATTTTCTTCATTAATCAGCTTCTCAAAGTACTCCTTCCTTGTTTTCAACACTCTTCCTTCATTTGTTAGTTCCCATCTCTATCTGTAACCACCCTAACACGCTGCACATCCTTTCCAGCCATCTCGCCAATCAATACAAGTTTTCCTTCCTTAGTGTTCAACCTCATACACATTTCACTATAAGCTTTTTCCTTTGTTACCTCTCCCAGTCTATCAGACTTTATCTTTTATAACCTTTTCCTTTGAATACTTTCCTCAATTCCTTGTCTTCTTTCCTCTGTAAAGAATCAAATACCTTTTTGGCAGTGTCCTTTACTGCTTCTTCTGTATTTTTCCAGTCATCTGGAAACTCTTCACTACCACCCAGAGCCTTTCTCTTGCAAACACAATACTTCCACCTTCCTCCTCGCCATCATATCAGTCAACTCTCTCCCTTTACCTGTCATGATTCCTACATTTAAAATCCCTAGTCTCATCTCCATATTCCAGCCTCTTCTTTTCATTTCGTTTCTCTTGTTCTTGCTCAGAACACACTTTCAGCCTCGCTTCTTCCTTTGTCTTTGGCCAACAGTACCACAGTTTGCATCCTGATAGTTAACAGCACCGGAGGCAGTTGTTGTTAAACCAGACCATGACCAATTTGGTATAGAAAGCTCATTCTTGATGATTTGATTGATTTTGATTTTATGCCGAATGCTCTGATATCTGGGCATGGGACTGGCAATGCGTCTGGAAAAATGGTGATTTTTGTAGGCTGAACCAGGGTTTTAATAGTTTTGCAATTTTCATTAGTTTTTATTTTTATTTAGTTTTGACTTCAGATTTTCGATTTTATATCAGTTTTAATTAGTTTTTACCAATTGTTTGCTAGTTTAGTTTATTTTTTATTTTTTTGAAAATCCTTAGTTTCAGTTTTGTTTTGATTAGTTTCAGTTATAGTTTTAGTTGTGTTTGCAATAATTGAGTGTAACAAAATCCCAGTTTCATCATATCAGTCATTCTGCTCATCCTTGGGTATGTTGCTATTCCAGCTACCATACTGCACCCTGGACAGGTCGCCTGTCTGTCGCAGGGCTAACACGCAGAGACAGACAACTCACATTCCCACCTATGGGTTCTTTAAATAAATAAATAAAGGCAGATGAACAACCATTGATACCAGGCAACTATAAAATGTATATCTTGGCCCCAATGAGACTATTAACTCTTGCAGCACCGGGTGTTCGTAATTTTGGTTCAAGTGAATTGATAAACTTTTTGAAGGTAATTGACTCACAGTTGTGTAGATATCCCCGTCCTGTTGTCTCGGGATGCATCACGCTGCCTTGCCTGGGGTTAGCTTCTGTTTCTGGGGATGAGGGTTGAGTGTGCTCCCTTACCTTCTCAAGGTAAGCTAGGTTAGCCTTCTTGTGTGAGCTTTTCAAGTGCACTTTAAGGTTTGTGGGATTTTTTTCCCTTTAAAAATGTCCCTCATAATTTGTCTGTTTCCACTACAAGACACTTGCTTTATCCAAAACACAGTCATATTCAAAGTAATCCCAAATTGGACTCTGGCGCTTTCTCCCGACTTTTCCTGACATAATTCTGCGAGTGGACGGAGCAGCAACACAGACGACTCGACTAACGTGCTGCCACCTGCTGGCATAATGAGACACAGCAAGAAAAAAATCTGGAAACTAAACTTCATTTTCACCCTTGACTATTGTATGACACGCACACATCAATGAAAACTAAACACATTTTTGCTATAAATTCAGTTAATTTTCGTTAGTTTTGTGAACACTCATTACAGTTTTAGTTAGTTTTCCTTTTTTTGTTTTTATTTTTATTTCCGTTAACGAAAATGTTTTTTCACTTCTAGTTTTCGTTATTTCGTTAGTTTTCGTTAACGATAATAACCTTGGGCTGAACTAATTCACACGCCTTAAATACATTTATCTAGTTATTCATCCAACTTTACATTTTTGTTCTCATCTTTAAATACAATAAACCTTACTTCATAAATTAATGTGCCAAATGATGTAACATAATATTCATACTCTAAATTGTAAAATTTAGAAATATCAACATTGAGTATAAAAATAAACCTGGCTAAATCAAGGAAATTAAAATGATAGAACTCTTTTATAAGGCGTTATAGGTGCATAAACACTACTAATGGATCATTGCTTGATAGTGGTTGCTAGGCAACATGATTACATATGTAAGAACCTTTAGGGGCCTTTTAGATACCTGTGTGAAAAGTTTGGTTGCACAACTGATTGTGTGGGAGTAGTTTGCAGACAAACTACACTAAAATACACATAAAATGTATAAACGATCACCTTCATATGTCAGTGTTTCTCATACAACTCGTTCTGTTGAGTTTAAAAGACAAAATGCACTTTTGAAAGGTCTGGGAAAGCCTGTGTTTCCAAATTGAATTCTTTCTAGATGACAATATGCCCATTGAGATGACAAGAAACTATTTAAAGTATGTAGTCTTGGCATTGTCCAGTTACAGAACTACTACACAAACCCCAGTTTGAACATCGCCACACAAGCTTATACTATACTTGTTGGGGAAAGAAAAAGACTTTGGAACATATTCTCAGGCCAGACATCCTAGAGTTCATAATTTTAACTGCAGCCTTTTGCATTCAATACATACAAAATCAAATCTTTTGAGCAAAATTTTGTGTCACAGCACATTCATTTTCTGTATGTTTTGCACATTTCGGTACATGTAGTACAGGCATTGTGTGCTGTTACTGTATTAGTTTGACTCTTCTAAATGTTGCATATCTACCAACCAAAGCCAATTATGGATTAAGTGTTCAAGATGCCAGGCAAAGGGCCAGTAAGGATTTAAGTGTTATGCCGTATCAAATGAAGACTCCATCCAGATGCTCTAGCCAACATAAGAATCCATGACTAATGGCAATGGCAGTGTTAAATGGAATGAATGTGTTAGCATATTTTATACAATATTTGTTAATAAAAAATGTTGATATGCTAAAATATATGGATACTACTGAGATGAGAAATAACTACTCTTCATGATACTGATTATGATAAAGATCAGCTGACAAATCACAGCTTAAAGAGCCAATTATTAGTTACTAATATTTACTGAAGCTTTACTGAATATTTACTTTTTTTGTTGTTGTTGTTGTTTTTTCAGCTATTTATTCACCACCAACTGTAATCTCTTGGGTTTCTGAACGAGATAAAATGCTCTACAATTACATAAGAAATATCAAGGGAGGGATATTGCTTGCAGTCTATAGGGCAATCGATTAAATCAACACCCGAATACATGGTTGCATAGAAACGGGGATATTAGTGAAACCTGCTGCTCCTGTGCATGTAAACAAGTTCATCACGTTATTTTCGATAGCAAAATAAGGGTAATCAATAGACTGGGATGCAAGGTAAAGTGAAGCATTAAGTTGCTGAAAAATGGGAGATGGATGGAAAAGTGGAATAAAGGGGAGAGAAAACAACAGCACATAGCAGAAAGTCTGCTTCCCTTTAATTGATGAGTTATTAAAATCATTATTTCTCAGCGTCCTAGTTCTATCACAAAGATCGATGGCAGGCACCACCGAACGTCCACACTAAAACACTTGCACACATACACAAAACACTTGTGGGAGATGGTCGGGCCTTTGTGCCCTTCAGTCTAGCATTGTCTCTCAACAGGATAAAGCCCCCCTCCACAAGCCCGTGGACACAAACACTGCACTAGAACAGTTAATGCACCTGCAATACGTGCACAGCAGCATGCATGCAAGCACGTATACACCTCAGTCTGATCTCAGAGGATTTCATTACAGTGTGTTGATGCGCCGAAACATCTGGATTACACTATTGACTCTTTAGCTGTCGCTCGACTTGCCGATCAGCCCGAGGAAATACCCAATCAAGAGGGCTGTACCACTGGAGGTGCTCATTAATTGTGACATTGGAAATCAATTTAAATGCGCAGTGCATGAGAGGAGTAATATGGAAGTCAACATTTACTCTTTCGTACGAGTCCCCGAGTACAAAAAGAGCATTCAGAGAGATGATAGTGTTACTGAGATGTTTCTGCGATTGCGTAATTTGAAATCTTGTTTTCTCTTAGTATTATAGCTATGCAGTAAAAGAGAGGCAATAAATGTGTTTATATAGAAAGCTTTATATCCTTTAAGAGGTGAGAAAGGGGTACGAGAAAACTAGGAGAGAGAAAGAAGAAAAGACAAACAAATCCAAATGAAAGTGTCGTGTGAAAATGGTTACATGTTGATTATATTATAACATGTAGAGACCTTTAATTGGCAGGTGCAGCTGAATGTATACATTCTCATAAATCCTAGGCTGCTGCACTTACACAGCTATCAATATCTGGCTGGAGTAGATCTAGTAAAGCTTGAAGAAGCAAATCAGGTACAGCAACACAAAAAAAGTAGATGAAGGGCTGTAATTAAAAAGTTTAAAAAAAAACCAAGACATCCACAGATTTAATATCTATAAATCAAAAGAAATGACTCCAATGGAAGAGCCATTACACAGCATTGACACTAAGGCTGAACAGGCACATATTTTAACTATCTGTTCCTCTTTTGATCTGCCGTCTTTTGCTGCTGCGAGGTAATTCTGCTCGACGCGTGATGACAGATCTCAAAACTGTTAGTTTTGTCAATTTTCTGCTGACCAGCTGTTTCGGTTGGGCGGAAGATTCCTCTCTTTCGCACAGATGCGCTCAGAATATACTTTATTCGATATGAGCCTTCAAAACTGCCCGTGTTGAGCATATGGCACTGCGGTGAAGAATGCAGAACATTCAAGAGGCTGAAAATGGTGAGGTACAATGAGGGGAGCAAGAGCCTATCAATTAAGAAGAAGTGAGCACAGGGTTATTCAAAAAAAAAATGCAATAGAAGGAGAAGATATGAAGTGGGTGGGGTGTGATGAAAAGAGATGAAGGAGGTTGGAGAAAATGATCACACACCCCATCAAAATGCAAAATGGAGCACTTGGGAGTATTCCCCTGCCGGTACTATTAACCAGCAGAGAGCTGCTCCGGTTAATATATGGTGAGGAAAGTTCTGAGCGCATATAGACAAGGCCATCATCGGTAAGGGGGCTTCTTTCAGTGATCAAAGACTGTAAGCTCACACTTTGAGACCTGACCAGCCTTCAGGGACATTTTAAAGGGATGAGATGGAAATCACCACAGAACTGGCAGATATTTGTGTGGGTTTTTTTTTATTTACCTGTGGCACTAAATTCCGGCGTGAATATGAACACTAGGGTGGGCAAAGAACACATCTGTCCGTCAGCGTGCAAGCTCATGCTGCTCGTCCACATCGTTACAACTCAATCGCGGGGCGTTTGAGTGAGCTAGCGCAAACAGCACTCAGCGCTGCTCTGTCCCACTCAGGGAGCTACAGTAATGCACTTCTGAAATATGACACCCTTCCCTGGCACCACACTCGTACTATGTACAGCCCTCTGCATATCAGAATGCTGCAGCTGTGCCTAAAATGCAAGACTCTGTTGTTGCCCTGTCCCACGATACAGGATCTGAATGAAATCCATGGATATTCAGCTCCTGTTGAATATATTCATTAAAAAGACTGCACACTGGGACATTTTTTTTTCTTGATTTTTATTGAATTATAAGTTTCATGCATGATACTGGTAACAGATTTCAAGATTCCAACTGTGAGTGGTGCATCAAATATTCCACCTTTTATATTTTATACTTAACCCCATTAGATGTGACCCCATTGGCATGCTGCTGAAATAATCTCTCTGTAAAATGATTAACAACACGGACCCAAGGCCATAAAATTCAGCTTTTCCATTGATTACGGGGGTAATAGCCAGATAGATTAATGCGCTTCTCACGGGGTTCCCACCTCGGCAATGAATCGGAATCACTCATGCACACGGAGCAAGTGGAGCAGCCTCAGTAACCCGCATTTGTATCCTCACTCATATATATCTAATGCCAATTACTGATTGGTCCTTCACCGAGCTCCTTCAGGTCCTCCTCAGCAGTCTTGCATGAATCCACCCTGACGTGGCACGTCACAGAGCTGAGCTAGATCAATTTAGAAATGTCATTTTTGGGAAAGTGATGATGAAATTCAGCCGTCAGGTCGCGCAGTGGAAACATATCAGGATAAAATCTGAAGTCAAAATGAGCAAGTGTGGGAGGATGTGAAATAAATGGGGGGGGGGGGGGGGCACCACCACCATATTGCAGAGTAAGTGAAAAACGTATGATGGAACTCTGCTTTCAGATCTCACAGGCTCAATATCCCCAGCCACCGATAATGCGCAACACTACATCACCGGCATTAAATATTCAGGGGCTCGCTACACCTAGGTGAACTTGTGCACCTATACACTCACCTCGAGCACACAAAGGAAACAGTCTGTTAAAGATGACTCGAGCAGAACAGAATTTACATTAGCAAGTCAACTGCAACAACTGCTCCTTTCTAACCAGATGTCAGAGCTATTAAACCCTATACATGAGCTCAGGACTCATTGCAATGAGGAACACATGCCAGCCCCATTCAGCTGAGCAGCTCAACTATGGCATGACTATTTCTTTCTGAAAATGAAGTCATTTATAATGAAGGGCGCTATATGTAGTATTAATGAGACCTTTTTTTAGTTGCGGCCACAACGATAATCTTTGAGTGGCCCCGAGCCAACATAAAAAAAGCAATTTCCTAAACCAAACTGAACTCAGTCAGTTTTACCATTTTAAATGGTGAATAAGAAGCAGAATTCAAAGCAGTCAGGGAGCAAGAGAGAAAAACGGCTTTAATATAGTTTTGGAAAAGATTTTCCATTGTGCATAATGTTGGAGCTTTTCTAATGTCTTTCCAAAGTGCAACAGAAGTCCGAAAGCGGATAATGAAAGACATTTTTAATAGATGTTTGCAACATACACCGTCTTCTCTCCTCTCCTAGAAGTGTGTGGTGCCCAGCAGTGAAAGCGTCAACTTAGCGCTCCAAAAAAGAATGACAAAGTGAATGACATCATTACTGAACTGTTCTCTCACCGAAAAAAAAAACCAGTCTGTCATCCATCCACAGACATGACTTTCCCAGCACCTGACAATTATATATAATCTATTTTACAGTAATGACAACAGTACTAACAGGCTGCATCTTACCTGGTTATTGATGCACAGAGCAAGGTGCTTCCTCTCCCGAGCCAGACTCCCGCTGCGCAGTCTCACCTCCTCTCCTTGGTGAACATTTCTGGAAGGACATCAGTCAAGTTAGGGTGCGGAACTCTCAAAAATATGAAATATGTCAGAATCTCTCGGCATGCGAGGAGCCTGTACTCTGTGTCCAGCTGCAGAGAGTACCGATACGTAGGGTTTTAAAATCACTCCTCAGTGCTTGAAGCAGCCGTTACCGGAGCTTCCCGTTTAACCGAAATAACAAACACTGCTGCTTTACATGTGGGACCAAGGCGAGTCGCTGCGTGGGTTACTAACCTGTACGTGCCGCTCCTCAGCATGACGAGCTCTCCACCCGCAGTCAGACAGAGATGCAGTGAACACTTAGAGTCGGGAGCAGCCGGTGAGCGACCACACTTGGAAAATTTTCGCAGCCAATGGGATGCTGAGGGTGTGCGCGTGCCCCCCGCCTTTGCTTTTCAATACAGCGCCCCCCGCGCGCGCGTGTTGACACGGCGTCATTTAACTTGGCGATCGACTTTAATCGCTGTATTCTGCGCGGTTTATCTTTTGTGTGTGTGTGTGTGTGCGTGCGTGCGTGCGTGCGGGGGGAGGGGGGGGGTTGCTGGGAATGGCTCACGGTGTGCCAATCTATTTGCTCTAAGCAACTAACTTCCAGGGTGTGGGTTGGACTCAAGTTAAACAAACAGCACGATTGATATTTTATATCACGCCACCCCACACAGGCTTAGGTGAGAACCGAAGAGGTGAGGTATAAAGATGCCTAAATATTAAAAGGCCTCCTTTAAGGGTCGTTTTGCTGTAGGGCCTATCAAACCATCAGATTTGGCCTTCTGGATGGAGGACTTCCAAATCTGCCCGGTGTCCACCTACTATAAAAGGATCCTTATCCCGGTGTCCTACAGCCTAGTCTTTTTGCTTGGCCTGAGTTTAAACGGCGTCCTGCTGTGGTGCGTTATCTGTCGGACGCGCCGCTGGAGCAACACGGTGATCTACCTGACCAACCTCGCAGTCGCGGACCTGCTCTTCGTGCTGGCCCTTCCTCCACTTATCATCAGCGATGCTATGGGAAACTTCTGGCCCTTCGGCAACATCTTCTGCAAAACTGTTAGATTTGTCTTTCTGGTCAACCTCCACTGTAGCATAATGTTTGTCACCTGCGTCAGCGTTCACCGGTTCATCGGGGTGTGCTATCCCATCGCTGCTGTGCGCCTCAGGACCAGAAAGTTCGCCATCCTTGCGTCAGGGTCCATTTGGATTCTAGCCAGTGCCGAGATTTCACCGACATTTGTGTTTGCGCACACGGGTGTGATCAACAACATGACCGTTTGCTTTGAAATGACCGGCCCGACGCAATTTGATATGTTCTTTCCATATGGGCTGTTTTTGGTTATAGCGGGCTTTTTGGTCCCATTCTTGGTCGTGGTCACCTGTTACTGCTCCATGATAAAGGTGCTGTACTGCGGGGCCGCGGACTGCATTTCTAATACCAGGAAACAGCGTGTGCGCAAAAAGTGCTTGTATACCCTTTTAACTGTGTGCCTCATGTTTGCCGTTTGTTTTGTGCCGTATCATATTGTCCGCACCGTCTACATGTTTGTCAGAGTCTACATGCCAGGAAACTGTCATCTGCTGAACCTGGCCATGATCACGTTTAAAGTCTGGAAACCGGTTGTCGTGTCAAACTGCTGCGTAAATCCTCTCATCTACTTCTGTAGCTCTCATCCAAAGCGTCTGAAGTTCAGAGCCTGGCTCTGGAGGAGGAATAAAAGAGTGGAGCCCACTGTGTGTCTGGTCAGCAAGACCATCCGTGAAGGGATGTGATCGGTAGACAACAGTGATTTAAATTATCCTACAAACGCATTCTCTGTGTTTTATACGTAATTTTATTGATTTAAATTTAAAAAATGCATTTGTCATAACTAAACAATATACAAAATTTCACCAATTGTGCAATTATTATGCAAATACTAAGGTCATCTTGCAATTAACTTGCAAAACTGGAGCAACGCCACAATCAACAGACTGCTCAATAGAAAGCAGCAACACTGTGGTCATAGGTGACATTAAACATTTGTGGGAACTGGTGCCCTCTGTCGTATGTAGAGAATCTTATTTCTAAAAGAGAAGAAATATTCAGTTCAAAAATGGAAAATAAGACGGGTCAAAATATTCCAATATGTAGCCATAAAACAGACACACCCGCGAACACTCGGAACAGTAAGTCAAGTGAAGATTAAAAATAACCTGGAGGTAAAAAAGCGCTTCAAATTTCCATCGAAAATAGGACATTTTTTTAAAGCATAGTCTATTTTAGCATATACTTGTCTCGAGGCACAGAGTGACAGTGTTGGAGCAGCAGACAGCTGAATGAAGGGCATCATTTCAGAACACTCCTGTAAGCAAGAGATGACAGATGGCTGGAGCAGTGGTCTGGGATCTGAGCAAAGAGAGGACAGGACAGATTAAATGAAGAAGAAAAACCCCACAGTGGAAGTTAAAACAGCCAAGAAGCAAAGCCTACAAACAGAACAATAATAGAAAAAACATAATGTTCTATCACTGTAAAGATAAGAGGCTGAACGGATTAATAAATGGCTCTCTTTGAATATGAATTGCATAAAGTGTGCGTGTGTGTGTGTGTATACCTGTGCGCCCAGCCTGGAGAGATAGCGGTTGCGTAAGCCAAAAGCAGACATGGGTGCCAGTCTAGCCAGCTCACCCTGTGTCGGCTTACTTGGCTGCCTTTCTTTCCTGCAGGAAAAAATAAAATAGCATAGACGCTTTGAACATCTCTGCAGCCAACACTAACATGAACACAATTATGCAAATATTACAATAGGATTAGTCACCCAGTCTGCTGCAGAAGACAGAGAAAAGGACACAAAAGTATTACAGAA
Organism: Neolamprologus multifasciatus; assembly: GCF_963576455.1. Classification (NCBI taxonomy): domain Eukaryota; kingdom Metazoa; phylum Chordata; class Actinopteri; order Cichliformes; family Cichlidae; genus Neolamprologus; species Neolamprologus multifasciatus. Next base: position 6,303,131 of record NC_140452.1, read on the forward strand.
TAACTACTTCAATAAAAAAAAAAAAAAAGATGATTTAAAAAAATGTTTAATTTAATGTCATTGTTCATGGCATCAAATGTGATCTTTTCAATAACTGAATTTTTCTGTACAATTTCAGTCATCTTGTACACAGTTCAATGTCAGTTAAAGTTTAATACAAGTATTCTCTGTTAAACAATTGCAGTGAGTTCCCGACACCACAGAGCAAACAAGCTGACCGAGCAGCCATTTTTGATGTCTAACCACCTTTCTTTTCTCCTTTTTGTACTATTAATTGTACTGGCTGTCTTTATGTATGTATGAAATACTTGTTAAGACTCGAATAAGGGTTCATTTGCCCAACTGAGGTAGTGAATGTTAATCATCCACAGTGTGTGACCCTGCCATTAACACAAAATCCTCCTCCCTCATTACTGGAATGGTCAGTGTTAAGCTGAATATGTTGTTACACCATTAAGATAAAGCAAATATCAATTTGGGGAAGTGCTTAGAAAGAATTAATTACCTGAGCTTGATAAAAGAGCAATAAAGACAATCGATAAAACACAATTCTATCTATCTATCTATCTATAGATATAGAGATATAGATATATAGATATATATCTATATAGATCTAGATAGATCTATATCTAGATCGATATCTCTCTCTATCTATATCTCTATATATCTATATAGATATATAGATATATCTATATCAATAGATATATATATAGCTATATCTATATAGCTATACATCTATATCGATATATATATCTATATCTCTATCTATAGATATATAGATATATATATAGAGAGATAGAGAGATATAGATATAGATATATGAAATGATCTTTAAGGTAATTGTAACATTCGATGATGGAATAGAAAATAAACTTATGAACTTTGCAAATCAGCAAAGAGCAAATGAAGAAATAAGAGAAATCAGCCAGTAAAGACTTAAACAAAGAGCTCTGCTCTTTTTGAGATAACCTGCCACCAAGGTCAATGAAGCATATTAGAACTGAATATGAGCCCATTGTGCCCAAGCAGAGTCCAATAAGGCTGATTTTGGTTAGTAATTGTGACAAATGGTGTGTACATAAACGAACTGCAGAGCTTTCTGCAACCAGGCTAATAACAGTTGTGCAGAAATGTTGTTGTTTTTTTTTGTAAAAACAAGAAAAAAACAAAACAAAACCCCAAACATTTAAAATCAGTTACCCCATTTTACATGTTAAAAAGCTAAATTAACAATAAATAGTACATGATAAAATCAAAGGACCCCTTCCCTCTGTGCTGTAAGTACAAATGTCATCTTTTGATAATTCAAATATTTTTCAAGCATGCTGAACTTTGACACACACAAAAGTCAGTAGTGAGTGAATCCAAGTAGAAATAAAGTAACTTTGACAAGTTGGAGAGTAACTGTGGATTAAGTAGGATATGTCGTTTGTCAAGTGTCCCGGAAAATCGCATTTAGACATTTATGCAAGGTTATACAACAGTCCCAAATCCAGACAGTCAGTTCTGGTGTGAAGAACCACAGATGACATCACTGGGCGGAGTCAGAACCGCAGTCCTGCCCCATGGTAGCTCAGGGGTGGACACTGCAGCCTGCTGGCTCTGAAGCCCAGGACCATGTGTGTTCGCTCATCATCATCATCTGGAAAATATCAATTAAGGCATGAACCAGGAGATATTAATCAGTCTGCACAAGTCATAACACACACATAAAAATAGAGATTAGTCAGGTTATACATGAGTACAGAAAACATGTGTGACTTTCATCGTTCTTTCTAATTGTAACTGTGAACTGAAAGTAGAAGTACTGGTTTCATTCAGTGCTGCGAGTGGAAAATAAACCAACCACAGCTAACATGCACGTGTCAGTACAAGTGAATATGAAAGCCGAAGCACATAACCCAGCCAGCTAATATAGAAAAGGACTTCCTGAAGTTAAAGAAGACTCGCTTCAAAACATGTTTGCCTGTGTGTGTGTGTGTGTGTGTGTGTGTGTAAAGAAAAAAAAAGGAAAACCTATCAACTGATGAGATAAAATCCTATATGAAGCCAGAATTGGAAACTTTTGAACTAAAACCTAATAAACAATTTTTCCCTTTAAAAATTTCTCTTTGTTGCAGAACCAACAACGAAGTTTCTGTCTGTCCGCTTAATTTTTATATGTGCAATACATGTATAATATATAATACATGTTGTACAGGTTTCTTGCATTTTAAGTGTGGATAATAAGAAGACATAACATTATTGATACACTGTATTATATCCCTGGCAAGTCCATAACCCTGTTTTCTGTAACAACCACTCTGAACAAATTAATTTAATCGACCAAAGCTTTTGGTATGTTTTATAACCTCTACACATTATTAACTATTATTTGTAGTTAAACCTATTAGTTGTGTCTATATTGGAAGTTTCTGTCTACCTACGATGGGTTTATGTCACTTGACTGCATGAGAGAAGTGTTCAATATGTTTCTGAGATGCTTGTCTAATTGATGCGCAAGTGGGTGGAAAAGCACTGACGGTGTGTGGAAGGTCAAAGCTACTCACTCTGCATCTGAACTGGCTTCTTTACCGAGTTTGGCTCTGGCTGCGGCTGACAGGTTCAAATCTCCTCCTGGAGCAAGAGAAGGAAATAGGCAGATTAAGCAGTGAGTGAGTCTGAGAGTAAAGTGAAAAGATGTCATATGAGAAGGCTTATGACGAAAATCGGAGACAATAAAGAAACACAAAACAGAGAGGAGTGAAAATGTGGGAGAATTCAACACTCCAGTCTTTTCTCACCTTTAATGTAATCCACGAAGTACAGCAACACTGCGGCTATCAGTCCAACTACAAGAAAGTAGAAGGAAAACCAATGCAAAAAGGAAATAACCAACAATGGCACTCACAAGTGTCTAACAAGACTTTGAGAAAAAAAAAAAGAGGAAACAAAAAGACATAAAAGTACTGACCGCAAATGCAGGCGCAAAAAAACACTTCCAGAACCAGGTACCCTTTGCTGTCGAGGATCGCCCCTGCCGCTATGGAAATGATAGCGAGTCCCAGGTTCTGAATGGACTGCATACTAATGTGCAAAGACAGAGAACACACATCAGTGTCAATACAGCAATATTTATATGTTAATGGGTGGCCCAAACAAGCAGAATATGTATAATTTAAGTCTTAATGATAAAAAAAGGCACATACAAGCCATAGGCTGTCCCGAGTTGATGTTCAGGCACGACAAAAGCCACCATGGGCCAAAGTGCACAGGCCAATAAGGAGTATGACACGCCAAGCAGGGACTGGAAATCAAGCAAATGCACAGAATCTCACTTTACAATTTCTCAGTTGTTAACTGGATACGAGATAAAACAATTCTCCGACTGAAAAACTGTTTCAGTGCATCCACGTGAACAGATTCAATTTTCAAGACATACTAGAACTGTTTATGAATGTGCAAAATGTTTAAGTGCAGTGTAAAAGGTTGCCAGGGAAGTTACCATTGCGATCCATGGGTTCCAGAAAGTGAAGGCCAGCATCATGTGAGCGGCAAGTGTTGCTGCCACTGCAAGCAATACCCAATACACGTTCCTCCCCGTCTTATCAACCATGAAGCCCAAAACTGGAGATGCAGGGGCTGATATGATGTACACAATACTAGGAAAGATAGACAATGGACAATGAACGATTCATGTTAAAATATTATATAATGAATATCCTTATTTTAAATGAAGAACACGCTATTTTAGGAAATTCCCCCGCCACAAAAACTGCAGAATATAAAGAGTGCTAATATCTTAAGGTAGCTTTCTCAGAGTTACCTGTTGACAGCTCTGGCTTCAGCTGGGGAGAAGCTGAATTTTTCAATGAAGAACACCCTGCGAATGACAAGACAAGATGATGCGTTCACAGTACAAAGAACTGCTTGGCTTTTTGGCTGTTGACAACAAAAGGAGAGATTGAATTTTCATAGCAGCCATCCACTCAGTTAGCGTTGACCCATTGTGGCAAATCCATGTCAGTTGCTACGTGATCTGAGAACGCCTTTCAGTGAAGGAAATTCATTTTGTAACGGCTGCAATTGTGTTCTTTCACTTCAAAGCTATTTGTCAAAAACTCCCTTTGTAGTTTAATCCCAACACAACATTGTGACGTTGAACAACTACCTTGCTAAAGGTTCTTTATTTAATTCTTATCAGGCATTTTAACCATAACAGTGTATTATTTAGAGTGGGAGTTCTTTCTTCACTCAAAGCTAAATGGTTATGGGCACATGACAGGATATGTTGACTTTAGGAAAGACTAAATCAGGTCACTTGTAACATTAAATGAATAACATATAAAATACACCATTTACAAACAAAGATAATGCACTTGGGATGTTGGGATCCGTGTGCTGCTTCCTGTATTTCATGAGAAACAGGGGATGCACAGAGCAGACAGCGTTCTGCAGACAGTATATATACTATAAAAGCAATATAAGGACCACTGGAGGAAACATGGTGTTAGAGGAAGAGTGCAGACGTATGGAGTACTCACTGTCCCAGTCCAATAAAGGGGAAAACTGCCACGTAGTAGCCTACACAAACGATGAAGATAAGCCACAGGGCTGCAGGGAAATGCTTCACATCCGTGATCTTGATCACTTCGCCTAACATGCAACACAAAAAACAAATCTGTCTGAGAACACCATTTGTTTTGACCAGCTCTAAAAGAATAAATGCTTCTTTAACACATGTCAACCTTTTTTCTTATTGACAAATACTACATACTGCATGCCAAATTTAACCATTTTCTTCCCCGCCGAGTAGTAGTTTTCATCCATGATTCTGCAGACTAAACCATTTGAATACAAAAATGCCATCAGTTCATTATTTTATCATATTTGATGTGCGTGATCTTGTTTTTTAATAATTACTTCATGAGTTAGGCAGGATTCACACGGATGCATTTCAGGCTTCAGCGCTCTCACCTCTCATTTCCCTTTTAATAGGGTGACATCACGCGATGCCAACTCAACTTGCTAATGTTGCTTCTGCTGAAAGTTCTTGAGAAATTAAACTGTTGACAAGCCAGCAAATGGGTTAACTAATGGAACCACACAATGCAACCATCGAGCGAGAACAGAGAGTGTGGTTATCCGTGCAAGTTCGGCATCAACATGTTGAAAAAGGTTTACGATTTTTTAAAAAAAAAAGGTTTTGAGAGGTCAGAGAGACCTTTGACAACTAACTTCTGGCAATTTCAACCTAAAGTCCAAATGGATATTCTTGACATTTTAAATGTAAATAAATTCAAGAGGTTATTTTCGTCATGCGAATAGGGTTAGAACCACAAAATCACCTCTGGCTAGGGATGGGTATCGTTTAGGTTTTATCTGATACCGGTGCCAAACCGGTACTTTTGAAACGGTGCCGGTGCTTAAATGGTGCTCAAACCGGTGCTTAAAGAATGGAGAACACAAAATTGGTCCAAAAACCTCTCATGTTCAGCTGTTTTTTTGTAAAAAGATAACAATGTTAGCCTTTTCTGTAGCTATAGGGCATATATGGTATCACTCTTGGCTGGAAGCAGTGCTTAAACAATGGAAAAAACACAAACTTTGTCCAAAAACCTCTCATGTTTAGCTGTTTTCCACTTTTTCTTTGGTCATTTTAGCCTTTTTGGCCAGGGTGAAGGGAGTATCTGCCATCAAAGAAGAAGACAGCCGCATGTAGCTATGATGATGTTTGCTTGTTCACCTTACATGCATTAATGTAATAACGTGGTTAGCCTAGTCAACGTAAATTACACACGAACAACATGAAGCTACGCAGAGAAGAACGGCTGCTGCTGCATCATCATCCTCATCATTTCTGCTACACTGGCAGGGCTAGGGGCCAGGACTCTACTCTTCAGCTTTTTGGGGGATGTTGCTAACTCTGGGTCCGATAACAGGCACCACACCCACAGTAGATGTGCACGGTGTGAGGTCTCGCAGCAAGCTATCAAATACGGCGCATTTCTCGGCTTTTAAAAAAAACGCTATGCGTCGCCAGGTGTTTCATCGGATTTGAGGTGTTACCTCCTTTGACAGTATCACAGTATCAGCTTAAAGCACTTGTTGCAGCTGCTGAGTTTGCATCTGTGAAGTACAGCCAGACTTTGACCGCTTCGCCTTGGGCATTTTTAATCTGTAGCTCTGCTCTAAAAGAACGTACGTACCTGGACCCGCCTACTATCCTCGGAAACGTAAAATGATTGGCTAGAATCTAAAGTGTATCACAGCTCAGGAAAAAAAAGCACCGAAATGTGCGCTGCTTTTCGGTCTGGTTACTACCGTTTATGTCAGAACCAGTGCCATCATGGCACCGGACACCGGTACCCATCCCTACCTCTGGCTATAACTGCCACCAACACAACGACAACAAAAAGACTCTACTTTCTCAAACAGAGAGAGTAGAGTCAAACCAGATAGTTGGTTTTAGAGCTCAACGAAACAAAAACTAAATTTGACTTTGCACATGGGGGCAATCTGCGACGATTGTGGAAGAACTTCTAGTATTCATTCACTGATGTGTGATGAGAGGGAAAACACAAAATTGAGGGAGAAAGTGTGGGAAGACATTACCTGTTCCTTCTTGTTCCTTGTTGAGGATCCTCTCGGCTCTTTTGTCAAGGAATCCCAAAACCAAGGCACAGACTAGGGAAAACACGCACGTTATGGCAGCTAAGGGGAGAAAAAGAAATGGAGAATCAGAATCATTTTATTGCCCCTAAACATGTTCAGTGAAATTAGAAGCAGCAGGAAACAACACAAAACTGCAAGTTGTGCAAAAGTGGAAACGTCTGCATGTCACAGGATAACATTACAAGAACTGGCACTTCTTCTGTTCCTTGTGATTCATCTGGAACAGTCTGCAGCACTTTTAGTTCTCTATATCACTTCTCTCTGTTGGTTTGTGCTAGCTGCGTTACTTGAACTTAGAAGTAAAAAAGAAAGGGTGTAGCATTTCTACCAAACAAGGAAATAAAGGGGGTGTAACTGGAGTCTGAGAGTGTAAAACTCACCTGACAAGTCAGGTTCAGTGAAGTGCAACTGTAAAACATTTACCTATCAAGAGTGATGCACCCAGCACGGCGTGTCCAGGCGAGCCAACAGCATCTGTAACTCTGTTATAAATCCAGCCCATTATGTTCATGTTCACCGTGCTGCCCTTGGGATGAGCAGAGAAGTCAGTGTACAGCTTACCTCATTGAAAATATCAAAACAAACAAAAAAGTATTTCAAAGCCTGCATAAATGCACTTTTTCATTCGGAGCTTTCTTACCACGCGAGCCATGCTCAGCTGAAGGCCAAATACTAGATTGAGCTCCTTGCCTTTGAACCAGTTCACTGCATATGTGTTTTGGGCTACTGCCAAAGACTCTCCTCCAATACTACCCAAGAAAAGACAACATAGAAGGGATCATGTAAGCAACAAGCCTGAAAACCTGAGCCCTAGAATCAGACTTTAATGTCTCTTGACGGATAAATATATGTGACTGAATAACACCACACTGACTTTGTTTTAGCGACTTCATGTGTGTTCGGGTTTGCTAAGAATCCCCCATATATGGTATTTCTGGCTATATCATTCATATTCTGTAAGCTGATATAAATCAGTCTCATAAGAAACTGCATTTTTTTTATTACTATTTCAAACAAGAAAAGGACCAATGTTTGTTTTGTTTGTTTTTTAAGTTTTTACATGCTAGTAAAATAAAAAGGTTTAACTAGAAGACAGTTTGTTTTGGTTTTATTACCCAAATATAAACCGTCCAGCTTCCATTAGCCAAAATTGATTTGTCCATGCTCCAGCAGCAAAGACCACCTATGCAGAGGTAGAAACGTTAAAAACAATCTAATCACCACAGTTTTCCCAAGGATTTTTTTCTATTGAGCTATATGGATTTAAACAGAATGTATATCTGTTTAAGTAACTGCATTCTTCTGAAACTTCAAGAGTATATTACCTGTCCCACACAGACAAAAAGGGAAAAGATGATGGTTCCCAGCCTGTAAATAAGAACATGGAGAAAGATACCAATCAAGACGACGTGTACAAAATCCACACGGAGCATTCACTTTTGTCTTTTGGGTGAAAATACATAAACAACACATAGTTGGCAAAAAACATACAACCGACTGGTTCTTCTCGTTACCTGACACCAAAGACCCGATCAAGCAGAAATCCCCCAAAGAAGCAGAGGACTACATTAGGCCAGGAGTACCAGGCGTACAACTGCATGAAGTCTGCAGTCGTCAGATGCAAATCCTGGGCGAGTCACAGAAGAAAAACAACACACATTAGACTCTCGCTTTGTGTTCGTTTTTGCTATCATTTTGTGTTGAGCACAATGCACAGTAGGCTCTAGGTTTTTGAATAAATCCGTGTAACAACACCATTTACTAGGAATCTTATTTGACTGTTCTTGTTGTTTATTATGTAGATTTTCTTTTGTTTACATAGAGTGTAGTGATCTTTAAAAGATAACCTCTCTTCTATATAAAAAGAAATCTCCAAAGGCTTGTTAGTGTGGGATTAAATTGAATGCCTGCATTTGGTTTTAAGGCCCTGGTGTAAAAGTTTGAATTATGTGTGAAATACCTGGATGACTTGACTTTGGAGTGCAGCGGGATTATCGTAACAGAAGTAGCTTCCTGGAACAAAGCACCCACATTAGCGGGGCTCAGACGTGACACTATTGCATTTATTATACATTTCATACATAATAAGCAGACAACAACGTGCGTTATTTACACTAGCTTGATAGTATTTAACTTTAGTTAGTCCCAAATAGCTCGCCGTGCCTTACCGAATCCCAGGAAGCACATAAAAAAAAGGACAACCAGTCGGTGCAGTAAGCGGTTGGGGTCGCAGATGGCGAGCATGGGCCTGCCGGGTCCACTGCCCCTGTCCTCGTCTCCTAACAACCTCTGCCGCTCTTCCAAATCCGCCATGTTCGATTATTTGTGAGCTTCACAGCACAGAGGAAGACCTAAGAGTGTCAGTCATATGACCTGTTATGCACGTCACGTGGCATTATGTTCGCGCAGTGAAGCTGGCGTACGCCTCGGGAGCGCGCACAGTCAGCTGAGCGGAGTGGGACGACTGTAAATAACAGACGAGGTTTCGTCTTACACAGTGAGCACGAACGGTTAGTTAGTAACGTTTAGTAACGTTTGTCACGATGTAGCATGAAATATTAGACGCTAAAAGCTTTTACTGTTGAGATCACATTTCCCTGAAAAACGAAAGATGGTCTTTTAGGGATGTTTTGAAAAAGAAGAGCGGGGTTTGCGTTTAAAAATTCTTCTTTGAAGAAACGAAAGCGGATTCAAGTGGTTTTAAACTTTACAGTAAAATGTGTGTCAGTATTTTTGGACAGATAAAGTAGTCACTTTAATTTAAAAGCTTAAACTATTGTGATAGCTAGTTTCGTTGGTCACCGGATTCAAAGATGGTGAGAATAAAGGATAATGAAAACTAAAGACTATATTTCTTCATAGGAGATGGAAGAATAAAGCAATAAAGCTAAATCGCCTATATTGGTCTTGAATTGTCAGGTGACCTGACAGGTGATTCCCAGAAAGTGAGAAATGAATGTGATGACAGTGTAAAAACTCAACAGGTGTATGTTATGATAACAATGAAATAGTAATGAACTATATTTCAGCCATTAAATTACTACTGTGTGTGAATGTGTGTGTGAATGGGTGGATGACTGGATATGTAAAGCGCTTTGGGGTCCTTAGGGACTAGTAAAGCGCTATATAAATACAGACCATTTACTGATAACAATATATATTAAAGTTTTTTTCTTTTTGTTTTTGTTTATTTACCAGGACAAAGAATTTGTAAAGGTCCAGTGTGTAAAATATCACTATATCAGGAGATTGCAAACCGCAATCAACTGTTGATTTTGATGTCTTTCTTCTGCTGTTTGTGTATAAAAACCTTTTTATACACATTTGAGTTTTCTATATGCTATATTTTTCCATTGTATAGTCACCTGAAATATATGAATACTTAGCAGTAAATCAGGAATAATAAAACAGATTTTAGCTTCATGAAATACTTTGCAACAGGGATTTTTTTGGTTGTTGCACATTTAAAAATGAGACAATGTTTAGACATCAACATGTCAAAAACTATACAAAACTACAAACTACAAAAACTTAGTGGGTGGGGGGCACTGATAGTCACAAAATAAACAAATGCTATTTTCATTACACTTACATGTTAGATTGAGCAAATATGATAAATTGTATTTCAAAAACCCATACTCAGACATTCGTGATGCATCCGTCTCAAATTACAGACGCTGATTTGATGGTAAGACAGACCAGTGACAGACCAGGATTTTATCTTTTAATAGTTTTCAAGATTTTCATGTTTAAACATTTTACAGCGTGAAAAAAAAAGCCTAAAAGGGGGTCAACCGATCATCTTGAAACTTATTTGATATATGAAGTTTAAATTTTATAACAGCCCAACTTTGGACTATAAATCTTTTATACAAATCAGAGAGAGCTGAGCAGAATGCTCACGTTGATTTAAGAACGGCATGACCCATGTGCCAATTCGATATTTTGTGGTATTTTATGTTTTTACCCTCAAGCGGGTCACCTCAAAAACTGTACCCAGTGTTCATCTGTAGCGCGTGTAGGCTGACTGTCCACTGTTTATCTCAGCAAGCAGTCAGTATGCTGTGAGTCTACTCTGCAGGAGGTTGTAACGTTTTATGAAAGGAGACAGATACAGGTTGAGGAGTCAGTGTCGCTGTCCGATGACACAGACACAATTGTTGTGGAACTCCTGAACTTTTCTGTCAGTAAGGACTGCTGTCTTTGGTACTCTGCTGTCTTTGGTACTTTGTTAGTTGCTGTTAGCATCTCTTAGCTGCTAGCAGCTTAGCAGAGAAGACAGTTTCTTCCCCCAGGCTGTCACTCTGACGAACACTGTGAAATAACCCAATGTTATATTACTCCATCCATCCATCCATCCATCCATCCATCCATCCATCCATCCATTTTCCTCTGTTTATCTGGGGAAGGGTCTCAGGGCAGCAGCCTAAGCAGAGAAGCACAGACCTCCCTCTCTCTGGCCACCGATTCCTGGTTGTGCGGCAGAACACCAAGCTGTTCCCAAGCGGGCTGCAACATATAGTCTCTCCAGTATATCCTGGGTCTGCCCCTGAGCCTTCTCCCAGTGGAACATGCCCCGACACCTCACCCAGGAGTCTCCCAGGAGGCATCCTTGTCAGATGCCCTAACCACCTCAACTGGCTCCTTTCGATGTTTTACGCTCAGCTCTCTCATTGCAGCACCACAGCACCAATCTGTCTGGCGATCTCCTGCGCTCCTCTCCCCCCTCACTCGTGATCAAGACCCCGAGATACTTCAATTGATTCTGATTCTATGTATATATTTTTTCAGATTTTTTTTTTACTGTATTGTAACCAAATGTAGATTCTGTACAATATAAATATATAATCCTAACATATTTAATTAGTTGACTCTGTATAAAAAGAAACAAACCAAAAAAAAAACCCAAAACAGAACAAGTCAAATTATGTTAAAAAATACTGTTGAACAGCTTCTTGCGTTCTGCAGAGACTGCTATGTGGACATCGGTTTCTGATAGTGGTTTGAACTCACCCTGCAATTAATAGACAACTATGTCACAGCTGGCTGTGGTGATCTAAAATGTGTAAAAATAACATACTTGACCTGCAGTTTAAGTCTAATAAACTTCCTAAAATGACAGTGAGTGTTTTAAAATGGTTTCATCCCAGCTGTTGCCACCTGTGTATATATTGTGTGAGTTTCCCTTTGTTTGTCGTCTGTTCGTCTAGCTCAGGTACTAGATGTTTCATGTTTCGTGTTTCCACATGTCTGCTTTTGGGTCCACGTTTCAGCCTTCACACGGTCTGTCAGTGCAGACCCTGACATTACTGGTTTTGCTGACATGTGAGCTACACAACCATGCAAGTAAATGTCAGTCCCTACCTCATGTTATAGATCCCTAGTCATAGAATTCTGTTTCTGCGGAAATGGGTAGGTAACATTATCTTTGGGGGGTTTATTTAATTTCCATGAATGTAATTTGGTATTTCTCATAATTCACTACTATCATCTGTCAGAGTATTTAATCTGAAGGTGATGAATGGTCCTTCCCCCGGCTGCAGTTGCTACTCTCCCCACTCAGTAGCTCATTAATTTCCTGCCCAAATATCAGCCTCTGTCGTAACCAACAGTGGGTGGGGTGGAGAAAGATCATATTTCATTATTATAATAATCAAACCCACATGCAGACTGGATTATAAATCAGATGGGAAGTGACATTAATTCTGCCGAACCAGTTTGTGAATGTCCAGAAGCCCATCTTCGGGGTGTGGTAGTGTGGGGAAAAAGTCCATTAATTCCAGATCTGTATTCTTTTTCTCATCCCTTGTTCAATATGAAAATTTATCAGAAGCTGCTGCAGCATTGTGAAAGGCAGTATACTATACTTGGAAATTCTTGCAGCATTGCTGGGCGTTGTTCTAGTTGGGCTGCAGTGGTTGTTATCAAATAGCTGATCTCCTGCAGTGCGCTATGTGTCTGCGTTTCTGTCCTCATGTTGGACAGGGTGTTGTTCGTTGTTCCTTTTTTTTACCTTCATTGTTTTTTTCAAAAAATGTCCCAAATATGAAATAACACTGAAATTAGATACAAAAATAGGCAAATATTGTCATCACAAACAAACAAATAATTCAAATAACTAAACACCACGAAAGGTTATTTGAACGTCTGTGTTTCTCAACCATATTCCTGTCAAGCTTTCATAATGCACTGACCTTTTCTTTCTATTTAATTGGCATCTTTTCTTTAAGTACCAGATGTGACAGACTGACCAACACCAATATTTACGTTTCCCCAAAACAGATATTTCAATTTTATATTTGCCATTATGTTTGGTTTTCTTTCATTATTAATATTCACTTTCAATTCAGTTTCAACACGTTCTCACTCCCAAAGCGTCACATTTTACGCTAGGTGACAAATCGTCAACATATTACGTTTTCGGCTACCCACCACGTTCCTAAATGACGACCTCGGAAAAATGAGGAAATATGTGAACCGTATGGACTCAATCTACACATGTTCGCTCTTTTCCTTCAGATCGCTTAGAAACACGCTATTTAACATAATTAAAGTCATGGTTAAGGTCAGGAAAAAGGTTATGGTTAGGGCTAGGGATAAGGTTAGGTTTAGGGCTGGAATACAGGGCTGGAACGTCTATTACGAGCGTCATTGCACTGGATTTCGGCCATAACCCGCCACGTACCATAAGAACGCCGAAGGTCTCCTTTTGCGTTCCTCAGGAACGCCGCGGGACGTGACAAAACGTCGGCATGTTACGCCTCGGGAGTGAGAACGGGCTGTTTAAGCAGACTAAAGATAGGGACCATACCACTGACCTTCTGATTAGCAAACAGCGCACTTTATCACCTGATGCAGACACAACATTTGTCAAGATCATGATCTCTTATGCACGATCTCTCATACTTGAATCGTCTGTGTTCAGAAGCCAACAAAAAGAATACAACAGATTCAATTTCACGACTAACGCTAGTTCAAGACATATTTGAACCCCCTAAACTTAACTTCAAACCTCATCTATTTGTATGTAGCTAGTGTTGTATATGTTTTGGCTTGCTTTTTAGCTTAGCCACTAATGATGCTTGTGTGAGCTTTGTTAGCCTCAGCAAAGTACATAAAAGTGAACACTGTGCAACTGCAGCATGAAAAATATAATTTTTATTAAACTGATAGTAACATTTTAATTACTGGAAGCAGAGTTTGTTAGTCTATTCTTCTTCTTTTCAATGATAATTCAGTCCCTTGTCAAGATCTTCACCACGTCAAAGTTTTTGCAAAGGGAAAGTGCAGTTTATGTAAGATTAGAAAGGAGGAAGTGTAAATGACAGCAAGTGCAAGCAAGGAAATGTGATGGATGACTTAGCAAAAAAACCCCAAAGAAACTTGGTTAGTACTGTATGAAAAGCAGTAGTTGTAGCTCACAGAGACTTTTTGGCTTTCCTTCTTTGACACATTGTCTACTCATCAGTTTCTTATAAACTTGCATTCGTTTTTACATGTTTTGTTTTGTTTTTACAACCGTCTTATTAGGAGGAATTACTATATACAAAATAAACATTCTCCCAGGGTGCTATTAATTGTGTCCCAGTGTGCACTGTTCACTGGCTTCTGACGTGCCGTTGTGTGACAGCCTTTTACTGTAGGCTATCTGTGAGATCTCAAGTTGCGTTGATGTGGCTGAGTCAAAACCTTTTTGGAGAGACTTAATACAGAGTGCAGCAGTCAGTCTTTTCCTGAACGCCTTGCATAGAAACACGTAGATAAGCGGGTCTAGGCATACATTTGTTGCTGAAAGCCACAGGGTGGTTTCCTTGGCAAAGTAGACGGCATTCTGAGCCTTGCAGTCACTTGTTGCGCTCCGCGTTTGGGTGAGGGTATAGGGAACCCGGACGAAGTGAAATGGTGCAAAGCAGATAAAAAACACACCCACTACAACGAAGACTTTCGCTTTGGTTTTGCGACTGGCACCTCGAGATCTACTCTTTGAGGCTTTGTATGACTCATAAACCTTCTTGCTGATGAATGTGTAGCAGACTACCATCAAAGCAAGCGTCCCCCAAAAAATAACCTGGGAAAACAAAACAAGAAAAGGGGAAATCAGAGGAGCACCTCGCAGCTTTTCTCCAATTAATTTAGGTCAGCATTAGCAGTAAGATTCTAATAACTGCAGAAGGACATCGTGGATTCTGTTTAAATCAGCTGATTTTGCAGTTCAGATATATTAATAGCAACACTTCTCTATTGTGCGAAATTCGCTTACACATATGCTTATGAGTAACATTAAAAAGCTGACAGCAGTGTCATCTGTGGGATACATTTAAAGGAGCTGATTCTGAAATTTTATGGAAGGAGGTTGAATATGAATGTTTGCTTAAATTTCAAAGTATTTCCTTAATTCATAGTTACCTGACAGAAGTAGTTGAAACCTTCATGCCACAGCAAGCCAGCCGGGCTCTTCATGGACGTGCACTTCAGTCTGTTTCCGGACGGCCGTGGCAGCTTGTCACTTAGAATAACGTTGGGTAACGCTAATGATAGCATGACCACCCAAACAGCTGCACTTAGGATCTGACCAACACGGACCCGCTGAAGGGCACACTTCCCAAAGGGCCTGACAATCTTCAGGTAACGGTCCAAGCTAATGAGACCCAGCAAGAGGATGCTGATGTACATGGTGATGTAGAAGAGCACCGCAGAGTATCTGCAGTGGAAGGCGCGTAGCTGCCAGGAACCCACACCTGCATCCGTTAAGATTTTCAGAGGGATGGTCAGAGTCATGAGCAAGTCAGCCACCACCTGTTGTTGAGCAAATTTTAACTTTGTTATTGTAATCCTGTTTTTTTTTTTGTTGTTTCCAGCGGAGACTAAACCTACAAAGTAAAAGCCTTGGTGTCTTACCACATTTTTTAGGAAGACCAGAAATGTTGAAGTGCTTTGGATACTGAAGAAGATCCATGCAGCGAGGGAGTTCAGTATCAGAGCAACTATGAAGAGGACACTGTATAGGCAGGGGAAAACCACAGCTGTTATGCTGGTATCCCGAACACACTTGAAGGAGGTGGTGTTGGACAGGGTGTTGTTCATACTGTGATCCTTAGTTGGCTTTTGACAGGGTGAGAGAGTGGAAAAAAGATGACAGAGACATCATAAGAAATGATAAAAACACTGTAATATGCTGTTTCTAGAATTAATATGAGATAATTATAGCATTGTTTTGTCCCTAAGAAAATGTAGCTGAAGTACTTTATTATTATAATTACTTATATGACAGATATTTATTCATTTATATGACAAGAGTTACAAAAAAATTGACCACAGGAATTATCAGATCATTTTGAATGTTACAGCTGCTTAAAAGTACCAATACTTTGTTTGTTGTAGTCATGTAGATGCAGACTTAATATATACTTTAAATGCACAGTCTGTGCTTCTGTTCATTCTATACTCCCTATGTCCTCTCTTCTTTTTGCTCTGAAGAATAGCACTGAGGTTATACACATGGACTATGGCAACTAATACACACTGCTTTCAAACCTTTGTCTGGTTTAGTGTGCACTCAAATGTTAATTAGATTTTCTGCAAGTTACATTGTTAGGCAAATTAAGTATTTGTGCCCAGTTTCACAAAGTAATTTATCTGCAAGATGTACATGACAAGCCAGTAATTGAGTCTTACCTTCTTTTTGTGTCTTTATCGTCTGTGTAGGTGGGGCATGAGAAGAATAATGACAAAATGCAACGGAAAATACAATGTTTCATAAAAAGGAAGAAGTGAAATAGCAAATTCCTCTTTTTTCTTCTTAACCACAGGAAAAAATGAAGAAAAATAAAAAATGAAATAAAACCGAAAACCTCCTGCTGTTATTTTAGTGCTTTAATCAGTCCAGGAATACTGGTTCTGGCTTGAGTCTTGAATCTTTATGTCTTTCTTGGTATTTCCTCCCCTCTGTCTCTCTCTTTTTAAGTGTTTTTGTGTGTGTGTGTTTGATGCTCTTACAATGGGTGGTCCCTGGAGCTAATGTGTGGCTGTCTTGTCACAATCCCAATGAGTTTGCCAGTCTTCCTCCGGGTGAAAGACCCTTTCCTTCCTTGCTTCCTGTTCCAATTGTCTGCCGAGAGGCTTGCTCTACTCCGTGCCAGTCCCTCTGCCTCCGCTAGCTTGCGTCAGACTTAGTAGCTGTTAAGAGGCGAACACCACAGCCACAGACTTATTTGCAGACCTCTTGCGCCCTACAGCTCTTCGCTCCACCTCGCAACTAATGTTCAATATTTACGCCTTGTTTCAAAAAGTCTCCACCACCAGCTGTGGTTTTAGTGGGCAACAGTAACATGCAAAGCTTGCACATTGCTCTTACTGACTTCACTTGAAAGCAAGCAAGCTCTACCATGATGCATCACATTTAATGTAAAAAAAAATTGGGAAGAAAATGATATTATTTCTGTTTGAAATAGCGTGTATTTTCTGTAAATAGTATCAAATTACAACAACAACTGACTGATTGACCATCCCCTTCCACTCTCGCTTTCTTGTTAAAAATAGGACATTCTGAGAACATTGCAAAAACAACTTCCTGTGGGAAGTTTTATGACAGCTGCAAAGCAAGTTGAGAAATAGCTCGCATGTTTCTATTACAAGTCTGCAAATTATGTTGTTGCTTAACACACATCACACATATAGATACATATCATGACAGATAAACACAAGATAATTCCATGAACCGACAGTCAGTTTGGCACACACAGAGAAAAATATATAAGTAAAAGCTCAGTGAGATCAGATGGAATATACAGACATATATTTTAGCAGATTAATAATTAGTAAGCAATGCAGTAGGACATAAACTTGTTGCATAAATGGTTAACATCATACAAAAAATGTCTTTTAGACAAACTCTTTATTGCCATGAACCTTTTTTACTTTAACCACAGTCATTACAAAACATCTGCATGAAAGACAGATGATTGAATGTGCTTTGCATGATAATCGCGTTGTCTCCATTCGCCTTCTGATTAAAATGCAGTGCTACCTTTGCATAAAATCAGCATGAGAATACCACTCACTCATGTTACAGTTTTTCAAACTCTTCATGTGGTACATTTAGTACTAAAAGGACAATTTTACACGATTTAAAAGAGTAAATAATGCAATTAAATGTTAATAAATACAGGAATAATTAAGTCCACTACAGCAATAACATCTGAGCCGATCTAATCGGGGATAATAGTTTGTAAGATCTATCAGAATTTAGTCCGTTGCAAAGTGGTGTCTGGTTTCTCTGGTGCTGAAGCCAATTTAAGTGAGATGGCAACATCTGCCATCAAAGATACCAGTTTCTCTTTGAACTCTCTGCACAGAAAGACATAGAGAAGTGGATCTATGCACGTGTTTGTGGTGGCAAGCCAAAGGCTGGCATCTTTGGCAAACTTGCTCAGTTCAAACAAGCAGGAATTACTGGCATAGTTGGCTTGCTGAAACGTGTATGGGATCCTGACTATGTGATATGGTCCAAACGCCACAAAAAAGACAATAATGACAAGAAAAACGCGTAGTTTGATTTTCTGCTTTCCATGGTTGTTATTGCTGCCCGAGTTTCGAAATGACTCGATGACTTTGTTTGTGATGCAGATGTAGCAAACCACAATGACCAAACTGACAATCCAGAAGAAAATATTGACAAAAATCACTGTTTTTGTATGATATACAAATCCTTCTGTTCCTTTCATTTGCATACAACTGATGGCCTGTGTCGAGTTGGGTAATTTATCAGTTAAAATTATATTTGGTATACCTGAGACTCCAAATATTGTTATCCAGACTATGCTTGCTATCACTTTGCTAAATGTCACATTCTGGCCAAAGTTTCCGTGGGGTGTCATGATTTTGAAGAAACGGTCTACACTAATTAAACCCAACAAACCAATACATATGTACATTAGACTGTACATAACGACACTGAAATAACGACATGACAGTTTGAATAGAATTTGTGACGCGCCCGACAAGTCAGATGCAATTTTGAATGGGACGATCAAGGTTATTAAAGTGTCAGCAGCAATCAGATTTTTCAAATACACCACAAAGGTGGTGGTGGACTTAAGGTGTAGGGACACCCAGGCTGCTACACCATTCAGCAACAAGGCTAAAGGGAACATCAGATAGTAGAGGGCTGGGATAACATTTGGGTTGTAAGTGAAACTGTGGCACTTTGAATCATTTTGAGCTGTCGCAGTTGGCATCGCTCCGCCTAGAGAAGGAAAACATGTTTTAAACGGCCATAGTTCCAGAAAAGAAAATCCCTATATAGTCTAGTAACGTATGTATTTTAAACAGATTGTTCCTTGAATGCATTCAACTTGAATGGACATGAAACACTACATGTATCATTGCTACTTTGAACAAAAAAACTGTTATAGATTTAAAACTGTCTGTGTAGTTGGATTTAAGTGCTTAAAGTGAAAGCTTTCAGGACGTGTTTAGTGCCATTTTGTGCCAGTACAGAAAGTGACGTCACTGGTTAGCGGTTGTTTAGTTGCTGCTAAGACACTTAAATTGGTTTATGTAAGCTAACTAGTGACAGGTCCAATAACTGAGTGAAAAACAAGGAAACTGGAACTGATAAGCAGTCTAAGGGGGTAAAAGTTTTATATTTATATATAAAAGTCCACTTTCACCGTCTGTCTCTTGAGCATTAATTGTTTTTTCATTGCTAGCTAGCTGCACTAAAATGGGAAAATCCACTGGTTAACCATGATGTTATGGTTTGTAGAGCATTTATAAATGAGGATTGTGTTGATGAGAGCCAAGCTGGAGTCTGACATTCAGTTTGGTGTTTCAGCTGGCTTAGTATACAGAAGCATCTGTGCCGAGTATGGCCTGGAAACCTCAAGGGCAAAATAGGAGACACCCCTAGGGCGGTGGAGAATGACCGAGCTAAGATTCTGTGGGACTGCCAGATACAGACAGACTAAATAGTGGTGGCTAACCAACCAGACATGATAGTGGTAGACAGGCAGCAGAAGACAGCCGTAGTGATCGACGTAGTGTACCAAATGACAGCAACATCAGGAAAAAGGGAAACGAGAAGCTGAAGAAGCACCAAGGGATCAGAGAAGAGCTCGAGAAGATGTGAGGGTGAAGGTAGCAGTGGTCCCAGTGGTAGTTGGAGCACTCAGTGCAGTGACTCCCAAGCTAGCCGAGTGGCTCCAGCAGATCCCAGGAACAACATCGGAGATCTCTGTCCAGATGAGCGCAGTCCTAGGAACAGCTAATATACTGCACAGGATCCTCAAGCTTCCAGGCCTCTGGTAGAAGACCCGAGCGTGAAGGATATACCGCCCGCACGGGCGAGAGGGGAATTTTGTTTATATAAAATAGTCCAAGTACATCTAAACGGTTTACACCATAACAGATTACTACATGCATGTCACACCAAAAACCTAATTAAGTTTCTTACCAGAACCGGGCGATTGTGGCTCAAGAGTTGGGAGTTCGCCTTGTAATCGGAAGGTTGCCGGTTGGACAGTCTTGCGTTGTGTCCTTGGGCAAGACACTTCACCCGTTGCCTACTGGTGGTGGTCAGAGGGCCGGTGGCGCCAGTGTCCGGCAGCCTCGCCTCTGTCAGTGCGCCCCAGGGTGGCTGTGGCTACAATGTAGCTTGCCATCACCAGTGTGTGAATGGGTGGATGACTGGTTGGGGTCCTTAGGGACTAGTAAAGCGCTATATAAATACAGGCCATTTACCAAAGCAAAATTGGGAATCCTTATATCCATCAGCGTGTCCGCAGGGAAACAATCCTCTCCTTCAATTAGATTTGGACTTTTTTATGTTTGGATTCCTGATCATGCTTTGGTAAGAAACTTATAGGGTTATTTGTGGTGAATGTAGTAACCTGTAGTAAACTGTTTGGATGTGTTTGAGATTCCACAAAATGTTATTGCATAAAACAGCACTGATCGAATGTTGTGAACATCAGGGTATTGCAGGAAAAATGACTTCGGTGCACCGGACTCAAGCAGGATCTCCTCCACAGGGTCCTCATTTGTAAAGTGCTCTACAAACCCTAACATCATGTTTAACAGGCAGATTTTTGCATTTCAGTGCAGCTAGACAGCAACTAAAAACAAATTACTGCTTAAAAGACACAGAGTTAAAGTAAACAGCGCATCCTTTTTTGCAAGTTTTTTAAAATTCCTTATTACAGCCCTGCATAGACTGCTTTCCAATTTTAAGTTTTCTTTTTTTCCTCTCACTTGTTGGCTTTGTTACTGTTAGCTAACATAAGCTAATTCATGTTTATTACCAGCAACCAATCAACAAACCAACCCAGTGATTCTGTGTTACAGTGACAGTCTTTAGAGCAGGGCTCCATGGTGTAAATTAGCCATAATACATGTAAAGTGTCAAGTCCACTTTAATGTTCAACAATTCATGACTTTTTTATTACTTCGGTGTTTTGAGTTCTTTACTCACTCTGATTACTCTGAAAGGCTGCATCCCACGTGGCATCCATTATCGCTTATCTTAGTCCAAGCTGCAGGCTAAACAGGGCAAAATAAGTGGTGTATTATTATGTTGTTTTAAATACATTTATTTATTAACAGTATTTTATTTTCAATTTTCCATTACAAATAAATGACGTCCTTCAATAACTGTATTCAGTGTTAATTACTCTTCTGAATTCCCAGTTATGAAAGCTAATCAAAAAGTAAATACATTATAATCCAAAGGCTACAGATTATATGCATCCTTATCCTGGCAGGATAATTCATTCTCTTTATAGACTTTACAAAGGAGATTTGATAGAAACATAACTAATCCAAGAAATACATTGGTTGTTTAAATGGTTAAATATGTTTGTTGGTATAGAAACTTATACATTTCTTACAGAAAAATCTTTCTGTTTAACTTTGCTATGCAGGATATATTTAATGAATTATTCTAAGCTAGAACAGAAAAATCTTTTCAGTGTACAACTGTAGACTGAATTCAACGTTATTACACTACTCTCGAGAAGTAATTAGTTGAGAGGTTATTTTTGTCACCCCTGATTATGCTATCAAAGTGAACACTATGCTCTTAAATAAAGATAAGAGCACATCTTGAGAATAACTTACAGTTGATGACTTGAGTGGTTCTTCTAAGGCACAAGATAATGCTTGGCAATGCACTGACATGGCAGGCGCTTAAGAAATACTGTTGATTTTCATGGCAAACAAATTCAGCTGTGAGTCTGGTAATTTATCAGAGCATATGCAAAAACAATAACAGCTTATTGCTCTCTGCCGAGAAACAAAACAGATGCCATAAATCCAGCTCGCAGTGTAAACTGTGCTTAGACCTGAAATTCAATGGGGTGAACCAGTGTAGTCAGGGTGACCCATGATTTTTAGTGCCTGCATATAGACTTCACACATCACTACATCTGCCTCACTTTTAGATTGAAGCATTTATGGGTGCGTATAGAAAAGACCTCTAACTCCCGTGTTTTATGTAACTCGTCATCCTCAAAGTTACTCTCCACTCATCATAGTTTTGACTTTTATTGCCGATGTAGGAAATAAACGTTTCTTCTGAAAAATATTATTACAGTGTTTTTAATAGATTGATTGCATTTGCATCGATGTGTTGTTTATTGCACTAGTTAGTTCAAGAAATAAATTGACAATCATGTAGCAAGTGACCAAAGCATGATATCAGATGTTAAAGCAAAGTGAAGTTTGTTGTCTTCTTAAAAAAGGAAATGCAACAGCTGTCAAGAAAGTTTATCGTGCTGAGTGAGGACTTGTGCTGAAGAACAAAGAGGACACAGTTGCATATACACATTTATTCCTTAGAGAACGATTAAAGATTTTGAAAAAAATTACACAGGCTATAAAAGTCTCTAAATAAGAAATTAACTCTAAAATAAGAATGACATGAATTACATTGTGACAACTTAATAGTGCACTTTAACAGTAATCTTATTATATCTTGAAAAAGGATTTATGAGAATTCTTGTGGTTAGCGCTTAGCAGTAGCAGTTTAGCTCTTATAATAAAAGACACAATTACATTCTTTTGTGCGGCAAAAATGCATTTATATAAAGCCGAGTTATCTTTCTATGGTGTGTGAAAAACAAAGCAACAGATGATAATTGAGTTAAAACACTGAAATAATGATAAAACAACATCCATCTATCCATCCAGCATCCACATATTCACCCATTCAAAGAATATGTACATTGCTTAACACATTAATTAGTCCAGCTGTCATAAAAAAAGAAGACACAAATATTTTAGAAAACTATCAAAAACTTATAAAAACATATATTGTTATATATCTGGAAAATAAGAAACTGAATTTATGTGTTTATGTAAGTATAACATTTTTTTTTTTTTTTTTTTAAATTGTGTGTGTGTGATTTTGAACCCAGCCCTTGGAATCCAGAGTTGATGATTTTGGTTCTCAACAAATTTCAAAATTAATCTAAGTGAAGATTTTCAACTTGAATGTTTCACCGTTAAAGCTCCAGTCTGTGATTTAAGTGGTCCCGAAATAATCTGAACTGTATATTTATATACATATGTAGAATAACCAGCACATGTATGTATAAAAAACACACAGCTTTGATTAAAACAAAAGGCAAATGGAGATTTGCTGAGTCTTTGATTAGCTAGAATAGAACTGTAAATTTACATTTCATTGTACTTATTTTGCAAGCAACATAACATTTATTAATCTATCTATGCATTGTCTTATTTCTGTTGGGGGACCTTCACTCTCAATAGATGCTGATCCTTATTGGGGCACTAGAGGGTGGTACAATACAAACTTTAAAGATCAAAAGTGCTTGCTATGGTTTTGTTATTAAACTCTGAGTAAGTCAGAGTTTAATCAATTTAACATAAAACACTCACCTAATTTGTTACCAAAGATCAAATACTTATATCTCAGTTTTTAAAGGTTCACAAATACAGAAAAATAGCCTTTGTCCCACTTTGTTTACTGTGACATCACATTTTTGTCACTGGAATGAACACCAGCACAGATACTTTTCTTCATCTCCACTAGTTTTCTCTGTACTCCTTGCACAGGAAGATGTAGAGAAGAGGGTCTAGGCAGGCATTGATAGTAAACATCCAGGTGGCTAATTCACTGACTATCTTTAACCATGTTGGAGTGCAGACATCAGTGTCAGAGAATTCATTTTGTGTCATAGGAAAGCGAATTAAGTGGAGTGGCACAAAGCACACCCAAAAAACAAGAAGGATCAAGAAGACTAGCAGCTTGGTTTTCTTCTTTCCCCGTCTGTTATTGCTCCCAGAGTTTCTGAATTACTGCACTACTTTCATGGTAATGCAGATGTAGCAAAACACAACCAGTATGTTGACACACCAGAAAAGAATCTCCATAAATAAAGCCACACATTTATGGACGTTTTTGCCAGCTGGAGGTTTCAAAGACCTACATAAATCACCAGTTTGAGTAGCAGGAACCTGGTCAGTGAGAATGATATTTGGAATAGCAGTACCACCAAACAACAGAAATCAAACCAAAGTGGACATTATTACACTGAACTTCATATTTTGTCCCAGGACTTTTCCACATGGTCGAACAATTTTGAAGAAGCGGTCCAAACTGATGAGACCCATTAATGCAATGCTTGTGTACAAAGAGCAGTAGAAAGAGACGCCAGCATAACGGCAGATGAAAGCTCTAAACTCAACTGTTGCACCCGGAAGCATGCTGGCTGCCTGTAGTGGGATCATGAGTGTAATGAGAAGGTCAGCAGATTTTTCAGATACACTATGAAGGTAGAAGTGGACTCTAGATGTAAAGACACCCAGCCTGCTATTCCATTAAGTAATAATGCAATAGGAAACATGAAGAATAAAAGATACGAGAGAACTATGTGGAAGGCCACCAGGCCGGGAGAGCGACAGTCAGAGGAGAGGTGTTCTGTGCTGTTTGACATCGTCAATATCTGGAAAAAACGAGCCCGTTCTCACTCCCGAGGCGTAACATGCCGACGTTTTGTCACGTCCCGCGGCGTTCCTGAGGAACGTAAAAGGAGACCTTCGGCGTTCTTATGGTACGCGGCGAGTTATGGGCGAAATCCAGTGCAATGACGCTCCCGCGGTAATAGACGTTCCAGCCCTGTATTCCAGCCCTAAACCTAACCTTATCCCTAGCCCTAACCATAACCTTTTTCCTGACCTTAACCATGACTTTAATGATGTTAAATAGCGTGTTTCTAAGCGATTTGAAGAAAAAGAGCGAACATGTGTAGATTGAGTCCATACGGTTCTCATATTTCCTCATTTTTCCGAGGTCGTCATTTAGGAACGTGGTGGGTAGCCGAAAACGTAATATGTTGACGATTTGTCACCTAGCGTAAAATGTTACGCTTTGGGAGTGAGAACGTGTTGGAGCCAACACATAGGGGTCAAAATCAAACTAAGCATTTGTCTGTTTTTTTTTTTGGTTTTTTTGGCAAAACCAACCTTTCTCTCCCACTAAGGCCTCATTACACTGCAGATGTGCAGACTAACTGTAGTTACTGTGTGCATAGTTGCTCTCATAGTGCTTTCTAGTCTGGTCGAAATCCAGTCTGGTCTAGCCTGGTCGTTTTTTGGCTCATGAGTTCCATACACTTGCAGTACATTGCTGTCTACAGGAAGATGTATTCTTCTTTTCCCCAAATCTGTGAAGTTTCCCTCCAGAAGTTATTGGCTTGTCTCGCAATGATTTGAAAGATGAATTGTACAGACGCAAGTAGCAGCAGACATACGCTCACAGCGTCTCTTTAAGTTCAGAGCTTATAATATTACTGATGCGATGCACCAGGTGCATGCTAGGTGAGTGGCAGTACTGGACATGAGAGGGGACCTATGCCTGCATTTACAGTATGTGCAACAAGCAAACACAAATAAGCTGCGAATCAAGTGCGATATTTCATGTGCGATATGACAACACAGTGAGTGACTTAGCTCCGGAGAGGATAAAGAATGGGGCGTGAAATGAGCTGGAACGAGATTACTTGTAGCACTTGTTTGTACCAGTGTAAATTTTTCCACTTTGCCCACTTCGACATGATTTACATTTTTTATAGTTTAGAAGACATTTGTTACTTGGATTTGTTTTTGAATGCTACCCCACACTATTTGAATGCATCCTGAATGATGGCTCGCTGAATGCAGTACATAACACATGCAATCGCCTATAGATGCATTAGCATAACTACATTTTCAAATACCTCATGACATGTATTGAGTCACAGCCTTGCTTTATCTCGTGAAGTGTACTGAGGCGCTTCCCTTTCAGCCTAATACAAACCATTTGCTTCATAGGTTAACATGTCAAGTACTTACTGACGGTTTGGTTCCTGGTGATGGCAATAACATGATTCTGTTCTCAGTGAGTTACACATGTATGTCAGTAAATATTTTTCAGCTTGAATTCATGAAGAGCCGACGCGTGTCCTGTGTGAGTGAGCAGACCTGATTGTTTTTCCTCAGTCAGAGACACGCAGGGACACAGGTAAACAAAACTGAAGCTATACAAATGCACTGTTAAGTCATAAAGAGACCTTATGCTCTTTTTAAACAAACAACATTTAGGGAAACGAATGATTTATCACTCTGATGTTAACCAGTCCTACATATATATTTAGTTTCAGATAATAGTGAAAATAGTGTAAGCCACTCACCACAAGGAATGGTCAAGTCCTTAACTCCAAACTGCACAACATGAAAGATTAATGCAGTAAACAATGAATTGAAAGTGTCTTTGTGCCTTTTCAACCAGAGAGATGCAAATCTGTGAGCAGATTCAAATGACACATATTGGTAGGCCTTGTGTTTTCAGGCCAGAGGGAAATGATTTATGAAGCTGGAAATCGAGGTTGTTTTATTACAAGCATTTATTACTAATGTGTATTAGCTTTTTTGGACTTTTTTTAAATTTAGTTGGGTATTGTTTTGAAATGTGAATAATTAAATAGATTTTTATAGAAGTAGACAGTCCTACAATAATTACAAAAGATAATAATAATAATAATAATAGCCTGTGTAAGGAAAAGCCACAGAAAAGCTGTAATTGACACTTGATTTCCTTTATTGTTGTTTCATTATGTGTTTCTGTTTTCTTTTTGCTATGCAGTTATGACAGAAAGCAGCGCTTGCTTTTGGAGATCCCTGATATGTCCAGCTTCAGTTTCAGTTTTTTCTTAAATCTCACTCAGTGCTAATGCAAGCAGCAAGTACCCCCGTGCAGCATAAAGACATCACAGTGTACTAACAGGCGATTGCATATAATACTTAGGGTTCATTATACAGATTTTTACTACAGTTTCACAGTAAGATATTCTCTGGAAGTCATAAAGTTAGTATTATGACTGCTTCTCAATTCTTCTTTTGTTGGCAGTGTGAGAATACAAACAAAAATTCCCCAAAATGTTATGTCCACCTTCAACAGAAGTAGAAAGAAGAAGTAAGAAAAAGTGATAGAGAAGAAGACTAGAAAAGCAAACATCGGCAACACCGCGTACATGTGTTGATTCGTTTCAGCTTCTCGTTGTGGTAATACTGACAGTGTAAAATCAAATATATGGTTTAATGTCATTTACAATGCTATTAGTATTTTTGTAATATTATAAGTTGGTAATAAAGACAAATACAGGCCGTGGCTTACTCTTCTACAGCCAGTGACAGGCTTTAGATCACTATATCGGTCCCTTGCAGTATGTCATACAGTTGAATTTGGATTTAGTTGACTTCTTTACTATACATCATCATAAATGCCTTCATGTCTTTCTCAGGTCCAGTGATTTTATGTACTAGCAGTGGAGTTTCCCTGAGGGGAGCTGCACGTGTCGGTATCTGATCCGCTTCCTGTTAGCCAGCTACAAGTACCAGGAAGTAGGTGCAGGGTATTAAACAGAGTGGTCCTGAAGGATTTACAGAGAAAGAAGTAGATGAGAGGATCCAGGACAGAATTCAGGGATGAGAGGAAAAGTGTACTTTCTTTCAGCTGAAAGAAGAAGAGCTTGAGTTTGCAGTCAAAGCTTTTGGCTCGGGTCTGGCTTATTGTGTATGGCACTCGGGCAAAGTGAAACGGCACAAAGCACACAAAGAACACTGCCAGAACCAGGAACACATTTGCATTCATTTTTCTTTTGGCCTTGTGAGGCTTTCTAACTGTTCCCCGACTTGCAGCTTGAGATATCGAGCCTCCGGTGCTGTGAGACTTTGTGCGAGAGTAGGAACGGTACAGCTCTTTGGTGATTAGAGTGTAGCAAACTATCACAGTTAACAGGTTGCCCCAGAAAATCACTTGACAGACATGATTTACTATCTCATGCCAACGTAGCCCCCCCTCTGTCTTCAGTTTGCTGCACTGGAAATATCGAGAAGTCGGGGTTTTACTTGTTAGGATTACATTGGGAAGACAGAGAATTACGAAGAAAGTCCAGATGGCCCCCGAAAGGAGTTTTCGATGTTTCAGCCGAGTTGAATTAGTGCCCTTAAATGGGTTAAGGGTCTTTCTGCAGCGATCAATGCTGATCAGGCCAAAGAAGAGGATGCTGATATACATGCTGAGGTAGAAAAGCACGGAGGAAACTCGACACACAAATATCCGTAGGCCAATGGACGCCATGTTGGAGTCTGACAACACCTGCAGAAACACAAACATTTGTGCTGTCAAACACCTATTCCACATTCAAACCACAATCTCTATCTCTAAGTTTGATGGGACCTATTTTCATTGGATTACCCTGAAATGTATGGTTCATAAATTGTCCGTCTTTTAATTTTCTCTCACAGGAAACTGTCTTATTAAAAATCTGATCTTTAGAGTTAATAGATGTTTATTCATCAGAGGCTTACAATTTAAAACTAATCACTTCTTGCTTGATTTCTTTGAAGTTCAGAACTCATGATTCTGACTTACCAACTGCAAATTTGTTTGCTTAATTATATTTACAACTAGGGATGGGTACCGGTATCCGGTGCCATGATGGCACCGGTTCTGACATAAACGGTAGTAACCAGACCGAAAAGCAGCGCACATTTCGGTGCTGTGATACACTTTGAATTCTAGCCAATCATTTTACGTTTCCGAGGATAGTAGGCGGGTCCAGGTACGTACGTTCTTTTAGAGCAGAGCTACAGATTAAAAATGTCCAAGGCGAAGCGGTCAAAAGTCTGGCTGTACTTCACAGCAAAATATGCAAACTCACCATCATGCAACAAGTGCTTTAAGGTGATACTGTGATACTGTCAAAGGAGGTAACACCTCAAATCCGATGAAACACCTGGCGACGCATAGCGGTTTTTTAAAAGCAGAGAAATGCGCCGTATTTGATAGCTTGCTGCGAGACCTCACACCGAGTGCATCTACTGCAGGTGTGGTGCCTGTTATCGGACCCGGAGTTAACAACATCCCCCAAAAACCCGAAGAGGAGAGTCCTGGCCCCTAGCCCTGCCAGTGTAGCAGAAATGATGAGGATGATGATGCAGCAGCAGCCGTTCTTCTCTGCGTGAGTAGCTTAATGTTGTTCGTGTGTAATTTACGTTGAGTAGGCTAACCACGTTATTACATTAATGCATGTAAGGTGAACTAGCAAACATCATCGTAGTTACATGCGGCTGTCTTCTTGTTTGATGGCAGATACTCCCTTCTCCCTGGCCAAAAAGGCTAAAATGACCAAAGAAAAAGTGGAAAACAGTTAAACATGAGAGGTTTTTGGACAAATTTGTGTTTTTTCCATTGTTTAAGCACTGCTTCCAGCCAAGAGTGATACCATATATGCCCTATAGCTGCAGAAAAGGCTAACATTGTTATCTTTTTACAAAAAAAACAGCTGAACATGAGAGGTTTTTGGACCAATTTTGTGTTCTCCATTCTTTAAGCACCGGTTCGAGCACCGTTTAAACACTGGCACCGTTTCAAAAGTACCGGTTTGGTACCGGTATCGGATAAAACCTAAACGATACCCATCCCTATTTACAACTCAGGCTCATAATCATTTCTTAGAACTTAAAACGATGAGAAAAAACATTAAAATACTTGCAAATAACCTGTGAAATACCAATAATTTCATAATTAACCATCAATAAATCCTTAACCCATTTAGATTTCCTAATGCAAGCGTGGCAAACCTTGAAAGGGAATGTGAAGGTCATGATGACATCTGCAACCACAATATTCTTCAGGTATATGATGAAGTGAGACTGCGAGGGGATGCGAAGAAAAATCCACACTGCCAGACCATTGAGTGACATTCCCACCAGGAAAAGAAAGGAGTAGAGAATGGGAAAAACCACATTCTTCAAAACATTGTCACGGGAGCAAGTGCTGTTGGCGTGGCTGTGATTGCCAGCGAACAGGGCGAAAGCTGTATTCCTCTCCATGTTGCCTGAAAAAAAAGGGAGAGGAAGTTGTTTTTCTTTAAGTTGCTCAAGAACCTTAGTCATGAAAAAGTGAATCTTTGTGTAGCCACATGCTGTATGGAGGAAGTGGCTAAAAACATCAGAAATAAACACCGTTGTTTTGCTGATGCCATTTTGTTCATGAAAACAAACACTGTGCAATACACCTGTCTTAACAGCACAATTTTTAACACCTGTTGTGTATATTTTAGCAAAGACTGCTACAGAATTATTTCAAAATTTGCTAAACATCAAATTAAACACCTTTATTAAAAATAGGCTGTAAGGTTCTGTTTTTCACCTGACAAGTTCTCTTGTGTTCTGTCAGTGAATCCACATCAAGTCCCAGTGTGGTGTCTTTCAGGTTTAATGGTCCCTTCCAATTCTTACCAGATATAGACTGTCTGGTCCGCCTAGTTTCAAAGTTTTGAAAAACGGGGCGTGTGTTGGTAGTGATGTGTGGATCACAGGAAGTTTTTCTTGTTGCCTTCTTCTTTCACTTTCCTGTCATGTGTCATTTCCAGAGTTATGTAATCAGACACAAACACCATTTTTTTATTTCACTTCTTTAACAGATGACAATAATACCACAATCTCACTGGAAAAGAAACAAAATAATGAAAGTACAGCAAAATTCATTGAATTGAATATAAATCTATTTTTTAAACTATAATACAAGTGAATCAGCTCCCCCCCCCCTTTTTTTTAAATTTATTTTTTAAATTTTTTTTAGCTTCCTTTAATTTAAATTACAACTATTTTGTAACTTTCACTGCTTCTACTTTGCATAGGCATTTTTTCAGGCAGTAATTTTTATTTTTATTAAATTGTTCTCCCAAGTCTTTGCAGTCAGGGGACAAAGGACACATTGTATTATAACCAACACATATTAATAGCTATTTACATTTCTCTATAAAACGATCCGGTCTTTAGCCGTGTCTGGGCCCAAACTCCACTGCAGGTCCGTAAGTCAAACGATCACTGCTTGATCACTGAGAGTTGAAGAACTGTCTAAATTCTTTCATATGTAATAAAATGATCAGCGTTCTGCTCTACCAGGTGTAACAATTATGGTATTTAATGGAGTTAGAAGTTAGCAAGGAGCTAGCTCGCTAGTTTCCATCTAAATATGATGTAGCATGTTTACAGTTTTTCTGCAAATATTGAAAATATCTTGCATTGCTTAGATTTTGATAATGGAAAATCTCTCTCTCACACACACACACACACACACACACACACACACACACACACACACACACAGGAAAAAATAAAAAAGAACAACAAAAAAGAGCGGCTGGGAGGCATATGGCAGTAATACCTTTTCTTCCATTGTGAAACAATATCAAGGGGTTTTCGGCAGGTTTCTGGCAGCTGCTTCACTGATGTAAAACTTTTCCACCGCTCAGAGCTCCATTCAGAATTTAAACTCAGTGCCTTCCCATGTCATTTTGATTGTAACGGTTATAACCGTGTTCCATGATGTGAAATAAACGTGTCCATTTAGACAGGCTCACCTTCTAACTTCCCTCTTCTGAGGGAGCCTGAGGAAACACCAGCCAGCTGTGATGAGATATTTTAAGTCTGGTCCAAAGGCCTTTTAGAAAACAACAACAACAACAAACAAACAAACCAAAAAACATCACGACCCTTTTAATAAATAAACAAATAAGTAAATAAATAAATAGTAAAACAAACCATTCTTATCTCTGCCTTGCCATACTGTTTTGTGACCCCTGGCTACACTTGCCTGCATTTGTTTTCATGAAGGGTTTTGAAGGCTTCAAAGGGTTCTAAGTTTAATAATCTTAATCATATGTCACATGCTCAACAACATTTCTAAAAGAAACATTTTCTGTACCTTAAAAACACAGCAAATAAGAAAATGACTCACTAAAACCTAAGCTGTAAATATTAGTATTTAAAACAAAATAAGCACAAGTATTGATGTTCAGTCCAGTTACAGTTTCAGAATATTGTGCTCGACAGTTAGAAAGTTGTGTTTTATAATTTTATGAATGATTTGCTGATGAGCACTGGCTATAAAGGCCTGTATTTACTTCTCTGTTTAGCACATTACTCTGATGCCTTCTGCCCTTCATTTTCCTGAATGCCAGCCGCATGTTAGCATGACAATGCAACAACTTCCTGTGTCTGGAAGATTGGCGTAATCATTTGGCGGCTGTTAACTTGTTAAACTTAACTCAGGGCTCAAGAAAGAAGAAAAACAATGGGTTATGAATAAACTATACAATAGCAGTGTTTAAAAAAAGAAATAATGTTATTATTTTGATTCTTACTCTAAATTGTAAGTGCGTTAAGGTTATGATGACATTTACACTGACAGGTGTTACTGTTCTGTAACATAAAACCATTGTGTAGTATCTGTTTTTGTTTTCTGATATTTTAGATTCATACTGGTGTACTGGTATACATTTATGTATGTTTGGGGGATCAGCCGCCTCTGTTTTTAAATCTTTTTTTAAGCAAGACATCCTGCCCATGTCTGTACTTCTCTGCCCATCACATGATCCTGATGGCCTTCTGCCCTGAATTTTCATCAGTCCCAGAAGCTAGCATGGCAATGCTGCAACTTCCTGTGTCTGGACTAAGACTGGCATTATCAGCAGTATTCAGTTCCTAGAAATGCTTTTCTAAATTTGTTTGTGCCTACATCTATTAGTCATGTGGTGTCAAATATCACTTTCTAAACTCTCTATAAACTAAAATATTATATGTAAGGTCATTTTTCCAATCCGCCATATTTCTATCCAGTTATGTTTGCTGCAGCTATGTTCTCGTCACATCTGGGTTTGATCAGGACTGAATCAAGCATGCGTTCTCCTGGATTGGACCCAGGATCTACACATGCTTCTTTTCAGTTTAACACTAATCTGTCTGTCTCTTTGGTTTCCCCACTTTTTTCAGCTTTGGTTTTCATAGATTTTACTCAGGTCTGACATAAGTTGGTCAGCACTACCCACTGCAGAGTTTTATTTAAAAGAATCACAGCTTACTTCCAGGGAAGGTCATTTTTGTAACCTTTTATGGGAACTGTACGGGCAAAAATCACATGTTAAAGACGCAGACCAAAAATGGCATTTATGCAAAAACACACCACAATTAAGAACAACTAGACTTTGCAGTATTTTCAGTTTTGGTTAACTTAACTTCACTGTCTCCGAATATTGGTCAAAACTATGTCTGAAAAATGTTTATTGGACAGTTTCAGATGCATAAACTATAAACACAATCCAAATTATTTTGCCTCAAATCCTCATTCAGCAAACCCCTCAGCCTTGAGGAGAAAATCCCCACCGAACACAGCCACATGGTCCCAGGTGCTCAACCCAGTTTTTGTGTTTGCTTTGGTTTATGTTCTAGTCTGTATTTGTGTCTCTGGAGCTCAGTCTTCCTAGTCTCATATCTGTGTCTTCAGTGTTGGGGAGTAACGGAATACATGTACCGCCGTTACGTATTTAAAATACAAAATATGAGTAACTGTATTCCGTTACAGTTACCGTTTAAAAAGTTGGTATTTAGAATACAGTTACTTTGTTGAAATAAATGGATTACATGGCGGTACTTCCCTGTTTCATATTGTGGCGGGTCAGGACTGTTTGGGTTTTGTTTGACAGCTACGTTCTGTTGTTCCAGGTGGCAGCGTTACGGTTGCCATGGTTACAGGGTGACGCTCTCTCTCTGCGTGTTTCCTGGGTGAGAGAGCGCCTGTTCTTGTTGTGCTAAGCTAACAGGCAGAATGCTACAGGTATAGCTCTAAAGAATGTAGCATCATAGGCAGTGTAGTCCGTGCTGCAGGGAGAATGGACTGCCATACACGTTATGTGTCTGTGAGCGAGGGAGGGAGAAAAAGGAAAAGTACGAGCTGTCATCGAGCAAAAACGGGAGCTGGAAGCATGTAAATATAATAATAACCACTGCAGCCAAGAAGAGTGCCTGACGAGCCCAGTTGTAAGTAAGCTATTAAGACTCGACTGTACACCGTGTTCGTGTTTTCCTCCAAAAACAATAAGTTCTGTTGGAGCAGCCTTTCAACGCCTCTCTCTTTCTCTCGCTAGCAAAGTTGACCCAGACAACAAAGTAAAGCTAGTTTTCAGCTACGAGCCCGACACAGAACCCACCGTATTAGCCAGAGGTCCCTTTACTACGGTTCGGAGCCGCAGACCTTCAGTAACAGTAATAAATCACAGCAATAATACATTCATGTAGTTGTAAACAGCATGATAATATATTAAGTAATCCAAAGTATTCAGAATACGTTACTCTCATTGAGTAACGTAACGGAATACGTTACAGAATACATTTTGGGGCATGTATTCTGTATTCTGTAATGGAATACATTTTAACAGTAACCTTCCCAACACTGTGTGTCTTTCAGCCTTCACAGTCATGTACCCACGTCCTTCTGTCCTTCACGTGTCTTAGTCTCAGTGGTTGTACTTCCTGTTTTATTTTGATAATCTCCTGCTTCATGTGTATTATGTTCGGTTTTGCTTCACCTGTCACGTCACTCAGATTAGTGTCAGTTGTGCTCCCGCCTGTGACTGCTTCCCTCGTTATCCTCTTTGTGTACATATTGTCTGTGTTTCCCTTGTCTATGTTCGCTGTCATGTTCTCATGCATAGCAGGTATTTGTTCTCTCCACCTGTTTTCCTTCCTGTCAGTGAATCAGTTTATTTTATGTTTTGTGACTCTTTAGTTTGTCCTTTGCCTTTTATTTTTTGTTTGCCTGTTTTTCCAGCATTAAAGCTGTGATTTTTAGTTCAGTCCAGTATTTTTTGGGTCTAGAACCCTACCTGGCATGCACCTACACCTGCAAATATGACAGATACTGGCGACTTTTGTGTCTTTAGCATGTAGGTTGTGATCAACTGACAGTTTCTTGTAAACCTCGTAGAATTTTATCAGAGGTTTGCTTCAAGTGACTATTCATTCACGTCCATTGAACAGACACTATTTCACGTCTTCAAATATATCAAGTAATTAATAGATAATTACAAAAGTTAAATATTTGAAAACAAAAGCTAAAATAGAGGAACAAGCATAACACAAAGCGTAACACAAGACTTGAGCTTTTCGCAACACTATCCCCCTCTATTCACTCGCATAGTCTTCCGATCAACCACAAACTTAAACACTGCTAACATACCAGCAGCGTCAAGCTAGCAAGCAAGCCCTGTGGTAAAAACTTAGCACATAGAGGAAAAACTGCTTTAGGCAAAACCTTAAATTGACCTGTGAGGTTGGGGTAACTTTGAATGGAGTTGGACAGAATGGAAGAAAGTCTTGTTTTCAGGAAAATATCAAACTTTTAACAACGAGGTCTAAAAGCTGTCTGAAGATGCTGCCCTTGCCTGGTTGATGCACGGGCAAGTTGACGGTGAACTTTGACCTCTGATCTTTGCTAAAAGTTTATGTTTGATCACTTTGTCATGATGACAGGTTTAAAGACGTAAGACAAAAACTTCTTACTACATCGCGAGAGAAAGAAAAACAGTGAGGGTCGTACTTGCTTGTGGTCTGTTTGACACAGTCTTTTGCCTTTATGTGCGCATGTGTATATGTATGCATTTCCTTTGGCTGGCTTTCAAATCGGTCTCTCTCCACAAAGTTGAAATGTGTGGGCTACAGTTTGTTTTGACAGTGTCAGATTTTCTTAGCTACCGCTCCTACTTGTGTGCTGCTCTGTGTAGTTTCCTGTGGGTCTGCCTTCCATATGGTTATCCACCTTGACCAACTTGACACAGATCATATAGAGATCATACAGAGGTAGACTGGTCTAGCTAAAAATAATGAGCTACAGCATCTATAGCTTTTATCAAGGATGAAACAATATTTGCTGCCGTTACATATTTATGATAAAACTCTTATGAAATGGTCTCAGTGTCATACTTAGCTTCAAGTTTTATTTCTTTAGTGGCATTTTGATGCAACTTAAGCACATTCTTCATTTCTCATGATCCCCATGTGTCCAGTACAGGT
Source organism: Neolamprologus multifasciatus (assembly GCF_963576455.1). Taxonomy (NCBI): domain Eukaryota; kingdom Metazoa; phylum Chordata; class Actinopteri; order Cichliformes; family Cichlidae; genus Neolamprologus; species Neolamprologus multifasciatus. The sequence continues at coordinate 6,339,200 of NC_140452.1, forward strand.
GTGCTGACTGTCTGCATTGAAATGGCATGAATACAAGACCATCAGTGGATCCAACTGGCTCCGAGTTTGTACCGGCGAATGATGTAGTTCATTCCATGTCAGGCTCCAGTTTGTTGCTCCTATGATGTTTTCCTAGCAACAGCTTTTGTCTCTGCATTGCTACAAATCACTATTCATGTCTGAGGTCTGGCATTTGCATCACTGAATGACCCAGAAACACTACTTGGCTTGCGCAACAGATTTTTTCCACAAATCCATCCATTTGTCACAATTTAGTGGAAGTGTTGTTCTCCGTACGACTGGTTATAAATGAGGACTGATGCGCCAACAGAAGTGCTGAACAAAAGTTTGTAAATTTTTCCAGATTTTGAATACATATATAATGACACTGTAACTATATATCTTAGAGTAAATGCAACACGATTGTAACTGTGCTCGGTGTCACATATAGAATTAATAACAATGTAAAGTTACACCTTTAAAAGTACTTACATGTATATTTCAAACCATCAGTACAGCTGTTCACTTACACTGTGTATTACAGTTCTTACTTATGTGGCCTAGTTCATGCCTCCCATGACCACAAGTATAACCATTTATGAATTGTTACAATACCTATAGTTGCAATGTGTTGTCTTGAATTGTTAAAACATTTTTTGTTTGTTTCTTCAATTAAGTTTTTTTTAAAATTCCAAGTAACTATTGTCATTACTGATATATTTGAGCATTTTTATGTAAAAACTACCCAGATTATTCATAATAATCAGCACAATCAGTGGTGGTTTAATGTGTGTTCCTGTGTTGATACTACTTGACATTGTGATTACACAGCAAGATGCATGGAGAAAGTCAAATGACTATTAGCTCAGCTGTTGTACGTAGCAGCCTCACCTCAAATCAAAACTGAATTTACCCAGCATCACTAGCTATCACTTACGCAACCTCCTGATGATTCAGTTTAAGGAACCAATCTGCTTACATGTCCTAATTAGGCAAGAAGACCTGCTATAAGCTAGGTAATAGGAAAAAGCTGCTATGAATACAAAGTGGTAACACACACCTACATTTTTTGTTATGTGTTTTGCTGCTCGCACCTGACAGCAGTGGCATATTTTCTTTACTTTTAAAGTCTCATCAGGGTGTTTGTTTGGTAATCCCCAAACCTACTGACCAGGAGAGCAGGGTGAATAACTGTAGCATGAGATTTGAAAAATATGAACAACAGCTCTCTTTTAGAAGCTAGCCAGTGAGGGATACCAGGCATATTTGACAGAGTGTCTCTGTGTGCTCAGCACAGACCTGTGTGCACAAAGAATGCGGCAGGCAGGCCAAGGGGCAGGCCAGAAAGTGTCACATCTGGTCCCCACAAAGGTGGGGGCTAGATGTGCTAAAAGGCCAGTGTAACAAACAAACATGAATTACGCGAAAGACAAAACGCCAAAACACAGACTCAACAATGTGGTGTATGCTGTACAGTGCAGCGAGGAATGCCCAGACCTCTACATTGGAGAGACCAAACAGCCACTTCACAAGCGCATGGCACAACACAGAAGAGCCACCTCCACAGGACAAGACTCAGCAGTCCATCTGCATCTTAAGGATAAAGGACACTCTTTTGAGGATGCCAATGTTCACATTTTGGACAGAGAGGACAGATGGTTTGAAAGAGGAGTGAAAGAAGCCATCTATGTCCACTGTGAGCGACCATCTTTGAACAGAGGCGGTGGTTTACGACACCAACTCTCTGCCATCTATAATCTAGTTTTGAGTTCCCTCCAGACGTCTTAACGCCCACTCACATCCTGGGCCATCTGACCTCAGGAAATTGCATGATAAGGTGGGGCCAGGTTTCACAATGAGCTCACCCGAAACTCTGGCTGTTGTGACCCACACCCGTTTTCACACTTTGGCTCATGCGATTAAAGGATCAGCAGGGGGTCCTTTTGTCCCTCTGTGGGGGGATATTCTCCCACTGGGTTTAAATCTGGGACTCTCCACCATTTGACCTTAGAACTGAAGAAGCTTCTCGGATGAAGGTGAAACGTCTTCAAGCAACTTAAAGAAGTCCAGACGCCTTTCTTTGCAAGCTCCTTTGACTACGATGACCTGGATGACTGAGAACCTTCACAAACAAACACAAATTAGATACTAATATGTTTTAAACCTTAAACAACACTTTACAAAGCCCATAGATTCCAGATATTTAAAGCAAACTAAATAGAAAGCAGATTTTCATCATTGTACTTGAAACAAAATCACCCCAACAAGTTTATCATTTATTTTCAACATGAGATATAAAGCAATAAAATGTTCAGAGAGTGTCCAAAGCAACCTTTATGATGACTTTAGCAGCGACTGCTGAACTCAGAGCTGTTGAGAGTTTGTTTTCCCCGTGATGTCATTGTGCTCTCTGAGGTTGCTAGGGTACCATTTATGTGAGGCAGACTAGCACAGTAGGTGAGCTGGATGAAGTCATGTAAAATTGTTTATAACTAAACCTTGACAGTTTGTATGTTTTGTATAAAGAACCCAATTTATTTCATTTTCTGGGACACTTATATTTGCTTTCAAATGATTTTCAGATTTAAATCCTTTACATATTGTTACATGTATTTTCTCAGCACTATTTGGAACGACATAGATTTTCATAACTGGGTCTATTGATGCCATCTGTTGGTTGGTTGACAAAAGATAACATGTGGCTTAATCTTATTATAAGAAGAAGCCATGTCCATGTCCAAGCCATGTCAAAGATGAGATTTTGAAATTTTCAGCTTGGAGTTCACCAAAAACCTGACACTGAGCAAAGGGGAAAACAGTATATCATCTATGACTTCAGGAACAGCCCTGCGTTGACCTTTCTCAACATCAATTGTGGCAATGGCCACAAATTCCTGGGTACCATCATCTCTGTTGACCTATCCTGGACTCCAAATACCTCAGCAGTCACAAGAAAGACATAACAGAGACTTTATTGCTCCTCCACAGAGAGTGTGCTGACATGCTGTATCACTGCATGGTACAGGGGCTGTACTGAGGGGAGCAGGATTCAGCAGATCATCAACACAGCTCAGAAGATTGTCAGGTTTTCACTCCCCTCCCTTTTATCTCAGCAGACCCAGAAACATTTTAAAGGAGTCATCACATCCTGGCTCTCACCTCTTTGACCCAACAATCAAATGACCCCTATGAGCTAGCACTTGACAACAGTGGGAAGGGAAAACTCCCAATGAGCAATATCTTAAATTATTAGAATACTCTGTGTAATATTGTCCATTATTGATAAAATCACAGTGAAACTTCAAAATACATGCACCTGCTTTTTGTCACTATCCATAATCTCATCACCATACGTGGTACTTCTTTATATTTACTGTGTAAATTACTGTATTTTTTTTTGGCTTTTCTCTTTTGTTTTTTGTTTTTTTTTGTTTTTTTTGCAAGGTGTAACCACTTTATTATTGTGTTGTACTTTGTATAACGACAGCAAAAGAAATCTAATTCGCATATAGAACTGAAGGTGAACTGGTCAGTGAAGGTGTAGTGTGTTTCTGGAAAATAAACCCTTTTTGTTCTGTGTTCTCTAACAAAATCAAGGTTGTTTGAATCTGTAGCTAGTTAAAAAAAATTGACACCTTACATAACAGTGAAAATAGATGTTTATAGAAAACCATCAATGTCACAGTAAACTGGAGCAGGTTTCAGGTTTTGTAATGAGCTTCTGCTGGTGCTGTTCTTTTTTTTTAATTTATAGCTGTGTAATGTTTCCTCAGCTGTGTTCCAGCTCCTCCAGATTGCATCTAAATTACACGCTGGCTTTATTGGAGAGTGGTAAATTAAGCTTTAGCTCCAGAGGCACCGAGGAAATGCTGTCATGTGATGTGAGATGTGTCTAAATAAAGGAATGTAATTTGCAAACATATGACTCTTTTACAGCAGTCCTCCAGCTTTGTCTTGGTCTTCTTCTACTGGAAATAATTAGGGTTCAAAAAGAATATGGGAAGCCAGTCAAACGGCAACATTCAGTAGGCTTAAAATTCAAGGAATGATTGAACAACATAAGAAAATAATGAAAGAATTTAAAATAATAAAGTCGGTATGGTTCAGTTAAGCTCTGTGTAGCATAATGACAGCACAGTGATTAAAATATGCTAATACCCCTATGCAATGTAAGACTTATGTAGCTGACCCACCCACCAGTTAAAAAAAAGCATCAGCCTAAGGCGTAAAGTGGCAGTGCCACACTGCTGATGCCGTCTAATTGGGTGAAAGAGCTCGTTTGAAAGCATGTCCCCTTGGGGACCTAATAATTTAGAGGTACTTTGATGTTTTAGTTGGGTGTTTGTGTAACTGAAAGAAAAATGCTTAGGTAAACAGAAATAGGCTGCACTGGTCCATCTGATTATTCTCTGGGGACCAAAGTACCACATCTGCATCCATAATCAGATGTAAGAACCCAGAGTGAAGTACTTCCACCGCCCTCAAGATAAAGACTGTGGGATATGGTCTCATTAAAATCTGTATACAAGTTCTTATATATAAAAACTGTACCACACCAGACACTTCTAAATATTTTAGGACCCTCTTGCTTTCAACATTTCACTTTCTGAAACCTTCAGCCAGTTTATGGTTGAAGCTGATTTATGTACTTTCCCTGGTGCAAATACTTTGCTTCTGGGTAGTGACTAAAAGGCTCACTTTAAAAAGAAAGAGAAAACTTTTAGGGCTTTTGAAAGTAGAGATGAATAATTAAATGAGCTTTTCATCTGAATTACAGGTGCTTACCTTATTTTTCTTTAAATACATATTAAATATTAACTCAAACTGAAAGATGATTAAACACAACACTGAAAAGCAATAACTCAGGGAACCACCATCCCAGAATGACAGATTGTACCTTGAAGAAAGGTGCAAAAATGGATGGTGTGGTGTGGATGTGTGGATTCTACTTTGCTGGTGTGAAATTCTAGTCGTAGCTCAGATACTGACAGAAACTCCAATCGACTGTATGAGCAAGTGTGTGTGTGTGTATTCCCACAAGGCTAAAAACCTGTGTGTATAACAGAATGAGACATTTTTTTTTACATTTTTGTTTTGAAAGGGTTTTCCACCCATAGGCAGCAAAATATCAGCAGGAGTGTGAGTACATATTTTCTGGGGACTTTACTTGTTGCCAAGTTTGCAGCTTCAAAGAAGTGAAGCAGACTGTGAGCTAACAGAAGAGTACTGTCTGAAACCGCTGTTGGTCAGCACCCAGCAGTGCTCTCCAGACATCTCAGTTTCCATGTTCATGCTGCTAACATTCTAGTTTAAGTATGGAATTCATACCACAGACCAAAACTATGTCTCACCCTTCTCTGGTTTCCCTCATCTACCCACTGTGTAAACGTCCCTTTTCCTTCACACTTTTTTTTTCACTTGCTCCTTTTCTTGCTTTTAAATGTCAGTTCTTATTCCCATACAGAAAGATGTGTAACGAGTTATTAAGCTTCTGGATTGCCACATGTTGCAAGACCAGCTTTAGCGCAATAGAACAACTCTCTGCAACTATATTGGAGGAATGAAACATCATTCTTTTAAAATACACTCCCGTGTTGGATTGTGATGATGGTTGGAAACACCGTCTATTAGATCTCTTATCAAACCAATATCATGTCATGTGAAAGTGATACGAGATGAGAGGAAATGCCACACTGTAGTAGTTATTTATGGATTTAACAATATGAACAATAGCTTTCACATAAGGTGCAATTTGATTAAATATTAAGATGAAAATACGGATTAACTACCACACTGATGTTGTGGTAGGATACTCATATGTACTGGGGGTTCTTGAAAAGAAAATGAATGGTGAAAATCCCAAAAGGAGATTCACTACATGTACAGAATAAGAAAAATGCTCTAGTTCACTAGTGAATGCATTAAATGGTAGTTAGCAAGTTCATGACGGTTTTAAATCTAACTGTGTATATTAATGTTGTGTATTATAAGTAGACTGTTACAAATTGCCACAACATTTCTAGCAAGTCATTTGATTCTGAGTATATTCTGTTTTTCCACAGTCTTCAAGGTGGCCAAGCAGTGGCCATAAGTCCACCTACCCCACTGAGAGTAAAAACAGGCTCTGCTTATCTTCTTGCAACACCGTAGTGTAGCGCTTCATGCTTGAAAAGTCTAGTTACAAAAGCTATGGCCAGCAATTGGGTCTAAAAGTGACTTTGACCTGGTGAAGGTGAATTTCACAAAAAACCCCAGTCCTCTTCTCAGTAGCTTCTCATAAAACCTTATTTTTAAATGGTACTTGTTAGACTTCCACCCTCTTCCTTTAAATATCCAAGGGAAAAGGAGAAAATGAGAAAATCACATGTTCAAAATCCTCATAAATATCCAAGTCAGTGGAACATAAACTCCATCATTCCCTGAACATGAACTGCAAAACCAGAACTGAACAAATAAACTTTTCACCGTCCACATCTCAAGAGGACACCCGGTGTTTACATTGAGGTACCAGACGTAAAGAATAGGTGGTCCTTCATAACTACTGTGATTTGTATCTGTTTGTCACCAAACTCACATATGAAAGCACTTTTCTCTCAAATCACACAGCGAGTACCTCACATTCCAGAGTTTATGGAGGACAATTCTGTTTTCCTCCATATCTGCCCGGGTTATATCACACTTGTGCAGACTGGCTTTAAACTTTGGAATTTTATTTTTTCCTTTTTTATTTCTCTGAAATCTAAAAACTGCATTTATTGGCAGGTACTGTACATTCCAATGTTCAAAGTGGTGTTTAACATTATCAGCCATGCTGGTATGGTATAGTATGGTATGGCCAGTAGCTGCATACAGCATTTCAAAACATGTCAGACTGATTCCTAATTAACTTTTATGTCTTTGTTTTCTTTTTACTTTTACACAAATGGTGAAGTATACTTACTAGAAGATACAGCATTCTTTATGAGGTCTTGTATAGATTAAGATTTTCCTATTGAAAAGCATGCATCATTATGGGCAATTCAAAATTGGAGTAATTCACTGAGAAATTATTTCCAGTTGTTCCTAAGGCACAGGGCATGACTAAAATACCATGTATCTATTTCATTAGAAAAAGGAGAGGGTGTGAATCAGCTGACATTTGCCAAGTAAGTGTGGTTAGAGAGCAAGCATAATAAGCCTTGCATAACATGTATCAAGCAGCGGTACAAACTCATGTTGAGTTCACCTCCTCTGTCTTAACATTACTCGTCACCTTCCAGTTTAATTTGCAGGAGCACAGTAAAATCAGAGTGCATGACAAGCAAAAATGAATGGCTCCCCTGTGGATCCTGCCCACTGACAAAGAGAGTGAAGGACTATTTTCATAGCTGGCCTGCACTTAAAATTCCAGAGCTGAATATGCTTCTGTGCGTGACTTTTTGGTGCCCTATAATTTAATACCTTTTGTATTTCTTTTATTCCCAACTGAGAAAATAGTAGCATAAAAAGACATGAGCCATGTTTTACTTTTTAAGTTCATGTTTTTTCCCCATACTTTGATAAAGTAGATACTACAAATAGATACACATGGACTTTATTATTGGCATAATGTATAACATTACTGTAAATTCTCATGTACAACACAACAGATTGGTAATATGTATTATATTCCATTGTGTTCCAAATAGACATATAGGAATCTATATAAACCTTAATTAACACACACACACACGCACACGCACGCACACACACACACACACACACACACACACACACACACACACACACACACGCACGCACGCACACACACACACACAATATACCATGTCCAGTGTAAGACAAGCATCATATATATATTTGAATAAACCCTTTTTCCCACTTACATTTACATACATTTTACTACATATTCTGTTGTTTTTTTAAATTTGCTGTTATGTACAAAGGGAATTATGACCTCTTGAGAGGACCAACCCCCTCTTCTAATTTCTGTTTTCCTGTTTGGCTACTATGTCCAACAGCAGGTCAGAGAAATCACTTTAGGTTTGGCTCCATGATTTGGCTCTGTTGCTCTCGTTAGGACTACCCTAAATGAGTAACAACTTTGATTTTCCAGACCCCAGCGTCCAATGTTACAAGCAAGCTTTTTTGTGCTTTGTTAATTTCTCACATAATCAGCTTCTGTATTACACATGCCTTGATCTTCACTAATCCACAAGATGATAGGTAGTGTAGAGAGCAGACAATATGTGTCTGTTAATATTTATATTAGCATATACTGTCAACCTTCAGCTATTATTTTTAATCACAGCACAAGTACATATGTGACCTTTGAATCTGTACCTAAGTGGTTTTTCGCAAGGCATTTGTATGTTCCAGAGTCTGAGGGTGTGGGCCTCTGGATGATTAGCGTACCCTGAGGGTGGAGCAGTTCACTACCCATAGGCCGCCCCTTTTCTGCTGCTGATAGAACTGAATGATCTGGAAGCTCCCATGTGATTTCTGGCTTGGGGATCCCAGTAGCAGCACAGTTGAGCTGAATAGGTCTCCCAGTCTCTGCCTTCACATTGGAGGGTGGCCCCATTGTGATCCGTGGAGGGTAGGCAATGACAATAACAGGGACAGTAAGTACAGCCTCACCAGCATCGTTTCGAGCTCTGCATATGTAGTTTCCGCGGTCATGGAGTGTAGTGTCCTGAATTATAAGAGTACCATTTTCTAGCAACTGGTAGCGTCCGAGGACTTGAGGCCGAGTAAGAGTGTGACCACCAGGAACGGTCCAGTAGATTCTTGGTCTGGGACTCCCATCAGATAGGCAGTGAATGAAGAGGGGCTCCCCTGATATGCTGCGTATGTTACCCCTGGGCCTTGTCAGGATATAAGGCTTCTGCCCAATCTCCAAAATTATTAGCTTCTCTATGTAGCCCATGAGATTCTTGGCACCACAGCGGTATTTCCCAGCATCTTCTTTGTGAGTACTGTGGATGACCAAAGTCCCATTATTGTTTATTTGGTGGCGAGAACCATGATTGGTTCCACCAATAAACCGTGTTCCATTAGGCAAAGTCCATGATATCTCTGGCATTGGCTGCCCATCAGCAGAACAATTCAGAACTGTGGTTTTCCCATTCCCAGACACAATACGTTCATTGAAGGGATTATTGAAGATTGGCCTTCGGAGCATACTTGTAACCGTCAACTGCACCACCATTACTGCCTCTCCTCCATCATTTCTAGCTAAGCAAATAAACTCTGCTGTATCAGAAGGGCGGACATTACGTATCTCAAGTGTCCCATTCTGGTGGACTTTAATCCTACTCCCAAAGTAGGGTGCTGTTAGAAAGATGTTATCAGGCATAATCCAAGTGATAGTAGGTCTGGGAGTCCCCTCAGCCATACAATCTATAAGTTTCCTGGAATATGTAGACACTATTTCTTTAATGACTGTTCTGTTCTGATGGTAACCATTGATCACAGGTGGATTCCCACCTATCTCAAGCTTGTAAACTTTTCTGGTTTCTCCGCCAGGGTTGCGAGCCATGCAAACATACTCCCCTGCATCAATTACCTTGACATCCCTAATATCCAGAGATCCATTGACATGCATTAAGTAGCGTTCATGTGACGCTGCTATTACATCGTTATTGGGAAGTATCCACAATATCTTAGGTTTAGGCTCTCCAACTGCCTCACAGTCAAAGAGGATGCTTCCACCGGGCTTCGCTCTAGCATAGGTCTGGCTGGATGGACGCATCCTAGGGGATGCTGTAACTACAGTGATATGTACATGCATCTCATCTTTGCCAACCTGGTTCTCAGCAAAGCAGGTATAATCGCCTTCCTCTGACATTCCAACCTGGAGAAACATGATATGAAAACACGATATATAAACATGATATATATGTATATATGTTTGTGCAGTTTGTGTTTGATCCAATTCAATACCTGGTTTAGATAAAGAGTTCCATTGTCAAACAGAGTGTAGCGACGTTCTCGTCCTCCTCTACTGCTGGCATCAGACTGCAAAGCACTGTTGACCACTGTACCATCTGGTAGACCCCAGGAGATATCTGGCTTTGGTGCCCCTGAGGCTTTACAGTCTACTTTTAAGTCCTTTCCATAGGGTACCTGCTTCTTGCTGTATACCTTAGTCTCTATCTTGGCTGGCTTCATTGATACACTGACTTTCATGAGTTGTAGAGCATCACCAATCTTGTTTCGGGCCACACAGAGATAATCTCCGGCATCTTTATCACTCACAGTGTTAACAGTAAGAGTGCCATTATCGAGGACCTGTATCCTGCTGCCCACCCTGGAGTAACAAATAAAAGAAAATTAGAGAGACAGTTACAAACCTGGCATTAAGATAATTTGCAGAATTCCTTGTCTATGCTTATTCAAAGCAAAACACATAAATTTGTATGGTTTCATATATTTTTTCAAACAGCTAAAATCAAAATGGTAACAGTGAAAAAGTGTCTTATCTGCTTACACCAAACAAATGTGTACAGAATGCCACTGGGAAGATATAGCAATTAAATCAGTAGCTGCTTTACATTGCCTCAGTCTTTCTGTTCTCTCTGGTGTTAGACATTGCAAATGACAATGTACCGACACACAAAGTGTTTATATAAATGGGCATAAGAAATAATGTGGTTTAAACACACAATGTTTTTTTAAAGATGTAAAATTAAGGTAAGACATGCTTGCATTATTATCACACTGAACAATCTAACAATTAGGAAAAATATAAATGAAATACACTCCAATTCCCTTCGGTATGATGACTTTTGTGTGTGTTTTTTTCAATCCTAATAGAAGCATAGAAAGAGAACCATTGTATTGAAAATATTTTCACTTTAGTCTTGATTTGACTGTGGTGAGTTATGCTCTGAATAAGTATAGTCAATATCTGCATCTCATTTCTTTACATTTAGAGAGAATTACGTGTTTTACGTGTACTTATGAGGGACATTCAATGAATCAGTGCAGGCAACAAAACCTATAAAAATATAAATGCATGTACGATTGTGTCTATTCACAATCAGTGCTTACTTTGGTAAGCATAACAGTATGCCACTGAATTGTTTTCAACAGTTTAGCTGTTTCATGAGAGGCTAAGGGCAAAAATAAGTCTGTTTTGGTGATTTTTATCCACTTTCTTCCATAGAATGTTCACTAAACCACTACAGTTTTTCTAAGCAATATTTATGCAAATCATGCACATTAAATTATTAGATTTTTGTAACTTTAATATAAAAGATAATACAATAAATACCTGTTCTACCAATGAAGGTATTTTTACCTGTACCAATAGTCCACCACAGCTTTAGAAGGTAGTTTCCAGATTATCCTAGGTTTAGGGTTTCCAGTTGCCGAACAGTTTAGTCTTAACTGATCCCCATATGACAACTCAGTCAAGCGCTTGGATATCTCCAATATCTGAGGAGGAGATTCTTGTAGTATTACTGTCAGAGTCACGACCCTTCGCTCTGAACCAGTAGAGCTGGTAGCAATACATTCATATTTTCCACTGTCTGCTGGAGTCACATCCTTAATGTGAAGCGTCCCATTCTCATACATGGATATCCGTGTATCACTTACAGGCCTGTTAGATTGTATCATTGACCCATCATGGAGAACCCAGTGAACACTAGGCTGAGGTGTACCATGACCAGTGCAGGGTAACTGTAAACTGTGGCCAAGAATAGCTTGTAGCTGCTGCCGCTTCTCCTCCATGATACCTGGTGGAGCTGCCACCACCTGCAGTCGGACTGTAGCAGTATCAGCTCCAGCAGGATTACTGGCAATGCATTTATAATGACCTCTGTCATAAACAGACACATCTTTAATAACCAGAGTCCCCACAGCAGATACTGATGCTCTTCCCTTCTCAGTGTTTTGACCCATGACTTGGGTACGGTTGGCCAAGATCCAAGATATCACAGGCATGGGCCGGCCCTCTGCTTTGCATTTCAGTTCAACTGTGTTTCCTGCATAAGATTTTATCTCGCGCATCTTTGGCTCTAAAATGCGAGAGGGATAGGCTACCACTGAGAGGGTGATAATAAGTTTATCTGATCCATGGTCATTCTCAGCTAGACAGAAGTATTGGCCTCGATCTTTAATATTGGCATTTGGGATTGACAGCGTGCCGTTGCTCAACACCTCATACTTGCCCATCCTCTCTTTAATGGTAATGGTTCTTCCTGCGGGACAAAGAAAAAATACAGAGACAATGAAATATTTACCTTACAAACACCAAAACATTCTACACAAATCACTTAAAACAACTGACAAAATTTAAACAGTAGTGTTACTTTATTATTGCAGCGTTTTCTATAAATGGCTTTTACTTGCACCAGACAAAAAAATTTGTTTCTACATGATGCCAAAAATACCGTCACTCCCATATCTTAATATGTATCACATTTTGGTTCTGCTAATGATAAGAATGAATGAAATCATTTTTGTACCTGTGCTGGAGGAGAATTGTTTCCATGTTATAACTGGCTGTGGGTTTCCAACAGCCACGCATGGCAGGAAAGCATCAGAGTTAGACAGTACAGTAAAGCTAGCTGCATTTCCACCCACTATCTTGGGTTTGCTTGACATGACCTTTGTAGTGGGTTCAAAACCAGCATTACTGGCACTGGTAGCATCATATCCCGAGACTTGATTATAAATAGTAGAGGTGGCAGAATCCTTGTCTGTGATGTAAGGAACGGGGGTACTGATCATGTAGCCTTGCTGAGCTGTTAGAAGGATCAGTGTATCAGAGTTATCTACACTGCCTTTAGTACCACTGCTTTTTCGAGTACCGGTAGGTCTAATTCTCTCCAACACTAAACTGCGATTGGTATCACCATTCCTTTGTGTTGGTGGTTTGATGTTGCTTTGGATTCTTGTCTGAGCTGTTGTGTAAAGCCGCTTAGTTGTATGTGGTATCAGTGTAGTAGCAGGATCATAAGTGGCAGAGGAAAATAGAGGTGTCATGGTGGAAGGATAGCTGGATGAACCGCTAGATGTCCAGTCAAAGTCCTCATATAGGTCACTCTCCTCAGATCTTCTTTCAGTGGTACCCAATACTGTGGTTCTGGCATCTTTTTGTGTGTAAATGGGATAATATTCTGAAACACTTTGTTGAAAAAGTGTGGTTGCCTCCATTGTGTATTCCATGGTTGTTGCCTCAGTTGTTGTTGCCTCAGTTGTTGTAGTTTGTCGGGCTTTGGGAATTCCAGGTTTCCTTAGGGGTCTTCTTCTCCTATAGGGCCTCCTTCTCCGCCCTAGCCTACCTCTTGTCCCACCAGGCCTCTGTCTGATTATAAGCAAATTGTCAGACAGTCTTCCAGACCCAGATGAGGTTACATCAAGATTTTCCTGCTGGGTGGGTTTGACAGTGGGTGGCGAGGGAAGAGTCTGTAATTCTGGTGGTGTTTCTGCAGTGGTATAAAACTGTGAGGAACCAGAATAACTAGTAACAGGTATAAAGTCCAAGCTGTGACCCAGTGTTGTGAACTGGAAATCAGCAGAGGATGCATCTCCATAGTCATCATCTAATGAACTACTCTGTGTGTGTCTGGATGGTGACAAACTATCAACTTTAACTAATAAGTTTGCAGAGGTAATGGGCGTAGGAGCAATGGTTGTGGTTAGGGTGCCTCTTGTTTCAGTCATAGTTGAGGTTTTATTCGCAGTTAATGGCTTCTTAAGCCTACTGAGCATCCTTTCCCTTCCTTTGTTTCCAAACAACTTGTTCCATGGAATTTTCCCCCGAATGATCTTAGAAGTAGATGTAGTAGCGGTTGTGGTTGGGACTTTAGTTGTAGGATCCAGTTCAGGAGCAACTGCAAACGTTATGTACTCATTGGAAGTCTCTGATCTAGACTCTGCACTGTTGAATGTGGCATCTGAAGTCATGTAATGACTTGTGGTAGAAGCAAGAGTTTTTTGCATATAAGCAGGTCTCTCTGTTTTGTGTAGACATGGACTAGAAGATGCTGTTGGTGTGACCACTGCCAAATCAGTGGTTGCTGCCTTATTATCACAGTTACAGGCTGAGAAAAAAAGAACCATGTTAAAAACATACGTGTTGTTTCATGACTGATTATTTATGCAACACAGAAGTACAAAACAACAGGGTTTTTAAGAACATGGTTTCTTACCTGTGGTCAACTGAATTTGATATGGCACAGAGGCATTCCCTTCTTTATTCATCGTAGATTGTTTAAGTTTATTAATAAAGGACTGCATGTCATGGATCCTGTTTGGTTTAATGATCCTTCTGCGGCCTTGGAAGGTCCTCCTGCCAACCTTTCCTCTGTTACTTTGGCGTGGGATTATATGGATGTGCTGCCGGGAGATGATAGTAGATCCTGCAGGCAGGCGCGGGGATTTTATTGTCTGGGTTGTATGGAAAATGATCTTGTCTTGCTGTCTGTCTGTAGCTGTGATTGCTGTAAATGAGGTTTGCCTTTCAGGGTCTGTGTGAAGGACTAGCTCCACTGGGCCTGGTTCATCTCTCATTGGAGTAACATTAGGGTCTGTAGTTGAAGAAAAAGCACCCTCTGTCGAAGTCTCTGGTTCTGCAGGTGCTTCTCCTGATAACTCTAGTTGGGTTTCTTGTGAAGTGTCAGTCACAGTAGGTTGGAGAGTGACTGGTTGTAGGTTCGAAGGTGGCATGCTGGTTTTTTCAAGGGTGTAAAAGTTGTTTGTCTCAACTAACCTTGGATCTCTAGTGAATGTAGACTGCATATACGGCTCTGTTGTTGCCATGTCTCTATTTTCCATTATTTTAGTTGAATTAATATGATTGCTGAATCTATTTTCCATGCCATTTTCCTTTGTTGCTAAAATATGTCCCTCACCAATTTGTGTGGTTGTTGCTGTCTCAGTCTGCCTGTCTTGAGCAAATATTCTTTGTGGATTATCTGTGGTTGGTTGGACTATTGTTGGGAGAATTATGAGATGGTCTTCATCTTGAGCTTCACCAGAGCCAATTTGATTGTCACCAGAATAACCAATATGTGTGTTTTCATATTTTACTTTCTCATTTTCTCTACCACTCTTTATTTTTGAGCCACCCTGAGCCTTTTTCATAAATTCTGCAAACGTCTGCGGGTCTACTTTCCTGGCAGCTTTATCAAAGACCCTACTATTCCAGATGTGGCTGTTGCGGACTGACCCCCTCCTTCTCTGTCCCAGTCTACCTCCAAAACCTACTCGGCCACGTGATCTGTGTCTGGGGTAAGGCCGATCTGAAGTAATGGTCCTGGACTCCTGGATAGTTCTGTCAGCATGCTGGGAGTGGTGTATCTCACTGAGTTTGACTGTGTTTTGTGTCAAGCTAGAATCCATTGCAAACTCCGTCACCATCCCTGATCCCTCACTGTTGAAAACACTTGCTGTCACGGGCCCTTCGTCTGTTACTGTCACCTGAGAAACGAGTAGGTCAACTCCAACATGATTAGCAACTAAACACCTATAAAATCCTCGATCCCTTGCTGTGATACCCTGAATCAGCAATGTCCCATTCTTAAAAATGTTTCTGTTCCCATGAGGCTTGTCAAGCACTGAATGGTCAGGCAGAATCCAAGACACTGAGGCCTCAGGACTCCCCGAGGAGCTACAGTCAAAAACAAGCTTTTCACCCAGTGGCCTAGAGAGTTGAACACCATTGACCTCAGCCTCTTCCACATCAGTGGACAGAACTGTCACTCGAAAGATGAGGATATCTGCATCCAGGTAGTTTGTGGCAATGCACCAGTAGAGGCCTGTGTCAGAGGTATCTGCACCTCGAAGAGTGAGCTTTCCTTCAGCAGTAATTATTATTCTCCTGTCCTCACTGGAATAAGGAGCTCTGACCTTGCTTCCATCTGGTAAAATCCACTCCAAGAGAGGCTTTGGATCACCCTGGATATGGCAGCTCAACTGTACCACGCCACCTACGTCAGGAGGAAAACATTTGGTAATATCATAACCGTTTTCATGCTAAAAAGTAAAGACTTTTTAGTCTTTGAAATTCTGAATTCATTTTTTTTAAATGCTTCCTATTTTATCAGTGCAATGATCATACATAAGTAAATAGTTCAGTTACTGGTATGTGCAGACCTAAGTAAAAGTCACACCTCTGAGCTAGTATATTAAGCATTAATCTCTGACTCCCACCTGTAAGTACAGTGTGCTCAGTCTTAGTTTGATTATCTCGTTTGATCATGGCCCAGGAATACCGGTCCCTCTTAGATGATGTGCTTTCCAAACGTAGGTTTACCACAGACTGGTACTTAATGTGCAGAGTAGAGAAGGTGGTAGCAGTGCGGTCTAGTTGGAAGCTCACTTCTCCCTGCATTAACCATGCAGGAGAGGCTTTAATCTCAGCCTTAATGTTTGTGTTTATTTCTTTATCTAGATCCTTTGTTTTCATCTGAGCATATCGGTACACCATTTCTGGGCTTCTGGCCAACATTAAACCTCTCTCTAGCCTCAAAGGAGAGTCACTGTAGGTGGCTAAGATCTGCCACAGTTGCTGGATGTGTTCATGGTTAATATTACACACCAAATACGTAGTTATGCAAGTGGTAAGCATGGTGACATTGTTTCCTTCTCCTTCCTCCAGGGTTTGAGTCAGGTTCTCAAAAGAAGTGGGCCGCTGTACGGTGCAGGTTAGACTGGCATCATTGTAAAACTGGTCGGTCAGGTTCATTTGTATTGAGCCTAATGGGGCAATAAAGTCCTTGGGGGAAACAGGAAAGAAGTTCCCTTCATCCAGGCTGATGTTTTTCTGCTTTAGATGGGGTTGGATCAAAGGTTTGGTGCAAGTAAAAGCATCGTTGGGTAGAAGGGATAGAGGCCTTTTGTGGTAAAGCGAAGGATTTTCACAAACAGGACATAGGCCTCTGGGATATCTCCTGTCTTGCCGGCATTTCAGCACACCTGGAAAGAATTATTAAGCAGTGCAATGTTTAGTTGGATTCATGGAAGAAAAAAAAAATCACACTTTTAAAGTTATGTTCCAGCCAAACCAAAACTGGCTAATAAAACTTGTGAACCGCAAAAGGTCATAATCACAATGCAGAATTGCGACATTTCGGTTAACCCTTGTGCTTGCCAAGTCATAAATAAAATGTATAACTTTAGTTCTTATGTGTCTTCATTGTTTTCCGTGGCCCTCATGATGAAAAGATTATATGATATCTGCTTCCTGTAATGTCTCTGCAAAGATTTATATGCTTCTCTTGGATATGCCTGTCTTGCTTGGGATACAATCCCATGCACTATTAGGTTTTAAGAGAAAAACATACTATGCTCAAACCTGAGTACAACCACAAATACTGCCAGCAGTTTTACCAGATGGGTCTTATTAAAGCTGGTAGCAAATGTCGGTTTACAGAGGTTTAGAGAAAGTTTCTCTGGCATTAATGAAAAAGAAACTGTTTAGATTTAGTAAGTGACTTTCTTAGCTGTTAACCACGGTTCTAAGTACTTTGGGAATTGTCCAAAGCACAGATGCACTCCTTACCTGTATTTCTTTGTGCCCAAAGTGAGAACCACTTCATATGGCAATCACACTCCCAGGGGTTGCCATGGAGGAAGACATTTTCTAACTGACTGCAGCCTGAAAAAATGTCTGCTGGCAGAGTGGTCAGAAGGTTGTCTGACAGGTGGATGGTTCTTACTGATGATACCTTGAAAACCTGGCTGTGTCTCAGTGTGATAAATGTGTCCGGGTGGAGCTGCTGGAGGTAGTTGCCCTCCAGATTAACCAATTCTAAGTTGGTAAGCCCAAAGAAAGCCTCCGGGTTTATAAATTCAATGTGGTTGTGGTCTATGTGGAGTCTCAGCAGACTATCCAAGCCTTTGAAAGTCTCTTTGTTGATAATCTTTAATTTATTGTATGACATCTTCAGGACCTTGGAAAACACAATTAGGAAGATGGAGATGGTGGTCAAAACAATGATAACTGAAAGCTATTATGTCAATACACAATTACATTGTTTTTATAGACATAACATGAATTATTGTCAGACTGTTTATTTAGTTTGAAAAAGTGCAAGGAATCAAGGACCATCCTTCACATAACACACACACACATATAAAATTATTGTGAATCACTCAACATTCTTTGTGAAACATGAGGCATTTACTTTTTGTGAAAATGCACCACAAAAGAGTTGATACAACTCTGTTTTTACAAAGTTTGAACTTGTGACACTGAAATTCTGTATTGAATTATGCTGCCTGTTATTGGTTAAACACAGTTACTTCTGCCTGAGTTCTTTATTAAACTTCATTACATTATAATTAGATTTGCAAAGGCAAAGGTGATACTTCTGAATCAATTTTGCCATGGTGAAAACCCTGTGCTGTAATTGGACAACTCTTATCGTTTCCCCCTCGCATTTGTGTCGTCTTTTTATGCTTTTTGAAATTTTTGTCATTTTGAATTAATTATGGATGGAAATGTGACACAACAGTCATAGTAAAGAAAATCAGCTGTGAACCTTTCATCCCTCCAAGCAGATATTATCTAAAAACCAGAAAACAAACAAAAACATATTTATGTAGGCATGCTCTACTGTTGCCAACTTAGCGACATTGTCGCTATATTTAGCGAGTTTTCAGACCCCCTTAGCGACTTTTTTTCTAAAAAGCGACTAGCGAGAAATCTGGCGACTTTTTCTGGTGTTATTGGAGACATATTTATGACGTCTTTTTGACGTGAAAGCGTGTATCGCTCTTATTCACAACAAGCAGTGGGTGCTGCCGTGGGAACCTCGCCCGTGCCAAAGCGCTCACGGGCGGAGGATAGTCCTCCCCCAACTGCTATCAGGGCAGGAGATGTTGACACCTGTGCGTCCAAACTGCAAATGAATCGTGCATGAGCGAAGCCGCTGCTCCCGCACTGACTGTAACGCAGTCAGTTCTTCTTTTACTGTTATGCTGTTTTGTGGATCAGGCTTAAAACACACACACACACAAAGTAACTCCACCAGAGTGCCTATTTCGGGTCACTTTTGCCGGTCCAAGCCCGGATAAAGGAGCAGGGTTGGAATTGTGACATTACAAAAAACAATTATTGCTAAAACAAATTTAATTCGTAGTTCTAAATAAATTCTAACTGCATTTAGGACGTTTTTTACTCACTTTATGTCTCTTCCACGATGTTATTTCTCTCTCCAACAACGTAGGTTACAATTATATTAGCATGACCAATTATGCAAATTAGGCGATGACGTCATTTAGCGACTTCTAGCAACTTTTAGGACAGCCAATAGCGATTTTTCTTACTGAGGAGTTGGCAACACTGTGTGTATGTCATCACAGAAATACTGAATTAAAACTATATGATGTCAGCAGTAAGGTTATTTTTGTAAACTAAAACCAAAGTTAGATGTGAAAAACAATATAGTTAACTAAAGTAATATAAAAATGCAAACTATACTTTTTGAAAAAAAAAAAAAACCCTCAATTTTGTGAACTTGGAAAACTAACTGCAATCCTTGGTTTTACTATCTGTTTGTTTCGGAAAACCTTTATTGCAACTTGCAACTACAACTGATGAGCCATGTCTATTGAAACTGTGGATGTGGATTTCTCCAATCTTGTGTTTGACGTATGCCCTCCATTCAAAAATGAAAACGAACATGTAAACTAATTTATTTAAAAATAACTAAAACAACACATTTTCAAATTTAAAATATAAACTGAAATAAGAAAATCTACTCTAGAAAATAATAACAAGTCAAAATGAAATAAAAATGAGGGTTGTCACACAAAGATATATTTTGGATGTTGCAGTGAGGTTGGCGAGTAATTTGTTTACAAAGGATTTTTACCTGTAATGACTTAAGGTCTTTGAAGGCTCTGTCTTCAGTAGTGTGTATCATGTTGCTGTGCAGCAACAACAGTTCCAAGTTTTCAAGCCCTGAAAGATCATTTTCTCTCAGGATAGTTATGCTGTTGTACCTAACGGCATAGAAATGAAAAAGCTTTGGTTACTGATCATCATTTTTAATGAGCCTTCAAATATACTTTGCAGAAATATTACTGAAATGCAACTGAAGTTCTGCACATATAACCTAAAAGGTGGACTTCCACAGCATGTCTTTTATCCTGTCTTCCTTCTCTCACCCCAACCAATCACAGCAGATGGCCCCGCCCCTCCCTGAGCCTGGTTCTGCCGGAGGTTTCTTCCTGTTAAAAGGGAGTTTTTCCTTCCCACTGTCGCCAAAGTGCTTGCTCATAGGGGGTCATATGATTGTTGGGTTTTTCTCTGTATCTATGAAGCGCCTTGAGGCGACTTTTGTTGTGATTTGGCGCTATATAAATAAAATTGAATTGAATTGAATTGAATCAATGCTGGTGAAAGATCTCAGCGAAAAAAAGCATTCATTCTAATGCAGAACCTGTCTACTCAGACAAATACGTGAAAACACCTCACTAGGTGAACTATATATATTGCCCTCAGTATTGACATACTGGACATTAGTATTGTGCTGACTATATTACCTGTTCCTCATTCAGGCAATTTAATTTAATAATTAATTTAATAATTTTAATTACCATTTTGATACCATAACCTGCCAGGCTGTGTGCATACTAAAGCATCTCAGAGAAAGCTCTTGTAGCAGGAATCAGTATACATGAAATTTCAAGTACTTTTTAACTGTTTAAAGGTGGTTTTTGCATGTGTGTGTGTTTGGGGGTTGGGGGGTAAGGGACCTTGGCTCTTTCTCATGTTACACTACTTCTAACACATGATGGATGGTAGTACTAGCCATGCTAGGTCAGGGCCACATTTTACCATGTTGACACATACATGCATGTGAAGAGAAGTTTAAAACAATGCCAGTAAATGTTGTTGATTACTAATATTGTGATACATATTAATGAAAACAATTCATAGTGTGTACCCAGTAATGTTTGAGTTCACTCTGTATGTGTCAGCAGGCACCAAGACGTGCCCTTGGAGTTGACACTTGTAGAGGAAATTATGACTACATAATTAACTGTTAATTCTGCCTGTATTAATCCTGCCAAGACATCTCAGGATGTCTGCAGTAAATACTCTGCTCTGGCCTGGTCACATTCTGAAATGAGGTCTAATTAGGTACAATAATTGAATGCACTTGTGTGTCATTTGATTGACAAATAGCTTTACAAGCAGGCTGAAGTAGCACCGGGCCACCACAGACAGGATAGAGGTATGGCAGCTCTGTTTATGCATCATGTATTTCAGAATCTTTAACATAATAACAGCCAGAGGCATTCAGTAGACGATTTGGTGATGAATGATGATTAATTTTATGATGAATTCGTTCAGTGGCTGTGGTAACAGCTACTAGCTGGATGACAATGGCAATGGGATGCCGACTAGAGTGGTGATTTACTTCTTTGCTGTTTTTTTTTTTTGTCGTTGGTTATTTTTTTGAGAAACTAAGCCTCTCAAAGCACATAAAACTAAACACTGCTAAAGTTCTCCGGTTACGATTGTTGATTGTTGATGGTTGATGGCTAATGCTTGCTAGCTATTGCTTGTTAGCTAATGGCAAGATTGGCTTTGTCGCCTAACCTGAGCTAATATTTGCTTGTTGATTAACCAGCTTCACAAATTGAAGCTATAAAGTTGTGTTTTCTTGAGTCAATGACATATTAAATAAACATTTTTTATCTCAATTCTGAAAGGTTATTTCTTTTCCATACAGTAATTATACAGTGGGGCAAAAAAGTATTTAGTCAGCCACCGATTGTGCAAGTTCCCCCACTTAAAATGATGACAGAGGTCAGTAATTTGCACCAGAGGTACACTTCAACTGTGAGAGACAGAATGTGAAAAAAAAATCCATGAATTCACATGGTAGGATTTGTAAAGAATTTATTCGTAAATCAGGGTGGAAAATAAGTATTTGGTCACCTCAAACAAGGAAAATCCCTGGCTCTCACAGACCTGTAACGTCTTCTGTAAGAAGCTTTTCTGTCCCCCACTCGTTACCTGTATGAATGGCACCTGTTTGACCTCATCATCTGTATAAAAGACACCTGTCCACAGCCTCAACCAGTCAGACTCCAAACTCCGCCATGGCCAAGACCAAAGAGCTTTCGAAGGACACCAGGAAAAGAATTGTAGACCTGCACCAGACTGGGAAGAGTGAATCTACAATAGGCAAGCAGCTTGGTGTGAAAAAATCAACTGTGGGAGCAATCATCAGAAAATGGAAGACATACAAGACCACTGATAATCTCCCTCGATCTGGGGCTCCACGCAAGAGCTCATCCCGTGGGGTCAAAATGATCATGAGAACGGTGAGCAAAGATCCCAGAACCACACGGGGGGACCTGGTGAATGACCTGCAGAGAGCTGGGACCAAAGTAACAAAGGTCACCATCAGTAACACACTACAATGGCAGGCAATCAAATCCCGCAGTGCCAGACGTGTTCCGCTGCTGAAGCCAGTGCATGTCCAGGCCCGTCTGAAGTTTGCCAGAGAGCACATGGATGATACAGCAGAGGATTGGGAGAATGTCATGTGGTCAGATGAAACCAAAGTAGAACTTTTTGGTATAAACTCAACTCGTCGTGTTTGGAGGAAGAAGAATACTGAGTTGCATCCCAAGAACACCATACCTACTGTGAAGCATGGGGGTGGAAACATCATGCTATGGGGCTGTTTTTCTGCCAAGGGGACAGGACGACTGATCTGTGTTAAGGACAGAATGAATGGGGCCAAGTATCGTGAGATTTTGAGCCAAAACCTCCTTCCATCAGTGAGAACTTTGAAGATGAAACGAGGCTGGGTCTTCCAACATGACAATGATCCAAAACACACCGCCCGGGCAACAAAGGAGTGGCTCCGTAAGAAGCATTTGAAAGTCCTGGAGTGGCCTAGCCAGTCTCCAGACCTCAACCCCATAGAAAATCTGTGGCGGGAGTTGAAAGTCCATGTTGCTCGGCGACAGCCCCAAAACATCACTGCTCTTGAGAAGATCTGCATGGAGGAATGGGCCAAAATACCAGCTACTGTGTGTGCAAACCTGGTAAAGACCTATAGTAAACGTTTGACCTCTGTTATTGCCAACAAAGGTTATGTTACAAAGTATTGAGTTGTATTTTTGTTATTGACCAAATACTTATTTTCCACCCTGATTTACGAATAAATTCTTTACAAATCCTACCATGTGAATTCATGGATTTTTTTTTCACATTCTGTCTCTCACAGTTGAAGTGTACCTCTGGTGCAAATTACTGACCTCTGTCATCATTTTAAGTGGGGGAACTTGCACAATCGGTGGCTGACTAAATACTTTTTTGCCCCACTGTATGTGGTCTAGTTATTAGACTAAACCTGTTTGACTTGTAGAAATACTTTTTGTAATGCTATTCTGTTTAGTCTGCAGTTTAAATCACTCAGTAATTCTTCACCGAGAGTGTGTGTACTTCAACTCTTACCCGAGGTTAATTTTTTCAACAGCTGGCAGGATGTGGTCAGGTATTGAAGTCAGGTATCTGAAGGTGCAGTGCACTTCAGTGGTAACATCGCAGGCGCATGGTTTGGGACAGTCAGCACTTGAAGGCAGCGCAGCAGCCAGGAACAACAAAGTCTTTAGCAACCACCTCTGCAGGTATGAAGAGCTGCACACACACTCGGTCATTGTGCACAGAGTTGGGGGCTTCGGTTGCACAGGAAATTAGAGCAAAACTTTGTCGCGAACCATTAATGAAAACCACCTGAAGAGAGAATGATAAAGATATATAGATAGAAAAAAATAGATTTAATTTCCAAGCCATTTCCTTCATTCGTTCCATTCTATTCTTGTATATTTTAATTTCCGTCTTTGTTATTCGTTGCTATCAAAGAAGAAAACTTAGGGATAAGCATTCAAGTCAAAATGTGTCCATGCAGTTGCAAAATAAAATAAAAACAACGAGAAAAATAACTCTGCAGAAGTTAAATATCTGCAGACAGAAGAATTTAAACCATGAAAAAAAGATGGATACAGTTTCTCTCACCGCACTAAAACATCTGTAGAAACCGGAATTGCTGCAGAAGCACGAATTAGAAATTCCTAGTCAAACTGTTTAAAGTCCACATTCAGTTTCAGTAGTTCTCCAGTTTGAGTTCTTAGATGAGCACACTCTGTAAGCACAGAGGGACTAGAGTCATTTCTCTGCGAGCGCCTGCAGCAGAGCAAACGCTTCAGTCTCCTCCTTCTCCTCCTCCTTTATAAACTGCAGTAATGCAGTTCTAGACAAACTACAAATAAAAATGCAGGGAGTTGCTTTGTTTGAAAGATCTCATAGACAGTTAAAGGCCAACAAAAGTCTTCCTCATCTTGAGTTACTGGGGATGATATTGGAAATATTAACTGCTGCCAAGACAAAAGAAGCTGACACTTTCCTGATATGATTTATTGTATATTTCTTTCATATTTTCATTGAATCCTGCTTTTCTGTGATTAAAAACGTACCCCAAGCTTGTCCACACATACTCCACAAACTCTTTTTTGTGAAAGTCTTTCTGTCAGATTAAAACACATTTGAGCCACAATGTGTTACACATTATAGCAGCAGCCGGTTCGCTTCCCTCTCTCCTATCAAATGGGTAATTTGAATAAATTGGTCTTGTGTGTGTTTTTTGGGGGTTTTCTTATGATAAATTCCACACATAAATCACTATTCTGGCATGCAAACGGGGAGCTGAGTCATCCCCCCGCATAAAAAACAAAACAAAACAAAACAAAAAGATACCATTCATTTAACTAGTGTGTTTTATCACAAAAGTCACTGAAGTTATACACAATGCACACAGACTGTCATTCATTTACTGTTATAACCTGTTCTCTTGTTAAGATAAAGTGGATATATTGTGCTTTTTTGCCACTTTTTTATCTCTGTAGCCACTGCTCAGAAACCACCAGCTATCAGATACCATCTTTTCTCGTAGGGCAAACAAAATGAATTAATGACCGGATAATAAAAATGTAATAAAATATATTATCATACTAATAAAATAATGATGAATGGCTTAAGATCTTGAGCAATAAAAGACGCTTTTATGGTTGTGACACTCAGCAGCTGGCTCAGTTTATCAGAAACTACTCACAGAAAGTGGACTGGTATTCGTTTTTTAGATACTTGTGACTAATGAGTCACTGCACTGTGTAACCTTTTAGATTCATTTAGAACCACAGAGGACGAAGAGATGATTGTGTGTTTTTGGATTAGTTATTTGTGTAGATATAGGGCTTCCCATTCATTGGTCACAGGCAAGGTTGGCATATTCCATCGGTGTTGTTTTTTAACTTGTACATCTGGATAACACACCATCACACATGGACACAAACACCTCCTCTCCTCTCCTCTCCTCTCCTCTCCTCTCCTCTCCTCTTCTCTTCTTCTCTTCTCTTCTTCTCTTCTCTTCTCTTCTCTCCTCTTCTCCTCTTCTCTTCTCTTCTCTCCTCTCCTCTTCTCTTCTCTTCTCTTCTCTTCTCTCCTCTTCTCTTCTCTTCTTCTCTTCTCTTCTTCTCTTCTCTTCTCTTCTTCTCTCCTCTTCTCTTCTTCTCTCCTCTTCTCTTCTCCTCTTCTCTTCTCTTCTCTTCTCTTCTCCTCTTCTCTTCTCTTCTCTTCTCTTCTCTTCTTCTCTCCTCTTCTCCTCTTCTCTTCTCTTCTCTCCTCTTCTCCTCTTCTCTTCTCTCCTCTCCTCTCCTCTCCTCTCCTCTCTTCTCTTCTCTTCTCTTCTCTTCTCCTCTTCTCTTCTCTTCTCTTCTCTTCTCCTCTTCTCTTCTCTTCTCTTCTCTTCTCTTCTCTTCTCTCCTCTCCTCTCCTCTTCTCTTCTCTTCTCTTCTTCTCTCCTCTTCTCTTCTCTTCTTCTCTTCTCTTCTCTTCTCTTCTCTCCTCTTCTCCTCTTCTCTTCTCTCCTCTCCTCTCCTCTCCTCTCTTCTCTTCTCTTCTCTTCTCCTCTTCTCTTCTCTTCTCTCCTCTCCTCTCTTCTCTTCTCCTCTTCTCTTCTCTTCTCTTCTCTTCTCTTCTCTTCTCTTCTCTTCTCTTCTTCTCTTCTTCTCTCCTCTTCTCTTCTCTTCTCCTCTCCTCTTCTCTTCTCCTCTTCTCTCCTCTCCTCTCCTCTCCTCTTCTCTTCTCTTCTCTTCTCTTCTTCTCTTCTCTCCTCTCCTCTCTTCTCCTCTTCTCTTCTCTCCTCTTCTCTTCTCCTCTCCTCTTCTCTTCTCTTCTCTTCTCTCCTCTCCTCTCCTCTCCTCTTCTCTCCTCTCCTCTTCTCTCCTCTTCTCTTCTCTTCTCTCCTCTCCTCTTCTCTTCTCTTCTCTTCTCTTCTCTTCTTCTCTCCTCTCCTCTCCTCTCCTCTCCTCTCCTCTCCTCTCCTCTCCTCTCTGTGATATCTAACTTAAATAAAGTAAATAAAGTGCCGAGCAACTGTCACTATGTGATAGATGTAAGCGTGCGTTTGATTTACTAACTGGTTAGATTGTACTGATATTGTGTTCTCCCGCTCTGTTGACCCCTACGCTTTTGATTTACTTCCCTACTGCTGTAACGATTGGAGTTAGTGAGCCTCTCTTCTCGTCTTTCACAAGTAATCCTATACAAACACGACTTATTATGTCGAGTTTCATGTCCAACACAGTTAAAGTGGGTTTAATCTGCTAACAGAACAGATTTCTTATTCTCTCTTTTGGGCAGACACATATTTGAGCTAATTATGTCTTGATCCAAGTCATCATTAGAACTGAGAAGTTAAGCCTCTTCTGAGACATGGAAAAGGGTAGTGATAAGAGGCTTAGTGGGCTGAATAGGGGAGATGATGGGAAGAGCATAGTTTACAACAGCCTGTGCTTGCATGTGGACGGCCATGTGGCCAGTACAACAGGATTTGTTTGTTTGTGATTCGACTGATCAGAAAGTTGAGCTTGCTCCATCCTTCTTCTGGCTGAGGAAACTGTTTCTCTTGAGCTTTAATTCACTCCAGATGAGGAGCACTGCAAGGGCAGCTGTATTGTTCTCCAAGCCAAGTGCTTAAAATGAGAGGCTAAGTTAGATTTAAAGGTGTTTTTTTTGAGACTATGTTTTTTTTAATTAATAATGTTCAGCTAATGGAAAATTTCCGTTTATACACACAGAAGCACCACGGTTAATTACATATTGCTGTCTTTTCTCAATATTCAGTGTAGGCTAAAGGGAATGTGGAGAAATGTTGTGGTAGCTGAGAAATCTCTGGAAACACACAGTTTCCAGTTTAGTCCTTCTCATTCAATGCTTGGTTTTCACTGGGGGCCCTCCTCTGAGAGGGTGAATGACAGGAATAGTGTGGTTTGAAAACAATATCGCCTGACATGAGACACTCTCTACATCCCTGACATGTTTTTCCTCATAACAACTCAGCATATTTTCTGTTTTTCTGTATCAAGAAATGTTTACTTTAGATACATCTGTGTATGTAGTTTACTTTAAAAATGAAACTCTCTCTAATTATCCGGTCTATCTGTGTGTCTGTGATATGCAAATTAACTGATGTTTACGTGTCTACACATCTATCTGCAGGTGTGCTTTATAGAGCAGTAAACACACCGAGAGGTCTTTTTGAAAAGCTTTAGCGTCAAACAGGCTTTGTATATTAGGGAGACTGGAAAGATTGATCGTTGCATAAACCTAGAGTTTAGCAAAAGGAGGGATTACAAAATCCAGGCCATGCAGACACAAGAACAGATAGCCAGATTTTTTTTTCTTACTTTGATGCATCGATGTAGGAGAACATTTTCTTTTTTTTCTCATCTGTTCATCTGACCCTTCCAGACCAGTGTGGGTTGGGAGCCATCCACCCCCATGTCATTTAAATTTATTTGGATACTGTCAACAAATTGCTACACAAATGTACAAGGATGGGTGACATTTCACTTTTGTGGAGTCTTTAAATGACTGTCTTTGTCAGATGTAAGATATCTACTATTTTCAGTCTGTTACTCTGACATTCCTCATACACTTTGTTCAATCCCACTCTTCCTTTAGCTACTTGACATGACGTTCCAGCCTTATTTAAGCTATGGAAAAGTCTAGATACATGTTTATATTTGTAGCAGTAGGTAACAGTGAAATTCTAATTCCAGTTCCATTAGCTGATAAATGTGTTTATGTATGCAAGAAAATGAAATATATCCTGTTTGAGAACAAAAACAGTGTGTGGTGCAGAGTGCATTAGTTTGTTTGTTGTCTGAGTTTTCGGAAAATCTGTTGCACTGGAATTCAGTTCTGTGTTTCACTCCTGGACAAGGTCTTTACTCAAGTTTCACAAATTCTCAACAGCACTGATGAAAGCGAGCCCAGTTCTCCTGACATGCCTGACCGATGTAACATTTGTCAGACTGTTAACAGCTGTCTGCTGTGAAGCTGACGTGACGTTTGGCATTTATGGGTCATGACATGGAAGGTTAGAAGATATTTGGCTCAGTCAGAGAGCCCTATCGTTTCCCATATCTTGTTGTTGTTTCGTAAAAGTCTCTTGTTGTATAGCAACTTTATTAATCAAGTTTGCATATCATCTGCATAGATAACATGAAGGTGATTTGCTACATTTGCTACTGTAATGAGGTTTTCTGGAACAGTTTAAGTGCAGTGGTCTGATGAAAGATACCTCAGCAGTAGCAATTAAAAAACCCCCAAAAACAACGTTTTTTTACACTCAATACTTGTGATTGTACCGCACCCTTTTATCAGATAATGATGAATGAATTCTTTTGCAAAAAATGACTGTTATTTGAAAGCTAAAACATCTGCTCACAGATTTATTCAGTATGTTACCCTTTGTGATTCAAGATGTGCTAAATGAAATACTCCCTGAAAGTGAAAGCAAACGTTGGCTTGATATGCTTTAACAGATAAGTGCAGGATTTGATAGTTCTCAATATTTTGTCTTTTACAATTTCCAAACATAAGTTGAGATTTCTGGCTATTCTTAGCATCTTTACCGTCTGCTCTGCAGGGCAGATGGTAAAGATAAAGTAGGTAAAGGTAAAGTAGGGCCTTTCGTTGATGGTTTAATCCTCTGTTTATTGTAATTTTATGCGGCTGATATATAACGAGTGAAGAAACATGCTCTCTGTTGCCATTCAGACTCTGACACTGTTAACACATTAGTCTTCTTGTGTACAAGCACGCTTACCTTGAGCCTTTGACCCCAGGCCAGGGTCAGGTAGCTAAAGTTAGCTCTGAAGTGTCAGTCACACTCTAGCACTGAGGAAATCACATGACCTGACTGTATGAGAGCAACAGAATTTCCAAACAGTCTCTTTAACAAGTATTTCACGCTCTCACACACAGAGATAAATTAAAATGACTTGTTTGACTAAATTTGGAGATTTTAAATTTCAGTTTAATGCATAGTTTTGTTTACAAAAACTCATAAATCTGAGATTTGTGCACCTGATGTGTTTGATGGATATACATTTGCAGCTTATGTATCTCTGACATTTTTGCTCAGCTATCACTTTTAAAAAATAATTTGGTGGTATTTCTTTACTAATCACTGATACGCTTAGAATCCTGCTTTGTTTGGCATTGAACTAGCCAGCTCTGATCTCAGCGATAATGAAAAGCATTTTATCCGCAGCAGGATGCTTGCGATAGCAAGAAAATGCTGGAGTTTCTTAGCGGGCTGCTTAATAAATTCCTAATGGATCTGTGTTTTACTGCTTTACGATCACCAGTATATTCTCGTTTTCACAACTGCACTGTGATTGTTTGATTACTGTTAGTGAGTATTTTAGTCTTTGTGACCACAGCAAAACAAAGACAGAAGGATTTTGGCCTCATGAGTAAAAACAGATGTTAGAATAATGAGGCACAACAATTCAACAATCATTTTTTACTCAGATCCTTTTGTCTTAAATTCAATATCGCAAAAGCCTGTTTGGGACTGGCTTCTGCTGTCAGAATCATTTTTTGTACTCCTGATTACAAACTCCTGGTGTTTTTGAACTCTGCTGGACTTTATCCTGTTTCTAATATTCCTTTTTGTGTTATGTGCACATCTGTATTCAATCAAAACGAGTAAAACTGCAAAAGTGAACAGGGAACAGACGTGAAACTTAAATTCCTTCTGAAAAATTGGTTTATGGAGGATTTCACTGTCAAATTCAGTGATTTTGCAGCACTGCTTTTATCATGGGATTGTATGCTCACGGACTATCATGATCATTTGAAAATGAACTTAGCTGAAATAATGCTTTGATGAGCATTTATAGTACCATGAACACATGTGGCTGTTTTTGATTATTTTCAGCTTTATCAGTCATCAGTTTGTTAATGTTGGCTAGTCAACAACTATTTGTTCCTCATAGTAATGTTTATCCATACTTGTCTCAGACTAGCGGCTAATTAGCTTTAAATTGCTTTTTCCATAAGACAGAAATCTGTAAACAATATTTTACCAGAGACGTAATTCTAATCTATCAGGCTGACCTTTTGTATCTTCTGTCAGCATCCCTTTATTATAAACCGTGACCTAAAATTAAAGTCCATTATTATTATTGAATATGACAACAGTTTTCTGTAGCTCAGACCTCCGCTCTGGACTAACTTCATTAGTCATGTTATAAATAATTAGGATCTTTAACATATTGTTACTATTGTTTTTTCCATGTGTCATTTTTTGCTGAAGTTCAGACGGAGCATGAAAATGGGGAAGAAAGGTGATTTAAGTGATTTTCAACATGGCATGGTTGTTGGTGCCAGATGGACTGGTTTAAGTGTTTCAGAAACTGTGGATCTGCTGGGATTTTCCCATACAACCATCTCTAGGATTTACAAGGAAATAAGAGAAAATCCACTGGATGAAAATGCATTGTTTGATGCCAGACGTTGGAGGAGAATAGCCGGCCTGATTTGAGCTGAGAGAAAGGCAGCAGTGACCCAAACAATCCCTTAATACCAAAGTGTGAAGAAGACCATCTCTGAAATACACACTGAGCCTTGAAGCACATGGACTAGAGTAGCAGAAGACCACACCAGATGGCGCACCTGTCAGACTTAGGCTACAGTTCACATTTGTTCATCCATAATTGGACTGGAAAAATGTTGTGTGGTCTGATGACAACAGTTTACCCATCTTCTGATGGCTGCTTCCAACAGGATAAGGCGCCATGTTATGAATCTCAGATCATCTGGACCTTGTTTCTTAAATATGACAATGATATTTGTCGCCTGCCTGTCAGCCAACAAATCTCACACAGCACATGTGTGATGCTATATGGACCAAAATCTCCGAGGAACGAATCTATGCTGCAAAGACTTAGTTCTGAAGGCAAAACAGGGTCTAACCTGATACTAGTAAGGTGTACCTGATAAAGTGTAGTGAGGTTATATATGTGGGAGTTTATATATGCTACACATGGCAGGAACTTCAGGAGCTGATCACATATTAACTTAATAGTAATTCGATTCTCCTTCTTCTTCTTAGTCAGGATCTAATACTCTGCAAGTTATTTGTTACTGAAGGGAAAAGAAGAATAATTGGCAATAATTAGCTCTTTGATATTTTCCATTTACCTTTATCACTTTACTTTTGTTTTCAAGGTAAAAGTCATTTAGTCAAAATGTTACATCATCCCTTGAATCTTTTTGAGGTTTGATGTTGGAAACTCGTGAAAAATGCCTGTTATGTTTGTGCTTGTGCTGTGTGTATGTGGCCAGCAATTGGTGGTCAGTATGCCCAAGCATATGAATGTGCTTGACATCATTGATATGTAGCATGTTAGCATGTGTGAATGTGTGTGACCTTATTGTGATATATAGAAGCATGCAAGCAATACAAACTGTCATTTGACAGACTTGTAAACATCTGTGTTTCAGGTTTTGATTATCTTTCTGAATGCAGTGATCAGTTGACCTTAGCGATCCTATTTAAATGAAGTATTTTTTTTGTATTGCACGCCGTGAGTTCTGCAGCTTAATCATTGTAGCATGCCATATTTCTTACTCTTGGTCACACAGACAAGCAAAAAAACTACACAGCCTCTACTGGTGTAGCAGGACCCAGTGGTGCACACATCCTGCCTTCTTTTGTTGGCGCATGGTAATCCTAATGAACAATGTTTTGCTACTAACTAAACCAATCGTGAAGCAACTGTAACAACATGTGTTTTTGATCTAATGCCCCAGGACTATGTAAACAAAAACAACCCCTGCTACCTTACTTATCCCACTATATTTCCATACCTAGTGGTCCTTTGGGCTCTAGTGGCCCCAATAAAACCACTGCATTCCCATTGGAGCCATTAAAGGATATCAAGGGCCAAGCTGTTAGGTATGGATCACATTTCTTTTTTTTTAATCTGCATATATTGAGAAGCATCACACTGAACACATGTGTGAGTTAATTCACTGAATAAGAATGTTATTAATGGAAAACAGCTTGCAGTTTGTCAGTTGCATAAAATTAAAACCATGACCAAAAAAGTGAGTCTTTCACAGCCACGTAACGAATTAAACGACCGCTGAAACCAAAAGTACGCAGATTACAAAATGCTGCAGGTTATATAATAAGTAGAAAACTTGCTGAGCAACTGTACTGTAAATTACACAATATAAATGTCCACATAATGTAACCTCTCTCCAGTTTGAGTCATGCAGCAAGTGAAAGCAACACTTGTTTAAAAAACAGTTTCCTTCGTGTCTGTTTCAGGGTTTGATCTTCAGACTACACAAAATTTTGTGGTTGTTTTCCGATTCATGATTTGTTTATTTTTGCATTCATCTTCCCTGTTTGCTTTGTTCACCGTAACATCTGCAGTTTCTCCCACTTTGTCCTTTTTATCTTTATTCGCTCAGTTCAATAGCTAATTACTGTTTGCTGTGTACTGCCTTACTGTACCTGTCCTGCCTCCACAATAAGTTTACATTTAAGATAACACTTAACTAGCCACTAAAGATAATGACACAAACAATTTCCTGAATATATAATGATGCCCTATAACAATCTGTATCGATAAACCAATCACAAATAGTGGGAAGGTTCAGAAGTTAAGTCTGTAAAGAGACATAGATGTATCATTGATGAGTTTGCAAGATCAGAGCTCTACAGCTGAATCAAAACAGTCTGAGACACTACAAAATAAAGCTGTAATGTAGGTTCTGGATACCTTACCAAACTCTGAAAGAGCACTACTAAAAATATTGTCTGTGTTTGAGGGGCTTGTAAATTACATCACTCATCCACAGTTAAAGGCCTTATTGTGTCTCAAAGGATGCCAAAAGGACATAAATATTGAACATGTGGCTTATTGATCCTCCAGACCCTGTAGTTCTTCCAATATCTCTTTGTCCTCACTGATGGCCAAGTTTTCTCTCACAAGAACCGGAATATCCAGAAACATCCAGGAATCCTGACATTTAAAAGGCACCGAGGTCCAAAGTAGGAAGAGATGAGCCAACCTGTTATCCTGCATGACCTTATATTTTACTAAACAGAATTTCAGTTAATGGGATTAGTCACAGGATCATATTATTCACTTTCAGGCAGCGGTAAAAGCATGGTCCTATCTTTCCATCTGCCTTGGAGAACGACAGAAAATCCAGTTTGTTGACTTAGTAAAAGTTTGGAAACTACTAGGATGATTGAAACGGGGGATTTTATGTGACACTGCACCTGTTTAACCCTGTTTAAACCCTGTTTTATCCAACCGAATGGGGTCCATGCAGAAATATCGCACAGGTATTTTTTAATCATTTCAGTTTTGTATGACTTTGTCAATCAGTTTGTTCCTAATGATATTACATCATTGTGATAGCATGTGTTGATATCATCGCATTTCAACAATTTCAGATGCCATTGTTACCTTCATCATGTGAATGGTAACATCCAGACTGGAAATATTATTATTATTTTTAATATTGTTGTATTATTAAAATAATAAGAGTATTATTACTTTTATTTTGCTAGTCTGATTGCTTCTTACAGTTAATTATTCATGTGGTCTCCTAGGAGCCCACTCAGTGGTGTTAAATATGTTGGCAAAGAGGTGACAGTGCCTTTAGCAGCAGATGTGTTTGCACATTGTTCTGGTGTAATTATTCTCAGCTCTCGGGTATTATAACTTGCTTCTTTGTCTGCTCAGTTCAGACAGACACTCCCTGTGGCTGTTTGCACATTGAAAGTGCTTTTTTTTCACTCTTTAACCAGTTCTGGGTCGCAGGCCGAACGTTATACGGTGAGAAGTAAGCTACACCCCGGACACCCTTTACCTCCTGCAGAAGTTTTAAAAGTTAAGGTTTTCCTCATAAAACACTTTTGGGGAATAGCTGATTTTGACGTGTTGAAGCCTGGCAGTAGTTGATTTAGGACAGAGCACCCTCTGCTGGAGAGTAAAAGTCAATAACCAAGCAGGGTTTATACCTTAAGTATTAATGCACTGCAGCTATTTGTAATTTTCCTGTAAAAGTTTATTTAAGAAGTATTGCTTGAGTAGTCGTGACTATCATTTATGTAGTGCGATACATGGAATAGAATATTTTTATAAATAGGCTTTTGCCCAATATTGGACAAAGATAGCTGATAGCAGATGGTGCTTTCTATTTTATGTGACAGCTACCAGGAAATTAGTTGTTTTTTTTAGACATTTCTTTTCTTTCCTACTTTTTTTCTCTGATGACTACAATTCATACTGGATGTTTTCACACTAACAGTATATTTTAAGCAATATCATCTGTCTTTTTTCTGGAGTTGCGATTTAAATGATTTCCTACAGGTACTGGATGTATTGTCATTCATTTTAGTGTATTTATGCCTTGCTTGAGATGAATTATAATCAATTTTGCAATCTTTGGCTTGTCACTTGGTGGAATCAACAACTCGAGTTTTGTTATATTTTAGCTTAATCACCAAATGCGTGTGGATAAGGTTCTTCCATCGTCCTCAGCAAAGTACTTTGTGCTTAGTCCTGCTCATATTCTAACATACACAGATAAGATGGAGAAAATGGAAGAAAAAAATGTGTTACGCATTTAAATATTATCATTACCAGTGTGTGCATGATAGTGTGCTGACATTAGCTGGGCTTAGATAGTGCTTAAGTACAGCCTCAAAGCTGCTGATGTAGCTGCAGACTCCAGTTTTAATATG
Source organism: Neolamprologus multifasciatus (assembly GCF_963576455.1). Classification (NCBI taxonomy): domain Eukaryota; kingdom Metazoa; phylum Chordata; class Actinopteri; order Cichliformes; family Cichlidae; genus Neolamprologus; species Neolamprologus multifasciatus. The sequence continues at coordinate 6,374,293 of NC_140452.1, forward strand.
TCAGGCGTGATGTAAACTCCAAACCTTTTATGTTCCGCCATGTTTGGGCTGTAGTTCAAATAACTTGTCAAAACTGGTTAAAACAGGCAATGGCTGAGTTATTCTGTTTTCCAGAGCTTTTTATCTATGTTTTGAGTTGTTTAGTCAATGTGTAGCTGAATGCAACCCCCCTTGGATATCCTTGTGTCTGGTGATAACAGGAGAAATTCATGTGGAATTGAGGTTAGAGGCCAACATTCCTGAAGATAGAAGTGTTGCATAGGTAAGCACTGATAAAGAGCTTATCCACTGGTCACTCCTACACCCAGTCCAATGATCCTGAGGCGCTGTGTGGAAATAATAAACTGCAGCGTTGGTCGATATAGACTTAGGGAGGCTCTGGTGGTGAAAAGTGATAAAAACTAAAGTTCAACATTTTAGGTAAACAGCTCATTTACAGTCACTGTACAGTCCCCAAAGACCATGTGACCATGTGTATCAGGGAAAACCAAAAGAAAGACCCCACCTTATGCATTGTTGTTACGACCCGGCTCTGCTAGGCGACAGGGGATGTAACATAAATAGCCCAGAGACAGGAGGGTTACAGCATGAAGACTCATCAGCCTTTTATACTCCCAGGTAAATGCAGGCAGCCGCGTCATTGGTCCGTCGTATTCAAGGCTCCTGCAGCAGCCAATGGTGTGACTGGTCTGGCACACTCTGATCTGCATGAAGTTGGGCGGGCATAGGTCCCTGGCCAGCCAATCACCTGTGAGTCCTGGAACGCTTTGATTTCCATAGAGGAACGTGGGACCACCTGAGGCCAGGGGCCGTAACACCCTTCCCCTTAAAATACCAACTATGTTGGGCAAAAGCAGACATTACAGAGTGTGAACAAAAACAAAGAACAAACACCACAAAACACGTTTACAACTGGGACAAACCATCAGCCAAAACATTTTCAGACCCCTTTTTGTGGTAAATACTTAAGTTGTATTCCTGCAACAACAGAGCCCAGCGCATAAGGCGCTGGTTATGATTAAACATGCGAGCAAGGAACACGAGTGGGTTGTGGTCAGTGTACACAACAAGAGGTAACATGCTGGACCCCAGGTACACGTGAAAGTGCTGAAGAGCCAACAACAAAGCCAGGGTCTCCTTTTCAATGGTGGAGTAGTTTAACTGATTTTTATTAAACTTGCGGGAAAAGTAACAAACGGGGTGGTCCAAACCTTCAAAGTCTTCTTGCAGCAGCACTGCCCCACCCCCGACAGCACTGGCATCAACCTCAAGTTTGAATGGTCGCGTCAAATCAGGTGCAGCTAACACAGGAGTGTGACAGAGAAGGGCTTTCGCACTCTCAAAGCATCTTCACACTCACTTGACCATAGAAACTCAACATTTGGCCTGAGTAGGTCAGTCAATGTCTTGGCTACAGAGGAGAAATTTTTACTTAAGTTTCTGTAGTAGCCCACCATCCCTCGAAACCTACACAACTCACGCCTGGTGGTAGGTGTGGGGAACTCTTACTCTTATTACTAGATCATCTAGGTAGGCACTGCAGTTGGACAGGCCACGGAGGACTTTATTTACCAGCCTCTGGAAGGTGGCAGGAGCGTTACACATGCCGAATGCCATGACTGTGTACTGTAGAAAATCATCAGGTGTTACAAAGGCAGAGATGTTAGAGGCACATTCAGTTAAAGGGACCTGCCAGTAACCTTTAAGAAGATCTAATTTAGTGACATACTGAGCAGTCCCAATACTGTCCACGCAATCCTCAATTCTTGGGAGGGGATGTGAGTCAGCCACAGTCACAGAGTTCACCTTCCGGAAGTCTGTAATAAATCGGGGCGAGCCATCTGGCTTAGACTCCACTATACAAGGTGAGCTCCAGGGGCTTTGACTGGGCTTCGCTAAGCCATGTTGCAGCAAATAGTCAGCCTCCTGTCTCATGAGCAAGCGTTTATGGGCTTGATAAGGATGCTGCTTAATAGGTTTAGCTCCCTGGACGTCAATATCATACTCTAGCACTGTAGTGCGAGTTGGCACATCCCCGAATAAACAGGTGTATTCATTAATCAAGACAGTTATGTCTTCTTGTTGCTCTGAAGACAGATGCTCAAGCAAACTCGGCAATGCTTTCAGCATTTCTGAGTTAGACAGACGGGGTCTAGAACAGGTGGGATAACTAAGTTTTAAACCATCAACCTCGTCCACCCCTCCTTCCTCTAGGTGACTTGAGGCTACAACAGGTGCACAGATGCCATCAGGCTCTGGTGTCGACCGAGGATGGTATAATGTGGCGCGTCTGCCACATGCATCTGCGGTCGGAAGTGCAAATTACATAATCAGTCTCCCCTCTTTTCACAGACTTTAAAGGGGCCACTATACCTAGCAGACAAGGCTGAGCCCGGAACAGGCGAGAGTGCAAGAACCTGGTCACCCACCTGAAAGGTTCTTTTAACAGAAGCCTTATCATAATGGCGTTTCATTTTCCCCTGTGAAACAGCAAGGTGCTGTTTAGCCAGAGCGTTGGCTTGGTTCAAACGCTCACGGAAGTGTTTTACATACCTGCTTACATTTACTTTGGACGCCCCGTGTGGGCTCAAAAATGACTCTTTCAGAGCTTTGAGGGGTCCGCGTGGCCTATGGCCAAATACCAGCTCAGAAGGACTAAAACCAAGTGACTCCTGAACAGCGTCACGGGCATCTAATAATACAAATGGAACTCCCTCATCCCAGCTCTTTTCAGACTTTAGGCAGTATTTGCGTAGCATCGCCTTTAAGGTCTGATGCCACCGCTCTAATGCACCTTGCGATTCAGGATGATAAGCAGAGGACACGATATGTTTGTTTTGCTAGCCACTTGTTTGAATAACTTAGATTGAAAGTTTGAGCCCTGGTAAGTCTGTATGACCTTTGGCAGGCCAAACACGGAAAAGAATGTTGTCAGTGCCTTAACAACTGATTTTGCTGTAACCTTATGTAATGGGACAGCCTCGGGGAAACGGGTAGCTGCACACATGATCGTATCGCTTTCCTGATTTTATTCTAGGTAGTGGACCCACAGTCTACTGTGACATGGTCAAATGGCTGATCCACTACAGGAATGGGACACAACGGAGCTGGGGGTATGACCTGATTAGGTTTACCTGCAATCTGACATACATGGCAACTGCGGCAAAATTTAGAAACATCACACTTCATACCAGGCCAAAAGAAATGCTTTAATAGTAGCTGGTATGTTTTTGTGATGCCCAAGTGTCCTGACCACTGGCTTTCATGGGCAAGGTACACAGAGGGCACGACAATCTGCTTGACTTTACTCCATTCTGCACCTTCTGCACCTGGTGGAGACCACTGACGCATTAGAACATCATGTTCTACAAAATAGGCTTGTTGCTCTTTATTGACTTGCTCAGCACTTACCGTACGTTTGAAACAGCTCTGCAGTGTTTCATCAGCTAATTGAGCTGCTGACAGCTGGTCTCTAGTCAAGGGCAGCGAAGAGACCTTTGGAAATGGATCAGGCTCCTCAGGTTTCGCTGAGTCTGGGGGTGACAGAACATTGTTTCTTTTAGTTGGTACATCATTCTCCTCGCAAAATGAGATCATCAACACGAATCAGAGAGGGCAACATCAGTATCTTTACGAGCTCGTGCTTGAGTAATCGCACAGGCTGGCCCAGGGTGCAGGGAAACATCAGAAGTCTTCTGATTTAGGGGGTTGTCTAAAACCTCCAGACAAGGGAGCCGCAATATCATTGCCCAACAACATGGTCACACCCTCTATTGGCAAGGCCGGGCAAACAGCAACGGGGAAAAATCCTGTAACAAGTTTTGATTTGATAAAAACTCTGTGAACTGGTCTGGGAGCGTAACCCATCTCTATCCCCCGTAGAACAGAATTAAAACCACATTCACTTTCAGCAGAAAATGGTAAAACACTCGAGAGGATGACAGTCTGAGAAGCTCCAATGTCCCTTAAAATACGCACAGGTTTTAAATCAGAGGGATTGTCGGTTAGCGATGCTGAGCCATCAAAAATTAATGGTTCGAAACAGGGGTCCGGCACCATACCACCACAACCATGAACCTCATTACAGGCCTCAGCTTTCACCAAACCCACCCTTTTGGGTTGCTGAGCATTTGATGGTTGATGATGATAATGCAGCAGCCAATGGTGTGAGTGGTCTGGCACGCTCTGATCTGCATGAAGTTGGGCGGGCATAGGTCCCTGGCCAGCCAATCACCCGTGAGTCCTGGAACGCGTTGATTTCCATAGAGGAACGTGGGACCACCTGAGGCCAGGGGCCGTAACACCCCTCCCCTTAAAATACCAACTATGTTGGGCAAAAGCAGACATTACAGAGTGTGAACAAAAACAAAGAACAAACACCACAAAACATGTTTACAACCGGGACAAACCAACAACAGAGCCCAGCGCATAAGGCGCTGGTTATGATTAAACATGCGAGCAAGGAACACGCGTGGGTTGTGGTCAGTGTACACAACAAAAGGTAACAATTGTATTAAATTAAATGTCATTGTTCATGTTTACTGTAATGACAGAAAATTGCTTAGGGAAGTTCTTAGTTGTAACTGTTTTAGTAACTTTTTTCTTTTTGGCAGCAATAGAGGTCTGCTCGTCAGGAGGATAATTCTGTTCCCGATTTTGATCCTTTCTCTGGATTTGTTTAAACTAAGAAATATTTCAAATATAGCCATGCAAGGATTTAGTAAGAAAGTGTTTGTGTAGATGCTGCTTCCCCAAAAAACAAAACAAAAGAAAACCATAGTGGAACTGTGTATTATGGTGCAAACAAAATGAGCTTTGGAAAAAAGACAATGAGTTTGTTTTGGAATGCACTGTATATTATTTCTAATGTGAAACAGGGGCAAACGTTTGACTCCTCACAACCTTTGACAGCGCACACGCTCCATATAAATATTATCGTCTTATTCACTTCACTCAAGGCAGATGCTGATTATCTTATTCACTCTGTGGCAAAATACTTCTTCCATTCTTCTAGATAGATTATGCAAGCATGGCTTTTGTAGGTCAGTCTTTACTAGTTCAAATAAAAAGTTACAGCTCGTCCAGCCCTTCACATATGAAGCCAGCGATCCCTAAATGATAAATATGTAACTAGGGTGGATCAGCAACACAAAGCAACCTCCCAAGGTTGTGCCTCTGCTTTTGGCCTAAAGCTTGAAATCAGAGACAGTTATTTGACCCTGTTTAGCCTGATTATTGTAAAAACAAAAAATACACAAATAGAAGAATAGATGCAAAACAAAATCGAGAGCATAGTCCAAAAAGCTTTTTGTGTTTTTCTGGGCATTACATTTCTAAGTAACACACTTTGAAAACAATTGTTTTGCATGAAAACAACTTTGGAAGCTCGAATTAAGAGTTAGCAGAGCCCGAGTTTAATATCTGTGTTTAATATTTGTGTTCAGGTATGTTTATATATGATGATTTCATTTAATGAGATTGGAAAAATCTTGTGGATTTGGGTTTTGTTTGAGGTTAGTTGCTTAAAGTTGGCCATGCAACCTGACCTATTTTTTTATTATTATATCAAATAAATGTTCCTTCCACTCATCTCACTCTGGACTCTGGAATGAAGTGCCTTCAGATGCCTCTTGTCATGCAGGGCAGCTGCTTTGCCTCAGCAGGGGCTCTGCAATTTAAAAAGTTACAAAGTTTGCCACTCATACTTATAAGCAGGGGAGGTCTGGATTGACTTCCTTAATTATAACTATTTGAAGTGCCTCTGTAGATTTGGTAATCCCAAGAATGTGCCCATTTGTGTGTATACACACATTCATCTGTATTTATGTGAGTTTACACTGATTACACCAGCAAGCACATGAACACATATTCCTACACTTCAGTACATATCTGCTTAAGCTACCCATACCCGCAGCAGGGTGTTGGAGAGTCACGTGGCATAGCACTGCACAGCATGACTATACGTAGATGAAGACAACATACCCACCCCCACATCTTCTGACACCCATCCTCCCCATTAACAAGATGCAAAGAGTGAAGAGAGCTCCATGAAAGATTTACAAGTGATCTGAGGTGGTCTCCATCAGAAGCAGAGACGAGGCCAGTTGTTGGAGGCGAACGAGAGGCAGGGAATTCCAGGGAGAATCCCTGAGTGTCTGAAGTGCGATTTTGTATTCAGAGAAGAGATTTAGTATTCCACTGCTCAGCAGTGAGCGGTCTCATGCAGGCTTTCACCCACTGTCACGCCCTGCATCGTGCAGATTCTATCTCAATTGAGTTTGACGGCTGATGGAAGGAGACACGTACCTGCACCTTAACACCAGCCAACTTTAAATTCCAGTTCAACTAAAAGAAATCAAAAAGATCAGAACAGAGAGGTCAACACTAAGTCATAGGGAGGTATATAGTTCATAATTTCTCAGATGAACCCTATAGAGAAATCAAACTATTTCAGACCAAGGCTTTAGGATATGGATTTATTATATGGATCATTTCATTTAAAAACATAAACAGCTAGAGTTTGCCACTTTGACAGCAAAGGGGCTCCTCATTATTTACTGACCTCAGCTTCCCCGTGTCTCTTACTGGACCGTTTACCAAACAAATGCAATGAAGTAATGTAATGAAGGCTGGCCCTCATCTTCTTTTTCTCATCTTGATCCAGGATGATCCAGCTGGCATCAGCCTTCTTTTGTATTTAGAAAACTTGACAGTGCACATGCTAGGGTAGCCTTCACTACTGGCATTGCTCCAGTGTTGGTTTGAACGGTTTTGTTTGAATAAATTCCATCTGTCTCGAGTACATCTCTTGTGACGCGCCACTTCTGTTGAACCAGTTTGCCACTTTTTCTACACAAAGACATGCCCATGAAAATAAGATAAACTAAACCAAAAAGTCCTGCATCTGCAAATTTTTCTTCCCATTGCTGCAGCAAGCAGCGATCGTCCCTCCTGCAGCGTTTGAAAACGTGAGTGCATCAGAGTCATGTTGCTTTTGAAAGTCCTACCAAGAAAGCAGACATCAGAGCTGGCTCCGTCACCAATTATATAATTAGCTTGGACAGCCTTGCAACCAAATCTGCAACAGACTTTAGCTGTGTCCACATGGAAGCAACACAGACTTTCTTCTCATATAAATTCAACTGGAAAACTTGTAGCCGGGGAATGGAAAGAGTGACAGGGAAAATGAAAAAAAGGGGAATCTGAATGCACCAGCCATGTTTGAGCTCCAAGCCACGACATTCGTGCATCAGGTGCATCTTAGCATAAAGTTTAGTCGCGCGCCCCGTGTAATCTAGCGATTAGAAGGCACCTGAGGAATTTGAGTTGTAGGCCAAGGTGGGACGGTTCCTGCCTCGTGAGCACACAGCGTGCGCGCTCCTGTCTCCATATCACTGACACTTCAATTAATTCCGCTGCTCCACGAGACAGACACGCACTAAGGAGCCCACTGGAGCATCGAGAAAAGCTCAGAATTTGCGCACAGATGACCACAAAATGACACCGAGCGCTCGCTGTAGAATTTAGCTCGCGCGGATCCAAGAATTGATTCCGTGAGTAAGCTTAGTCGCGAAGCGAAGTGACTTAACAAGCGCAACAGCCCGTTTGTTTTGCACCCCGCAGTTTGTGGCCAGGGACCCACGCTGGAAAATGAGGCTGGGAAGCATAATTCTATTCGTCGCTTTCTGCTCCTTCACCGCTTATTACGTTTACGAGCCCATTCCTGAGGAGATAGAAGAGAGATGGAAACTCATGCTGACCAACTCTTTCTTTAGAAGTCTCAGCCATCTGGTAAGAGAAATAAAAAAGAAAAGAACTATTCTTGCCGTCTATCTTGATAATCCGCTCTGCTGTTACTGAAATGCAACCCCAAAGAGTGCAGGCTCTTCAGTATTGTGGATGTATGAACACACCTTTCTGATCACTTTAATGCACTGTATGTGTGTTATATAGCCACAAGCTGAGAAACGGTAGGTAAACTGCCTTTGTTCTCTGAGCAGCTAAGGTGGCAGGTTAAACGTTTGTTTTTTTGCTGATGTAGATGCACATGCTGGTTACACCAGATTATGTCAGATGCTAATCCATGTTTTGTATAGTCCTGCTCACCTGTTCTAATAATAGAACATATCAAGGGAACCCGTCTGCGTTTATGACGGATAAGACGCCGGTGGTTTACTGTAGCCCATTGTGCTACGGCTAATAGAGGTGTTTTTTTTATTGTCTTCAAATGCGGTTTGCATAGATTAGTGTTGCACCATATCATCAGTAGGCTACAGTGGGCTACAGTGTAGTTTTAATATAATGGTTAGTGGATTTATTTTGGAACACCATTTTTTCTTATTAACATCCTAAGTATTAAGTAAATCTTAGTGCTGTACTTGTTTTTAACATTGATTATTATGCAGTTAGGAAAAAAAGGTGCAGGCTACTACCTCGAACACCACAGGACAGTTCTGTTATTAAACTGGAGATGGTGGTATCTCATTTTTCCCTTTTAGCATGAGAGCATGAGAGTTACAAAAAAATCATCTGTTTTGGAGATGTAATGACCATTTTGTAACAAAATCCTGCATTTTGATTTAATACTAAAATGTTTAGTACACATCAGTTTGGTCTTTGAAATGCCAAGAAAGGGAACCCTCTTGTGGTTTTTTTTGTTTTGTATTTTTAATAAAACTACTGCCTGACAGGAGCTCCTGATGGTACTCGTCCTAGATGACTCTGATTAGTTTATTGTGGGCACATCAGCTGATTACCCTGAAGCCAGCTTTCTACTGCTTCAGCAAGCAGACATAATAGAGTACCAGTCATGCTTTTATTTCATTTAGATATGACTTCTTACAATGGTTAACTTTAGGGGACTTGACATTTTGCCAGACAGCGTTCTTGTGACTCCTTGTTTCTCTTGCTTCCTCCTTATCATGGTCACAAGTTTGGCATATTTGACCTTTTCTGTTTTGAATATTATGGATGTTAGTCTGGCATAAGTGTACATAGTATAAGCCTGTTTATCCTAACACTATCATTTGTACAAAAGGTAGTAGAGATGCCTCATGTTTCACAAACACTAACAAATTATGTGATGTGTTTTTCCTCTATACCTTACATTTGCCTTTCTCCATTTCCAGGCAGACATAAGCGAATTACTGGGCCTGAAGGACTACATGGGGGTAATGTACTTCATTACTCTTTTAGAAAAGATTGCACCTGTTTCTGATGAGCATGTCAAGGTGACAGAAGAAAAGTTTGATGGAGTAGAGGTGGTGTTATATCAACCAAAGCACCGAGGTAGTGACACAGACCTCAGGAGAGCGATCATATACCTGCACGGTGGAGGATGGTGTCTGGGGAGTTCCAGTAAGTAGTTGGGCTGGGCTCTGTTCTCCTTTATCACACTGAATAATGACTCTGTGGCTTTCAAAGGTGAACTGAAAGATGAACACATTGTGTGTTCATCTCAGAATATTACCATTGTTATTTCAAGAGAGTAGTGGTAATATTCTCTGATTGATTGATTGCGGTTCATGACATTACAGCTTCATATCGACTCCCAGTGGCTGGACTGTGACAGGATCGTAAATAATGAACAAACTGTGAATCACAAATCACAAAGCTTTCAGTTTCCTGAGGAAATAGCATGCCTTCTGCAGGAGCGGTGGGGACCTCAGGGGGTGGTTACCCTTGCTAATCCAAAAACGAGACATGCAGTTTGACACATCTCACGCTGCTCGTGCAATCTGTTAAAGGCCTTTCACAATTACAGTAACATGAATCTTTCCAGGAAGTATTGCTAAGCTGAATGCCAGGTTCATCTCTCTTACTGTAGCATCAAATTTATGAAATTTAATGCGATGTATTGTATTACTTAAGTCTTTTTCATGCTGCTTTTCTACTATCTACTTAGGAATGAGTCCATATGACCTCCTGGCCAGAGAAGTCGTCACTGAGCTCGATGCTGTGGTTCTTTCAGTGGAGTAAGTATTTTGTAGTTTATAGTCATGTATATTGTTATGAAAAAAGAGGTATTGCTGAAGCAGCATGTTTTTTTTTATGTCATTATTTCAATTCTTTTTTGTTTGTGGTATTAATAGGTCTCATCGTCTTCCCCCGACTTCTTCCCTGTTGCTCACACACAATTTTCTCTTGTCACGTCCCCATCATCCCTCATTAGTCACAGGCTAGATTGAAGTGATGATGCTGTTAAGCTCTCCATTTTTCTTTTTGTTTGGGACTCTGTAAGCCTTTTCCCCATCATAGCACTTCCACTGCTATTCTTTGGCACACCCGCCTACTTGTCTGTGTGTGTGTTTGCTAATACTAACATTATCTGCTAAATCATTTTTTTCACCTTTTAAACATCTTTTTAGATATGGGTATTTCTACCTCTTAAAATGTAGATTTTCATAGTCATGAAACCAACCCACTGTGTAGTAAAGTGGACAGCGTATGGGTTTGGGGTGTGTGGGGTATTTCCTTATCTGGCTCATCTGAATTCCTTTCTGCTTTTTGCCAGTGGTTCAATGCGTAATTGAAGCATTAGTGAGTCTCAGGGTCAGCCATGCGTAACATTTGGCAAATAGATTAAAATACTCGTAGAGATGACACCAGCACTGCAAAGGTCAGAGCAAAACAAAACCGTTTATTGTGTCAACCATATTTCAGCAGCGTAGAAGCAGTTTGCAGCAGCTGTAGTTGTGAAGTGATTGTTTGATTCTGGACGTGGGCTATTTATAGCTGGCTGTGCACACTTATGCAACCAGATATTTATACTTTTTTATTATTCTTTTTCCTTTTCCTTGAGTTTTTCATTACATAAAACAAAGGATTTTAAAGACATATTATATCCATTGCACATTATGTAAGTTATAGTTCAAGTTAATAACTAGTTCTTTTCATTTTTATAACCTTTCTATACTCTACTGTCTCTTTATTGCCTATTCAGTTTGAAAGATGTCTGTTTGTCTTAAAAAATGATTACATTTTTTCCCCAACGTGCTTTGTTTGCTGAAATATTGTCTGTAAACATGACTTAAATAGTTAACTGTGCTCAGGTATCGCCTTGCTCCAGCGCACCACTTCCCAATCCCCTATGAGGATGTTTACCGTGTGGTCAAACATTTCCTCCAGAAGGGGGTGCTGGCCCAGTACTATGTGCACCCTGGACGCATTGCTGTGTCGGGGGATAGTGCTGGGGGGAACCTGGCAGCTGCAGTCACCCAACAGGTACTGTTTTTTTTTTTTTAACATTTTTTTTTATAACATCGAATCTGTTTTCCTGTTCATGAGGTGGCAGAAGAATAGGTTATTGAGTGACTGTGTGATAAATAGTATTCTCTTACCCTGAAACAGAAGACTATTCCTGTCTTGGATCTAAGTATCGGTATCTTTATATTCAATTCAAGTTTTTCAATTCAATATATATATATATATATATATATATATATATATATATATATATATATATATATATATATATATATATATATATATATATATCTCAATCACAACAAGGAGCTTTATATTGTAAGGTAAGTTCACTAATACAAAGAAAGCAGAGAACAACCCAACAATCATATAACCCTCTATGAGCAAGCGCTTTGGCAACAGTGGGAAGAAAAAAAAACCTTTAACAGAAAGTAACCTCCAGCACAAATGAGCCTTATATCAAGAACCTACATCTGAACACAGCCAAGACCAAGGAGATGGTAATCGACTTCAGAAGAACAAAGCAATCTGAGATCTTCTACCGCTCACCATCGAGAGCCTTCTGACCTACTGCTGTACTGTGGAGGATAAAAGGAAACTGCAGCAGGTGGTGATGGCGGCAGAGCGAGCAATTGGCACTTCACTAACCCCCCTCAGACACATTTATACTGGCAGACTTCAGTGAAAGCCAGTATCATCATCAAGGACCCCTCGCACCCTGGACACTTTTCCATCCTCCCCTCTGGTAAACACTACAGGTCGATCAGATCAAAGACAAATAGACTCAATAAAGGTTTCTACCCACAGGCTGTCAAACATGCTCTACCTCCACCCTGATTGAAGGTTAACTGTGCTGTTAACATTTATGGAAATTTCAACTGTTTTAAAAACTGTATTTATTATAATGCAACCATCATACTTAATGTGCACTACCACCGATTGCATTGCACCTTATATTGCGCTGATCACTTGCTCTTTAAATTGCAACTGCTGCTTTATACGGCGCATATATCTTGTGCATATCTGTGTAGATACATATTTTTTGGGTGGATTCTCTTTATTCTCTCTATTCTAAAGGAATTTTAATGTAAAATCTACATGCTGCTAACAGAGAGATGCCAAACTGTCTTTCATAGTTCTTGTAACAGTGAAAATAAAGATCTATTCTATTCTATTTCTATATAAGGTTCATGGAAGTTTCTGAAAGATGAAAAAAGATGTTTTAGCAGCTTGTAGGATTTACTAAAACAAAAGTGTCTTAGCAAGACCAGGAGTTCTCAAGGAATCTCTTTGGAATTTAATTTTGCCATGCTGCTCTTGGTTAAGGAATTGCAAATCAATTCCTAGATTCTTTATTTCAACTTTTGTACAGTTCACATATCTGTGAACAGTGAACAAATACCATGACTGTTTTGTTTTTAGGAAAAAACAACCAAGGAACCTTGGGTCTTAAAAACACCTAAAATACAACCATCATACGACCTGATTTGGCCTTTAAAAATAATTGAAGTGGTTAACTGATAAATAAGAACTGTTACATCTAATGCGTCCGCTGCAAAGCAGTGTCTTTTGGGCGGCTGTAGCGTGGTGGCTCAATACCATTTGAAATGCCACTCAAAGTATCTCTGGACAAGATACTGAACCCTGAGTGAGTGTATGCGAAGGTGCTTAAGTATAGAAAAAGCACTGCGTGTGAAACTGTATTATCAAAAATGGCTATTAGGCTTATAAATAACAGAAGTGCTATTTCTTTGAAAGGCTGGTCAAGGACCTGTTTTTGTGGGCAACTGTGTTAATCCAACATGCTTGCTACTTCCGCTATTTAAATTTGTAGGTATTACAACACTGAAATTAACAGGTCATTACACTTGAAGCCCAACAGAAAATACTGAAGTGAACTGAGTCAACAACAATGACACATGCATTTCTGGGCTAACATTTTAATCCTTCTTTCGTTCTCTCTTTCTGTCAAAACAGTTACAAAAGGAGCCGAGTCAGCAGATTCAGTTAAAGGCCCAAGCACTCATCTATCCTGTGCTTCAGGCTCTGGACCTTTACACGCCTTCATATCAGCAGAATCAGCACATGCCCATTCTGCCCCGCACTCTTATGGTGCGTTTCTGGAGTGAGTACTTCACCAGCGACAAAGCTTTTTTTAGAGCAATGATGGCCAACACCCACAACAACCCAGAGTCTTCAAGCCTGCTGAAGTTTGTCAACTGGAGTGCTTTTCTGCCAGAAACGTATCACAGGAAGTACAACTACAGTGCTCCCGCAGTTACTGAGGAAACAGTTGCAATGGATGGACCATCTCGATCTCTTGCTGATCCGAGGGCGTCGCCTCTGCTTGTTCCAGACGCAGCTTTACGCTCTTTGCCCAAGGCCTACATTCTGACGTGCGAGTATGATGTTCTCCGAGATGACGGGATCATGTATGCCACACGGCTCCGTGCTGCTGGCGTTGAGGTGACACATGAACATTATGACACAGGATTTCACGGAGCATTGATGTTCACCGTGTGGCCAACTGACTTCCTGATTGCACGTCGCATGACAGACAACTATATTAAATGGCTCAAGGAAAATTTGTAAAAGGTTGAGGATCAGTAGTAGTTATTCCAGTATTTCTTCACAATGCAAGAATGTTTTGATTGGGTGTAGACTTTTTTTTTTTGGCGGTGTCTCCTTTTCAGTGGTCCTGCTGTTTTTGTGTGTATTTATTGAGAAACTTGTACGTTTTGTTGCAATGGATAGGAGTAGGAAACAAAATTTTGAGAGGATAGAACATTTTCTTTCCAAATAGGGTGGCTTGAATGCAGCACAACACATGACGGCATCACAAAAGTACAATAATAGTGTTGTGTTTGGCTCAACAGGCAAATATGAGGGTAAAAATATCTGTGGACTTTCTTTGGCCTGTTATGGTTCTCCTTATTGTTTTCCATCCACAGCACCTCATATCTAGTCTGATCTTATGGCTTTAATTAGTAATGCATACCACTGAGAATTCTGAAATATTCCATTAGAGGTTTAAAGAATCCAGTGTAAGTTTTGACACAGCAGAAAAGAATTTTCACAACAGTCTGTTTAGCCAAAGTTAACATTTATCCAAGCTGCAGGTCACTGAAGCCTGAGGTGATGTTAGAAAATATCAAAAACACTGGCTTGCATAATCGCATTATGTTTAAAACAAAAAAGAATGACTCCTTTTGTTGTGTATCCCTTAAATTAAATGGTACACATAGAGTTGCTTATGGTAATACCCTTAATTTAAACTGCAGAATGAATGGCATTTTAAACTAATAAAAGGGGAAAAAAACAACTTCAAATCCTCATCAGAAACTCATCTACTTGCATTGTGCTTTAAAATATCTTCATTTCAAGGCTGCAGGCAGTGAAATAAAATAATCCACATTCCATGAAGATTATTGGCATCTGTATATAAAGAGCATGCTGCAAAGAAAAGCTTCGCCATAGGCATAAACACATTTTTGCTATAAAGCTTAGCTCAGTGTAAAGAAGCAATATGGCAAAAAGAGAGGAAAAATATCTGGAGCCTTAACCTTTACCGATTATTACAAGTCTCGCTTCCTATAATATGAGCTGATAATTTTTTATGGTAGCACATTATGTAAATAAACTACTTTACATTTGGAAAACCAGAAAGTGCTCTCATTTGGGAACATAGAGTCATAAATATAAAGTCGTCATATCAGGAATGTAGCATGTAGAGTTGTTTTTGCTTCATACGCAATAAGCAATGGTTCAAAGGCTAGGGCACTTAGCTGGAGTTGTAAGTACAAGACCATTTGCCAGTTTGGTGAACAGTATGTAGGTGCGATTAAAGAGTTGGTAATTTGGCTTTCTATGCACGTCTGATTGCGTATTTATGACAGTTGTTTGTTTGTCTTTGACTTTTGTTTTTATCTCTAACATACACAAGAAGTTGAGTTGCTTTTTCTTTTAGCAACGGTGAGGTGACTTTAAACTGATCACCTGTCATTAGAGCATTACTGTTTCCTCTCTCTTGAGTGACACCACCTCTGTGACTTCTGTACATATGGGAGATATCCAAATAACAAGCTGCGGTTAACACTATGCCTTTCTGGTCTGAAAGTTTTGAAATGTGTATGAAACTGGGCACAGTATGTCTTCATTGATTTTTAGCTTCTTTTTTTCTTACCAACATTGTTGGTAAAAAAAACACTGCAACATTTCAAGTTAACAGACAAAGCTAGCTTATTTCCTCAAACAGCTCCACTTGCTCAATTGTCAATATAACAGTTTCTATTATTTGTCCTGGGTTTTCTTTGTTAGGTGCATTTTTTTAAGCTATCTGACAATAAATTTACTTGATCCTTACTTTGGCTCCTGGTTAATTGTACTTGATTTGCTAGCACTAACACCATCTTCACCAATGACAAAATGTTCCAGTAATTAAATGTTGGAAGAATCAAACTTTCATGAAGCTTAATAGCTTAATCTGTAATTTCAAATGTCAAATACAAAATAGATTTTAGGATTTTGAGAGTAAATGTTTCAAATGCATTCCGGCATTTAAATTAAATAACTGTACTCAACATACAGCAATCAGGATAAAACCTTTGTAAATGATACCCATGATGCCTCTGTGACGTTGGTGGTCTGAAATGTAATATTCCCAGAGTTTACTGTTTTAGTATATCACCAAATCATATTATAAGTAATATAGAGCTTCAGGCGTTATATTTGTCCTGGCATACTTTCATCTCTTTTTTTCCTGTTTGCTCTGTCTCAATATCAGGAAGGTAGTCCAGGCTAAATAAAATGATAGGTCAAGCATGGTGTGGTTAGTCGTGATGGGCATAAAATCCTTGCATGAGACGCCTCTATGATTCAATTTTTCTAGTTGGATTTTATTGTGTTTGGTTTGATAATCAAGTTACCTAACATGCATTTCTTTGGCACATGGAGAACATGCAGCATTTACATGGGAAAGTCCAACTTGACCAGACCAAAATTGTTCGAATTTGAATCATTCTTGTTGATTTAGACTATGTCAGCCAGATTTTTACATACTATGGTTTATTAAGTGAATACAGGAGCTGAAACTGTGTAATTGGTACTCATTTTGTCATTCCACACCCAGCTCATCTCAGATTATGGCATTTGCTTCTAGTAGATCGTGCAAATATTTTTTTCCTTTTTGTAATTTTGGTCTGGTTATTTAATCAAAATTCATTTAAATATATATTCATTTAACAAATACCCCCTTTAATGATTTGTGGAGAAAACGTTGAAGTCTAGGTAATAATAAAAGAGCAGACAGTTTTTAATAGTCTTTATTAGCTTAAGAAGCTATATGGCACTATAATGTGCAAACATTCCCAAATAAGACGTAACAATGATAAAGCAATGCAAAGTTAAGAGTTTCAGCAAATGTGACAATAAACTTTCATTCATAATTTTTCTTCAAGAATATGCTATTACATCTTTTTATTACTTAATAATAATGTGAGGTGTAAATACCCTTATTCATGAAGGGTTTCTTTGCACCACTGTTTTGCTGACTATATTTCTAATCTTAGATTCTAGGAGGTCTCTGAACTTGTCACCCATGAGGAAGTAGAAGATGGGGTTGATTACGCTGTGAAAAAAGGCTATAGGTCGGCTCAAGATATAGATACTCTTTATGTGCATCCGTGTGCAAATCTCCAGTCTTGCCCAGTCTTGCATAGTTGCTATTGACACATTTCTAAGCACATGGTAGGGAGTGTAGAGAACCAGAAATAGCGCTGCCGCTGATGCAACCACCTTTAGAGGTCGCTTGTATGATGATGCCACGCTGCGCTGCAGAGCCCTTTCCTGGACACGCAGTAGATGCGCTACTTGGTAGGAAAAAACACAAAGTCCAAACAGAGGGAGAATATAACCTGTCACTGTCAGCCCCAAGCTGTAGCCAAGCACACTGATATCTCCCTTCAGACTGCCAAAATCTCGGCACTTGGTCCAATTATTTTCTTTTAGGTCCTGCACCATCAGTGTTATCATTGGGGCAACTTCAACATTGACAGCTATCCAGCTCAACCCTGTAACAATCAGAGCTGTTCGTGGCCTGAGCAGATAATGGTTCCTCATTGGATACTTTATGAGCAGGAAGCGGTCCATGCTGAGCCAAACCATAAAGAGTATGGAGGAGTAAAGATTTACATGCAGGACGTAGCGGTTGATAACGCAAACATAGAGATTGCTCTCTTCTTTGTGATTTGAATAAAGGTAGCAGAGGCGTGGCAATGTGGAGAGGAAAATAAGGTCTGAAACCGCAAGACTGAAGAGGTAAATATTGCAGCTCTGCCACTGTTGTAAACAAACTATATAACCAAGTATAACCAGCAGGTTGCCAAGGAAACCAACAGAGAACTCAATTCCATAAAATGTTGGAAGGTAATAGGTCTCCAGTGCCTCAACTATCTGCGTACAATTAAGCACCTGTAGCAAAAGAGGAATAAAGAGAAGACAGGAGTGAAAGAAGGAGAAAGGAAGAGGACAAAGGGGAGGATTGGGGCAAAATGAGAGAAAAAACAAAGTAAATTATTTATTCAAACTAATTTATCCAGTCAGTTATATCAAAGTCTTACATTCTGGAAAAGAAAACTTTAAGGAGATCTCCTTAACTCAAACTGAACACATTGAGCGCAATACACATTATATTTGTAAAGATAAGACTTACCATGGTGTAGTTGTTTTGAAAGCTGCTGTTAGCGAGAATATGATGTGCGGTAGTGAGCAGGTGCAACCTCCCTCTGTACACTGGAAACAGTAAACACAGAGTAGTCAGGGTACTGGTGCCACTAATATGACATAACTAGCCATTTCATTTATTGTTTAAGTACACAGACACTTTGCGAGTTATTTGCATTTACAGTGTGGAAATATGATGCACGCCCAAGAAAACATGGCTATATAGATAATATAATTTTCTTATCAAAAGCTCAGATGAGCTCTCCTCCATTATTACCAGCATGATATTGAAATAAGGGTTGGAAAAAATGAATTTTTCAAATTTTATTTTTCAAATTTTCAACCAAATCAAGTGTTTAAATTCTTCTGAATTTTTGAAAAAAATGTAAACATTTGCGTTCAACTGATGAAGACTCATATAGTTTCATTTGAAATCTTTCCTAATCTGAATAATAAAATAAACATATTTGAGTCTATTTTGTCAACACATATTTCTGCTCGAATATTTATATTGTCTGATTACAATGCACGACTGCTAGCATCACTGTAATATATTCAATATTATTATTATCTATGAATTGATCCCATAGGCTGCCTTTACAAACATTTGTAAAATAATAAGTTGTTCCGAAGAGCTCACCGAACTCGAGTGTGGGAAAAGGAAACCACTGTTGCAACATGTCAGTTTGTGCAACTGTTTTTTTCCCTTTCTGACATAATAAAATTATTGCAAAGTGAATGATTTATGACTCACAGTGACTCAGCCATGATGTGACAGACCGCATAAAGTTACAGAGCAGGTTCACTGAGTGCTGTTTCAAGATAAAACCTCCATGTCAGTTCCACCGGATTGTCCGACAGTACATTCTCCAATGTTATTGATGCTCAAAAATTAGTTACTGAAGGTCTTATTTTCCCATATTGAAAAATTATAATCTTAGAACACATCATGTGTGGTCTTGGCTAAACCACAATATCAATAGAAGTGTGAAAATAAGATTTTTTTCACCCTTTCTCAGCCACGCCTAACTAAGGTTGAGACTGTCTTCTTTATATGTAAACAAAGCAACAATGTGTTTAAATCTGAAAAACACATCATCAGTGGATTTGGTTAAAGCACAGCATCAGTGTATAAAGAAGATATTTTCATCCATTAATAAAAGTCAAAGCTATATGCATTTTATGTTAAAACAGCAACAATGTGTTAAAATGTAAAATCATACTCACTGCATGATTCTATAATTTTACTTACAGTCTCCTTTGAGCTGATGGTCTTGCTTGGTAGCTTCTGGCAGTCCTGACTAAAATTATTTTAGTATACAGAGCTATTTCCCTGGAATTTGTTGTTCAAACGTTAAAGACGTAAGTTCTAAGAGCACTGAAATGTTATCTAGAAGGTATTTTTGAGTCACTGTATGGTTATACTTGTTCATAAGAAGCTGCAAAAATTTCAGTCACGCACGTCTTGCATCAACCAATAGTTGAGTTCCTTTTTAGTTAGAGCATGATTTTCAAAATAATTCTTTACTCACTTCAAAGAAAACTCATACTTCCTCTTTCTGTATTATAAATAATGTGTTATGTAGAACCCAAAATAATTTTTCTTCTTCACTATCAGCAGTGTTGGGAAGGTTACTTTTAAAATGTATTCCATTACAGAATACAGAATACATGCCCCAAAATGTATTCTGTAACGTATTCCGTTACGTTACTCAATGAGAGTAACGTATTCTGAATACTTTGGATTACTTAATACATTATCATGCTGTTTACAACTACATGAATGTACTATTGCTGTGATTTATTACTGTTACTGAAGGTCCGCGGCTCCGAACCGTAGTAAAGGGACCTCTGGCTAATACGGTGGGTTCTGTGTCGGCTCGTAGCCGAAAAATAGCTTTACTTTGTTGTCTGGTCAACTTTGCTTGTGAGAGACAGAGAGAGGCGTTGAACGGCTGCTCAAGCGGAACTTATTGTTTTTGGAGGAAAACACGAACACGGTGTACAGTCGAGTCTTAATAGCTTACTTACAACTGGGCTCGTCAGGCACTCTTCTTGGCTGCAGTGGTTATTATTATATTTACATGCTTCCAGCTCCTGTTTTTGCTCGATGACAGCTCGTACTTTTCCTTTTTGTCCCTCCCTCGCTCACAGACACATAACGTGTATGTCAGTCCATTCTCCCTGCAGCACTGACTACACTGCCTATGATGCTACATTCTTTAGAGCTATACCTGTAGCATTCTGCCTATTAGCTTAGCACAACAACAACAACAGGCGCTCTCTCACCCAGGAAACACGCAGAGAGAGCGTCACCCTGTAACCATGGCAACCGTAACGCTGCCACCTGGAACAACAGAACGTAGCTGTCAAACAAAACCCAAACAGTCCTGACCCGCCACAATATGAAACAGGGAAGTACCGCCGTGTAATCCATTTATTTCAACAAAGTAACTGTATTCTAAATACCACCTTTTTAAACGGTAACTGTAACGGAATATAGTTACTCATATTTTGTATTTTAAATACGTAACGGCGGCACATGTATTCCGTTACTCCCCAACACTGACTATCAGTCACTCAGTCAGTAGTGTGGATGATTTCAGCATGGCACCCTCGGGCACTTTATTAATAAAGTGGTATGGTTTTGCACATGTTGAAAATGCCACATTCTCACTTCTAAATAAATTGTATGCAGTTTGAGCAAGTGTGCTAATTGAGTAGGCCATGTTGGAGGCATGAATTCATGGGACTATTACCTGTGCTAATACAATATTGGCTCAAATTCTTGCTAGTGGGCATCACAACGATTTTGTACAAGGCAGCTGGTAGACTATGCAATGCCTGACACTGCAAATGCATTTGTATGTAGGTGTAGTGAAGCATGGCTGTTTCTTACAGCGGCCTCTAATTATCAGCTGGGGAGAAGTGGATGTTCGCGCTATCCTCCTTTGTGCCACCACAATCTGGTGTTGTTTCACAGGATCTCTGCAGGCAGAGCATACGTGTCGCAGTTTTTTGTTTCGGATCAAGTTAGTTTGTATGGTTTATTGGGGGTAGTGACAAGACAGCGGCAGCGGCAGGACGGACTTCTGGTTATATAATGTGATATTTTAATACTCTTCTGTTTTATTATGGAGGAAGAGCTCGCACAGCTAAAGGACTTGGTTGCTCAGCTGCAAGCAGAAAATCAGCAGATGTGGCAAAAGCGAGAATCGGAGCAACCTGGAACC
This sequence comes from Neolamprologus multifasciatus, assembly GCF_963576455.1. Taxonomy (NCBI): domain Eukaryota; kingdom Metazoa; phylum Chordata; class Actinopteri; order Cichliformes; family Cichlidae; genus Neolamprologus; species Neolamprologus multifasciatus. The sequence continues at coordinate 6,395,451 of NC_140452.1, forward strand.
AGTGCTGCTTCTACGGGTTCATTCGCCCATGGGTATTCTGCTATTTAAGCTCCCGTGACTGAGAGACTGATTTACCTTGCTCGGGAGAGGTAGTGCCCATGGTTCAACGGTAAGACTGGAATAGGTATTGCCGAGTGGGTGGAAGAGGTGCAGGCCTGTTTGAGGGTACGACATCTTTCACCAGCCGACCAAACCCTGTTTATCAATGTCCCCTGTGGTTTGCACAGATCCGCTGCCAGGTATTGCTGATGTCCAGAATGGTGTGGCCCCTTTACGTAGGACTACTCGGGCTAATGCTGGGATGCCCTCGAATCCACATCATCTTCCACAGGTCACAGGAAGGATTTATTTGCCCCTTGTGTGATGGTATTTTACGCTTGATGGTGATGTTTTAAAGTGTGTTTAAAGGAGACTCTAGGATAGAATCCGTATTTGTTGTTTATTTTAGTTGTTTATTTTGTGTAATTCTTCTGTCCTTTTCTTTTGACAAGGTCCGGCCGTTTGTGGGAGACTAGGCATGTGTGGTGGTTTCCCTTCCTCCAAAGCGTGCATGTGTGTACACTGGGGTATAGGTATAACACACCGGTTAGATCGCAGTGAGGATTGCGGTGAGGTCGCACAGGTGAGTAGCGGGTGGCACACTGGGCACTCCTCCCTGTAGTCTGCCTCCAAGTGGTCGGTATTCCCCCTTTATATTTAGTTTACCTGTTTGTCAGGCTGTTACTGTACAAAGGCAGTCCTTTTAATGAACCTTTTTACTTCTATTTTTATCAAATAAAGTATTTCTAGTAATTTTGTTTGTTTCTTTGCCCCACCGCTGCTGCAGATAACAAACCTGCGTGATTGTGATAATTGGTACATCTATTAATCATCTTTTCCTGGGGTGTAACTACCCCCAGGTGGTGTTGTCGAAAACTATAACATTTAGGTTGGTGGTGTTTTGCTCCTCTGTAATCCCTTGCGCTGCTACATTTGGTGTTTGTCGAGGGGATGTAGGTTCGGCGTTAACCTGCCTCAGCCAAATCCTTTCCTCCCCTCCTGGCGCCGCTACATAGGCAATATCAAGAAAGCTTCAGGGCTGCAGTGCATGAGAGATGAAGTCTTGTTTTTTCATTGCAGTGTGAGTACACTGGACAGGCCACCAATCTGATGCAGGGCTCCATTCCAACACCTTGATACTTTTCTTTTTTTCAGCCATTCTGCTGTTGTGGGATCAATGCCCTGCTGCATGACACAATTTGGCCCAAACTTCAGCTGTTGGCTTAACGTCTGACTTGAGATTACTTTGGTGACAAGCGGCGCCTCTCCTTGTGGCCAGAGGCCAGTGGGGCCGCCCGAGCACTGCCTGATTGAAATGAATTCAGAGTTTATTCGCGAAGACCTCAGTACTCAGTACAAAGTTGCAAAGACAGTAAGAGAGGCTTGACGCCCCTAAAGGAGCTCCACCTGACTCACACTTGTGCTCACAAGTGCATTTCATTAGCAGCTACTCAGACTCTTAATTCATAAGGAAGCAGTGTAGGTATACTTTGTTTTTCACAGTCATGTGACAATATTCTTTTTCACTGCGTGCTAGGCACATATGCAGTGTTTAAAATTTTTTTCATCCAGAACAACAAAACATCAAAAACTAAAACAAACAAAAAACAAATAGTGAAGTTATATTATTTTTGTCCATAAAAACTCAGACTTGGCCTCCAAAACTGCTGTGTGTGTCTTTTTGATTAGAATATGTCCTATAATCTGCACATTAAACAAATCTAGGGCTTCCTTCTTTCATCTGCACAGTATTGCCATAATTAGAAACATCGTGTCTCAGACTGATGCTGAAAACTAGTTCATTCATTTGTTCTATGCAGAACTATTGTAGCTCCTTGATAAGTCATTAGCTGATCCAAAACGCTGCAGCAAAAGTGCTTAGCAGGGTCTAAAAAGGGAGATCCTGTTTTTGGCACCTGTTAAATCCAGAATTTAGGATCCATCTCCCAAAAAATCAGCTTCTTTCATATCTTATCCCAGCAGAGCACTTCATAGTTTTCAGGTCACAGGCTTTTTTCTTGTGGAACCAGTTTTCAGTTTGAGTTCAGTTAGGTCTGGATCAGCTAACCCTTAACCCTCCAATCTATTCGTCTGTCTACGTCTAATATTGTAGTTTACTAATCTTACTTTATAAAGTGCTTTAAGATGACTGTTTTTGTGACTTGGCACAATATAAATAAGCCTATATGAAAATGCTGTCTGCACATCAATAAAAACACTTCTCATCATCAGTAAGAGTAAATCAAATGGCTAATATGTTAATGCGACATTGTTGGTTTGTTCATTTTCCAGCATATTGTATTCAACACCTGTCCTGTGGTTACATAACACACTAATCGTGATTATGTTGAGCCTGATGGTGAGTCTACAGTATCTTTTGGCAACAGAGCTTACAATGTTTAGCAGCCTTTTGAAAGCACATGACATAGTGCTGAGAGATCATAAGATCACATTCGCGTGAGACAAAGTCAGGTTGGACCTTTATTGATTTTTTTTGAAAAACCTTAAACTCCAGATAAAGCAAGCCAGACATAATACAGCTGGCATGTCTTTATGAAACCCAGGCAGGGACAGTGAGAGGTTTGTTTGGTTACGGGATCAAAAGTAATCTTTCAGCATTCCTGTCTTTAATAGTGTTCAGTTTGTTCTAGCGGAGGCCAGCGCCAGGGCAAAGATGTAAGTCTGTTTTAATTCTCATGTGAGAAAAATCACGTTGTGTTTCGCCTACATTTACAGTGGCTATATAATCATCTTTGAATTATGAATTCATTTCTATTCTCCAGATTACATAAAAGACACGGTTATCCAAAGTCAACCATGAACCCCCCCAAAAAAAGCCAAAAAACCCAACCAAACACAAAAGTCTTACCAGCAGTGGTCTGTGATTAAGGCAGACAAAATAATAATAATAATAATGGATTGGATTTATATAGCGCTTTTCAAGGCACCCAAAGCGCTGTACAATGCCATTATTCATTCACTCTCACATTCACACACTGGTGGAGGCAGCTACAGTTGTAGCCACAGCTGCCCTGGGGCAGACTGACAGAAGCGAGGCTGCCATATCGCACCATCGGCCCCTCTGGCCAACACCAGTAGGGTAAAGTGTCTTGCCCAAGGACACAACGACCAGGACAGAGAGTTCAGGGATCGAACCGGCAACCTTCCAGATACGCTTCCCAACCCCCTGAGCCACGGTCGCCCCATAAAAAGGACAAAAATGTGGAACATGACCCTTTCAAAAAAAACCAACAAAACTTAGATATGCCTGCTTTTCTTTTTAGTTTAATTTATTTAAATTATTTATTTCTTTAAATAATGATACTCATAAAATATGCTTTACTTAGTTTTCTCAAAGTTAATTAAGTCCTATTAATTAAAATAATTTTTCCCCTTCTCATCTCTTTTACATTGTTAAGCCTTTGTTTAAATAGCGTAATGAAACAGTCACATTATTATTTTTACAATAATGCCTTTCTTATATTTAATATAGTTCAAGATCTTTTTATTTGCTGTTTTGTGTAGGACAGGAGTGCTCTCTGGTGGCAGGCCTAAGCAAATGTAAGTCTTGCGTATCTTCATGACAGCATGTGCAGCTGAAGGGTTGTTGACATTTCATGCAAATGCAAAACCACGTGGAAAGGAACTGAGGTTTTTGTGATTTGAACGGTTCAAAGTGACTCTCCAATGCACAACTTGGTGCTCTGTAGTATCCTGGAGTGAAATAAGACATTTTGCTACAAGAAACGGGAAAAAGAGAAACAATTTAATTGAATTTCTTGTAGCATAATTGTTTTATATGGTTTACTTTAGTTTTATTGTTGTTTGCCCCTCTTGTTGGCCTGCCAACTCTGTGCAGCTGCTGCACTAACTGGATGTCATTGAATGATGAATGCAGTTACAACAATATGCATCTGTCCCCTTCAAACCTGCCGTGTATGTGCTTTTGGAGCAGAGTAAAGCATCTGTAAAATGAAACCATGAAAGTGTAAATATGTGCTTCATGTTGTGTTTGTTGTTTACATCAAAAGACAAGCTGCATGTCGTATAAATGAGATCCACTGATAAGCAGACTGTGTTCATATTCACGGGAACTGTATACAAACCATAACATGGTTTTATTACATTTGTAGATTTTGTGTACCAGCCTCAGCAAACATTGTATGATGCCAATTTTCTGCAGCAGAGGGCAGCATTAAGTCAATACTCATATATCGGGCTGAAATTCCAAGTGTCCTACCTTAGTTTATAAAGAAATACATAGATAAAATTGTGTAGATAGACAAAGAACTTAGTTTAAAAAAAAGTATCAACATTTGTAGCTAAAAATGAACAAGTTAAGAATCATAAAGATGCGTTTTTGTGGGATAGTGAATGACAGTAAAATAATGCAGAAGGAGACAGAATGATGGATGCATCTGCCTGCAATGTCATAGCGCTCTCACAATTTGTATTTGTGTGTATGTGTGTTTGAGACAAACTTAATCTGCTTAGACGAACGCTCGCCACCTGAGACGACCAATTAGTCCCAAATGTACCATGAGGTATTTGTGTGTACACAAAGAAACACAAAGATGAAGAAAACAAGAATGACTAAAGGGAAGAGAAAGGAGTGGGTGGCCCAAAAGGAAAAAAAATCACATCTGTTGATAGAATAAGGCCATATTGTTTGGTCTGACAACAGTTGGTATAATTTAAAGGACATTTTCATGGTGCAGTAAAACATGAGTGAGGTGAGTGAATGTCTGCTTCATGCAGGCTGATTCTCAGTGAATGTTCCCATTAGTCTCTGCAACTTACACGGCTGTCCTAGTTCTGGAAGGTGACACACTTAGAGCTTTATCACTACAAGTCTGCACTAATTATCGACATGGTTCACATTTGACAGTGGGTTAATTGGATCACAATTCGACACAGCAAATGGTCTCGTAAAGGTTTAACATGTATGAAATTACAGAGGTGAGGATGAGAGATAAATTACCTCAATTCTTCAAATATGTCCAAAACCTTTGAGTTCGTCATAAACTTTTCTCTATATGAATGGGCTTTTGAATCCTTTTTGTCTTATTTCAATGTTTCTCCTCTATCATCGTTTCAGCCTTACCTAACTCTTTTTTTAAAATCATGTCCTTCATTTTCTTCCAGTCCTCAATTTCCAAAATGTTCTCAGAGGCACGATCAGGCCGTGTTTCAGTAATTCATTCAGTGTTTGTCTGAGCAGCACACAAATTGGCCTTCACAGACAGAGGGGAGATTGGAGGCTTCACCTGCTCCTGTCCCCTTGTTGGGGTCACAGGCAGGTCCAGTTACGCAAGCTGATTTTAAAAATGTTCAAAGCCTCCAAACACTTCTTGTTTTCATTGTTCAAGTGGGAATCCACAGCGACAGAATGGGGGCAGCTTCAGAGCTGTTTAGACTCAGAATGTTTTATCCATGTCAGACGCTTACCATTTATTAATGTAATTTATTAGCCCACCACCCAATGTAAGCTTTATGCCACAGCTGCTCTAAATTAACACTTTTTAAAAAATGTTTCTGAAATGGATAATCCAGCTCTATGCACAAGCTGTTTAATCAAAATGATATTTTTGAAAATTATAGTTTTACACATAAGCAGTAATTTAATGCACATTTTTATTTTTTGTATAAGAAGCCACATTGATGCCACAACTGGACAGCTTTCTCTTAGATATAGATCACTATTACTTTTTTATGCTTTTTTATGTTTAAAATCTGTATGAAAATGTGTAATAATATGCTATGCTAATAAGCTAATATGCTAATTTTCTTTTGTAGGTTCGCTTTCACACAACATAATTAAATAAGCACGATTGCCATATCTCTCTTTTATGAGTTTTGTATTGATGGACCTGCAGACGCTCTTAGTGCGAACGCAACACGTTCTCACACCCAAAGCGTAACATTTTACGCTAGGTGACAAATCGTCAACATATTACGTTTTCGGCTACCCACCACGTTCCTACATGACGACCTCGGAAAAATGAGGAAGTATGAGAACCGTATGGACTCAATCTACACATGTTCGCTCTTTTTCTTCAGACCGCTTAGAAACACGCTATTTAACATAATTAAAGTCCTGGTTAAGATCAGGAAAAAGGTTATGGTTAGGGCTGGAATACAGGGCTGGAACGTCTACTACCGCGGGAGCGTCATTGCACTGGATTTCGCCCATAACCCGCCATGTACCATAAGAACGCCGGAGGTCTCCTTTCGCGGGACGTGACAAAACGTCGGCATGTTACGCCTTGGGAGTGAGAACCGCGATCTCCTTTGATAACGCTTGGTATTCTTTGCTGTGCTGTGCATCTATTTCATTTTCACTCACTGCAGTTCCAGAAGCTTGTTTTACACACGCTGGTGGTGTATGCTGTGTAAGGCTTTCTCAGCGTTACTGATATGATTGCCTCTTCTGTCTACTGGGACACATAAATTCAAAACCACCATCAGGTCAGCTAACTGTCTGCTAATCGCTTCGCTAGTCACTGAAAACGTTGCTGAAAGCTAAATTTCTCAGCCTCGGCTAAGTGCTGCGTATAACCTTTACATGTTTTCATGTTTTCACTTCAATCTCTTATCGGCAGCCCTTAGAGTTAGTCAAGCACAAGGTTAAGTTGTGGCTATATCCAGACGCTTTATGGTTGTATGCTGTTACGGTCATGCGAGCTCTCCGCTATAATGCTGTCCTGCTGTGCTCATGGCCTACAGTACAGCTTCAGATAACATTTGGTTAGGTTGCGCATATGTTCTCTGACGGTGAACTGTCAGGACTGTCAGCAGCAGCCTGCTTTCAATTATCCTCAACAGTAGCTTGTAGATTTTTCACTAGCTACGAAACTTGTTCCCCATATTAAACTGCCAGTTACTGTGACACACACACACAGGGGTGCACTCTAAATGGCAGCATCTGTCTATGATTTGCCTGCTCGTGCTCAGAGTCCGCATGAATTGTTATCATTCATTTGGCAGGTGTGAGTTTTCTGTGGAGGATTTCCAAGCACATGGCACGCACACATGCACACACACACTTTTAAGCATCTTCTCTTGTTTCATTACTGGCATCACAAGTTTTACCGATGTGAACATATCCACGGTGCGCACAAAATAATGGTCCTCCTGTTCTGCATCTTGACTTGATGACATCATACTGCTGCTGGTGATGGGGAACCTGGGAGCCGTGAATCAGGTTACATTATGTAAAGCCCACTGTAATGGTTTAGAACAGCGAGTGTCTTGTAAACTGCTGTGATGACTCTGAAGCCATGTACATTGCTCTAGACAGCAGGTGCTCATAACAGGAGTATTCAATGAGCACACCAGCTCTCTTATCACTCTTTCACTGGAAATCAGTATCTCTATCATACGGCGCCCCGCAGGGGACATGGGAGAAAAAAAAATTAAGACGGACTTTTGCGAGATCTCGCAAAACTAACTCGGGATCTCGCAAAACAAACTCGGGATCTCGCAAAACAAACTCGGGATCTCGCAAACGTTTTAGCCGCATTCTTCGGACGCTGGCTCGAAGCCGACCGGAAGGTCGAGGCACGATGTGCCGGGAAAGCGGTGTTCCTCCCGGCTGTAGTAGGTCTCGACCTCCCGTTAGCTTCCCGTTAGCTTCAAGCTAATGGGAAGAATGCGGCTAAAACTTTTGCGAGATCTCGCAAAACTTTTGCGAGATCCCGAGTTTGTTTTGCGAGATCTCGCAAAAGTCCGTCTTAATTTTTTTTCCTCCCATGTCCCCTGCGGGGCTCCGTACTATCAGCTGACAGTCAAGTGGGCCAACAAAGAAAAAAGCACAACAACAAAAACAAACAAAAACTTTCAGCTTGTTTCCTTTTTCTTCCTGTCTGGATTCTTCTTGTTTCTCTGTCGTCATCATTGCAACGGTCTTTACTTTCGTTCTTTCGTTCCCTCACTATGCTATAGTATAAAATCAATCATAGCTCACATAAACACAGCTAGAGAGGGTTTTTTTGTCAATGGACCAATGGCTTGTCATACCAGCAACCTCCTAATTGGTGTCACAAAGTGTCAGGGGACGAGGAAATCTTCAGGCTCCACAGAGAACTTCACTGAAATCTGTCTCCACGCTTAAGAACACAGAGCTCGCAACAGGCGCTTGGAGGGAAAATATTGCATTGAGCAGAAGGTGGATGGTACTCTCACATCAGTTTGACAAGATAAAAAGTAACACGATGAACTAAGGTTTCACACTTAGCCGAGTTCACAATATGAAGCCTGACAGCTTAAAGTCTAAATATCTTACTATAAAAGGCATCCGTGTCAGAGGTAAAGAATTACGACTTTCCTCTGTGGGGTCTTTGACTTCCTGTTTTGTATGTGTTGGCACTAGATGACGGGACTCACTTTGCCAGCCATTGTTGAAGTGGTCAAAAGTTCTCCTAAATAGCACACCCACAGGAATTTCTCTTGGTCTGCTTGGCTTTAAGAAAATAAATAGAGGAAATATGGAGAGAGATGATGTTTGGAGGTGCTCACCAGGAGAAACTAAATCAAGATTTTCAATGGTTGTGCTGTGGTCAGGAACAGTTATTCGGTTTCTTTTATTAGACTTAGATATGTATAAAAGAAATACAGAAAAATCCATAATAGATGCATATTTGTATGTGCTCGTCATTGTTAGTGCACGTGGTCTGTTTATCTAAGCAGTCTATCTACTGTTTCTACCTTCATGGTCGTTATTGGTCAGTAACGCCGCCTTCTTCTCTTTTCTCTCCCCAGGTCGCAATTATGCACGGCAGTGTCTAATCTCTGTGCTTTGGTGCACACATACATGGAAAAAATGGTAACAGAACAAACGGAAGCCATCTCTCCCATCTCCCATTTCTGCTCGTGCGCCCTCTGTCATTGCCTCTGTCAGCAGGTAGATGGGGCGAAGGTCTTGCCCTGTGACATCCCAACTCTCTGCTAGTCTCACGGTGGCTCACATTTCGGGACCGTGGATTTGATTAGGCTCATATTGGCTGGCTGACTCACTGTCCTTGAGTTATGTTGCACTGTGAAGGGAGAGTCTGCATGGGTATGTGGTCAGGGAGGGATGGAGCTAAATTAGATTTTTGCTCAGATGGAAAACTAAAATAACCCCGCGCAGAATCTCTGCTCTGTCAGTGCCACAATTCCTCACTCGATTTGTAATTCAAAACACGACCTTGTCTTTAGAAAAATCATACAAACAGTACTTTTGTTTTAAATTTTCCACATGCCGCACCTCTCTGTGAATGGCAATGTTGGGTACGTCTGTCAGCGCGCATTTCTATTCATAACTGAAATATTTATATTGCCATTTCAGATGAACTGCAAGGTTTCTCGACTCTCACACAAATATCAGGTCAAAACAGTTCATGAGCAAATACCTAGAAAATAAAGGAAAAAATAGAAGTCAGTAAAGTTTACCTAAGGGCTCATTTGCAATATTAGCTTGCTGCTAACAGATGGGGGACATGGCAAACACTGACTGCTTAAATCTTGCAGCGTGGAACTTTTGTCTCTGCTGGCAATGAAAATAATTACACAAACATTGTATACAGATGGTTATGATGCATACCCCCAATGTCTCCAATGGGGAAAAGTGGCATTGGGGATAATTTTATGTTGCTTACATTTTACATAAACGCTTACATTTTAAGTCTTTAATCCTTTGAATGAATTTTTTATTTTTATTGTTTTGTTTTTTTATCTTGAGATGAAAAACTTACTAGGTTTTGTTGACATAGACTTAGCCAGACTAGTCTTTGTCAACACTACAGTAGCTGTAACATTTGTCCCGGTGGAGCTTTAGTCCCTGCATTTTGTTAAAGTGAGACAATTTGGAATAAAGAGCAAAGTTTTACTGCAAAAAAACATGCAAAACTGAAATATTTTTGTTTGTCTGACTGATGAGAAGCAACATCATAGATCGCATATCTCGCTGCGAGATAGTGACTGCGTCCTGTCAGAGTTGGTTTAGACAGTCGCGATCGTGGAGCAGAATAAACCAGACATAAACTAAACTTGAAGAAAAACCCCGGACAATCCTCAAAAGGTGAAGATATAGGGGAGCAGATTCAAAAGATGCAAAAGTCTTGAGTCACCCCTTTATGCTTTTCTAGGAAAATGTAAAATAGAGTAGTCTTCGGGAATAGATCTCCAGGCTGGTATAAAGCTGGTGCCAATCCAGATGGTATTTCATGGTGCATCAAAGTATGAATGTGTTCATGTGTTATACAGATAACTTTAGACGCTCACTGTTGTATCTCTCTCCTGACTTTGTCCATACATATTGATGACGATAAATTGAATCAAAATCTTCAATTTCACATGTTATTGTTATTGTTAATCGCTGCCTCGCTTGTCTCTCTCCCATCAACCCCGACTGTTTGTTTCAGATGGCTGCCCCTCCCTGGTTCTGCCAAAGGTTCCTTCATGTTAAAAGAGTTTTTCCTCCCCGCTGTCGCCGAGGGCTTGCTCAAAAGGGTTTGTTTGATTGTTGGTGTTTTCTCTGCATGGTATTTACAATGTGAAGTGCCTTGAGGCAACAGCTGTTGCGCAAGTAAAATCTTGCTATATAAACTTAAACTATATAAATAAAAGAAAATTGAACTGAAACGTGCATAGTGCCTATAGTTGTATGTTGTCGGTAGCCTTTGTGTTCTGTGTTAAGTGCCTTTTTATGCTTTATAAAGTACCTTAACAAAAAGGAAAAAGAAACCTCTGATAATGAACAATCCAACTGGCCAATGTCCAGTGTACAAACGTTCAGAAAGCCTGGTGAACAAATCGTTTAAAAAAAATACAAGTTTGGAAACAAAATATAAAGAAATGAAGTGTGGCTTAAGATTTCTGCACACTACTGTACATCTGTAGATAACAGCACAACCGTAGACTCACTTTAGGTTTAATGTTCAGTCTATCTGTATAGGGAGCAGTATTTTTTCCTAAAACCTGGCTTTGTTTAAAGGTTGCAAACCTTCAAACGTCAACTTTAGATTATTACATTTTGGATAGCGTGCTTTTACCACAGTGGCACTGTACTCATTTTTCTTCACAAGCACAATTTCTGTGATATATATGCTCTGTCCCTTTGCCTCTGTAGTGGAACACCAGCACAGTTTCATGGCAGTTTTATGAAATAGTCATGAAATTCAATCTGTTAATTCAAAATAATGGACATTTTGCTCTTTTGTGTTTGCAGACACAAAAACCAGCCACATGCAGTATTGGTTCCAGTGAAAAAAATCCAAAGATATGAAATTTCCTATTAAAACGAGTTTCTTTACCATGAAAAAGCCCGTTTGTTTACCTGTATAACCTGTATTTTACCACATTCACACATTACTTAACTTTGTGTATTTTTTTAAAAAACAAATTCTCCTTAGACCTTGGTCACAGTGTTGCCAACTCCTCAGTAAGGAAAATCGCTATTGGTTGTCCTAAAAGTCGCTAGAAGTCGCTAAATGACGTCATCACCTAATTTGCATAATTGGTCATGCTAATGTAATTGTAACCTACGCTGCTGGAGAGAGAAATAACATCGTGGACGAGACATAAAGTGAGCAAAAAACGTCCTAAATGCATTTAGAATTTATTTAGAACTACAAATTAAATTTATTTTAGCAATTATTGTTTTTTGTAATGTCTTTCACGTCTTTTTTTAGCAACTTTTTTTTTTTAGAAAAAAAGTCGCTAGGGGGTCTGAAAACTCGCTAAATATAGCGACAAAGTCGCTAAGTTGGCAACACTGCTTGGTCACAGGAGAAGAAAATCCACTAATATGAACTCAGGGATGAAACTTTCACAAAAACACAAGACCTCCCTATGTCAGAGGTTTGCTCTGGCTCCTCGTATCGTTAAGCTTGGGTTAGTAAGCCACTGTAGCTATGGGAGAAGGAAATAACATTACTCGTGGCCCTCTGGTAGCAGAGCCCACCTCCACGTTCTACTACAAGATGCACACTGTCAAAGCACTTTAGCTTATGTCACAGAAATACAGTAACCTAAAAAAATAAGTTTGCCGAGTTCATCGTTTCTCACATCTGTATCCAATTTTATCTCCTTTTTCCAGCCTTGCAGCTTATGAAATGCTAGTTATGGGTTCATTACCCTGTTGGTAGCACATCCAACCAGGTTTTAGGCTTTTTCAATTATTTATTTATTTTTGCTAACAAATTGAACTGAGAAGGAGAAGAATTCAAGCAATAAAAAGTCAGGGGAGAGCCATGAATTGTGTCCCCCTCCGGTGTGTGCATGACGTAATTGCTCTCTGTCTTTGTGATATTGGGCCAGGGGACACACACACACACACACACACACCTGGCTCTGAAAGATATAGTAAATTTGCTCTGGAATCACATGACGTGTGAAACAGATGTGCTGCTGATAAGCACACTGAAACAAAGACCGTTGAATGGGTAGAAATGGTGCAGTAGGGCAGGAGGAAGTTTACATGTCATTCTAAAGAAAGCTTCCCAGATTCCACTAATCTGCGCCTGGACTCTTGCTGAGTTAAAAACTCTCTCTGACTTATAACATGACATATTTCTCTCTATAGATCCTTTATTTTTCTTTTATTCAATTCCCACAATTTCTTTTGCGTTTGCTCTCGAAAAAGCTTCAACACCTAGGCTGGGCTGGCCTGCTGACTATACAAACAGCTTCATAGCATTCCTGAGCATGAATTATGTCTTCTCTTCACCTCTGTGTACACACTACACATTTCCTTTCCAAATCTGTTATACCCTTTGCAGAGAGACCTCCCTGGAACATCCTCACCCCTGCGCCGCTTCATCTTTGTTCCATATTTAACCAAATCGCCACAGATTGCAGCCTTGCCTCCTCTACCCGCACTCCCCACTCTGGTTTTTATTTCTTTATCTGTTTTGTGTAAACGCTGTATACACACGGTACGCAAGCGGGCGCATGGTCAGCCGCGTTCTGTGTTTACACGAGCAGGGACAGACGCATGCCGATGGTTTAAGCACGGTAAACATATCTTAAATGGATGTCTGCTCCACAGTGTGGGTGATGTCATCACGTGTGCTCCCTGAGCCAAGTTCAACATTCTACACATGCAAGTGGCGAAGAGGGACGCCACACGCAGGAAAACATATGACCAAAAAAGACAATCCAGCATTGGCTCTTGCATCAGTAGTCTGCAGCAAACATCATTAAGCTAAGAACTGTGACTACCAGAGCAAAGAATTGAGTTAACTCAGACAGTCAGCTTTCATTTAGACTCATTAGGTTACAGCTCATTCTTAGGCCTGACACACAACCCTCGTTTTTTCCCCCATCTTTCTTTCATTTCTAACCCCTTTCTGGCTTCCGTGTTCCCTTCTCATATCTGCTTAGTTTTCTTTATCCTTCCTTGGACACATGCAAAAAAAAAAGTAAGAAAGAACACTTATAAACACCAATATTTACACTGCACAGTAGAATGATTACTTATGAGCTGATGCCGTGGCAGACTACAGCCTGTTTTTAAGTCAATGACTCAATGTGAGCAATGGTTAAGGACTGAGAGATGGAGCTGCAGTCAAGAAGCTGAGAGCTGTTCTCTGCTGCTCTGCCTTAGATGGTTGTGTCTGGGAACAGGGTTTGTTTTTAGCATCCCCTCCTATTTGTCTGCTTTTATTTTCTCTTAGTACAAAAAAGAGCACTCGTGAGTAAAAGTATGCGCAGAAATGTGCATACAGTGCTTTGTGCTGTTTGCGTGTACATGAATAATTCAGGAATGATGCTAATGCCGGTCTGGAATTTTATATTCAAATTATTTCATACCATTTGTTCATTCAAAACACATGAATATGCAAGGCGTGTTTTTCATAATCTTTTTAAAAAAATCTGGTCTGTCGTGCATGCAAAATGAAATAAATATGTATATGTAATGATATGTAATAATATGTGAGTTGCTTACTAATAAGACCCCATACTAACAATTAGTTTGATTAGACAAAGAACCGTAATTTAAAAATCTCGGTGTTAAACTTGTCTCACTGGAAAATGATCATGTCCAAAAGGGCTCTCTCTCTCTTTCTTACACACATTTTCTAACCCTTTATATTAGCTCCAGTAATACCAGCCAGGAGACCAGCCCATGACCCCCTAGTAGCCACCAGTGGATACAGAAAAAATAATTATTTTCTCCAGCTAGCTGGTGAGTGTCGCTTGCTGTCGCTGCATGTAATGGCTTGCAAATGGGAAATATGTTGTTGAACTAAAAAGCTCCTTGAGATTGCTTTGGATTCTAGCAGATTGCCACAGTCACCTGTTGTTTATATGTAACATGCTGATTTGCGGAGGAGTGCACCACAAATGAGAAAAGGAGATCATTCAATGTAAAAGTAAAAGCTGTGCTTCACTGCTGCAGCAAACATGTCTCAAAGGATGCAACTGTATTGCTTAGGAGTAATAATAGGGATTGGATACATAAATGTGCAAAATGTTGTACCGGTGTTAAAATCGTTGAGATTCTTTAGCTTTAAGCAGCTTTTTGACTGTTCCATCCCTGGACCTACATTTATAAAAACACAGATTGATTTTAACACGCTGCAACTTTTCAGTATCATTTTTCACACAGCTGTATTATGACTAAACTTAAACATGTAGGGCTTACCTTATTTTACACTTAGCCCTTTTTATCCTGTGCTGTCTTTTTCCATAGTGCTCCCAACTTGTGACAAAGCAATAAACACTGCAGTAACTGTGTGATACTAAAGCTGGTGCTCTGTGCCTCTGTGGTAGAACTGAGAGTAGACAGTAGCTTGTATAAAATGCCTTCTACTTTGTGTTTAATATTTGTCTTAGTTTACACGAATCCAAACTGGACTAGGTAACCAGGTAACTCCTAAGGAGTATGGGTAATGTAGTCTTGCAGAGTGTCTGTCTCAGGGTAGGTCTGAGCTCCCTGGCAGAGTACTATAAGGGGATTGGATATGCTCTGCTAATGCTATTAGTGCTGCAGCTGGGGATTACTGTCTCCAAAGGAAAGGGGAAAAGGGTGTGAAAAGTGAGAAATCATTCTGTCAGGGAATGTGTGTGTGACAGAAATTTGCATGTTTGGATCCATGTTGAAAGAATTTTTTTTTTTTTTGTAAAGGAAATCCACATAAACCGATGCACGCCAACAAAGACAGCAAGTCCATGGCTTCAATGCAAAGTGCTGTGTGATTTATTTATTTTCACATTTCTTTTGACTATCAAAGTACTCCAGAGATTTGAGTTAATTAGTCTATTAGGGCAGCACGGTGGCACGGTGGTTAGCACTGTTGCCGCTGAGTTCAATTCCAACATCAGGCCGGGGTCTTTCTGTGTGGAGTTTGCATGTTCTCCCCGTGTTTGCGTGGGTTCCCTCCGGGTACTCCGGCTTCCTCCCACCGTCCAAAAACATGCAGCTTGTGGGGATAGGTTAATTGGATAATCCAAATTGTCACTAGGTGTGAATGTGCGAATGAATGTGAGTGCGAATGGTTGTCTGTCCCTGTGTGTTAGCCCTGTGACAGACTGGCGACCTGTCCAGGGTGTACCCCGCCTCTCGCCCTATGACAGCTGGGATAGGCTCCAGCGCCCCCCGCGACCCTGAAAAGGATAAGTGAATGGATGGATAGTCTATTAGGCTGGCCAGCACCTCTGAGAAGCAGACTTATTTTTAGCTAAAAGAGATATACATGTTGTGACTGTATTTTTTTCCCCTCAAAAAAGGTCAAGTTAAAATTGCACACAGATTATTGGCTTCTCTCCTATTTGTCTGTTAGAATATCTATCTATCTATCTATCTATCTATCTATCTATCTATCTATCTATCTATCTATCTATCTATCTATCTATCTATCTATCTATATAATGTACCTGTGTTCCTCTGGTAGCAGACATACACTACAGTGCATACATGAGAATGTTTAAATATGCATGATGTTCAAAGGGATGATAAAACAGTCTTTCTCAGAGACCCTAAAGGCAAAAATAAATCACTAGTGAAAAAGAACATGTGGAAGATCAGCGGATTTCAGTATACAGTACATGTTACACAAAGGAGACATGCTCTTGATTGTCCATCAGGCTTTCCCCATACTTATAAACCAGCTGTTAACGAAGAATGCATGCCTTCCGGGTAAGCTGCTCGGATTCAGTAATGTAAAATAAATGCAAAAAAAAAAAAGTGTTCTAAATCACTAATCACCTCATTTGGTAAATATCATAGCATTACGAATGTGTGCAGTGTGTATCAAGAACTCACAATTATCCATGGCAAAATTATTTCACAACACATTTGTTTGTCCAATAAAGCAGAACATCTTTTATACTGCCTGCTGCTGCGGGAGATGATTTTCTTAGGTTTTTGTGATTACAACAGAGCTAGCAGTTTAACTTTAACATACAGTTTAAGTCAAATTTGACCTGTTTTGACAATAAAACACCTCAAATGTTATTCTTTTAGCCTCAAATTAGATGAATTATCCTGAAGTTACCCAAAATACAGAAATAAATGAAAATATTTTTTGAAACAAATTGGACATAGTTGTACAGTTGCTACTAATTTTTATAAACCAAGACTGTTCTGGGTCAAATTGAACCCATATCTGTTTAGATTCGTTTTAGATCCACCTGTGTAAGTCAATTCAGGGACAATGGTGATTTTTGAGAAGCTTGAATCAGTGCCATTTCAATGAGTGTGGAAAACACAAATGCAACACAGCTTTCCTACCACTTTTCCAATTACCTTATAATTTTTATGCTTTGTATTCTAAATATTAATTAATGTTGAATTAGTATTAATATTTATAGTTGGTAGTTTTTTATGGTGAGATTCTACGACGAGTGCTTCACTGCTGTAATGTTTATACAAGGTTTTATAATAAATCCCATCAGCTCCAGTATGTTCCCGCCATTTTCACTTTTTGTAGAATATACTTAAACTCATTGTGGCTGTTCTGTTTTTATCTCATATTAAATACGTGGTATTGCAAACAGAATCCCAAATCCTCCTCCCCCCGAAACGAGCAGAATAAATCATCTATTTATTAACACAGGCACATTCTAACTACTATCTGCAGTTCGTAGTTCAAATTCACTTGGAATTCTTGGAAGTTTGGCCACATTTCAAAGTATGAAATAAATGAAGCAATAAAAACTCACGTTTTGAAAAACTTCTAGAATTGGGGTTTCAAATTCAAGCCCGTTAGTAGAGAAAGTCAGTGTTTGTTCATGCATTACTAATCAGATAAAATCTGCGCATGAACAAAGTTTTTTTTGTATCATTGTAACATACTATAATAGCCAGTTAGTTGAAAAATGTACGTGCATCTCTTAGACCAAAGCATGTCTTTTCTTTCTCAACTATTTCTAAACTGTCATGAAACCAAAGCTTTGTTTTTCCTGTTATCCTTCACCCGTCTGTCTCTATGTCTTAGCATCTGTTCTCTTTCTTCAGCACTCTATTCAGTATTCATTATGTCTCCCTGTCCTTCCCTTGCCATCTCACACATTTACACATCTTTCTGCTACTTGCAATGAGTCTAGAGATTGCCCTCATTAATATTTACCAACACCAAGCTACCAAGGGCAATCTGCTGAGATTTGTTCACTCCCACCATATTTTATGTGCATGCATCCATTCTTCTGTGTGCTTCAGACTGTGCTGTGTATGTATATGTGCTTGCCCGGGTGTGTTTTATTCTTCAGAATTCTAACTCTTCTCTCAGTGGCCTTAGGTAGACTTCGATCAAACCCAAGAGTAACCTACATTATCTGAGACATCAAGGCCTCCTTCGCATCCCTTTCCTACTGTACCTCATACACAAAGCTTTTTAAGAGCGCCATTCCATTATTTATTTTGAGGTTAGCTTGAGTCTAAATTTGATGCAGAGCATTTTCTAACAGCATTGTTAGGTAACTGATAATTCTGTGTCTCCACATTTTTTTCGAGTTAAGCAGCAACAAGCAAGGTTGCGACAAGATTACATTATTCTGTTTGAGTAGCACTTGCGACGAATGTTCTTCTATTGAACACTTTTCAACAATTTACATTATTTTCTCAACAATTGAGTGGCATTCATCTGTGGAAGGCAGTCAGGGGCGGCAGTGCTGAACTGCTTGTCAAGCTGACAGCCAGAGGACAATCCAACCTGGTGAGCAGATCTGACTGAATAACTGGAACAAGCAGGGTTATTTGTCTTCTTTGCATAGTAATATAATATAATATACCCATTATTTATCTTTGTTGTCCTTTAGTTACAGTGTGGTTGTTGGTCCTTGTGGTCAACATACTCACAATAGTGAAATGAACTACCCACTAAAAGTTTTAAAAACCTTCACACGAAATGCGTGCAACTCTTGGGGGGGAAAGAATCTACGCATTAGTATTGTGACACTGAACACTGTCAGTTCTGGAGGAATGCACTTCCAGTTATTTGTAATGCATTCTGTTGCACTCAAGTTAATTGTTCTACCCTGCAGTTACAGTTTAGACATTTCCTTGTATGGTTTCATGCAGATGAATGATGTGTGATGAGATTGTGATTACAGTTCTGCCGTTACAGAAACCTCTGAAAGCAATGGCAATTGGCCACAAGTTCTCACATCTCATAAATGATGGATTTCCTTTTATGGTCCATCATGAGCAAGAATTTGGTGGTAAATAATTGGTAAAATCAGTTTTATTGGATATTACCCACTGTTTATCCTGCCTGTGCACATAACATAACTAAAGGTCTTGTAGAGGGGTGCAGGGGCAGGGATAGCTTAGTAGGCAGAGTGGTTGCCCCATGATTGGAAGGTCGGCGGTTCAAATCTGTTGAACGGCGACCCCGATCAAGGTACGCACTGCTCCACGCCTGGATTGTTGGCTGCCCACTGCTTCACTGAGTGAACGGGTTAAATGCAGAGGAGTAATTTCCCTATGGGCGTTAAGAAAGTATGCATTATGTTCTTGTACATTTCCCCATACATGAGTGGGCGTCACGTGTGTTAGTTACGTTTTCTACAAACAAAACAACCAACTCCCTTACCCCTCCAAAAAAAACTGGTGAAGCTGTCCTGATGAATTCTTATGCAAAAGTGGCTCATGATTTATTGACAAAAGTGCCCACGTTCATGTTTTCAGTAGGTATGATTCACATAAACATTTACTATGCATTTTTCCATTTCTTTTTCATACAGGGATATATAGCGCGCTTATGTATTTTCAGCAACTTCTCATATTTTGAATAATTGATACCCACACTAAACTAAAGTACCATTTTCGAATAAAAACAAAAAGTAATGAAAATATCAGCTCTGGAAAAAAAATTGCTTATGTGAAAATGTGTTGCTAATTTTGAAAGAATTACTGCTAATTTGAAGTTTGACTCTTGCCAAACTCTTGAGAGTCGCTGCTTTTTTCTTCTTGACATTTCACTGGTGTAAGCAGAACTTACTCAGGCTCAACAACCTTTAATTTAAGGGTGATGACAACATTTTGGTATTCTCTTTGAGTTTCTGGTAGGAAAAAGACTGATTAGCGGTCGGTATTTGTCCATTTGCGTCTCTTTTAAACAGTTTTAAAACAGTTTTGTTGTAGATTTCACAAAACATAATTGTATTTATTTGGTTTTGATTTGTAATTGTTCTACAATAGCCTCCTTCATATTGTTTGGATGATACAGCAGTGGCACTGTTGATAATCTGCATGTAAATGAATTTTAAAAAGAATTCATCGCAGTGATGCTTGTTCATTCTGTTTGGTGTGAGTTTGTCTCAGCGGGAAGAGTCTGATTATTACAGAGGCAGACATCGAACCCCTCGCCCATCCCCGCTCCATTTCTCTGAGAGAGACGAGGGAAGATGTGTTTAAAAATAAATGGCTAAATATTATTTTGCTGTCAGATATATTGTTTATAAAGCCTGCTCAGACCGCCATCAGCAACTGGAACTCAAGTCTTGACTAGACGTTCTGCTGTTTACAGATTAATCTAAGCGCTCACTATTTAATCACAGGTTCAGTGTTATTTAGATGTATGATATAAAATATTTTTGCTCTGCTTCTACGGGTGTAATCACAAAAAGGGGTCTTTTCATTTTGCAAGCAATATAATCAAGCACCCTGATGACTACATCAAATGGCAACTGTCCAGCAGAGCCTCTACATCCCCTGATAGCAGGGAAAGAATTAAAATATAAATGTCCTGGAGTTTGTCAGAATAAACTATGGTTTTAGATATAAATTTGCATGCAATGCTTTTGTTCCTTCTCACTACCTTGGTGTACTTGGATCCATGATGAACGGTGTCAAAATTTCTCATTTTTTAAACTTTGATCAACCTTTGCAAGATCATCCATTGAAGTGTAATATTGCTGAGAATAAAGATAGAAAATATATGTGCATAAGAATTCCCCCCATCATTCTGAATGACACAAATACATAAAAAGATGTGCTTGAAATAACATCTATGCAGATACCGCTCAAACACTGTCTATAAAGGTCTTCATATAGAAAGAGGTGAGAGAAATATTAGCATAATACTCCTGGAACTGCCTCAGTGAAAGTTTGTGACATATCATAGAGAGCCACAAAATGAGTCCATTCATCATTACCTTATTCCCAGATGGGGTACCTCGATTGTGTTACCGTAATTACCTCAGACCATTATTATCCCAAACTCCTATAATGACTTCCCTTCTGCTATGATCATGACGTCAAACCTTTTTTTTTTTTAAATCATATGATGTCCTGTAATTGTGGTTCCTGAGTGTTTATAGTCAAAGGAGCTTACAAAGAAAAGCGTCTGGACTTCTTTAAGTTACTTGAAGACATTTCACCTCTCATCCGAGAAGCTTCTTCAGTTCTAAGGTCAAATGGTGGAGAGTCCCAGATATAAACCTGGTGGGAGTGTCCCCCCACAGAGGGACAAAAGGACCCCCTGATGATCCTCTAATCGCCTGAGCCAAGGTGTGGAACTGGGTGTGGGTCCCAATCAGCCAGAGTTTCGGGTGAGTTCATTGTGAAACCTGGCCCCACCTTATCATGTGAATTCCTGAGGTCAGATGGCCCAGGGTGTGAGTGGGCGTTAAGGCGTCTGGGAAGGGAACTCAAAACTGGAGTCCCTCTGTGGGGGGAAACTCCCACTAGGTTTATATCTGGGACTCTCCACCATTTGACCTTAGAACTGAAGAAGCTTCTCGGATGAGAGGTGAAACGTCTTCAAGTAACTTAAAGAAGTCCAGACGCTTTTCTTTGCAAGCTCCTTTGACTACGATGACCTGGATGACTGAGAACCTTCACAGAAATACTGAGTGTTTATATTTTTTGTCAATCCCAGCGTAATGTGCTGAGAGTGACAGCACCTATAGGATTCAACTATAAACTTAAAATAATAGATGAAATCCAAACAACCTCTCAGGTTGTGGTTTTTGATTAATTAGTTAGTTGACTGATTTAATTTTGTTTTTTGCACACTTGAAGATCGTGTCAGTTGAAACTCTTCTTGAGGTTAGCTCTGATGGTCTGGTTCACCTTTTTTTTTTCCAACTTGAGTGCTCAAAGCGCTTTTGGCTACAAGTCTCATTCACCCAGTCACGCACACATTCAGCACTTTTATCTGCACCTAAGCATACACTCACAGTCTGATGGATGAACAGGGGGCAACTCTGGTTTCGCTATTTTGCCCAAGCATATTTCGACATGTGGACTGGAGGAGCCGATGACGGATCCACCAATTTTCTAAATGGTAGATGACCTACTCCACAGGTAGTCACAGCTAGCTGGGGCCAAGGTGACACACTGATGTGTCATATCATTGATAGGAAATGACATATCAGAGCATCATTGAATAGGATAAAGTGATCACACTGTGAGGTGTGTCATAACACAAAAATAAGAACAAAAAATGCCCTCAGTAACTGGAACGTAAAAGGGGATTTTTTGACTCTAGGTCTCATTTTTTTGTTCCCTGGAGCTTTTTAAAATATATTTGTGTATTGTAATACCAACTACAACTCTTTCCGCATTTATTATGAGAGGTACGTTTCTGCTCTGTGAGCAGCCTTTTGCTTTCAAATTGTTTGCACAGTACAGATATATAACCAGACTTGTCAAAGGAGCTTGCAAAGAAAAGCGTCTGGACTTCTTTAAGTTGCTTGAAGACGTTTCACCTCTCATCCGAGAAGCTTCTTCAGTTCTAAGGTCAAATGGTGGAGAGTCCCACATGTAAAGGAAGCACTCAAAACGTGCATCTATCCTAAATGGGCGTTCTTCAGCAAAGAGGCACAGAAAAGAAGATCAGACACCAGCGAGGGAGGATAAGAAGGACAGACGCAACAACATTGTCATCCCCTATGTAGCCGGTGTATCAGAGAAACTCAGGAGGGTTTTCTCCAAGCATGACATCCCGGTGCATTTCAGACCCAGCAACACACTCAGACAAAAACTGGTTCACCCAAAAGACAAAACGCCAAAACACAGACTTAACAATGTGGTGTATGCCGTACAGTGCAGCGAGGAATGCCCAGACCTCTACATTGGAGAGACCAAACAGCCACTTCACAAGCGCATGGCACAACACAGAAGAGCCACCTCCACAGGACAAGACTCAGCTGTCCATCTGCATCTTAAGGATAAAGGACACTCTTTTGAGGATGCCAATGTTCACATTTTGGACAGAGAGGACAGATGGTTTGAAAGAGGAGTGAAAGAAGCCATCTATGTCCACTGTGAGCGACCATCTTTGAACAGAGGCGGTGGTTTACGACACCAACTCTCTGCCATCTATAATCCAGTTTTGAGATCCCTCCAGACGTCTTAACGCCCACTCACATCCTGGGCCATCTGACCTCAGGAATTCGCATGATAAGGTGGGGCCAGGTTTCACAATGAGCTCACCTGAAACTCTGACTGATTGGGACACACACCCAGTTTCACACCTTGGCTCAGGCGATTAGAGGATCATCAGGGGGTCCTTTTGTCCCTCTGTGGGGGGAAACTCCCACTAGGTTTAAATCTGGGACTCTCCACCATTTGACCTTAGAACTGAAGAAGCTTCTCGGATGAGAGGTGAAACGTCTTCAAGCAACTTAAAGAAGTCCAGACGCTTTTCTTTGCAAGCTCCTTTGACTACGATGACCTGGATGACTGAGAACCTTCACAGACATATAACCAGACTTGTTTATTTTGTCTGGTAGCAGACTGGCACTCAACGATGCAAGCTAACGTTACCTTCTAACTTCCATGAGCAAAACCTTTTTGTCAGGGCTCTGTGTGCAGGCGGATGGAGAGGAGGATCCAAATGCGAGACT
Organism: Neolamprologus multifasciatus; assembly: GCF_963576455.1. Lineage (NCBI taxonomy): Eukaryota > Metazoa > Chordata > Actinopteri > Cichliformes > Cichlidae > Neolamprologus > Neolamprologus multifasciatus. The sequence goes on from NC_140452.1 coordinate 6,418,770, forward strand.
CGGATACCGAATACAACTCAAAACCTCAGCTTTATTGCTGGCATGAAGACAAAACATGAAGTGAACACTGAATACTGAGAACAGAAACACACACAGGCATAATCTGATGGTACAATGCGACACTGAGCACAAGAAAACACAGGGCTAATATACACAGGGTGGTAATCAGGGAATGGGCAACAGGAGGGAGGCACAGCTGGGAGAAATTGGACTAACGAGACAGGGGGGCAGTAGAACTGAACACACTTACATGAGACACAGACCTTCACAATAAAACAGGAAACAAGAAACCACTAAACCAAGACGCAGACAGAGAGGCAGACAGAATATAACACATGCAACTCAAACAATACATGAAACAACAAATCCTTAAACACGGATAAACAGAAACATGGAACTCTAATAATAATAATCATCATAGCATCAGAGAAACAAATCAATCATTCAAAAATAAACCAAAACATAAGAACTCAAAATGCTGGGTCGAACCTGACCCAGAACCGTGACACTTTTTCTATCCAGCAGATAATGCCACATATTTAATTTGAAAGATTTTTATATTAGATGCCCATCCTGATACAAGCCCAAATAAACTTCACAAGTTAGGCAAATGTGCAAACTAAATTGTGCAAAGTTAACACACTGGTGATAACTTTATGTTAATACCAGTTTTGTTTTGTTTTTTGCATTAGCTGGATGATTCTAAGTTGTTGTCCCCAGGGTACCCAGTAATCTCCAAGGAAATATAAAATGTCAAAATGAAAAATGTAGCCAACGAGGAAATGTCAAAAACTGCAGATCCACCAGTGGCCTCCATTAGATCATAAATCTCCACAGACTTCCATGTTAAACTGCCCAACTTTACAGTATTAAATAATATTTCATTATTATTATAGATACTTAATTACTCATCCATCTCTAAACTGAATTTAGGGATTTCATCAATTTGATTGACAGATGTCCCAACCCAGGCAGCTGAAGCCAGTTAGTTCCTGGCTAGGGCTGCTCAGCTAGCCAATCACTGAACTGGGCCTACCTACCATGTTTAATGGAATCATGTGACAAATAATGTGGCGCAACCCATCCAGAAAGTTAGCGCTTCAACGTCCTTCAGTGCAGTGTTGCCAACTTAGCGACTTTGTCGCTATATTTAGCGAGTTTTCAGACCCCCTAGCGACTTTTGTTATTTCTCTCTCCAGCAGCGTAGGTCGCTAAAAAAAGACGTGAAAGCGCATATCGCTTTTACTCTCAACAAGCAGCGGGTGCTGTAACACAGTCAGTTCTTCTTTTACTCTTATGCTGTTTTGTGGATCACAAGGTTTAAAACTACTTATAAACACACACACAGAGTAACTCCACCAGAGTGCCTATTTCGGGTCACTTTTGCCGGTCCAAGCCCGGATAAAGGAGCAGGGTTGGAATTGTGACATTACAAAAAACAATAATTGCTAAAATAAATTTAATTTGTAGTTCTAAATAAATTCTAAATGCATTTAGGACGTTTTTTGCTCACTTTATGTCTCGTCCACGATGTTATTTCTCTCTCCAGCAGCGTAGGTTACAATTACATTAGCATGACCAATTATGCAAATTAGGCGATGACGTCATTTAGCGCCTTCTAGCGACTTTTAGGACAACCAATAGCGATTTTCCTTACTGAGGAGTTGGCAACACTGCTTCAGTGTGGGTGAGTGACATTTTTTTAATAGGCTTTTACTTAGTACTAATTAGCAAATATGTGTCTGTGCCATTGGTTTTCTGGAAACACCTTGCTAACCAAGCTCACCGGCGTTAGCTAATAACTTCGACATTTAACCAAAGGAGGTGGCTTCTGGCTTAAAAGGAGTAACTCAAACTAACTTGTAGCCAAACCACCAATGTTAAGCTACATTCATGATTTATATAAAGTCTGTGGGTGTATTATATTTGTGAATTATCTATAGCAGTAGGTTACTTGCTACAGAGTCCCACCTCCCCACCCTGCAACAATGCTGCACGGAGAAAAATTGCTTGCACAGATCAGGAGCAATTGATGAAGTTGTAGTTCCTGTACCCATTAGTCTCTCTAATGTATACAGGAATACTCCCAAAGTATAGTGTAGACAGTTGCACGATGTTTACAGTGCAGATGTGCTATACAAATCTAAACCAAAGTGGACAAAAATCTAAGAGCTGCAATAATTAAACAGTTTCACCACCTTCATTATGCATAAACCTAATCAATGGCTATTGCGCTTAAGGGGAGCTAAAGTGTTGTTAATGAATCGTTCCAATGAGCAGTGAGTTTTCTGCCTCTCTCTCACTCACTCCTGCTCTCTGTGTGTGTGGGGTTAGTGTTAATGTCTCTAATGAATAGATGTGGCACCCAGAGTCTGTGGACACCTGCTACTACCATTAGTCCCAGAGAGCAGACTAATCATCCTGGCTTTCAAATCTGAGCAGGTGATTCAGTGTCCCTCAATTTCAAGGACCCTTCATTACACAGACCACCTGAGTGTTTAGCAATAATGCTTGCACTGATACATGCTTCTTCTAGAGGCAAAAATGGAAAACCCATGGAAAAGCCCAGTGTATTTAATTTAGTTTTCTGCCCCTCGGAGAATTGCCTGCAGGAGCAGCTTGAAACTTAGTGGCATGTTCTCTGCATACTTAAAGAAAAAAGTAGAGTGGTGAGTTTGCGTTGGCAGCTCAGAGAAGCATGGTAACCCGTGAGTATATAGTTGTATATAGAATAAGAGCTTTACACTATAATTGTTGATTTAAACTTCTATGCAGTGGCAATAAAATGCTGAGAATTTTTCTCTCGTGGATTTAGAGCAAACGTTTTTGCATCCCTCGTGTTTCTTCACTCATTTGTATGTTGTCTCACATCCTTTCTGTTAGTTTTGAGAATTTGGTGCCGTCTGTGAGTTCTTATAGTGAGGCTGGGGTTATTATTCTGTCACTGATCCATTCAAAAGGTATATCAAAAAGTATTCAGAAATGCATAAGAGAAAATGATGATACTAAACAGGCCAATCACAATCTTTATGGCCTACATAGAAGTAATTACATTTCTACACCACAAATTTAACACCAAAGTATAGATCCTATGTAATGCTGGTAGTAATTTAGGTATCCATTATACTGTCAAATTTAACTGCATACCATTGTACATGTATCCTGTCCTTAGGTTTTGTCATAATTTCCCTACTCCATGTAGCGCATAGTTAATAAAGAGGAACATTAATCACATGTGATTAATTACTCCAGGAGTCACTCTCATGGTCGAGCATTGCTAGCTCGGCCTAGGTCACACTAAATTGTTAAAACTAAATGACGCAGGCACAAAAGGACTTAAATAATGATTTGACCATAAACATTTACATCTCATAAATCCTTAGTATACTAACGTACAGAGCTTTTAGTTCATGTTTCCCCCTTGAGGGTTTCATCTGAATTCATAAGTGTAAAGTTTTGTTGCCTAAATCCAAGTACAAGTCTTATTATCATGCAGCTCAAACAAGGACCTGTAGAGTTAATAAGTGTAAAGTTTATATCATTAAATTAAAATTCTCTAAATTCAATCAGTTATCTTGGCGTGCTTAAATTCACTATGACCTGTTGCCTCTGACCTCGTCTTTACCCTGGATTTCTGCCTTTTGCTGCCAAACTCACTGATTAAATTATTGTCAAAACAATTCCAGCAATCGATGCTCACTGATCCCAGTTCTTATCTGTTCCCATGGCTACCGAAAAGACAGAGAACACAGTGGGGATGTTTCTGTTCTAAATGTTGTCTACTAAGTTTTTGGAACATGCAAAAATACGTGTTTCTGTTGATTAATTTGGGGTCAAATGGATTAGACGCAGAATGGTTTGCTCCAAGACTGAGATACTGAGGGGCAGAGAGTGCGGTGGAAGATGCAAAATAAACGAAAAGCGAAGCTAGACGTTTAAAGACTGAGCGTTGGGGGTTACCAGCGTGATGGTTGCGCTGCAGGACTCAGCTGTGATATGCTGATTTATAGGGCCTGAAGGACAGCCACGACCTTCCACCCACTCTGTCTCCATGGGCAACGGTAGAGAGGAGACCTCGTCTCTTTTTCTTCCTCAGTCTCATTCCCTCTATTTCTCATTCTTTATACTGCTCCTTTGCTCGCCCTCTGATTCTGTTCATTTTCTGTCTATAAGTCTACAGTTGTTGATCAATCTGTGCACTAAATAACTAACCAACCTCCAGAAAAGTGAATAGTGGAGGGAACCGTTAGTGTTTTTGTATGTCTGTCTGTATGCCTGCGTGAACATGTGTAGCCACCCAGTCATTTTACTGGGCTATTCAGCTGTACTTCCCTTGTTTATAATGTGACTGAAATGTGTTATCAAAGGCAGCAGGCCTCAGTGGACTGGCAGTAGCAATGGAGAAAAGGAAAGAGACCGCAAAGAGGAAGCCTGCTTCCAGTAACCATTACATCAACCCGCATGCTCAGAACACAGACACACACAGCGAGGCAGACACTCGCTATCTGTCTCTCCCCTCTTTCCACATACTGCTCTTTCTTAACGTAAGAAGGCAGAAGCAACAGTTAGTGGTCACATGACCACAAGAGTCTTTCCTCATTTCAGCGTCAGCTGGCTCCAAGCAGATGTGAAATCGAGGCATGCAGGGAGATTTCAGCATGTGAAGTATTTTCTTTCTTTATCAGTATTTTATCAGAATATTCAGTCTGAACTACAACAGCAAAGGGGGGGGGGGAGGGAAGCTGTTGCCATGGCAACCAAAGCCGCGGCAATCGTCATCACGAGGCTTCTTCTGCACCGTGTGTGTGTGCGTTTGCGCGCGTGTGTATGGACACAGCGTGTGCGAGTTCACCCTCCTCTCTTCAGACAGGAGGCGAGGACATCCCCCTCTAACACTGTGCCAGAGAGGACGAGAGAGAGCGAGCGAGAGCAGAGAGAGAGCCTGACTGAAACCCCATAATGCACCGCACGCTGCAGGGCTGAAGTCGTGCAGATTCATCAGTTCCTGTTCGAGGGGTTGTCTGTGAGCGCACACGCACTCATACACCCAGACCGAAGCAAGAAAACACACGGACGTCCAGGCAGGTAAGACAGCTTTGCTCTGGCCGCACAGATAGCGCCGGGTTTTTCGAGATCGTCTGTTTCTCTGTTCGCCCCTGCCAAGTGAGAAGAGAAGAGTGGCTCTGTACAGAAGCCAGGGTGTGATTAATATTTGACATGTTATGATCCCGACAACTTCTTTGCCTGTTGCTTGTGACTGCTGCTAAATTCTGTCTCAAAAAAACCTGAAACTAGGATTATTCAAGAGGAAGAGTATATTGAATAGAATCGAAATAGTTGATATGCCTGTGATATATTCATGTCAGTTTTTGGCTGTTACTTGGCTTGGTATTTGCATGTTTTTTTCCTTTGATCTAGCAGATTTGTTTAACTGTAGCCAGTTTCAATACACTGGATGTGATTTTTGTGCGCACTTCTGTTCAGATAGTGCTGGTTAACATGATGAAACTTTCAGTAAAGCACTGTCATTCTGGACAGTTAAATTAATCAGAAACAGCGTAACATGTTCATTTTATACTAAAACGTATCTTTTTATTGGACAAAAAATTTATTTGTCTATAAAAAAATACAACAATTATACATTTGTGTAAAACCTATATGTTTTTAAGGTAGTCTACTGTATATGCCCTAAATGACACTGGTGTAAGCTGACAGGTAAAAGGGTAGCTTTTGTATTACGGGTCATTTTGCGGTTTAACTGTCACAGAGGCTTGTGACCATATCTCTTGCGCCAGAGACTGAGGCAACCTGAAAAGCGCAATTGAATCAGCTTAGCGCACACACTCTTAAACTTTATCACCTCCGGACTCAACTGGGAAGTCTCCCCTCTGGGACTCAAGTGTAAAATCATGCTTCAACAATGTTAATTAGAAAGACAAAAAAACCCCAAATCAGTCAGTAAAACTGGTTATTTTGGATTAAATCATAATTTCAGAAAGACCTTTGAATGTGTTTTCTGAAGAAATACAAATCCTGTGTTTAAATGAAATATGGCTGAAAGTAGTTTTATTAATTCAATTCAATTCAATTCAATTTTATTTATATAGCGCCAAATCACAACAAAAGTCGCCTCAAGGCGCTTCATAGATACAGAGAAAAGCCCAACAATCATATGACCCCCTATGAGCAAGCACTTTGGCGACAGTGGGAAGGAAAAACTTCCTTTTAACAGGAAGAAACCTCCGGCAGAACCAGGCTCAGGGAGGGGCGGGGCCATCTGCTGTGATTGGTTGGGGTGAGAGAAGGAAGACAGGATAAAGACATGCTGTGGAAGAGAGACAGAGATTAATAACAGATATGATTCAATGCAGAGAGGTCTGTTAATACATAGTGAGTGAGAAAGGTGACTGGAAAGGAAAAACTCAATGCATCATGGGAATCCCCCGGCAGCCTACATCTATTGCAGCATAACTAAGGGAGGATTCAGGGTCACCTGGTCCAGCCCTAACTATATGCTTTAGCAAAAAGGAAAGTTTTAAGCCTAATCTTAAAAGTAGAGATAGTGTCTGTCTCCCGAATCCAAACTGGAAGCTGGTTCCACAGAAGAGGGGCCTGAAAACTGAAGGCTCTCCCTCCCATTCTACTTTTAAATACTCTAGGAACAACAAGTAGGCCTGCAGAGCAGGAGCGAGTCATATAGTGCTTTATCACAAAAGAGCCCTCAAAGGAGCTATGACACGAGGAACTATATTTGTGTATTTTGCACCTTTTTGGAAACAATTATGTAGATATGGGATCTGTTTTTGCTGAACATTAACAGGCTGTGCAAAGAGCTTTTTGCAAATAAATTTAAGAAAAAGGAAAAAGAACAGAAAAAAAGAAACTACAGTGCAGATCGCACAAAAATGTCTTGTGAATATTCAGCTTGTCTCCATTTAGCACTGGCCAAAAACCAGTCTCTTTGCTGTTCCACTGCAAAAAATCCACCTGTCACATTCAAAATGGAGTGGATTCTCTTTTTCATAATGGTTGCTTTCATTAATTGTCTCCCTTCATGTTATCTGTTGCTGACTGTATCTTCTTTACCTCTTAATCTTCTCCGTAGCTGTGTTGGTGCTTAAAGATGTACTTGACTATTTCCAGGTTTGTTCATGTATGTATCTGCATAGCTGCTTTGTTGCATGTGTTTTCTGCAGACGCTCCAAATGCCTGCCTGTCTTTAGTTAAAAGTTTGGGGGGCGGGGGCTTGAAAAATAGTGGTTTGGCTCAAGCAGATTGTGAGAGTAAATCCAGAATTTCTCAGAATAACAGTGGTTATACCAGAACTATTTCAGTGGTGAGTTTAAGAGGTTTTAAAACAAATGATACTCACATATTCTACTACTGGTCTGTTATAAAGCGCTGTGTTGAAAGATTCCCTCATTTTTAGTACAGTCACACTAGCAGGGCCCCAAAATATGTTGGTACTTGTACACAGAGTGTTTGCGATTAGACCTTGAATGTTTAACAACAGACTTGCTATGTCAGGTTGTCCCTGTATGATTTTCGATTCTGCAAAATCTTTAAGGTACCGTAGTAGCTCTTCTTTTGGTCTGGGCCTAACTCTGGCTTTGCTCAGCAGCATGGCTCAAAAGTGATATATGGGTCCAGATCTGCTCGTTCAACTACAATTGATGCTGTCTCTGGTGTTCTACTTAAGATTTTCCCTCATTCCTGCCTTTATTGACCTAGAACACAAGTTCCACATGTTCACGAGCCCATGACCTCATTTTGATGTGATCAGCATGAGAAAGGATTGAACGTGTAACGGCTTACGTTCGAAAGCAGTGACTCAAAAGTCTTTTGTCGTTCTCTCTTCCATACACAGACATCAGCAGAGTGGTGAGCAGGAACCTTAGTGTGCAATAAATTATCTGCAATTGCAGCAATTATCTGCAAGTCCAAGACCTTTCACTCTGCCTTGTTTTTTCATCACTGTATTTATCCCTTTTGACTCGAAGGCTGCTTGTGCAAAGTCCTTTTACTCAAACAATTCTAAAAGAACTGCGTTTTACTTGATTATTTCCACTTCATACTACTTACACTTTGTCTCAGATGGAACGTGTGCGGTTGAGATTCATACCTTGGAGCTGGTAATCAGAGTACATCAGCTCCTTACAAATAGGGTTCAGTCATCACATTTGTATACATCTTGCATTTTAAAGAACAAATAAAATTAGCTGCACTGTAACACTCGCACAGCCATTGATTTTCTGAAGTAAGAAATGCAGTTTTACATTTGAAGTTTGAGTAGCTTTTTATAAGACTAATCAATAGTTTTCTGTTAGCAAAGAGACAAGCTGCAAAAATAGTGTAAAACATGTCACCCCTAATGACATATCCACAAAACGTTATCACCTCAACCTGCAGTTACAGACTTAGCTCTGCCTTCCACTGAAGCATGTGTTACTGCTTGTGTTGACACCGAACACACTGCACTGTTTCAAGAGCTATTGCTACACTACCCAGCCAACAGCAAGGGGCAGTGAGATCCTAGTTGAAGACTAATGAACACAGAATATTTTGCTGCTAAGGAGAAAAATATTTTTTGAACATTTGGGGGTAGACAAAGTATATATATTAAGTTATATTATGTGTGTCTAATTGACCTAGATGAATATTAACCGTTCATCCGTCCATCCATCCATCCATCCATCCATCTAGGTACACCCTAGACAGGTCGCTAATCTCATGCAGGGCTAATATTAGGGGTGGGGGAAAAAATCGATACTGTGTAGTATCGTGATATTTTGTTTGCTAATAATGTATCGATACAGGGACAGCAGAAATCGATATTTTGTTACAAAAAAGGTTTTGTGGAATGGAACATGCTCTGACTTCAGAGAATCCTGACATTCCTTCACTGTCCAAATGTGTTTAACTTTTTTTTGGCAGCAATAAACATGACAGTTTACCTATTTTAATTTAAGACATGTTTTATTTTAATTAAGTTTAAAACTTTTTTATTTAATGTAAAATTATATTTTGTTTTAATTTACTTTCAAATTCTTCAGTTGCTGAAGGGGCTGCATAGTTTTCATAAACTGCATAGTTCAGAATAGCTATAATTGTACCAGATGGTTGATTCAGTTAAGTTGGACTAGACTGTAATACAAACCGTTCAGTTTGTCAACAATAAAACTGAAATGAGAGAAAGACTGAGTGCGAGACTTTGATATTAGAGAAAATGAATATTGATAAAGTTTACCTTTATGTACAGAATCTGAATATCGCAAAATATTTTAAAAAATTGCAATAATATCGTATCGTGCGTTAAGTATTGTGATAATATCGTATCGTGGGATGTATGGTGATTCCCACCTCTAGCTAATATATAGAGACAAACAAACATCCATACCCACGGTTACTTCAGAAACACATTAACACACAAGTGCACACATGCACTTAACCTAACCCCATAGATGTGTTTAAACTGTGGGAGGAGATCTCACGCAGACATGGGGAGAACACAGAAAGGCCCCAGCCTGGATTTGAACTCGTGAACCTTCTTGCTGCGAAGCAACAATTCTAACCACAATATTCTTCTTCCATTTAAAAGGATCGTTTTAACATTGTAATATTTGCCGTGTTGCCTGCAGAAGTGTTGATGAGTGTTCTGAATGAGGTACGTGAGTAGTGACACTGTGTACACTTGCGTAATTTTGACAGGATAGTTTCAAATCAAACAGGGCAAGTTGTGCACTTATTTGAAGTAACACCGCTGCATTTGAATGTGTCACATTAACTGTTGCATTTATTGGACATTTACAACTAAGCCTCTGAAACACATCAGGTACGAAATTCTTCTGTGTTGAAAATGACTGTTTTATGCACATTAACACCAAACGCAGCCACAACATCAGCGGCTGTTAATATTGGCTGACTAGCAGTGATGTAATTGCTGATCAGGGTTGGTTGTCCTTCCCACGCTGCTTCATAATTAAGGGCAAGAAGTGCGCATCATTCCAAACTGAACTTCCTCACTGTTATCATAAGTGCACTATTCCAGCATGCACTCATCAATAGTCCGACTACAGATGATGCTTTTTCCAGTGCAACTCTAAAACTCCTAGTGTTTTAGAGTTCACCTGATTTATAAAAGATCACAGTGCAACATGTACACATTTGGAGACACAGCGCCCCAGTTGAGCATAGTCCTGTAAGTCAACTACAGGACCTTTTTTGGGCACAGAACAATGACTTGCCATCTCTAAAATCTGAATTCCATATTGCTGGTGTCTGTATTGTGTTGCTTTGACTCTACGGACGAACCGATAAATATTTATAGAAGCTGGAGCTAAACACTTAGAGCAGTGCAGAGATCCATCATAGGTGCCTTTGAAGGCGGGCTTTAGCTTGCTGTTCAGTCAACACCTTTCACTTACTGTCTTACACGCACACATCAACACACATGCACAAATAAATAATATACAGGATGAAATACTGCTGCTATAAGTCAGTGATGTGGCTCTGAGTCACTCGGTAACACCCACCTCACACACACACACAAACACACATGCATGAACGCACACACACGCACGCACCTCTGCAAAAACAAAGCCAGATATTCACACATGCTCACACACATACACACATGCACCTGACGTAGTGTTTGATGGAGTTAGAAGCCATGGCAACAGAGCTGTGACTCTTGCTGTCCTGTGAGTGGACTGAAGCTGTGGAGGAGGGAGGAAAAAGCTAACAGCCAACACGGCTTCTCAAGTGCAGCTATTATTATTCCCATTCTCTTATTCCTTGCTTTTTCCTCTTCTTGCCTTTCACAGCAGCTATCTTTATGGTGCTTTTGTTTTTCTTCAAGACCGTTAGAAAGACTATGAGGTTCAAAAAAGAAAAAAAAGAGAAACTCAACCGAGAGAAGAGAGGTTAGGAACTATGTATTTTTGAAGCCATCGATTGCAAAACCTGACACATCATCAGAGGGAATTGCGCTGATTCTCCCTGCTGCAACCAGACAGCATTCTGGATAGCATCTTATTTGTTGACATATTATTTTTATCTCACCCTTCTCACTTGCTGCCTCTCCCTCTTTCAGACTATAACTCTTCCTGTCTTTTTTTTCAAGTCTCTCCTTTGCAGTTCTCTCTCTTTTCCTGAGAGCAGGGTGGTGGTGGAGGAGGGGGCGTGCAGGTGGACAGGTCTCGCAAACATCATCTGTATAAGATTAACTGACTGCAGATACAGATGGCGGAGAGACAGAGAGGGAGGTGTCGGAACAGTGCAGGTGAATTGCGTTTCGGTCTCCGGTAGCACTTTCACGGTCTGATTGTCAGCATTTGTTAACATGTTAACATGCACACGTGCACACGGATGCACGCACTCTCCCTCGCGCTGCCAAATCGTAGGAACGTGGCTGTTGACAGCAGAAGTTTGTCTGTTCCCCTGCGTTGCCCTCCCTCTCTCCTCCCCTCCCTCCCTTGCATACGATCCAAGCACGGGCTGTGAAAGGTGAACTTGCAGCCTGCTGTGGATAAATTATGTGTGACATGTTTAGCTGTGCTGCCTTATATGGAGACTGGTGTATCTGAATACTGTAAGGCTCTGCCAAGAAGGAAGGAGGGAGAGAGGGAAAGAAGAAAAGGAGGAGGAGGAGGAGGAGGAGGAAGGAAAAGAGGCAAGGGAGAGAGAAAGCGAAGGAAAAAGGAAGGAGGAGGGGGCGGTGGCAGAGGGAGTGAAAGAGAGGAGTGCCGCGAAGCAAGCATGAGGTTTTCGCTTTCCATTCTCCCCTCAGCAGCAGTCAGATGAGTCCATGCAGAGATACAGTAAGTCTTGCTGTTTACTCAGTTTATATGTGTGTGTGTGAGTGTGTGTGTTTGTGTGGGTTGCGTGCTACTCTGCGTTAACAAGACCGAGTTGTCCATTCTTACTTTTTCTCCTTTGTTCTGCCGTGACTCGCTTTTGAACATTTTTATTCGCCATCTGGACGTTGAGTGTGTTGATGTGTTGATGGGTGTTTGAGTGAGTTTTATGAGTGTTTCTAAGTATGTGTGTGCATGTGCAGATTGACACTGCGCCTCGCTGCTAATGTGTGGTAGTTTTGATTTGCGAGAGCATAAATGTGGAAAAGAGCTGAGCAGACAAAAAAGAATGGGTAAGGTTGGTGTTGGTGAGTAGTTAGCACACACTCACACACAAAGACACACACATTCACAGTGACACACATTCCCTTTTCTGGCAGTTTACACCGTGTCTGTCTTTTTTTGGACTGCAATAAAGTCCCTGCTGTGTGAAAACTGCTGGTAACACTAATGCTAAATATGCTCTCACCCTGATGGATACCTGAATGAGAAACATAAATACACGCGCACACACACCAACTCAATCTCTGACTCGAGAACAGTCCTGCACTTCTGTACAAAAGCAAGGCTACTGGTGTTTACAGTGCAGCTGCCCTCAGGAAATGACCTGAACGTTACTCAGACCGACACACAAACGCACGTGCAAAAAAGAAAAAAAAAAAAATCTGTTGAATATTGTGTGTAATGTAAAATATTCACAATATCCGTTAAGAAAAGTACATTAAATGCTGTTATCGTTGCACCAGGATTGGTTAGGAAACGAGGAGCAATCGTGTGAGGAAATTATGATTATTACATGTGCATAATTTCTGTTAAAAAATGTGATTCCCAGTTTATCTTCATGCACATCTCATTTGCCACTCATCTACATACATTTTCCACACTGCACAAAAAGGGGTTGTGGTGCATGATGTCTCTTCGATGACAGAATGGAGGGTTTCATTTTAAGCTTCATGAGTGCCTCACACCTAAAATTCTCTATGAAATCTTTTGAACTTTCTGATTTTTTTTTTTATCAAAAAGAAGGTAAAATATTAATTTATCAAAGGCACAGCTTATAGCTGCTCACATTTAGGACTATACCTTCACTTTCCGGAGCAGTAAAAACACAATAAAAGCATTGCGGTGGTTTACCGGGAAAAGACTTATTTTGATGCTGCGAGGTGATTTTCCCTTAATGGTATCTTGCTTCGGTGTCATGGCAATTGATAGTGACTCACAAAATTGAAAATACAGGTTTAAAATTTAGCAGAAAAAAAATGCAATGATGCCTGAATGTTGATTGTTTGTGGGCGGCACACCTACCGCTATGTATAGTGGTAGAAGTAAAACGAGTACCATATTTGAGCTCACATGCACATTTTTGTTATTTACCAAACTGACGCTCCTTGCTGCTTGTTATCAATCATTATCTCCACACCTGCCACTCTCTTTCACAGTTTTACTTTCTCATATTGCACATCTCTGTCTCTCTCTCCCTGCAGCTTTCAGTTTTATCCTGTCTGCCTGCTTTTTTTGTGGCTCTCGCTTTGCTTCTCTTTCAGTGTCTGAGTCGGTTGAAAGAACTTCTCTGCAGATCTACAAGGTCATTAGGGTATAGAACAGCGGCGTGTGGAGGCACTCAGATACATACTGAATTTCACAGCACGCATAACTCTGACTGATCAACTAGGAGTGTGTAAGACAAGAAGATGCTCTAATAGGGAGAGCGAGAGAATGCTTGATTACCTGCGTTTGTGAATTTTTTTGCAATTTAAAACAAAATGTCGAAAAGGTCTGTCCTCGTTTCTCATCCTCCCCCACCTTCTAGTTTCATCCACCACCTCTTCTGTCCTTTCGAAGTGATGTCATCTCCCTGCTGTCTTCAGCAGCCACGGGGCAGTCTGTTGAATGCAGATGAGCAGTGTGTTTGTTTGAAAAAGCTAAAGTGTATGTGCATAACAACACGAACTCACCCTTACTCTGATTTGCATTATTCAGTTACCAGAAAATAAGAAAATAGTGTGGATGCTTTGATCAAGGTGAAAGCAAAAGAACGTGAGCGGACACGACTTTGAATTCCAAGCCTCAGAAATTCGACACAGAGCGTGTAAGTGGCAGATAGACAGCCACTCAGACAAATGGTTGGGGAAGTCCTACGAGGCCATTTGGCGAGTGGCAGAGTCACAGTGAGTCAGTCAATGGTGTATGATTGCTGTTTTCCCTGCAGTCTGCAAAGCTGTCACCGGACTAATGCACACTAGTGGAAGATGTAATCTGTAGTAAATACAGTTGGCTCCATAGAGCAGCCCTCTGTGGTTTCTGCAGATTAAGGTGTCAAACAGAATCACTGGTCAGAGACAGCTGAAGAGTACAGATTATCCCCACGTTTGGCCGATTGCTGATCTGATGACAAGCAATGGATCCTGCATTTCGTATGTGGGTGTAAATGGTAAATGGTAAATATAGCGCTTTACTAGTCCCTAAGGACCCCAAAGCGCTTTACATATCCAGTCATCCACCCATTCACACACTGGTGATGGTAAGCTACATTGTAGCCACAGCCACCCTGGGGCGCACTGACAGAGGCAAGGCTGCCGGACACTGGCGCCACCGGGCCCTCTGACCACCACCAGTAGGCAACGGGTGAAGTGTCTTGCCCAAGGACACAACGACCGAGACTGGCAACCTTCCGATTACAAGACGAACTCCCAACTCCAGGTGTGGTGGTGATATTTTCTTCTGAGAGGGGCACTTCTTTGGCATTTCCTCATTTGATCAAAAATGCCAGACTCTTGGATGTGAAAAAAAGTCCCAGAAGGTCAAATCATTAGCATTAATAATCTTCATCTACTGAACTTTACGTTACGTTATTATTCCTAATCGGGGATCATCTCACAGTTACTAATCTTTTTTTTTTCTGTAAAGGAATTCCACAGCCTAGTAGCTCATAAATAATTCTCATTTTGCTCTACCTTTTTGTACCTTTTGCTCATTTTCCTCACTCCTCTCATTATTGCAAAATATCTGTTATGTTTCTCAGGCCGTGCCACCTTTCCCTCCCCGGTCTTTCCATCTGTCTGTCACTTTAACCGTGTCGCTTTTCTTTATTATAACTTTTGCATTCACTTGTCTGCCTGTATTGTCTTTCGAGGCTGACACGTCTCAAAGCGAAACAGACATTGTTAAATTGAACAGTCATGTCAGTGACATCGATTGTGTTTGTGCATTTGCTGAAAATGGCCCTGTGCTTGAAATGACACATGCTGAGACGCCAAGTGAATTTACAATTTAGGCTTTTTTTCCTTTTTCAAGAGCATCTGTCTTCCACCTTTCCAGACATTAAATCCATATCCCCTGGACATCTTCTTCTATCACTCACTGTCTCTATCAGTCTTTCGGTCTGTGACTCTTCCTCTCATTCTCAGCGTTTTCCAATCTTTCAAAATCTACCCTCCCACCCACACTTTTGCTATTCCTGAGAGGAGCAGACTGGTCTGGCAGTGGGTTGGTTTATGTCCATGAACTCAGTGACACCCTTGCTGCCGCTGCATTACACCAGGCTGGCATCACCACAGCAAAGTAGCCGTACTGCAGTAAAGGAGGAAGACAATGTGTACATCCACACAATATATGTGTACATGGGGACTGCATGTAATCCCCTCTCCCTGTGTAGCATACCAAACCACATATCTGTATGATCTGTATGATCTCACACATCCCAAGTCATATGAGTGTGCTACAAGTGCCTCACCCCTTCTGTCTATGTGCATGTCAGGCTCTTTAAACACTTGTGCTGATACCACAGTGCAGACGACAGCTTGCACACGTGCCACTTGACTGCCCCTTGTCATCTCCCCTCCCCTCTGTTTGTCTTACAGCTAAAGGAGGGAGTCACAGACTGTGTGGTTAATGTGTTTGTGTGAATTAGAGAGAGTGCACGAGAGATCGTTGATGTGCATATGCATACGTATCGCTCATATGGTAGTATCCTGATTATAAATGCACTCGGTGACCTTACGTTTATCACTACAATTGTGTTTCCTCTAGCTGATGCAGGCCTGCTGTCGCAGTGCTAATGCGTGTGTCGCAAACTCGGCATCAGAATGAGGTATAAGATTACCCTGATGGTACAATCTGTCTAACCGTCATCATAATGGAGTATCATTCCACAATGACTAACACTCAGCTGAAGACTGTCAGATCAAATCTCCAGCTTGCGTTTGTTTGACAGGGTTCATGTGTGAGCCCTATAATTTCAGTTAAACCCCCGGCAAGGTATTTGAGTTCACTTGTGCCATGACTAAGATCCCCCTCACTGTTCCTCTAACAGCTTGAGAGGGAGGAAACCAAGCAAAGACTTTATTTTTCCTGAGGTACTGTAGATTCAAGAGAAAATTGCCTAAAATCAAACTGATGCACAGTTTTCAGTTTTATTTATATAGCATCAAATCACAACAACAGTAGCCTCAAGACACTTCATATTGTAAGGTAAAGACCCTAAAATAATACAGAGAAAACCCCAACCATTAAACCATCCCAAGCAAGCACTTGGCAAAAGTTGGGAAGAAAAAACTTCCTTTTTAACAGGAAGAAACCTCAAGAACCAGGTGCAGGGAGGGGCAGCGAGGGGAGGGACAGAGGACAGAAGACACAGTGTGGAAGAGAACCAGACATTAATTATTAACTAATGTAATAGTTAATCTAAAAACAAATAATAAGTACGGTGATCACTGTAATTGATGGAAGGTCCAGAGTTACCTTATCCAGCCCTAACTTTAAGCTATATCAAAAAGGAAAGTTTTTAAGTGTAATCTTAAAAGTAGAGAGGGTGTTTGTCTCCCGAATCCAAACTTAAGAGGCCTGAAAGCTGAAGGCTCTGCCTCCCATTCAACTTTAAATATCCTACGAACCACAAGTAAGCCAGCAGTCTGAGAGCGAGGTACTATCAGGTCTTTAAAATAAGATGTGACCTGATTATTCAAGACCTTATAGTATGTGAGGACTTTTAAATGTGATTGTTAGTTTAACAGAGAGGTGATGAAGAGAAGCTAATATGGGAAAAATATACTCTCTCTTTCTATTCCCTGTCAGCACTCTCGCTGCAGAACTGCGGATCATCTGAAGGCAACAATCCATTTTTCGTTGTCACTGTGACATTTGATGTTTTCGTATCGAGGAAATTAGTTTCCTCTCTAATTAGGACTGCATGTAAACCTTCAATACAACTTGTATTCAGAAAACAAAATCCCTCATGCAATATTCCAAAACAGGTCAGAAAGGACACCATTAATCAAGTGTGTTAAGTCATAGCACATTAAATTTCAATTTTGCAGCACAGTGTATCTGTTATTTCCATTATTAAAATGTATTTAACCCTTTAAGACCTACCATAGAACTAAGCCCGCCAGAGCTTATATTATATGTTTACATGCTGTGGAGCCATTTTTGGGAGCATTTCAAGTTGATATACATCAATACAACCATTACAGCCCAAATTTTAATAATATGTCTGCATTAAGTGCATAGTGATTACATAAATTGCAAAAAAGTGCAATAAACTACAAAAAAATTGAAAATCGTTTTTGTTTTTTTAACATATATTTCTAGTTAGAGAAATTTAAGAGGCTTATCCCTCAAAACTGTAAATACAAAAAAGTTGCACAAACTAGTTTCCCACCACAGGAAATTTATTTTGAGTGTCTTCATAGTTTTATTTTTGAAATACACCAATTTTCATATACTGCAGGAAAAACGAAAATAAATATTATAGTGCAAATTTGCAAAAAAGCAGCATATGCATCAAAATAAACTATTTCCAGCAGTGCAATATGAGTCCTAAGCATCCCAGAAACGACACAGAAAGTCATAAAGTCAAAGATAACTTTTAAAAACACCAGTATAGGCTCATGAGGCCCTGATGGTAAAAAACTACATTTCCGCAAAATGACGTCACTTCTGGTTTCGGGCAGGTCATGGCGGACATGCGATAGTTCACGCTGATGGACGTAGGAAGTGTTATGAACAGCTGATCGGATCGGCAAAGCGTGTTTCTGGAATATTATGTTTTTGTTGCTGCAAGCGCTTTTTATGCAGTTTTTGCAAAGTTATATGTGGAAGGAAACTGTGACCGAGGACAAGCTGATGGCATAAGATGTAAGTACAACTCCTCCGGTTTCATATGCAAAAAAAATTATTGCGCTAGCTTACGTGGTTGCAGTGCTACCGGAATTTAAAAATAGTTACGCAAAATGGAGCGTGGTTAAATAGTATGCACCATTCTGGGCCAGAAAATAACCAAAAACAACTTTTGAAACTACTTGAATAGATGTGTGGTTTAAAGACCAGACCAGTGTTGCCTCACTGCAAGAAGGTCCTGAGTTCGATTCCACCACCTGGCCTTTCTGTGTGGAGTTTGCATGTTCTCCCTGTGTTTGTTTGGGTTCTTTCCGGAATCTATGGCCTCCTCCCACAGACATGCAGTTAGTGGTCATTCCAAATTAGGTGTGAATGTGAGGTGGGAATCTGAGTGCGAGTGGTTGTTAGCCTTATGACAAACTGGCAGCTTGTCCAGGGTGTACACTGCCTCTTGCCATATGGTAGCTGGGATAGGCTCCCTAAAAAGGATAAGCGGAAGAGAATGTATGGATGTTGAAATGCTGTTGTATTAAATTAAAGAACTCTGTCAACATGTATCGTAAGAAGTAAAATGACAGAAATCTGTAAGTTAATTGGTAAATGGCCTGTATTTATACAGCGCTTTACTAGTCCCTAAGGACCCCAAAGCGCTTCACATATCCAGTCATCCACCCATTCACACACTGGTGATGGCAGCTATATTGTAGCCACAGCCACCCCGGGGCGCACTGACAGAGGCGAGGCTGCCGGACACTGGCGCCACTGGGCCCTCTGACCACCACCAGTAGGCAATGGGTGAAGTGTTTTGCCCAAGGACACAACGACCGAGACTGTCCAACCGGCAACCTTCCGATTACAAGGCGAACTCCCAACTCTTGAGCCACGATCGCCCCCAAATCTGTAAGTTAATAACTTTGTCTAAAACTTTTATATCAAAAAGTTGCAGTTACCAGTCCAAAATCTATGTCCTTCACATCCAATGGTCCTTATTGGAGTCTTTGCCGGGCCGATTCTGGCCCCCGGACCTTATGCTTGACACTCCTGCGGCAAAGCTATATGCATATATACAGGCGTTGTCTCCTGCCGTTGCGCTACCCCTGCTCCTAATCACTGCAGCCTCATTAATGGACAGCCCAGTGGCCGTTCCCGATGTCACAGTGTCATTTGAAAACTCTGTGTCTTTCCCTTATTTTGCTATGATATGAGGCTGGACCTGACACCATTAACCACTTTGTCCTTGCTTTAAGCATGGTTTATCTAGTTGCCGTGGCGATGGTGACCTTGCAGCACATTACTGGTGGTACTGCAGCATAAGGTGTTGTGTGAACAAGGAATGAGTATAGAGACAGGGAGAAGGAGAGATAGAGGGGGCTGAGACAGTGGGCGAATAAAACGGGGACAGCTACTATTAAAAGACTAGCCACGTTCACAGAGTTGTTTATGTCACATGATACTGCGAGTGCAACTTAGCAGAAGGCGAGCGGATTTGTTTGAAGAATAAAGACTTGGGGAGAGAAAAATAAGTGAAACACTGAAGCATGCATGTGTAAAGAAACAGAAAAGGAGAACAGGTGGAGATTAGGGTACGAGAAATGTTGCAGAATGCCAGGCGTGCTTTTTAAAACTCTGCTTTTTCCCCTCCCTGCTTTCCCCTTTGATTCCTCCTCTTGCGTACCTGCCAGTTCACACCTTGATTTTCCTGTCTTACTAGCAGACACCGACCTCTGTCTCTTACAGACTTGTACTAATTGCTCCTGTTTGCCTCTCATCAATCGCTTTCCAGCTTCTAGCCTTTTCCTGTCACCACCTTTGGTCTTCTTTACTCTATTTGTCTCTCGCAGGCTCTCCCTGATGTGCCTATCAGTATAAAGGGCAGCTCAGGTCGTTTATAGATGATATCCTGGTCAGCCGGTGATGCGGTGTAATACGAAGCGTCCAGCATCTGCTTTTTGCTGCTGCTGCAGTCAGCGCCCTTTAACCTCTCACATTACTGAATTTCCCCTTCTCTTTTTTCCCAGTCCTCGCCTCTTACGCCACCAACTTCTTCCTTAATACCCGCAGTGCAAACTTACTGAACAATTAAATTTGAGCCAGAAGATAAAAATCCCCGTTTCTAACCTGCTGTATTCCCAAATTCCAGAGAGAAAGAGCATAAAAAACAGATTCTGAACTCATGGCTGAATTTGTAACAGTTAAAGAGCGGCTGAACCATCAACTCACTGCATGAACACACAAGACATTTCAAATGCTAGACAGCAACTCCGAAGGCAGTTTAGTAGATCACAGTTTACCGTGTGACTCTCTTGGGGAATTCTGTTTTCAAGCATATTATTTTCTCTTAGTTTCCAGCAAGCTTCTGTTTCTCAGTGAACTGTGTTTGGTAGATCATCCGTAAGAAATCAAACATGAAGGAACCTGCTTTCTAGCTTTCTTTTCTTCACCTTTGGTTTTATTTTTTTCCCCTTTTCTGGAAGTCATTCAAGGTGAATAAATGACTCAGATCTCTGGCCTGCGTTCACAAAAATCTTCCTCATTCTTCCTCTTTTTGTCTGTTCATTACTCTCAGATGCAGGACTGCATGTTGCTTCAGTTAACAGCTCAGTTTCATGTGTGTTATGCTCAACAGTCCAAATTAATATTATGGTATGCGACTATATAAAAAATAGCACTGACATCATTCTGAGCAACTAATGTATAATTAGTTATATCTACGCTACAAATGGCAGTGTTGTTTTTCTGTTTGGCCTTTCTTTCTGTTTTATTGGCTGGCTTGCCATTTTGGCTCAGACGTCCTGAACAACTCCTGATTTAAGTCTCATGACATTTTACGTGGACGTTCGTGGTGCCCAGAGGATGAACCCTGCTGACTTTTTCAGTGGTGCCACCTGCAGGGTGACATTTGCATTTTTATGTGAAATGCCACAACTGCTAGTTGATATTGGTGTGCAGCTCAGAATGACTTACAATAAATTTGGTGATCTTTTCATTCAATTCTAGCTAATAGTGGATACGTCTCTACTACTACCAATAGCTACTTAACAAATTAGTCTTTTTGCTACATGAATATTTTCAGGTTTTTGTAGCCTACCTTGAGTTTTTCATGTGTGAGCAGGCTGTGGTTGCATGCAGATAAAACCTGCATTTGGCAAGCAAATTGGACATAGCGTCCATAAACCATGAGCTGTAACTTTTTATTACCTTCTTGTTCTTTATCTGGATGTGGAAACAATGACCAGAGGACAAAAATGGAAATCTTGACTCAAATATTTGGATAACAGAAAGCCACAAAAACATTGGCTGCTGTCCCCAGAGGCTGAGTCGCTCATGGGGTCACAGATTTCTCCATTTTGAGTGCTACATGCAGCTTCTCCCAGACATAACATGATATTATTTTTGTTGAGTCTTATTTTTGTTCAAATTAGTTGCCAAATCAATATTATAAAGGTGTAAGAGTAGTAGTAGTACTTCCACAGCAGGGGTGTCACTCTAAGCTAAATCAGTGTGTTTTTCCTGGTCAGTTGTCATATGCATGAAATAATGTAGAGTTGGGCCAAATGAATGGCACCGTTTTACCAGACAGATTAACACGAGATCAGATGGCTCTCTTTAAACGAGCAGATACGTGAACCCTGGTGACACTCGGCATTACAGTCTGCTTTGTGCCGACCACGTGTCAACAGCTGGGGTTGGCCTGGAATGAGACAGAATATTCAGCCAGTATTTTATTCTTTTTAATGAACTTTATGTGTGTGTGTGTGTGTGTAGGGGTGCATGTGTCTGTTTGGGGTTTGAAGAAATCGGGGTGTTTTGTGGGAGTGTAACATCCCCAGGTTTCTGCACTCCAACTTTGGAGTGCAGTACTTTGGCTAGTTGATCTGATGGTGTAATAATATCTTTCAGCCTCAGGCTATGGGAAATGGCCACATGCATTATTCACACGTGGTAAGATGCTTATTGATGACTTCTTTATTTATATATTTCCTCTGTGCCAGAGTCATTTCTCACATTTGTTACCTCTTAGTTTTAATCCTGCTTTGAGGTGAGAGTCGACTAAGGTCTCAGTCCCTCCCCCGTGTGGAACTGGCACTAATAATGCATGTAAACGCGGAGCCCCATTACATCTATATTATTTTGTCATAGCTGTTTCATTTAGGATATTCCAGAACCCGCAGAAAGCATAACTCTTAACAGAAAACTAGCATGCCATTGCTTTAGGACCCAAGGGTAAGTTTGTCTAATCAAATCCATGTACATTCTCTGTTTGCTTTCTTTTTATCCATGCAGCCTTGCAAATGAGGCATATTCCCTTTTCTATGAGCATATGCGAGAGTTCAGTGCAACTGAACTGTGGGGTTATGCTCTGATGCTCATGTCCTTTGTGCTTAGACCAAATAAAACAAGACTTTTAACCAGGAGACGCAGGATCATCCCCCACTTGGGAATATAGTTTTTGATGCACTTCAGTTATGATTCCATTATTTTGTGTTACATTGTTTACTTAGGTTACAGAAAAGTACAACAATTATAAGCATAATATAGTGCATGTGAGACATTTACACTTTTGAAACTACTTTTAATAAATAAAAACAATAAAAAATGTTGAAACTTTGAATTTTTAATGTGGATTTTGAAAAAAAAAATGTTATGTGTCCCTTAAAAACGTTGGTAGGAATGCTGCACAGCTATGGTGGTTAACTCATAGGGTATGATTCTGCAATGGAAATGTTTGCAAGGCTTAGGAACTGTCCTATGAAGAATACTGTCCTGTAGTCTGGCAAATCAAATTTAAATATGACATCATAGCCACTTGGCTCACAGTTCAAATATAATCAGAGCACATGGGATAGCTGACACTTATAAAGGCACCAATAATACATGTTTTCGGAGAAACGTATGCTGCTTTGTATGAAAGTGAAGGTTTTGCTCTGCAATGGTTCAAACTGCAAGCAGCCATAACACGAGACAGATGACTTCTGTAAATACTAAGGAAAGGTACTTTGGTGCCTACTTTGTCACACTGCTTACCATCGGATGCACTAGTGCATCTTTAATAAGAGGAAAGAAGATAATGGCTTTAGTTCGGAGAATTCGAAGCTGTTCGAGGAAATAAATGATTACACAAATCGTGTAAATGTTAATTACCGGTGCATTTCCTACTATAACTTGTAGATGTGATGATATGTTTTAGACATACAACAGTTTGTTATTCTCGTGGGTGAGCCATGGATATCACGCTGTTTTATTAGAATCTGCATTAGTTAGTACCAAGGTTTAATAGGTTTTGTTACGGGGTGTAAACGGACTCACGCGCAGACCAGGGATCCTTGCAAGGAAGACAGGGAATTTATTTACTTTCTATCTATTATTATTACTATTATTAACTATTAAGCTACTGAAACAGTCTTCTTGGATCTCTAATTCACCGTACATGAGAGATGCTTGAAGAAGAACCCAATTGGTAAATTTGCCTAATTATTTTCTTAAAAAAAAAAACAAATCATGAGAAACTACACTGGTCGACTACCTTAAAAACCACAACATTAGGAATGGTTGGGCCTAATCAGCTTTGAACCAATTCATTTGAAGACAGACTGTCAATCTCTTTAACACACATTGCTCAGTTGAGGACAACTATACAGTTTTTTTCCTCCAACAAATAAGGTGTGCTTAGTTGTAATATTTAACAGTAAAACAAGATATCCAAAAGGTGCAGTACAGCAAATGGAAGTGGAGATAGCTGCTCTGTACAATACCATGCATATCAACCTTCAGTGAACTGATTGGTCAAAGGTTTGGAGCTGAGGCTATGGATTTAAATATGGCTACTGACTCATTATGTACAGTTGTTTGTCACTGCCTTCAGTTTCAAGATATACATTTGTTAATAGGGAAAGATAGTCTGGGAAAGATCTGTACACAGAAACTCCGGTTAGAAGCAGACTGACAGAAAGAAACTCACAGATTCTATTTTTCTGACTGCAGGGGGACTGACGCTGATTGCTCAACGATCCAGCGACGAGTAGCACCGTGCTGCCATCTTAAGTAGGGCTCGGGATTGCGAAGATAGGCAGCAGGTGTGGAGATAGCAGGTGCGTGGGCCAGGGGCGGGAGCCCATAATGAGCACCGCCCCGGGAGGAGAGAGGGAGAGAAAGAGCCAAAACAACAAAAACACAGGGTGAGGCACAGGGACCATGACAGGTTTAGAGAGTGTGCTATAAATAAATAGCGTGAATGCATACATCAGTACAATAAATTTAAGGTTTACCATCAGTTTCAGCATTGCTGTATTGCCAGACTTCAGGATTATCATTAATTAATTTTAATTCAGTCACAGATGCCGAATGCCTTAATAAAGACTTGAGGTACACTGGATCATCTCCACAGCGGGAAGGGAAATATAAATCTACAGGATGAGCAGCTAATCTCAGTGTGACAAGCATTTTATTCTATTTTATATGTTTAGATTCAGCGTTTTAAAATTACAACGGTGGTAATGAGGTAATCTTTTTCAGATGTCCACATTTATATAGCCTGCAAAACAACAAACAAACAAACAAAGACAAACAACAAGTTAAAGTATCATGGATGTGCTTTTTCTAGTTCATCTTCGTTTCAGCTCCAGCAGCTACAACGTACCCACGACATTTGCTGCCAAGTCATTAAGTACAATTTAGTTTTGGGTCCTTCGATTTTCTGGTTCTCTTTTCCAAAGTCGTTACGAATTCTCTTTCAAGCCTTTGCTTGACCTCGTGATGCTTTGAATTTTAAATCAAGCAGTCAAGATGTGACGGAAGTGCAGACTTTCTGTTTTAATTTAAGGGGTTTAACAAAAGTTTTGCAATAAATGTTTAAGAATTAGAGCCATTTTATACATTTATATCACACATTTAGATGATCAAAAGTAACTGGGCGGACATCATTTTATATCATTTCAAAGAAAATCCGTTGCTGTCAATGAATGTCCAGTCTTGAACAAATGGACATCAGTAATTGCTGTGTTTCCTCTATGGAGATGCTTTGCAGGCCTTTACTGCACCCACCTTCAGATGCTGCTTGCTTGTGGGTTTCTGCATTTAGTTTTACTTTTAATAATTGAAAAACGTGCTCTGATGTACTGAAATCAGGTGACTGATTAGAACACCAAGGAATATATCATGTCTTTGCCTTAAGAAACTCTTGGGTTTCTTGGGAAACTCTAGTTAAGGGTTATCCATTTGCAGTGTTGGGGAGTAGCGGAATACATGTACCGCCGTTACGTATTTAAAATACAAAATATGAGTAACTGTATTCCGTTACAGTTACCGTTTAAAAAGGTGGTATTTAGAATACAGTTACTTTGTTGAAATAAATGGATTACACGGCGGTACTTCCCTGTTTCATATTGTGGCGGGTCAGGACTGTTTGGGTTTTGTTTGACAGCTACGTTCTGTTGTTCCAGGCGGCAGCGTTACGGTTGCCATGGTTACAGGATGACGCTCTCTCTCTGCGTGTTTCCTGGGTGAGAGAGCGCCTGTTGTTGTTGTGCTCAGCTAATAGGCAGAATGCTACAGGTATAGCTCTAAAGAATGTAGCATCATAGGCAGTGTAGTCCGTGCTGCAGGGAGAATGGACTGCCATACCCGTTATGTGTCTGTGAGCGAGGGAGGGAGAAAAAGGAAAAGTACGAGCTGTCATCGAGCAAAAACGGGAGCTGGAAGCATGTAAATATAATAATAACCACTGCAGCCAAGAAGAGTGCCTGACGAGCCCAGCTGTAAGTAAGCTATTAAGACTCGACTGTACACCGTGTTCGTGTTTTCCTCCAAAAACAATAAGTTCCGCTTGAGCAGCCTTTCAACGCCTCTCTCTGTCTCTCGCTAGCAAAGTTGACCCAGACAACAAAGTAAAGCTAGTTTTCGGCTACGAGCCCGACACAGAACCCACCGTATTAGCCAGAGGTCCCTTTACTACGGTTCGGAGCCGCGGACCTTCAGTAACAGTAATAAATCACAGCAATAGTACATTCATGTAGTTGTAAACAGCATGATAATATATTAAGTAATCCAAAGTATTCAGAATACGTTACTCTCATTGAGTAACGTAACGGAATATGTTACAGAATACATTTTGGGGCATGTATTCTGTATTCTGTAATGGAATACATTTTAAAAGTAACCTTCCCAACACTATCCATTTGCACTGTGAAGCACTATCTGACTAGTTTTGCAGCATTTCGCTGAATCTGAGCAGAGAGTATATCGCTGTACACTTCACTGTTCATCCTGCTGCTTTTATCAGCAATTACATGATCTATAAACACTAGTGACTCGATTCCACTAGCATCCATAACAGTGCCTCCACTGTGTTTGACAGATGTTACAGTATGCTTCAGGTCATAAACCGTTTCTCTCCATCTCTGTGCTTGTCTTCTCCCATCGCTCTGTTAACAGTTAATCTTGATTTCATCTGTCCAAAGAATTGTTTTTCTTTTTTCGGTGCACGGCTTCCTGTTCCTGAATGTAACCGGTGGTTTTCCTGACTTGTTAGTTGTTGATGCTTAATTTGTACTTCCTGTACTTCTGTCTGCATACAGGAAGTGCTGACTCACATCTTGACATGTGTGTCTTAAAGATTTCAGCATAAAAAAAACAATGTTTGAATATATGTTGATACCAGAAAGGTCAGGAAGAAAGAGTGGGTGATGTTAGAACACTAATTTTGGCAAGCAGTAGTCATCTCTCTATTCACTCTGCTGCCACTTGCCCAAAATATCAGCTTTGGGCTGAAAAAGTAGTTCACGAAGTGACTGGCCCAAATAGGAGCAATCAATGCTTGACCAAGTACTTTCATTTTATTATACTTTTCCCTTCCTAAGTCATGTACCTCTTCATTTTTCTTCAAACTGTCATTTTTAACTCTTGGCCACATTGCTACTGATTAAAAATCAGAAAAAAGTTGTTCCTTGATGCTCCTCTACTGTTAAATATCTGGCATCATTAAGGGTTTTTTGTGACAGCCCAGTGAGATAAATGCTTTGATTTAATACAACCACCTGAGAGTAAGTTTTAAAGTCATGTTTAAGACTTAATATCTATCCACACAGACTTTGGTGAGTTGATTTGCTTGTTTTTTCTGACTTAGTTTTCTTCCTCGACACACTTTAAATGCTAATTTAACCCCACTGAAACTATACCATGCTTTGGAGTTAAAGAGGCGTTACCTAATACCAGGAATACATTAGGAATAGAGCCTCTGTGTGAATCACAGGCCACGGTGAGATTGACTGAGAGGTCACTCTAAATAAGGTCATTTTGAAGTTACCAGAGGACTCCTATCGAGTTGGATGCTTTATATAAACATCATACCACTGTTTCATGATAGCACTGTCACAGACACATTTTATCTCTTAAAGTGTGGGAGACCTAGAAGTGATGTAATCACTGGTGGGATGTAGGTTTTTGGGCACTTCCTGTAAGCTGTTGGAGATTTGAGGGACAGTCATGTTCTTTCAGCAACCACTTTTTCTCAGATGAAATGCTTTAAATATCACACAGACATGAGTCTAACAAAAGTAAAACAAAGAAGCACATATTTCCCTCTTCTGTAGCGACCTTTATCAAGTCATTGCCTTGTTTGTCCTACCCGGCAACCTTCCAGCAGTGACGCTGGGACCGTCTAGCTTGCTGATAGGCTACTTTTAATCTTACTGGGGATGGGCCGATTGTTAAATCACGAATCAATACTTTGATACTTGAGTGCTCGCCATTAGCTGCGTGTAAGTACTGGCTGCAGTATTTTGGAGTATAGTTACTTGATTTTTGTTTATTGTGTTTCTTTTTCTTCTTTGTATTATCTTGTTATCGTTCACTTGTCATTCATTATTTTCTGTTTGTTTACGGCGCTAATTCTAAATGTTAATTAATACCGATGCAGCCGAAGATGCATAACATAATTGTCCCTCTTCCACTTCCTGTCTCCCCCGTCTCTCTTCTTCATGGTCGACTTTTGAAATAAATTGTCTGTGCCTGAATGCTTGAGCTTTGCTGAGCTTTCCTGTTAGCAACGTGGTGTTTGATTTTCCAGCTGAGAGCCTGGTAGTGTCTGCGAGAGCTACTGTGGGAGAGCGTGCGCGACAAAATGGATGGGAGGCAAGTTCAAATGAGGCTTTGTGTCTGAATCCAATTGTGTGTGTTTGAGAGGAAGAGTATTAGCCTTGTGTTTGTGAGCATGTATGTGCAATAAGCGCTGTTACCCTGATACTCTTCCCTCCTTCTCCACAGAGAGAAGTGCCTTCATTCGCTGACCCCTGTGGCCGTTTGGCTCCGCCGAAGCCGCCTGTGCCTCTGCGCCTGTCCACGTCTGCTGGAGCTGCCAGCCACACCACGAGCACCAGGACTGCCATGATTGCCAGCCTCGTCCGCTGAGGCTGTCTCCACATTACTGACACCTCCCTCCTCCCCTCCATCTCTTCCTCTGTCTGCCAGCCAGACCTCTCTCCACCCATGCTACTCAGCCCTCCTCTGTGGAAGTCAAACACGCCACCTTTCTCCGCAGACAGAGGCCGATACTGAAGACACAGCGTTTTTATCGGCTCGTTTTAGCAGAAGAAGATTGTCTCTTTGCTCTCCCCTCCACCGGCCCCTCTCCCCCTCCTCCTCTCCTGCTTTCTTCTCTCCTCCAGCCATGCATCTTTTCATCATGGGCCAACTCGATCGATAATGCGTTTTGCCATTCATCTCACCTGACAGTTCAGCTGAGGAGCAAGCAAGGCACAGGGAGAACTGGTGTGCATGGTGTGGGTGTTTGAAAGAGAGCGATTACAAAGCAGGTCTCTCTGGCCGTCAGCAGCCTAAGCCCTGGGTGACAGGTGCTGAAGGAGCCCCAAACAAACTCTTAGGATGGGCCACAGGTGGTAGACGACAGCAAGGCCTCTTAGGCTTAAATTCAGAGTCAAACCCTGGGGAGAAAACCTGTAAAGTCTGCCTTTTTTCCCATGTCCTTTATCTGTACTTTCTCATCATTTGCCTCAGTGTTATTAGAAACATACAGAAATAGACATAACTGCATTTGCTGGATATCTATTACTCTTAATCGACCCCTCCTTCCTGGTTTAAAATGGCGGTGAATGTGACACCGATCCGGGACACAAAGTGGCTGACACTGGAGGTTTGTCGGGAATTCCAGAGAGGAACTTGTTCACGACCAGACAGTGAGTGCAAGTTCGCCCACCCCGCCAAGAGCTGTCAAGTGGAAAATGGCAGAGTCATTGCCTGTTTTGACTCTCTCAAGGTGAGTATGACAAACACCTGTCATGTT
Source organism: Neolamprologus multifasciatus (assembly GCF_963576455.1). Taxonomy (NCBI): domain Eukaryota; kingdom Metazoa; phylum Chordata; class Actinopteri; order Cichliformes; family Cichlidae; genus Neolamprologus; species Neolamprologus multifasciatus. The sequence continues at coordinate 6,448,038 of NC_140452.1, forward strand.
CAATCAGCACTGCCTTGTTTTTTTGTTTTTGTGGAGTTTTTATTTTTATTTTTGAGCTTACGCTGCTGACAAGGGTGGTCTGAGAATTGATCAGTTTGTTTAACTCGACTACAAAGTCGACATAAAATATTATTTTATTGCTGTGCTTCTCATGACTACATTTGGTTATACTTTGGCAATAGAATGCATATAGATCTGTATAAATACTTTTAAAAGTATGTTTGTGTGTCAGGGTAAGCTGAGATGAGGCCATAATCGCATTAACATCTGTGAATCAGACTCAGAGTTTCCTTTGCAGGCACATAACTCTGGTGCTGGACTGTTGGTTGGCACAAAGTTGCAACGGATTTTGTGTGATCGTCACATCAACGGGCTGCATGGGAAATAGAGAAGTAGGACAGCATACTGTGTAATTCACGTTTGTATGTAAGTCTGTGGGTATATGTCTGTGTGTGTTATTTTGAGGTCATGCAGCACAGTGGGGTGTCCTCAGAAGGCTCTGTAATTTACTGTCTATTTTTGCCCTGGCACTGAGACAACACACTCCCACTATGCAACTCCTCTCTCCGAGACAGGGGAAGAAAAATCAAACGGCAGAGTGGATGGAAAGAGGGAGGAAAATGGACTGAGCTGAGATGTTGTGAAGAAAACACAAATACATATATTAAGGTATAATAAATGGGGCGAGAATTATTTATCCAATGCTTAAAAGAGATTAAAACGCCCTAGGCGCGAGTAAAGTTTTGATTAAAACTTCCAGAAGAAATTACACAGATATGACACCAAATCTGTTTCTAGGCTTTCAACCAATTTTACTTAATACATTTTGCAATAAGCTTAACTGCTTTTGTTGTCAGTGTAAGTGGTACGAAAGGTGGACAGAGGACAAAGGTTTGATTCTGGCGACTGGAGACATTGGAGAGGTTTTGCGTCTTGACTCATGAGTGTTAGCTCACGGCAGCTAACCACTGTGGTTGGAGAGTTTTCTGATTTTGAGCCAGTTTTGAGCAGAACTGAATCTAGAGCAATGCTAAGATTAGTGATAATGTTTAATGTGTCTGCTTTACAGCTGCCCCCATCGTTGTTTGGCGTGTTAGCATACAAATGTTTGCCAGCTAAACACAAAGTATAGCTGAGACTGATGGGAATGTTAATACTTTTACAAATAGAACAAAATCAATCTAAACAATGTTCAGTCCAAACTAGAAACATCTGCTTCTTGGTGATTCTGGAGGAAATCACTAAGAAGACACAAAACTTACCCTACCACCATAATGTTAGCATAGTTAAAGAATAAACACCTCGTTTTGACATTATACTCTGTATATTGTCTGTGAAGGTTCTCAGTCATCCAGGTCATCGTAGTCAAAGGAGCTTGCAAAGAAAAGCGTCTGGACTTCTTTAAGTTACTTGAAGACGTTTCACCTTCATCCGAGAAGCTTCTTCAGTTCTAAGGTCAAATGGTGGAGAGTCCCAGATATAAACCTAGTGGGAGTTTCCCCCCACAGAGGGACAAAAGGACCCCCTGATGATCCTCTAATCGCCTGAGCCAAGGTGTGAAACTGGGTGTGGGTCCCAATCAGCCAGAGTTTCGGGTGAGTTCATTGTGAAACCTGGCCCCACCTTATCATGCAAATTCCTGAGGTCAGATGGCCCAGGATGTGAGTGGGCGTTAAGGCGTCTGGGAAGGGATCTCAAAACTGGATTATAGATGGCAGAGAGTTGGTGTCGTAAACCACCGCCTCTGTTCAAAGATGGTCGCTCACAGTGGACATAGATGCTTCTTTCACTCCTCTTTCAAACCATCTGTCCTCTCTGTCCAAAATGTGAACATTGGCATCCTCGAAAGAGTGTCCTTTGACCTTTAGATGCAGATGGACAGCTGAATCTTGTCCTGTGGAGGTGGCTCTTCTGTGTTGTGCCATGCGCTTGTGAAGTGGCTGTTTGGTCTCTCCAATGTAGAGGTCTGGGCATTCCTCGCTGCACTGTACAGCATACACCACATTGTTAAGTCTGTGTTTTGGCGTTTTGTCTTTCGGGTGAACCAGTTTTTGTCTGAGTGTGTTGCTGGGTCTGAAGTACACCGGGATGTCATGCTTGGAGAAAACCCTCCTGAGTTTCTCTGATACACCGGCTACATAGGGGATGACAATGTTGTTGCGTCTGTCCTTCTTATCCTCCTCGCTGGTGTCTGATCTTCTTTTCTGTGCCTCTTTGCTGACTTTAAAAACGCCCATTTAGGATAGCCGCACGTTTTGAGTGCTTCCTTTACATGTGTGTGTTCCTTCTTTTTTCCTTCAGGCTTAGAGGGAACACGTTCTGCCCGGTGGTGTAGGGTCCTAATTACTCCAAGTTTGTGTTCCAGAGAGTGATGGGAGTCAAACAGGAGGTACTACACCCGAAACTCTGGCTGATTGGGACCCACACCCAGTTTCACACCTTGGCTCAGGCGATTAGAGGATCATCAGGGGGTCCTTTTGTCCCTCTGTGGGGGGAAACTCCCACTAGGTTTATATCTGGGACTCTCCACCATTTGACCTTAGAACTGAAGAAGCTTCTCGGATGAGAGGTGAAACGTCTTCAAGCAACTTAAAGAAGTCCAGACGCTTTTCTTTGCAAGCTCCTTTGACTCTGTATATTGAAATGCAGATACTCTAGGGGAACAAATGCCAACATAAACATTTTGATATCTCAGATGTTATTAATTTGATAAGGAGATGCTGACGTAATTTAATTCAGGCATTTTTCTTTTGAGATAAAACACAATTTTAAGGAGTCAGATGTGAACTTAGTTAAAGAAAAAAGAGAAAATAAGAGAGTCAAGGAGGTAAATCTTGATAACACACGTATGTAGGTGGAACAGCAGTGCAGTGATTAGCACCGTCTCAAAGCAAGAACGTCCTGGGTTTGGTTCTGCCGGTTTGCTGGGTTCTTCCTCTTGCAGTCAAAAACCACGTTAGCTTAAATATGATTCTAAGTGTGACTGTGAGAGCGAATGATTGTTTCTATCCACCCTCTACCCCAATGACAGCTGGGATAGGAATTTGATCGGTTGAGAAAATTGGATGGATGTATTCTTAAATTTGATTCTGCAAAATAAAAACATAAATATAAACACTCATACACATCGAATATGCAGTTCATTTTTTCTTTGATCAACATTAACGAGATTGTGTGTAAAGGCCGTCCAGTGGCTGAGAGCCAAACATGATGGCCGAGAGGTTGTTTTGCATCGAAAGATCATAAAAGTGAACGTACACGGGATAAACACAAGACAAATGTACAAAATGCACACACATGCCTCTAACTGCTTTCTCATTACTTCATATGTTTTATATGTGCTGAATGCAGAGATATCGGTGAGGTAAATCTCTATATTTTGGCTCCAGTGGGCACAATCGTTCTGGATCCTAGAGCTCTGTGTACTCTCTTGTGCACGTCTTGTAATTTGTCCCCTATCTGATTGGCAAGCAGGGTGTTATTCTGTGTAACTGGAGACTTGAGCTGAGAGTCAGTCAAGCAGTCCAGGCCTTGGTTTATACCTGGGGATGGATTTCTTGTTAAGCCAGGCACTGTGTTATTACAGTTATGGGCTGTTTGGTTGAAGCTAAGGTGGCTTGTGTGGGTTTAGTTGGTACAGGTAAGGCAGGAATGGATAAGGGGGGCAGCTGGGGCCTTGTATGGATCATGAGAACAGACAGACAGACAGAGCTGGAGAGGGCAAGAGCAGGCGCAGCAGGGAATGCGCAAGGAAGCATAGCACTATGCGCACAGCCCTTCCCTGCTCTCAGTGCCAGGGCATTCCACAGTCTACCTCCCTTCCCTGCCTTCATGACAGAATGATAGATCTGCTTTATCTGCAGATGAATTCATAATACATAGCCAGGCATGGAGAAGGGGCAAGGGGATAAGGGAAGGACAGGCAGGAGAATGTGGATAGAAAAATAGGAGTAAAGGGATGGATGGTGCTATACGTGGCTTCCCACCCCTGGATAATTTTTCACACCACCCGCCCTTCGGTGCTTTTGCAGTGCAGGCTAGCAAAGGAAAGGAGGACTTGTAGCAGGAGAAATAGAAAGACACGTGGATAGCTTCCTTAATTTTATCTTCTTTATGTATTGAATCAAGTCTTTCTCAGATTCAGTAAATGCATATTTTATTTTCACATCACAGCCTTGTGAATTCTTACCAGTTGGTCTCTTATGATAATACCTTTATTTATACCTAAACTTCATTCAGCCATTCAGCAAGGTCACAAAAATAGGTTTTTGTCAGTGGTGAATCTGGTGGAAAGGTCCATTTACGGGGCGTATAACATAGGATGGACTGATAAAAGCAGACAGGAAATGAGGCAGAGGCTCTTTAGGATTGGCCGATATTACAGTGAGACTGACCCTCATGGCCTGGACTCACGTAACTCAACTAACAAAGAATACGATGTTTAAAAAGACATGAGGAATCTGTCTGGGTACACAGCACAACTTCAAAATGATTTTATTTAGTTTTAATTTGCTATTGGAAGAAGTACTGATAATGTAATGCATTGCTTCTTTACCAGTCTTCAGATGTTTTCAGCCATCATTCTGTTTAGAGGTCGTCTACGATAATAAATCAAACAGCATCTACCACTTTGTTCAAATACTCAAAACTCTTCTCTAATAGGTCATTTTTTTCAAGTTTTTCAAATGAACCAGACATGTCTACAACCTGAGTTCTCATTTTTAACAGTGAGTTTCTGTGAGTTGGTGTTCACGTTTGACTTTGCGTGCAGTTGTGTCGTATTGAAAAATGTCTCCGTTCAGCCTGCCAAGCACAGAAGTAGCTTGATGCCATGTCCTGGTGCAGAAATTCCCCTTTAGATGTCATGGCATTGGAGTGACCTTGTATAATCTCTACTCTTAAAATGATTTACATTTAAACAGAAAGAGATGCCAGATCAGGATGTACTCACGTGTGCTAAAGAGTCCGTTTCAGAAGATTTGAACAAACAATGTATTTTTGTAACTGTTTGAGAGAATGGAAAACAGTGGGATATGCTCTTTTTGTCTCCTGCTGAAGGAATTCAACAGCTTGTTGCTATTAGCAGCTGGACAGAAAGCTGGTTTCACTGCAAGTGAATAAAAAGCAAATCTGGGGGCATTTAAGCTGACGAAATACAATAAACTTACCATTGGACTGTCATGGGAAACAGGTGAGAGTGAGCCAAAAAAGCCAAAGGGGTTCCGATTGGCTACTGATGACAGCGAGTTGACTTCCTCAGCAATTTCTTCTCATTAAAACGTCTGTTTTTTAATTGGCCGTTGATATTTATTTTAAAATATTAAACTTGATTCCACTATAAGTGTAGTAAATTGGCTTTTTTCTATAAGAAGTTTAGAACCCTTTAAAGCTTGTGTGTGTTGAATAGCTACTTTCAAAGTTACCAAATGATACATTGTTGAAAATGTGTTCCATTCTTAAAAAGACATTATTTTAACAGGAAACATGAGGAAGCTTAGTTTTGCTCTTTGGGGAGCGGGGAGTTTTTATAATCACAATTTCCATACGAAGATTTTTTTCATCTTGTACGGAATATATTGTTATTCTGTATTTACATGAATTCTAACAAGCCCGCTGAGGATGATCAAATTGTTTGTTTCAAAGAAAACAACATTACACACACACATAAAAACTTCAAAGTCCTCACAGACATATATTAGTAGTTTTTAAAGGAAATTCTGTGATAAGAAGGGAGCATTAAATGTTGTATAAGTAATGCATTTTCTCTGCCCTTCTCTTATTTATGCTGGTGGAACTTGAGGTTTGGCAGAAAAATATGTTACATGAAAGATTATGAAGAGAAAAAGTTATATTTAGGTTGAGTGTATTTGTAATTGTTCCTCACCTTTTCACTGAGTAAACTTCAAGGGCATTATATCCTGAATCTGCAGCATTTCTTTGCCATTTGGTGAATAAATGTGAAAAACAGCATAGTGCGTGCTGTCAAGTTGTTCTCTCTTTCTTGCACAATTTAATATTTTTCTTTTTGTTATTAATAGTTTTGGTTGAGTAAACATACTTGCATGTTACACTGAGCTACAAGTATTTTGGTGGCCTACATTCAAGTTGGTCAAACGTATGGTGTGTATATATAGTATATCACAATTTTAACAGTCTGTCAGCAATTTTGTTCTGATGTAATGTTGAATAATGGGCTGTTAGAGGATTTATGGTAATTAACCAATCAGGCAGCGGGGGTTTCAATGCTGACTCTTTGTGCAAAGCCAGAAAAAACATCTTATAAAGAATGTGTTTATAGAGGGGTGCTGGTTTGATTTAATTTGACTTGCTCATTGTGTTCAAAACTACAGTTGCCAGAAAGAAAAAGGCAAAAGAAAACTAACATAGACAAAGAGAAAGTTCAGCAATGAAAGATCAAACACTGTTTGAAGTCCTGCAATCCTTTTGTCTCAAGTTTTATGGCCAGTGTGGGGTCTGACTTTTATTAGGTAAGGACATATTTAGATTTGGCAATCCAGGGGATGTTCATTTCACACTTGAGCCAAACCCCAGTGATGTGTCATATAAAGCCCTGGAGAACCAGACGGCCTACAGCTGAGCACACAAGTGCCGTTCCTTCCTGGATCTTTTCATTCAGCAGAGCATTTGAAGTATATTCTCCAAGACGCAGCCAAGTTCTTAACTGAAAGTTTGGCCTGTAAATGTGCTGTTATTGTCTGAGCTTAATAAAGTCCTGCCACTGTTTATGCATATTAAATGTTCCACGCACACATTTTGCATTCAAGATTATACCAGTGATTCCACGTGTACTTGAGATATGGCGACTGTATTATTGCAATAACACAGAGAATCCCTTGCTATCATCACACCAATGGTGATGTGTGTTATTACCGCCATAAACACCAGAGTGCCTGTTCAAGTGCATTAAGGAAGCGATAGAGTGGCGCAAGCAACAAGTGAGGTTATTACAATATTTTCTTGTAAAAAGCAAAAGCTTCGTAGGCACTGAAAACCCACAGAAGCTCATGTTAATATTTAAAAAAGGTTAGCTGTTATCAGAGTCGCTGGGATGTGGCTGTAGTCTACAACAAGGTCTGATTTCTGCTGAATCCTTACTTAAAAAAACAGACTTTGATGTACCAACCAGTGGGGACTAAAGAAGCACGTTCTAATCAAATAAGATGGAGTATTACTATGTTTGTTTAAAGTCGCCCAAAGGACCTTAATAATTCATGCAAGATAGTCAGTGGAAAAAAAAACCACTTTCCAGCTTTGGTAAACTCATTATCCTCTGAACCAACAACGCTGATGTATTTGTGTTGTAAAGCTCTAGTGTTTGAATCAATACTGTATGCTTAGTTTGCGATATACAAATATATTTACGCAATGATCACCTGGTGTCCCTGTCACCGTGATCAGTGTTTAAAAGCTACACTCAACAGTCACACATACATCGCCACATTGCGGAGACACACAAGCCAGCAGCATTGGGAAGGTATAGTGACCTACATAGCTATACTGTATACCTCAAAGTCCTTGAAAACGTTTTCAAAAATGTAAGGGGTGAGCAAGAGCGGGCGAGAGGAAAGCACCGAGGACAGATAACAGCAGAGTAGGCTAGGCAATATATATTGAGATGAGAGCCCGGCAGAAAACAGAAGTAGAGGTGTGATCGTGTGTTAGTGTGTAGTCCACAGAGAGATGCAGTATATTGAATAAGGACTCTTTGAAAAGGAAACGTACTCCGACAGAGTTAATCTGCTCTGTATCTGTATTCTTCTGCCATGCTCTGCGCTCTCATCCTCTCCTCTCATTACCTCTGTTAATCTGTCTCTGCTCAAACCATCCCGCCCTCCGTCCCTCTTTCTCCCCTTTCTTCTTCTTCTTCTTTTTTTTTTACCTTACAGGCATCCCAGACACTTTCATTTCCATTTCACACACAGCGATTTTATCTTTTATCACTTTTCATCATATTTTGGTGAGACATTTGTTTGTCTGGGGCTTTATTAGTTTAGATGGACTAAATTTAAGCGTCTTTGTAATGTTATCTTTGGCCTTCCGGGGAGCAGAGTTATGGTGTAATATTTTTACACAAGTTTTATTCATTTTATATATATATATTTTTTTAATTAGAGTGCAGTTTTTAGTTCGTTTCCAGGCTGTTTGCTCATTTCACTGTAATTACTTCAGTAGTCTACAATCATTATGCTTTTTTGCATATTTAACATATTTTAGTAAACGAGCTTCTTTTTTTTGAGTAAACAGCTGAGCATTGTTAGCAGATGCTGTGTCCTGGCATTTGGGAGCTCCCATTACACTTTGAAAAATTAAGGAAGTGAAAGCTAGTTAGCCTAGATTGCTAAAATTAGCAGTGATTCCCATTAGACTTTACACTCTGTGGCAAAAACACTTATGTCAAGGGCTGCTTCACTGCAGAAAATTAGAGTGAAATAAATTAGACTGTATTTTTTTTTTTTTACCAAGTAAGTGTGCAGAACAAGTTACATACCAGAAAGTATTTGCTGATTTTCTAGCTGATACAAATTTCAGTTTGACCCCTAAGTCGCCTTTCGGTCACTGTGGGATCATCAGTACTTTTATACTTCTGTTTGTTTCTTACGATTTCTGCAGATCCATTTTTATATTGTCTGGTCTTCCTAAGCAGGATATACTATATATAATCTTTCACACATATTGGCCTAAGAGAGACTTTTATTAGCACATTGCCGTGAACTGAGGAGTGAAAGCACGCAGCCAGCAGCTATTAACTTTGTCTGGCTGTATTCACGAGCAGGTCCTCCCTTGAAACGTCTCCTCTAAACGTCTCTCTGTCCTCAGAGAGGCCACCATTACATCCATCTGTGGATACACTGCATCAGCACACACACACATCCATCTTTAAACATGCTGCATCAGCATGGAGACATGACACAACAACACCAGAGCCAAAATATATACAAGGGCATTCAGGAATAGCCTCGCAGCTCATGGAAACTTCCTTCTTTCACCTTTTGGCACCCTTCATTTTTCAACTTGTGATCTTTCTGTGCGTATTTCTCTACAAATATGTGTGTCATTCTTCCTGCATTGCGTATGCGTACTTCTGCATGTGTTTTCTTAACAAACTGGAGGGTCCTGGACATTTAGAAAGTCTGAAGGTAATATCAGGATATCTGCGTGCTGAGTCGTGATGTCCCATTGCTATTGCTGCTCCTGCTGCTAGTGCTGTTGTGGATAGAATATCTAATCAGTTATGGCGCGATCCATTCGTGTTAGCCTGTCTCGACTCCCCCCATCCCCGTCCCCCGTCTCACCAAACTAACTCGTCGTCTTTCTCCGCGTGTGCTGATCGCTGTCCCTCCTCCTCCTCCACCACCTCCCCTTTTTTGACCTCACCTCTCTCTATCTTCGGGCTCCTTTCAAAGCTCTCCGTTCGTAATTCTTTCAGGTTAATGTAATAAAACAAACATTTAAATTAGACTGCAGACAAGTAAGGTGTACGGGGGTGGAGGGTGAAGTAAATGGAGAGTGGAAGCAACAGAACATTAATTCACCCCAGGACAGAGAGTCATCTGCCAACTTGTTTTCCTGCTTCTGTTGATTGGCTGCACCGTAATTCTGCCTACCCCCGTCTCTGCTCCATCTCCGCTTCTCTCTATCCGTCACTGACCCCGCACTCTTCATCCGATCGCACCAGTGCGGGCATCGTGCAGTAGCTCTTCTGAAGTGTAATCATTCACTTTCAGGTTCCAACACATAAACACACAAACTGACATGAGCAACAAAGACTTACTCTCGCCCGCAGACACCCACTCACGCAATGACACAAGCACACTCGCTGATCTCAGTAAAGCACAAAGGGTCCTGAAAAATAATTATATTCACCTCAGGTAGGTGATCACGATAGAGTGGCTTTGGTGCCTGGTTAATGATATTGCAGGCTAGAGCAGGCAGGAAACCGGAGGATGGGCATGTCTCACGCTGTTGTGTCATTGGACATTTTTGAAGCGATTATGTCGTCACGGAAGCCACGGCAGGATAGCTCGCAAATCACAACGCGTTGGAACAGAGAAATTAGAATCATGGATGATCAAAGTGGAAACAAAGGCAGACGTGTTGTACGGGCAGTCTGCAGCACTGCTTCCAATAAGAGGCTGATAGTTGTGGTGTTGTGTGAAACCAAATTGGATTGAAATGAATGTCTCCACACGACAAACTATTGTGTCTTTGAAAATTGTTTTTCATCTACAGTACCGTGCAATTTCTAGGACAATGAGAAATAGGTGCAGTGATCGAAACGAACTACTTTTAGCTGCTCCCTGGTCACATGAAACATGTAAAAACACAGATTAAGACATAGTATATAAGGCAAAAACAGAGGTTATACAATTTTAACAAGTCAATATTTGGTGTGAACAGTTTTATTCTCCAGTGTGTAGTAGAGGTGGGAATCACCATACATCCCACGATACGATATTATCACAATACTTAACGCACGATACGATATTATTGCAATTTTTAAAAATATTTTGCGATATTCAGATTCTGTACATAAAGGTAAACTTTATCAATATTCATTTTCTCTAATATCAAAGTCTCGCACTCAGTCTTTCTCTCATTTCAGTTTTATTGTTGACAAACTGAACGGTTTGTATTACAGTCTAGTCCAACTTAACTGAATCAACCATCTGGTACAATTACAGCTATTCTGAACTATGCAGTTTATGAAAACTATGCAGCCCCTTCAGCAACTGAAGAGTTTGAAAGTAAATTAAAACAAAATATAATTTTACATTAAATAAAAAAGTTTTAAACTTAATTAAAATAAAACATGTCTTAAATTTAGTTTATTGCTGCCAAAAAAAAAGTTAAGCACATTTGGAAGGAATGTCAGGATTCTTGCTCAGAAAAAGGAGCTGATCAACATGCTCTGAAGTCAGAGCATGTTCCAGTCCACAAAAACTTTTTTTGTAACAAAATATCACGATACTACACAGTATCGATTTTTTCCCCCACCCCTACTGTGTAGTAGTTAACACATTTGTTTAGCAAGAGAAAGGTCTCCGCTTCGATTTTAGCTGGAGACACACATGCCCCTTGTGGTTGGGTCAGGAAGGGCATCTGGCATAAAAACTGAAATCAAACATGCAGAGCTACCTGCTGTGGTGTCCCCTTGTGGCAAGCAAGCAGTTGAAAGCAGCTTAGACTTCAACGCATCCTGAACCCTTTTAGCAACGCTTTCTCATTTTCCAGGCTTCTTGAAGGACATTCAAAACTCCTCTTTGGATGTTGGCTGCCTTTTATTTCATTCTAGGGTCAAGATGACCCCACAGTGCTTCAATAATGTTGAGGTTCTGGGGAGGCCAATCCCTAACTCGTAGTGTTCCCTTTTATGTTTTTCTATCATGGTTTGCAAACATGCATGCATGGCATTATGTTTGGGATCGTTGTCATTATTAACATTTTACTTCTAAACAGCTGGTGTTGACTCTGAGCCCATACTGTTGCTGTCTTATTGTTACGCTTAGGGAGTATAGACTCAGCGCATTTGATTACAGGATGAAAACAAAACAGTGTCTTTGCTAATTAGGCGAATTGCTAAAAACTTCAAAGCCTCGCTGAAAGACAAGAAATGCATTTGTGTAAGCAAACCTCGGATCCTAACAATCAGTATTGATATCAAAAAAATAACTTATAAAAACAACACATGCATTACTCATTACAAAGGTATTTTTTGATTGTTATTCATATTATTATTATTTTCACAAACATTTGACAAAAAACGAATGGTTAACATCCTTAATGTGAAGACATATTAAATTAGAAATGGTTAAGCCTGATATTTTGAAGGGATTTACTGACCAGCTACGCTCGGTGACTACTCTTAGCAGAACCAAACCTTAGCTGCGCTCTCTGTACAACCTTCAGTTCTGAAATACAACAAGGACTTTTAAACACAACATTTACATTAAACAGCGTAGATATTAATTAGGGTTTTAATTTTTCACCTTCTAAAAAGGTCAACTAAGCAACACATTTGACAAATAACTAAATTATTGGTATAAGAACTGAACGGCAAGATACAAGAGGTATGAAAAACTGCCTCTAAAGTTTCCTAACTCCCGAGCATCCTATGAAAAATGTTTGCAGATATCCAGTTTCTTAGCCATGAAGTCCAGCCGGATTAATGCAAGTAAGAAAAAATATTTACAGCAGCTGCATGCGCATTTTGCTGAACATGTTAAACATACTTCTGTGTTAGATTTGTAATTTGTTTAAGTGCTACGATCGCGTATTCCTGCCAAATGACCTCCATTCCCAATGGAGTGCAGTAAACAAGATTCAGCTGAGTATGATTACCGTCTTTGGCGTCTGTCTTTGGCGTATTTGTCGTTTTGTTTTTTGGGGGTTTTTTTGCCTCGCAATTATAAACATGCATTCATGAATTTACTCATTGCCCTGATCTCTCCTTCCTTTAATTAGAAAATAATCAGAGTTGGATGAGCGCTTCATTAAATCTCATCCTTGAGAGCCGTCAGCCACAAACACAGGAGTGGGATATTCATCACGCTTGTGAAAAGAACTCGGATTCCTCCCCTCACTTTGTTTTCTTTGCTCGGAGATAGAGTGTCGGTTGGGAGGACAGCGTCAGCAGACTTAGAGGAGTGACCAAGCGATCAAGTCAGAGAAACAAAGGGTTTTAATGGAAGGGAATGAAGAGGGTGGGAGGGAAGTACAGAAAGTGAAAGAGTAGGGAAAAGAGGAGGAGAAAATGTCAGTGAGAGAGAGATCTTTAGAGAAGTGCTAATTAACAGAAACCACACTGTTTATCAGCACTTTGTCGCCATGCAGTATTGATCCTTCATGACCATTATGGAGCGGATGTTTGACTGCTTTCAGCACGGCTCTTCGCTCTTTTTCTTCCTACAAAAACCCACCCGGAAACATGCAACTCATGCAAACCTGAGCAAATGAACACATGAAATGAAATAAAACGAGTAAACAATGACAAATAAAACCAGGTGAGATGACGCAATGAGACGGTGTCATTTGCAGAAAATGTCTGCATCGCCAGTTGCATCATCGTGACATAAAACACACCGAGAGTGTAATCCCCGCAAAGACACGGATGAGACACGAGGGTGGCGTCAGAAAGGAAAAGAGACTGTGTAGCAACGAAATAAAGTGAAAGACAGTGAAAGAGTGATGGACGGAAATCAAATTATGTCACATGGACAATGATGGACAGGTCGAGAAAAGGGAAGTGCGGGAAGATGGTGTGCAGATGGAAGGAAAGTAATAACAGAGAAAGGGAGTGCGGAAGTGAACGGGAGTGGTGCCAGTCGGCTCTTCGGCATGTGCAATATTGAAGAATGTCTCTAATATCCCTTTATTGTTATAGTGCATGTTGCAGGGCTTGCTGTTAGACATTGTGATTCTTCAGGAGGCTTTAACTGGATTACATCGGTATCAGGCTCAGCCATCAGAAGGGCTACAGCAGCTGTGTTGTGTTGGGTCTGCCGACAGCTTGCTGTCTGTCACCGCAGTGTCTACCACCGCAGCTTCCCTGCTGGTATTTTAAGTCTAGCCTGCACTACATGTCCTCACAAATATTTGATGTGAATGACATCTAGAGTGCAGTCAGATCCTTATTTTCTCAAGCAAGCTTTTTCATCTAAGCTCCTGTATACATTCTGTTCACTTTTAGCCCGAATTTGTTCATACTTTTTTCTTTCTAATTGGCTTTGTTGATGGACAACATTACGTTTTGCGACTGCAGCGGGATACAATACATGGCAGTGGCACCTCTGACAAGACGAGTCCATTGTGAAAGAGGCTTAGAGAAGGTGATCAGCGCGTCCCCGCTCTTTGCTGAAGTGGTACAAGCCGACTTTGATCAATGTGGATCGATGTGGATGAGTGTGCAGCCGGAAGGCGCTATGTGAAGACGGAAGGGGGTGATGGCCCTTTGCTCTGCTGTGCACAGTATGTGTGGGAGAGAATTAAGACACATTGTGTCATGCTTTTCTACACGATATATCACCCCAACACAATACATCCTTAACCCGTGACTCCATCTCAGTCTTTGTTTCTATTCTTTCTGCCCGTCTTTTACTTTTGCTCCCTTTTGGCTCTTTACAGGAAAAAGACACTCTGTGCTGAATCCTTTCCTGTAGAGAAGACAAGATTCTGAGGGAGGAAAGACGCCTATTTATCAGTTTTTTAAACAATTCTTACTTTTGTTCTGAGTGTTCTTGGGTAGTGCACATGGGAAACTTCATCATGAAACCATCATGGAAATAGAAGGAATATACTGAATAGCTAATTCCTTTTTACTGTTGTGCTTATTTTCTTTTTCTTTTCCCCCAACAATGCCAAAACTCGTCATGTATCCCAAAGGCTTCAGTTTAAGGATTTCCAGCTCTGCAGTTGTTGATGATACAAAGGATTACATGCTGTATTACTGTTGTTTCCTTTGTACTTCCCTTCTATTATTAATAGAATCTTTGGAGAAAAGCATTTGGCTACGCTCCTCGAGTGTGTGTGCTTTAAGAACGCCCGTGCATCATTTTGTGTGTGCTTGCAGTGGGTGTATCATCACTCTGTGGAGTAATGAATGCTAATCCTCTCTTATCTGCTTTAACCTCAAGGCAATGACACTAGCTGCTGATGCCAGTACAGTGACACCCTTTGTTGAAGGAGTATGTGTGAGCGTGAACGAAGATGTGCCACACATGGATGTAAGAAGAGATGTCTCTACTAGCATTTGACAACTTGCCCTCAGTTTTTCACACTCTGAAGCTTCAGGTTGTGGTCTTGTGATTATCTGCCATGTCCCCCATGACTCATCAGAGGAGCTGAATAAAACATTCCAGCCAGCTGACTTTACTGCATCTGATCTTGACTCATAAAAAAAGAACAGTCATTTGATATTAAGGCCTTCTTCAGGTCATTATGCAGAGAAGGCATCGAACTGTTCTTCTTGCTCTCCAGCGACCAGGTCAAATGCAGTTTTCACTGGCTGAGAGC
This sequence comes from Neolamprologus multifasciatus, assembly GCF_963576455.1. Lineage (NCBI taxonomy): Eukaryota > Metazoa > Chordata > Actinopteri > Cichliformes > Cichlidae > Neolamprologus > Neolamprologus multifasciatus. The sequence goes on from NC_140452.1 coordinate 6,463,068, forward strand.
GGCGCTCTCTGTTGCCCGTCTCCTGTTGCCAACAGCATCTTTTGTTTTCACTTCGGAGCCACTTTACGTAGCTGCTAAAGATCACAGCACAAACCAAAGGCTGCTGCCATTCTTTGTCAGCAAGCATCTTTTGTTCCTTTACAAGGACAACTCCATCTTTTTTAGAGTCATAAGCAAACAATTAAAAAAAAACTCTTTAGCCCACCTCTTAATGAACACTTAATGACAATAAGTGTAAAGCAATTTAAGCAGAGTGAAAATTGATGGAGAGCAAGATATGAGAAGAGGGGGAAGGTTTAGATGAAGAAAATCCAAAAAAAGAACAGAGGTCTGTCCCCAGCAGCCAGTGACGCCCATACAGTATAACTGCAGAACGAGCGTTACAGCGATGGGCAGGAAATAATTAGGACTAAAAGCTGTTGGGTCCTGTCTGCCTGTTCAACAGTCTTCCATTAAGCCTGTTTTAATGGGTCTGCTCTTTGCCTGCCTTTTTGACAGAGTGAATGGGAGATAAAACTGAATTAGACTAAACTTTAAAGATTGTGAATAGGGAACGCTCAGACAGAGAGTGAAGGAGAGATAAAGGCCGAGAGAAAAAGATGAACGGATAGAGGATGGAGGAAGAGGGTTAATTGAAAGAGAAATAGAGAAGAAGGGCCAGATCTCAGGGGCTGTGGGGTGGTCTCTCTCGCCTCTCTCTGCATTGCTGTCTGTATGTGTGTATATGTGTTTGAAAATGTGTGTATTTGTCTGTCCGAGGGGAGATAGCGTTGTAGACTAAATGAGAACAAAGCTAATTAGGGACTTTGCCTTACCCAACTCGACAATGACGTTCCCGCTGGAGCCAAGATAACACTTCCCACCTATAATGCAGCCGAGAGGGTCAGACGCCACAGAGACTTTTTTTTATTTGAACGTTTTCATCCCGCATTTTAAAGCAGATTCTTTATATATATATATATATATATATATATATCTTTATATATATATATATATATATATATATAAAGATATATATATATCTTTATATATATATATATCTTTATATATATATATATATATCTTTATATATATATATATATATATATATATATATATATATATATATATATATATATATATATATATATATATATATATCTTTATATATATAAAGATATATATATATATATATATATATATATATATATATATATCTTTATATATATATATATATATATATATATAAAGATATATATATATCTTTATATATATATATATATATATATATATATATATATATATATATATATATAAAGATATATATATATATATATATATATATATATATATCTTTTTATATATATATATATATATATATATATATATATATATATATATATAAAGATATATATATATATATATATATATATATATATATATATATCTTTTTATATATATATATATATATATATATATATATATATATCTTTTTATATATATATATATATATATATATATAAAGATATATATATATATATATATATCGTCCGATAACGATATATATATCACAAAAATGTAACATTTTCTGTAAATTCTGTGAATCTCGGGCAGCTCGACTTGCGGGAAGTGTTTCCAGCTGGGCGTCGTGTTTTAACTGATGCATGAAACGATACATTTTTAGACATAGGTTGTAATGGCCGCCGTTTTCTTTGTGAGTATTTATTACACGGCGTGCTGCGGGGAAAAGCCTGTTCTGTTTGAGTGTAAGGTTCATCTTTTAGCACCTGACGGCTCTTTTTTGCTTCTCATCCGTAAATACTCTGATCTTTCACGTGATTCAGTTTATTTTGAAAAGTCTCAACAGGATCTTGAGCTTTATTGTGAAAGGTTTACGTGGAAATAACAACAACAAATAAAAACAAGCGCTTGTCTGTAGTGTGGTTATATTAAATATAAGAGAAAGAGAGAACTTTAAGAAATGAATATAGCCACTACAGTGACCATCAAAACGATGAAAAAATATTAAACAGTTTATTTTGCGACACCACGAAACAAACGATAGCGTAAAATGAAACGATAGACGTTTTTATATCGTCATCCGATGTATATCGTTATATCGAACAGCCCTATAAGCAAGTGAAAAATAAAATGAAGAAGTCTGAGCTGTGTGACTTTAGTAAAAGGAGCATAGTGAGCAAAGATGAAAAAAGGCTCTGCTGCTGACGCTTCATTTAATCCTTTTTTTTATTTCTTGGGTGCTAATGCTGACTTTTTTTTAACCATGCTCGTGTTCACTTTCAGACCGGTCAGCAGCAGATACAGAAGGTATGCCTTATCCTCATTTGCCCGGCCTCAAGGGAGTCTAATGATTACATGGTATACACTCTCTGAACCAATTCCAGTGCACTCCTTTAGTTGTCGGGTGGCCCACTGTGAAATAAGTCAGCACTGGTGGTAAAATTGCAATGCCACTGTAATTCCTCAGACGTTTCTGTCCACTTCATGTGATTTCAGCAAGTGCCTGTTTCTTGATCATCTGTTTGGAGACTTTCGTTCATTTCCTCACAGCAAAATGGAAAGAATTTCAAAATCTGTCCTGCATGGGATCTGTTTTTTTTTTTTCATGATTAAATCCAGACAATCTTAACAAAAAAATCCTAATTCTAGGCTTTTATCATTATTTTTTGATATTTTGATTGATGTGATTTAGCCTGTGTATTCAGAGCAAATAAAAGAAGCACTGGGATTTGTGAGCTCTCTCTGTATCTTACTTTGAAAAAGGACTGATTAATGCAGAGCATAATATTAATTTTAAAAAAGGAGAATGATAGCCAGTAATAAATGAATCAAAATGTCAAATGCTCTTTTGACATGAGCTACTTGAGTTAGATATGTCCGTCGTGTATGGTAATAGATCACAAACTCAGAGCAGTTCAGCTCAGCAGCAGCAGAGTGTTGTCATTAGCCACGGGGGCTAATGATTTTGCCCTGCCATTAACTTCCTGCACTAATGATTTTGTACCAACGTCCACCCAAAACATGCTAACACTCTGTGTGCTATTGGGCGATGTAATCGGTGTTTTGGCTAATTGAGCACTGCAGCTAACAGCTTTCCTCGGATTCTACGTCAGCCGTGACGTTCGGCGGTATTCGTCCGCTGTTATGTTCCATTACTAGTTTCTACCAGGTGTGTTGCGTCACCTCGTCTATCATTGTCTGTGATTCTTTTGTCCACACGTCTATCTTTGTCGTTGTCTCAACGGCTTATCCCTCTGCCCACTTAAATGAGATTTTAAGGTCATTAACTGATCCAGGCTAATATACTAATGCACCTGGGGTGTTCCAGATTTAATAAATGATTGGATCGAGACAATGAGGCTTATATAGCCGGCTGGTATTAGCTATGGAACAGGGAGAGGTGGAAAAAGGGAAGGCAATGAAAACAGGATGTTTTTTTGTCTCCGAAAAACATGTTTGTCATCGGGTTTACCTCATAACATACTGCCTGATTTGCCAGTGGTTTGCAGCTGAACTGTATTGCTTAATAAAAATTCTGTTTTAGAGTGTGTACGTGTGTCTGTGTGTGTGATGTGTATGTGTGCGCGTACTAACAACATCGGCTTGTCTGGCAGCACTCTGAGTCCTCAGACAGGCTGTTCTTTGTACCGTATCTGATGTCATATTTTGTCTGACGTATGCTTGCCAACAGGAACCTTTGGTCAGTAAAGCACATGCCCCAGAGTGCGTGTCTGCGTGTGAGCTTGTGTATTCTCACCACAGCCCTCAACCAGACGGCACTTTCTTGATTGATGCTTGTCTTTGGCAGCAGGAGGGAAAGGCGGTTCCACCGAGAGAGAATTAATAATGCAAAGGGACTTGGAACGGTGGCCGTCCAGACTTAAGCTCTACAGTTGTCACACTGGTCACGGTGTTCACGGTGCAGCCGTGGTTTGAGGGGAGCTCGGGCACACCGAGAGGAGAGACAGAGTGAAAATGCGGAAAAGATCAGAGGCTGTTGGATTATGTGTGGTTAAGTTGGAATGAGTCGTTCTGGATGGGTAGATTAAAAGATCATTCAGAATCAGTGTGTGATTACGGCAGTGAACGCGCAGAAGGACTTTGTGGAAAGCAATGTGCCATTCAGCCCTTTGGAGGATATACTGTAGATACATGCCAACAAAGGCACAGCCGAAATCACTTGCACAGACCACTTTGATTAATATTAATATGAAAAGCACACTCTGCATCTGTGTCTCTGTCTGTCTCACTCCCTTTTGCTTTTCTGTAGCTCTCTCTGACTGTCTGCCTTCTACTTCTTCTGTTCTTGTCTTTGCCTCTGTTGCCAATCTCTGAGAGGAGTTCTGCCACAGGTTTTATTCACTGGAATTCCTCAGGCACATCTTTCAGAGAGCTGTCAAAGCACCACAGGCAACAAGTAAGACCGACATTGCGAGTTTCAGATCACAGTGCCTCAAAACATTCACATGTACGCAAAAATAGTGATTTGATGACTTCGTAAACATGTGGGTCAGTGTCTTGACCCTTGATCCCTTTATGTACATTACATTACATTACAATACATTTTAAGTTCTATTAAATTATATTTATATAGTGCCAAATCACAACAGCAGTTGCCTCAAGACACGTTATATTTGAAGGTAAAACCTCTACAATAAAATGATCAAATGATTCACTTTGAGCAAACACTTGGCAACAAAGGGGACAAAAATCTCCCTTTTAACCCTTTAAAGCCGGTCGGAGCGGGCACGCTCTGTTTTGCGTAACTACTTTTAAATCCCGGTAGCTCTGCAACCACGTAAGCTAGCGCAATATTTTTTTTTGCATATGAAACCGGAGGAGTTGTACTTACATCTTATGCCATCAGCTTGTCCTCGGTCACAGTTTCCTTCCACATATAGCTTTGCAAAAACTGCATAAAAAGCGCTTGCAGCAACAAAAACATAATATTCCAGAAACACGCTTTGCCGATCCGATCAGCTGTTCGTAACACTTCCTACGTTCATCAGCGTGAACTATCGCATGTCCGCCATGACCTGCCTGAAACCGGAAGTGACGTCATTTTTGCGTAAATGTAGTTTTTTTACCATCAGGGCCTCATGAGCCTGTACTGGTGTTTTTCAAAGGTATGTTTGACTTTATGACTTTCTGTGTCGTTTCTGGGATGCTTAGGACTCATATTGCACTGCTGGAAATAGTTTATTTGGATGCATATGCTGCTTTTTTGCAAATTTGCATTATAATATTTATTTTTGTTTTTCCTGCAGTATATAAAAATTGGTGTATTTCAAAAATAAAACTATGAAGGCACTCAAAATAAATTTCCTGTGGTGGGAAACTATTTTGTGCAACTTTTTTGTATTTACAGTTTTGAGGGATAAGCCTCTTAAATTTCTCTAACTAGAAATATATGTTAAAAAAACAAAAACGATTTTCAATTTTTTTGTAGTTTATTGCACTTTTTTGCAATTTATGTAATTACTATGCACTTAATGCAGACATATTATTAAAATCTGGGCTATAATGGTTGTATTGATGTATAGCAACTAGGTAGGTCTTAAAGGGTTAACAGGAAGAAATCTCAGAACCAGGGGATGATGACAAAAAATACACTTACATTTGATGATAAAATAAAGCAGCAGTTAAAAAAACATATTGACAGTAATTACTGCTATGGAATAGTAGTATTAATACCACAACAACAACAACAACTACAGCAGTAATAGTTTATATAATTCCTGAAATTAAATTGTTTTATTCCTTCTTATAAATACATGACATACTTAGGAAAAAACAAAAAGCAGATAATTACCAATTCTGTGCCCCACAAGTCACAACCAAGGGTCTCCTTAAGATTAAAGATTTCAAAATAAAATCTTTTTATATCCACTCACTTATCTATCACTGCATGCTGACACAAATTGATATGTTAATCTTTGTACCGGCTTCAGTCACAGAATTGTAACAACGGTGTGCAATAAACTTGTGATCTTGAAATGGCTTGAAATGGCCATGTTAAAGTGAGGGACCTGGTCTATGACGACTCACAGTCATGTGCCGTTTTCAGAGAGACTTTGGTACGTCAAGACGGTGATAAAACAATAGACTGACTGTCTCTGTTGCTCTGAAACTACATAGGTACTTGGCAGCCATGCTATTATATAGGAATGTAACCAGAACTTAAACACCTTGCATTTAAATGAATTAAGTCCGCTGTTGGAAAGAGACTCATCACAGACGAGTTTTGCTCATCTGGGCAGATTGATTGGAATCTGGTAACAATTTGTTGTATTTATTAAGTTAGCAAGCAATTTAGTAAGCAATTATTTGTAAACATTTTCCAATCTGTGTGAGAGGAACTGCAGTTTCTACAAGGATTGCGACTGCACCTTGCGACCGAAGGTGGTTGACCAGTCGTCGAGGATGTTGCACTCTCGACCATAACTCAAATTTTCTGGGTTAAACTCACAATCTGGAAATCAATCAGTTTATCTACTGACTTATAACTTATTATTACTTAGGACTTATTGCCTCTGTGGGTTTCAGAAACTCTCAGTGTAGCTGTCGAACATCTTGGCCAAGACTTCCTTGTTACTTACTGTGGCGGAGCTGCAGGGGAGGTTTGGTACTGTGAGCTCAAGGGGCAGTGTCAGGGAGGTTCGAGGGACAGGTGTGCATGATAAAGCTAATGAGATTTCTCCCCTTTATATAGTGAAGCTGAAGACCAGCTGGAAAGTTGGTACTGGGTGCCGAACCAGAATAACCTGCATGTGTGGAACTATAATAAACACGGGAGAAATCTGGTTTAATGAGGCTAAGGGGATTTTTAAGAACAGATTGCTCTATTCTCCATACACCTTAATAGTGAAAAGTGATTTCCTGTCTTTAAAGTGCCATTTAACTATTCTTTGCTGCAATTAAATATTGGGAAGGTAAATTGGTTCAAGTGTTAGAATCTGGATTTGAGGAATAGTTACCTCCATTATTAGGAGAGTAAACCAAACATGTGAAACTTGCTTAATTCTTAAGAAGAAAGAATGGGGCAGGGAGTTGCAGAGAACTGGACCTGAAGACAGAAATAGACAAAAATAAGATGAGAGGAGAAGAAGATGGAACAGTAGGGGGAGTGCTTGAGAGACAGATGCTAGTAGTCTGTTAGCATATTAACGTCTCCATGGAGGACAGGCAGACAGGTGAAAAGGCACAAGAGAGAAGCCAAAACATTAACATCACAGACAATGATTGGCAAGGACCTCGGGCTCATGCATGGCATTGTTCGGAGAACAACAACGCTGCTATAGATAATGGCCCTGCTGGTGAAAATAGAGGGGGATGAATATATCAGGGTGCTGACCTTTCTGAATGTAGCCAATAAATGATAATTCAGATTCTGTCTTTATCAGGGTCCACGTAATTTGCTGATATTGTTCATCTTCGAGAAAGAAAATACCTTTTTTTCAAAAACATAACCTAAGAATTTTGTCCATGTTATTTTGAAAATAACACTGTTTGACTACAGTGAACGATTGAGTGGTGCCAGTTAAACTGCCAACATGAGATCATCTACATTCTTGCTCGTCATAGAAAAGCACTTCCACCACCTGTTTACCAGAAGCTAAAACTTTTTCTTCTTTAAAAACCTTTACAAAAGTTTCTTATTCTTGAAGTAATCATTTTGCAGCTTATTCCCAGTATGGCTTGTTAAAATGTGTAAGTGCTTAAAACCTTTTGAGCTTTGACCACTGAAAACCGATGCAGGGAACCCCGCTGAAAAAGAGCTTACATAAATTACAGCCCTCAGATAGAGCTGTAATTTATGTAATTGAGGGGCCGCTTTGTCACAGTTGATTGCACACACACACACACACACACACACGGCTGGATCTGACATGCTTGAGTCCAGAGGGAATGTACCCTGAAAATCAAAAGACATTAACCAATTAACACAGATCAATAGTTTACAGCCACATAGGGATGAACCGGGAGGGATGACTTGGAGCATTGTCAATATGTGCCTTTGGGCCAATGGTCAGGCTGGGAATGCTATTCCTCACAGCTTTTAGCCAATCAAAATGCTGGATGAAGTCTTGACATTCTGCTGCTCTCCAATGCAAAGTACCTTTCGTGCTGTTGCTAGGCAGAATAAATGGGAGAGAGGCAGAGACAGAGCAAGACCAGGAAGTGAAAGGAGGAGAAAGAAGAGAGGTGTTAAGCATAAAGCCAGAGTGGGAGAGTGTATGTGTTAGGCTGTGAAGGAAGGTGTCATAGTAGGCCACAGTGAGCAGCAGGTAATCTCACTGAGATAAGCAGTCGCATGACAGCCAACCTTTAATTCCCCATGGGAGGGGACACTGTGGAGTTGTCGCAGGGCTGGTTTCCCAGTCCCCCTGAAAAAAGATTTACATAAAGCAGTAATGGGAATAGATGGATTGAGGATGCATTTTGATGAGGTGGTTGAGGCACAAGAAGAAGAAGAAGAGAGAGAGAAGCTGACAAAGGCAAGGAGTAGTACAAATGCTGCACACATACATGAATATACACACAGATCACAGCAGTACGTCGGCACTTGCGCTGCTCTGTATTCATGATGAGGAGAGCAAATATCAGCACGGGGCTCAGGATGTATGGGGATTGATGTGAAAGGGAGAGAATGAGGGAGAAAGGGGGAGTGAAAGAGAGGTGGAGATATCTAAGATATTACACCTAGCCAGGGGAGTGTTCAGTGGAGCAGGCATTATGAGAGTGTAAATTACATTCTCTCCTCCCTTTGGGCTGCTGGCTGCAGGATGAATATAAGCACCCACAGCAGTGAGTCCGCACAGACGCAGACCACAGTCTCTAGCATAGTAGCATAATACAGCATTAGATTGCCATAATGTGTTTATGTTTCGTGTCACCGGAGTCTCCAATCACGTATCGATCCTACATCAGTTCTCCCGCCTCATCTTTACTGAAATTATGTCCGATATTGACACATGGCTCATTTGTTCGAATTGAGTGGAGATCAATGGTGATTCACAGGGCTTTTTAAAACATCGAGCATCAAGTTGAACAGCTTCTTAGGTGGTAGGATGGAGGAGACTGGGGAGCTTTTGCTAATTTAGATTCCCAAAACAAATTTTCTTTGGGGTTAGACCAACAATGCCGAATCAATTCAACGCAATTGCTTTTACTTTTAAAATTAGACTTAATTTAAAGATGTCATTTCAGCATTGAAGAAATTATGATCACAAAGTTCGTGATTTTGATCAAATAATAAACAAATGAAACCAAAAAAAGAATAATTTCCAGACAATGAAGTGTTCCTTTTATCACAGGCACACGGCAACATTGTGTTTGTTGAATGTTTGCTTTGTGTGAAGCAATCTCTTAGAAAGAGCAGATAGACAGTTAATCCTCTTTATCTCTGCTCTTGGAGCTAATTTGTCTCCCAGTGGGACCTTGAGAAAATAGAGAAGGTGGTAAGCCCACATCTTCTGCAGAACTGATTGGTCTGCTTTATGGCAAAAAGAGTGGCAGGCCCAGATGTCAAGGATGTGAGGTCGGCGCCGGTTAAATAGGAGGGAAGCGACTTAATTCAAGGCTCATTACGTCTATACATTAGGCTGTGGTTAAAGGGAACAGGACTCTAATCCACCACTTCCCATGTGTCTTTCTTCCCCACCCCCCTCCCTTGATTTTGCCCTCCTTGTCTCCTCCTTCCTCTTCGTCTCTCATCCCATCAGGGCCGCTGTTCCAGAGAGAACTGTAAGTACCTGCATCCTCCTCCTCACCTAAAGACCCAGCTGGAGATCAATGGAAGAAACAACCTCATCCAACAGAAAAACATGGCCATGCTGGCCCAGCAGATGCAGCTCGCTAACGCCATGATGCCCGGCACACAGCTACAACCAGTGGTGAGTAGTCGCTCACCAGACAGTTTATTAGGTACACCTGTTCAACTGCCCGTTAACAAAAATGTCTAATCAGCCAATCACATAGCATCAACTGAGTGCATTTTGGCATGTAGACATGGTCAAAAGTCAGTTTTCCATCAGTACCTACTCAGATCGACTTGGCACGGTTCGCCACGTTTTCAGGGTTTTCCATTAGGTCATGGTACCTCTTTTAGTACCTGCTCGCCTGGGGTTCCAAGTGATCCGAGCAGGCACCAAAATGTGATGTCGTTAGACTGCATGCCACAAAATGGTTCGTCAGTGAGTCACGAAATTTAAACCACCATTTTTAAACAAGGCAATGAGGAAAATATGTCTACAAAGAACAACGCCGTGGTCACAGACCGAGCAGTAGGTATATTCTTGTCCACCTTTCTACACCTCTCTACAAACCCTGGAGGTTTGTAGAGACTGCTCTGAAAAATGTCCACTGAGCAGCAAAATGCCTTGTTGATGCCTGAGGTCGGAGGAGAATGGACAGACTTCTTTGAGCCGATAGGAATCCAGCAGTAACTCCACTAACCACTTGCTACAGCCAAAGTATGCAGAAGAGCTTCTCTGAATGCACAACCTTTTGAACCTTGAAGTAGATGGGGTACTGCTTCAAGGTTCAAGTTTTTCCAATCTTGTGGGCAACAGAAGATTGGAAAAACTTTGCCCAGTGCGATGAATCTCAATATCTAGCGTGACCTTCAGGTAGTAAGGTCAGAATTTGGCAAAAACAACAAGAAAGCATAGATCCATTATGCCTTCTATCAACCTTTCAAGCTGCCAGTGGTGGTGGTTTAATGATGTAGCGAATAATTTCTTGGCGCCCCATCATACTAACTGAGCATCATTTAAATACCACAGCCTACCTGAATATATCTTTTTATGAGCACAGTGTACCCACCTTCTGATGCCCGCTTTAAACAGACTACAGTGCCACGTCACAAAGCTCAGACTCATCTCGTTTCTTGAACATGCCAGTGAGTCCACAGTACTCCAATGGGCTCCAGTCACAAGATCTTAATCCAACAAAGCACTTTTCAAAACAGTCTCTGAGCAAGACCTTGTTGAATTAAAGATGTTTTAAAGGCAAAATGGGGCCTAAAGCTATTAATAATTATGTACCTAATAAAGTGGCAATTAACTGCACATTGCATATAAAAAATTCTATTCAAATACACGTCCAAAAAACTAATAACCACTCTATAGCCATCCATTTTTAATATGCAAGTTGGTCTGATTTGCTGGACCTTGTCAGTGGACAGAGTACTTACGGTTACTTACCTATTAATATAACGGTTTGAACATTCTGGGCTTAATTATGGATAATTATTACAATAAATATCCATACCAATGACCATATGTCTAAAATGTTCTGTTTTCAACAGGTAAAAAATATTTAACTGCAAAATGTTAATTGAATTTAGTCATTTATAGCAGCGGTTCTCAAATGTTGCTTGATATCGGAAAAATACTCACAATTATATCAGGGTTTAAAAAAGGATAGAAGCTAGATTTTAGTGAATTAAAGGCCAGCACAAACTCTTGTTTAAATTTTCCTAAAAAGTTATATCCATTGGACTTAGCTTGACTCCATTTTTTCCTTTGGTTCAAGTTATTGTCAAGATATTGTAGACGAGACAAGACGAAGATGTGTAAGATGCAAAATCTACAAATATAGTATAATTTAGATGTGTGTTCAGTAACTATGTGACTGAGTGTGCAAATAAGCATATTTTTCCCAGATACAGTTTGTAGTGGATTCGTGTAAATTTTTTTTGTTTTTGAGTCTTTTGATGAGTATTGTAAGGTGTTTTGTGTTTGTCAGTCCTTTGGTGGTAATGAGTCGAGGGCTCTGTTTGGCCCATATCCATTTAGATGGATTTTATGTCCACTAGTCTGGGTCAAAATGGTGGTTTTAGTGAATTTTGAAACTGTGTAACTGTAACATTTGATGTCAGTGTGAATTTATTTATGGGACAGTAGTGACAGCGGAGACCTGACACTGTCACGAGAGCTGCATTCCCACTAGGGCTGGGTATCGTCACTGATTTCTAGAATCGATTCAATTCCGATTCACAAGGTCCCGAATGGATTCGATCCACGATTCGATTCAATTCGATTTGAATCTGGGAAATTTTGACAGTCAGAAATATTATAATTCACATCAGTACATTTACATATTTTTGTATCTATAAAAAGGAAGCTGACACACGCAAGACTTTATCAAAGGTGTGAGCGTCACAGCAGATGCCTTTGTGTCAAAGTAGCTGAAGATAAAACACAGAAACACATGAAGGTGATTTTTCCTGTTCTGGGATTTTATAAAAATATTCTGCAGTACATCAAAAACGAAAGAAAACCATTAATCAACACATGAACGTTACCTCTGACGTTACAGCGGTTTTATCAGAGACACGGCGTTTTGAATATTGCATAATTTTAAAAAGTTTAAATTTGTTCAGTATTGAACGGCAGAAATTAGGTTTTCTAAAAAACGTCGGCAGACAGCGCTGTAAACAACGGTAGACTTGTGCATAACAAGCAAGCGAATAATGAAGAAAACAGACAGACAGTGAGAGACAGAGAGAGAGAGAGAGAGCTGTGCATCGTGGTGGAAGCAAAACAGTAAAAGTCAGAGTGAATTCATGACGATGTTTATGTGAAGCGTAGTTTGGATCTTCTTTTGCTGCTGGTTCGGTCAGTATTGTTTGGAGAGACATCAAACTAACAGCTTTATGATCAGCGCAAAAAGGGCGTAAACACACAGCGCGGACCCGCGCTTTCAGCCCCGACCGTGTCCGTGCCGTCAGCTGAGAAAGTCACATCTCACTGATTCTGATCCGTCGGCGGGTCCGCGCTGTGTGTTTACGTCTTTGTGCAGAATCCGTGTTCCTGCTCTCATTTACTGTCTTAGCTGTTTGGTGGTTGTTGAAATTTTGTGAGATTTCACCAGAGATTCTGGCATTTCGGGCAAAATAAATTTATATTAAAAAATAGATGCAGGATTTTAATGAATTGATTTCACGTTATCCAAGCCAGAATCGATTTTAATCGATAAAACGATTATAAAAACCCAACCCTAGTTCCCACCATATTTGCCCAGGTTCCTGTAGAGGGCCCGAAATGTAACATCAGCACCGCTGCCCTCTGAAAACCATTATTTCCTGTGGTTTGTACCATGCATGAATGGTTTGGCAAGGTGCGATGCAAACATGCTGTCTCGGAAGCTTCTGCATTGACATGACCAGTAGAAACAAAGAATGATGGGAAGCAGACACACACTATATGAAGACAGTGAGCAGGCACAAAAAAAATCACACAGTACAGATTTGGCACAGCAGCCAGCCAAAACTTTGGCTCGATCGAGTGTCAGTGCAGCACATACTGCTTACCACTCTACAGATCTTAACAAATTTATTAGACGACTTGTCATTAAAACAACAAAAAAACACAAATATTTCAGAAAGCTGTCTTGTTTTATTGGTATTTATTGAACAGCTAACAAACTGAATTCACATTTTAGACCCAAATAGTCGGCACACTGGACTTCTCTCTGAGAAGTCAGAAATGAATCAAGCATAACATACATTTTTATTTGTCCAGCAAGTAAATAATTGAAATGTTGCATCTTAATCTCAATTAATGACATTCTAGTTATTTTTTCAACTCTTTTGTAAAACATTACATTTGAAAATTTACGGATAACAGCAGCAATTATATTTTAACATTAGGAGCTTAGTTTTGATTAGCTGATGTTTACTGGTGGAATAATCACTACAGAAACAATGATAGCAGTGATTTTGGTAATTATGCTGTGTAATTAAGATCATCTGTGACACACACTTCATACTGGGTGTTCTGATAATTTGTTAAGCACTGTATGTGAAATAGCACAAGATTGATCAGACATGACGCTCATAAGGACCAGAATCCATGCCACTTCAGTGAGTATAGGAAAAACAGTCATACACAAAGTTTCCTACCACTGCTGCGAACGCACAGACTAATTTGCGATAAGCAATTTTGTGTGCTTTGTCATCTAACGGTTTATTATTGCTAAATTAACATTCATAATTATACTTGGTAATTTCCTAGGATTTGCTTAATGACAACAATAAAGACAGTGTTTATAGGTTTAGTGGTTATATAATAAATCCCAGCAGTTCCAGAATGTTCTTGCCAGTTTCACATTCAATAAAACAAATACATTCCAAATAGGACTATATTACAAAGGTATGAAGTATAAACAGTGTGTAAGGGTTGATAAAAACGTTTTTTTTCCTGATTTTAAACCCCCCTAAAAATAATATTTGTAGCATTTGTAAACCGATCATAAGGGCAATCATATGATCAGCACTCGGGCCGATCATAGGACTGCCGGTGGGTTGGGTTGTTTGTCTGTTTAGTGTTCTTTAAATGAACTTGAAAAACTTTTGTTGTGGAAGTTTTCCACTTAAATAAAGCCTGCAGACGAGCGGTGAGCGGTAGCTAACATTCTTTAACCCAAGCACACAAAGAACAGACAAACAAGCTTGTGGAGCCCCTGTATGACCGCGGGACAGACGGTCAGCAGAGTCTCTCTGAGCCTAGCATGGCTCTCAGTTAAATACCTTCTCCAGGAACAAAGGCAGTACACAGCTGTTTCACACCTTAAGGTTCACACTCCCTTGCTACCTCCCAGAGTCCTCGAAGAGACAAAAGACTGGTCCTCTGGAGTTCCTGTTTCCCCCAACATCCTTACTACACCCCCTACCATTTGTCTTAAGTATGAGTGTCAGACATGTTAATACAATAAAATAATGTGATTGATACCTAGGTAAAAGAAATTCCTATACACATGAAAGCCATGAAAAACAGTTCTGTGACTGAGTTTGAAAAAAATGTTTAGCTTAAAGAAAATTGACAGAATTAGTTAATTTGATAAAAGTTTATTCTTACTTTTCCTTTTGTTTGTACATTGCATAATATAGGAAACTAAAAAACTAGTAACTGCTTTACAAAACTAGTATGTGTACCTTTATTTTGGTCATTTATGTTTAGCAAATCAGAATGGATTAAATAGGCAGTTGGGTTAGGTTCTAACTATGGATGGATGGATGGATGGATGGATGGATAGCCAGTCCTGGTTTAAGGCAATGAAGGGAATTATTTTAAATGATTAGCAGCACATCCATAAAGCCGTATAACATACACACACAACAAACTGAATTAAGATGTTGCTCTATGTATGTGCAGCATGCTCCAAGGATGTTCAAGGTGATAGCCACAGCCCCGTTCAGCCAAATGAATCCTTCCGTGACCGATCCAGAGACCTTACAGAAACAATGAGAACTGCCAGTCAGGCTTGAAGTAATTCCTCTGTCATCTCCACTGTCCCTTTATGTTCAAGTGAGAGCACTGGAGTGAATTTGTCTAACACTATTCAAAGGAGTTCAAAAGATGCTGTGTGCTTTGACGCACATCTGCAAGTGCACACTTAGCTGATGGCTTATCAACCCTATCTAGAAAAGAGAGGCTGAGTTGAGAGCCCCATTGGGAGGGATGGGGTTTAAAGAAGCATAGATCTCCCTGGAATTGCAAAGCCTTCCTTTCTGTTTATGTCATGGGGTGAGAGAAAGCAAGACGAGAGAAGAAGCAGAAAGACAAGCTGACAAAGAAGGACACAGCAGAAGAAGAAAGGGAGAAGGGAATGCAGCCGAAATAGATAAATGGGCAGGGTAAGACAGGTAGGTAAAGTGAAGGAGATAGGATGACAGCAGTGAGGAGAGATGGCTTTAGACCTCCACTACAAAGAAAAGTCAAGAAAATAGAGCATGTTCTGTGCACAGGGATCAAAGGGTAAAACCGGGTACTTACCTTTCTAGGAATCAGACTTTATTCTTCCTAACCTCACCGTGTGTTTGTAGCTCAGTCTCCTTCTTCCACCCTTAGTATCTCTACCACATTTTATTTCCCCCTTTTTTTTCTTTTATCTGCAGCTATCCATCCTTCCTCAGTGTATGTAGGTAACCTACTTTGATTTCATGCATTGGACCATGAACACAGTGAAGTGGTTAGGGTCTGTCACAGCTGGTTGTCACTCACTCACAGTAGGAAAGGACCTGTTTAGTACAGATCCTCTTTGAAAATAAAATAAGTCAAAGCATGAAGCCACAATCCAATGACATTCCAGTGGTTGGCTGTAATTGGCCACATCTTTGTGTTTAAATATTTAGGAGCTGAAGTTATGGCTCATGTGGCAAAGTGTTTGCACTACAACAAAGAAAGGTCAAACTAGGTCAGTGCGTCTGACGTACAAATCTTAGAATATTCAAATCTGAATTTAAGCTTGTTTAAAAAGAGTTTCAATATGTATTGAATATCTTTATATAGTATGTTTCTTAGTCCATTATAACCAGTTCAGTGGCTAATTGGTTAAACCATAATTTAGATAAATAAAGTTGTGCAATGACTGTCACGTCGCATTTTACCGTCATGATCATTATAATTGTAGCGGGGACTTTTCAGCAAAACTTAACTTTAGGTTTTCCACCGTTATGCAAAAAACAACAACAGCAAACATGCCCCAGAAAAAGAGAGGATAACACATTTTACTGGGAATAGTGAAAACAAATACTGCTGAACCGTAATTAAGCCCTGTATGCAATTATAGATGTTTCTGTTATAACGTTTTTGTTAATTAATGCGAATATTCATTTTCATATCGACACCGAAACTTCGACGTGTTCCAAAAAAGGCCTATTAGTAAGCGTTCAAACTCTTTGCAAGATGATATCACTGCATAGTTAAAACCCCATGACCGCAAATGTTTTAGGTGACATCATGCTTATTCCATCCAAACCCCAAGCTGCAAATATCTCAAACTGATATCTGAGCACCTGGAGTGAGACACATCTGCTTTTCCAGAGCACCTTATGATCGCAAACAACTCTTCAGACATTCCAGAGGGCAGTGCCGAAAGAATTATTTCTGATTTTCTGAGTCATCGATGAGCAGTGAGGAGGTTTTAGGAAGAATGTATCAGTACAGCCTTGGCTGCCGCTCCTCTATTACTCACTGTGTCCTGTTGGCAGGGGCTCAAAAGACAATCCTTAGACTGGGGCTGAGGTCAGGATCAGGCAGGGAAAACTTTGCAGTGCATACTCCTCTCTGTGTCAAACTCCAGTGCAACGCATACAGGCAGTACTTTATCTTACAGTGAAGCCTCTATCCCCACTCACATGCTCACATCAGTACTGCTAACTGTCTAATATCTGGGGTATGAAGCATGTGATTGCATCTGATCAATGGAAGAAGGTGACACCACATACTGACGCTTGCTCTGGGCGTTAGTGCAAATGAAAGACAAGCAGCCATGTTCCTTTTCCTCAGATGTTAATTATCTGTTTTTGCATCTTTCCTTCCACATCCACAATCAGAGTTCCTATTTTTTGCTTTGCTACTGATAATCTTCTATTTCTGCCTCATGTGCTGCATATCCACGAGGCGTAATATTTATATGAGGAAGAAACAATGTGATTATATACAGAGATGGGCAGTAACGCGTTACTTGTAATGCGTTACTGTAATCTGATTACTTTTTTCATGTAACGAGTAAAGTAAGGGATTACTATTGCAAAAACGGTAATTAGATTACCGTTACTTTCCCGTAGGAACGCTGCGTTACTGCGTTACTAAAACCGTGACAACAGCTGTGCGCAGATCAACAATGGATCATATATGGAGTGCGGAGAGAGTATGAGCGTGCAGCGTTTAAAGCGTGGAAGTACTGACCTTACTTTGAGTTTGATTCCATAAAAAGTGACAAAAACATTAGTGTCCGCTGTGCGTGGGAAGAAAACTTATTTTTAAAGCGAAAAAACCCCTAAACTTCCAAGCTACCACCGAGTAGCTACGACGCAATGGGAAATTCACAGAGAAGCTGTCATATCCTTCCACTGACCGCTGCGGCACACCTGCACCAGGGTAAACCTCCGCCTACTCTACTCCTGCTTTACAGGTGAAAATAGAGCAACAGGACCGCTAGTCTTTGACTTTATTTATTTTCTGCTGTGTTTTACTTGCATCTATTTGAAAGAGTGAGTGTAGCACAAAAAAATATTTTATTTTATGTGCTGGAATGTGTAGAAAATAAGTTTAAATGTTAAACAAATTTCTTCCAGTCAGAGAATGTTGCATATAATTACATTTTTGCTTGATGCTTAAAGTTAAAAGATTAAAACTAACAAAACAAGTTTTAAAAAGAGACTTTTCCATTTGATTACATTTTGTATGATGGATTATGTAGAAAAAGTAGAATTGGGCTGAAAGATCTATCGCTTTATCACCTATTCAGGGTGTAAAGCGTGTTTTAAAAAAGTAACTAAGTAATTAATTTTGAAAATAAGTAATCAGTAAAGTAACGGGATTACTTTTTTGGGGAAGTAATCGGTAATTAGTTACTGATTACTTTTTTCAAGTAACTTGACCAACACTGATTATATATGTAGCATCTTTATACATAGACTGTGAGAAATCATTGTGGATCAACTTTGACCAACTCTCTTATTTTGCATGTGCTCTCAGCCCATGTTTTCAGTCACACCCAGCCTTGCAACCAACGCCAATGCCGCTGCAGCAGCGGCTGCTGCATTTAACCCCTACCTTGGCCCTGTGTCGCCCGGCCTGATGCCCGCTGACATCTTGCCCAGTGCCCCCGTACTGGTCACCAGCAACCCCAGCGTTCCCATACCTGCTGCTGCTGCCGCCGCCGCTGCTGCACAGAAACTCATGAGGACAGACAGACTGGAGGTGAGGAGGAACACAAACATTTACACACATTCGCAAGAAAAAGTGGGGGAAAAATATATGTAAGCACATCGGGAGGATTTGCATAATTTTTTGTGATTCCTTTGACGCTCGCAGATTATAAAAAACGATTGGGAGAAATACCTTTTTCACACCTTTCTAACAGAAGCTGTCTGTTCAATATTAACGGTGTTGTTTGTACGTCTGTGTATCTACACCGTTCCTGTTATACTAACTACATGCCATTACCAAGACAGAGTTATTTCTCAGACTTAAGCAAGAGAATGAGATGTTAATGAAAGCATCCACAAACATTACCATTGCTGACTGTATCGATACGAAGGGGATAACTTTGTCCGGCACAAGCTCGGGTTATAATGTACATATGTCATTTTCAGAAAAATCTTTACTTCTTCTCGGAAAGCAATTAGTTCTTTGAAACCTGATGAGCGCCCCTCCTCCAGCTGCGTTCAGATAATCATTAATTGGACAGTAAGTCAATCTCATCCATTATGTAGCCCCACCCGAGAAACAGTGGCAGCGGAATAATGGGGAAATCGTTGGAGGCAGGCAGGAGGCGTGCAAGAATGCAGGAAGGTTACATTTAAGATGTAATGTTGGGTAGCTGGGTAATTAATGGGGGCGAGGCTGAGTAAGTCTTTGGACCAAGTGAATGAATCGACAACATGCAGAGCGACAGAACAGGTCGCTGACAGGAAAGAGAGATGGAGGCGGAAGATAGGAAATCAATTTGTAGACCTGTTGTGGTCATCAGGGGAGGGGTTGGAGCAGGCAGAGACAGAGATACCAGAAACAAAGCAAAGGCCGCTGACTGAATTTTATGGAGGCGTTAGTACAAGTCATGCTGTACAGGTTAAGGATAAGTGGAGGCAAGACGCCGCGAGCAGGAGAGCATGCGCCTCTCGATTCAGACAAAGGATTAAAACGATTTGTCCTGCAAAAGATCGATAGCAAAAGAATATGAACTATTTATCAGCCAAATCAGAAATACTCTCCTCATTCCACTGTTTTGCTTTTAGATAGAGAGGCCTGTTGGTCAACGGCATCTGCGGTGGTCAGGCTGCGGGAGAGGTAGTGAGTCTGCATGTGTGGGTGAAGCTTTTTGATGAGGAGATTTCATATCCTAGTTTCTTAATTTGAAAGGAACTAGGTTTGCTAAAAATATCTTAGAGAAAGGGGCCAGTCATATTTCAGTTTCCAGTGTGTGTCGTTCAAAGTAAACATAGCTGGAATTCTGTGGAGCGACACACATACATACCGCTCAGTTGATGTGTTACGGACTGTTTCCTTTAGGCTGTGAGAAATTCCAATTTTAGAAGACAATGCCCCAGACAGTTTTCCTTGAGAAAATATGCTCCAGAAGTCTTGCTGTCTGTTCCTTACATACGGTATGCTGCAACATGTCATCATGCATGAAGTCATATGTTGGTCACCTGCAACCATGGTGATGCAAGTGGCTCAGGGGGATAGTTAGACATCTGGTCCCGAGAACATCAAATCCTATCATTCCGTCCTCTCCTGTTTCTTTTTCCCTATGACAGCCTACATACACCTCATCACCAAAGGCTCTCACTTTCTCCTCCATCTCCATCCTCGTCTTTTTACTCTATATTCGTCAACCACGCTTACATTTCCCTTCTCTTGAAGTTTCCTCCCTCCCTCACCCGCCTCTACAACATCTGCCTGACAACAAGGCAGTCTCTCGTTTAAAAAAAAATAAGACAAGTAACAGTAGTTACTGGTTAGCAGTGGTGGGGCGGTGTGCACGTGTAGGCATACATATCTGAGAAAGGGAGAGGTGCCCACGAGAAACAAGGGACAGGCAAAGAGAGAAACGCCATCACTCACAGCAGTCAGTGAACGTAGATGATGAGCTGTCAGGACTGGAGACAGAGCAGTTTGCAGATAACGGTGCTGGTGGCCTTTTGTCTGGCAGCCGGTCCACCACAAATCAAATCCTTTATGCACGCAGACAGGGAGACTGGTAAACAGACTTAGTAAATGGCTTGTTCCATCACAGTAACTGATAGATCGATACAACGCACCATGAAATTGCATTTCTTTTGGCGGAGGATTGCATCTCGAATCCAGTTCAGACTCAACGGTCGGATGGAGCGCCGAGAGCAGAGATCTGAAGTTATTGCAAGGCTCTTTAAGTGCCTAAATAAAAAAAAAAAAACAGTGCTGCCTTATAATATATATACACCCACCTTTTGTGTGTGTGTGTGCGTGCGTGTGTTTGCTACCGTGTGCCAGCGGCTGACAATTACGTCAGCTACAGCCTCCCTCGAGGGTAACCAGCTTCATATTTCCCATGAGCCTCATTGAATCTGTACGTTCAGAACGAAGAAGGCATTTTCCCGATTCTTCATGCAAGTGCTGCCCCCTTCTGTCCGACTCAGGGAGAACAAAAACAGTTCTCGTTTAAATAATGGATGAATGCGGTGTGATTAACGAGTCTGTAAACGTTGGTTAGGATCTGTTCTGCTTATCCATCAACATTAATGGCCGAACCCATCATTAAGATCGGTTACCTTGTCTGATACCATGTGAAATGACGGAGCAGATTGATTGCTTTATCACGTGGACTCACCAGTAACTTTGTAACTTATGTGTGTAACTGTGTGTTAGGTTTGTGATCAAATCCTTACCATTGCCCCAGGTATGCCGGGAATATCAGAGGGGTAACTGCACGCGTGGGGAGAACGACTGTCGCTTTGCCCATCCTGCAGATAGCACCATGATCGACACCAACGACAACACAGTCACCGTGTGTATGGACTACATAAAGGGCCGCTGCTCGAGGGAGAAGTGCAAGTACTTTCACCCTCCGGCTCACCTGCAGGCCAAAATCAAAGCCGCCCAACACCAAGTCAACCAAGCTGCAGCTGCTGCAGCCATGGTAGGTATCTGTTTACGTTACACCTCCAAAAGCAAATCAAACTGAGAAACATTCATGTATTACAATCTCACAACCTGCTGTTAGCACTTAAAGCTAAATGTCATTTAATGTACATTAAAGTTTAAAATGTATAGTTTTTCCAAAAATAATTTCTTTTTTAGTTCAGAAGCATTGCACCACAAATACTCTAATCTGGAGATAATTGTCTATGTATCGACAGCGTTGCTTGAGCCAGTACATTTTACCCTGCTTTTAACCTCAACCTTTAGTCGCCGTTGTGCCTCTGCAGCTCTGACTCAGCACGCCCTAAAACGATACAGATGTAGCTTGTGTCAATGTGTGCTTTATTAGCAGCAGCAGTAATCGTGCTCGTATGTGACTGAGCCTCCCCTCGCCTGCTCCTCCTTGTTTTGCTGCTTTGTTAGTTTTTACATTTTGCTTTTTCACAATCGATAGATGTGTAACATTTTTTGCTGAGAAGACAATTGCGTAGACTGCGGCATATTTTGGATCTTGTTTCCGCAATGCAGCGATCGGTTTCTCTAAAGAGACAGTAAAAAGGTCGTGCTCCGCCAAGTAGATAATATTGTGCATCACTGAATTCAAAAATATGGGTCAGCTTTATTTCAGTTAACCTTTCATTTCTTTATTTCGATTGATTCAGCACAATTTGAGCAGGCCTGCCATTTATCATGTCCAATCTCATCTTTTCCAAATAAAATGTAGTAACTTCCTGGGATATAAAATGACAATTAGTATGAATATAATGGCAAAATGATAATTATTACGACAGTGTATCTATAGAATTAGACTAAATTATTGTTCTCTTTTTTTCTTTTCTTACAAATAGCCAGACCTGTGACGCTTTTTCAAAGTCTTCATTGAGTATTTAGTTGTGACACATGAAACAATCTCAAACAGAGAACACAGCATCGCATTCGCAGGGGGATGACACGATTCAATACAATTTTATTTATATAGCGCCAGAACACAACAAGCACCTCCAGGTGTTTTATAGCTTTATATTGTAATATATAATATCTTTCTATAATATTAGAAAGAAAACTCCAACGATCAGACAACCCTGCATGAGCAAGCACTCGGCGACAGTGGGAAGGAAAAAATCCTTTTGAACAGGAAGAACCCTGCAGCAGAAGCAGCATCTGGGGCAGCCATCTGCTATGATCGGCTGGGGGCGATGGGACAGAGACAGGACAAAGGATTTAGTAATAAAACATTTTAAAATGTATCTACAATTTCATAATCAGTGTATGTGATACAAAAGTTTTGTTCGGATTGGCCCACCTGTTAAAGAGGAGATAGGATACATACATGTACCCTAGGATCATTATAGTAAGAATTTAGGAACAAACACATCTGAAGATGTCAGTGATTTTTTTTATGGTTTATTCAAATCATGTGAATGAAACAGAAAACACAGGAAGAGGAGAATCACACAAGTCGTTTAAGACCCTTAAAACGGGCCTAGGACCAAGAGTCATGTGCCACTTTGGGAAATTAGTTTCAGTACAGTTGCCATAGTCCAGCCACCACAGGCTTTAAGAAAGCAGTGCATCTGGAGCAGAGGGCAGAATCACATTAGATAATATTTATAGTCTGTTTCAAATGAATGTATTTGATCAAAGCTCATTCATTGGCTAATAATCTTTTCTGGACCATAGCATAGAATTTTCGTATTCATGAAAATCAAAACTTTCTTCTGACAGCAAAGTTTGCCAAGGGCTGTAATTCTTTTCAGTAACCCTAAAGCCATTAATGTGCATGCACAAGTCTTGTAATTGTTGTATATTGCATTCCAATGATTTGTTTTTGTTTGTTTGTTTGTTTTTTTGTTTGTTTTTTTTTCCTCACCAACCCACACTGCACTGCTGCCCCCATGACGCACCTTCGCTTGCTGGTTTTTGTTAATGCGCTTGAACCCCATTGGCCCATTGCCATCATGTGCTCGCTGCCTGCTAATTAAGACTCAGTCGGCTGTCAAATCACTGAAGCGACCCCTCGACGCAACTTTTGATCTGGTACTATGACCTTTCACCTTTTAGCTTGGCATGCAGCTGTGGTGTGATAGATATAGTTTGAAGCTGTGTTTAACTAACTGAATGAGAAAGCACTTAAGGGTGATGAACTGATTGTAACCTTTGGTTTGACGTTTTAAGATTAAAAACAGATTCCAATCAACATCAATGAAGAATAAGGACAGTGGCTCAAAACTGGAAATGCACTACATTTTCCAATGTCAGTTCATCACCTTAAGTGAATCTCAAAAAACACTTCACTGGAAGCATGGAAATGCAAACGTTTATTGTGGTATAAGCTATGGTAGTCTTTGCATGTGTTGGTCATTTCCCATACTGCATGTGTAACTGGTAAAGAGATGTCATGACAGTCTTAACATGGCGTATAGTTTACTATTATCATGGAGCTGACAACTTTCCCTAACTACATCATTTCCATTGGTGGTCCAACAATCTGTGCTTCAGCTTATATTAAGCAGCTGCTAAGTTCTCTTTACGGAAAATTCGAGTTCTCAGCCAGCAAAATATTGACTGTATCTACTGTAATATTCTAAAATCGTGTAAAAAGGTTCATGACAATATCTTGAGGACTTTTATGCTTGTCGTAAGATATATGTCACACTATTTTTTGTCAGCTAGCACCTCTGTCCGCCTGCTCTGACAGAAGTAATGTAGTCCACTGCTTGCTTGCCAATATATTTGATCGCTGTTTTGACGGGCAATTTAATCTTCTAATGAATTTCTTTCTTCTCTCTGTCCTGAATGTCACTGCTACCATACTTTGATTTCCCTCACTCCCATCCTTTTGTTTTGATGTTGTCCCCTCTTCAGGGGCTCCCTCCCGTCTTGCCTCCTTTACCAAAGAGACCTGCACTTGAAAAAGCCAACGGTGCCACCACTATGTTCAATGCTGGTGTATTCCCGTACCAACAGGCCCTGGCCAACATGCAGTTTCAGCAGCAGGCTGCCTTCATACCATCAGGTAAGGTCCGAGTCTTCTTTAACTGGTGTTTGTTGCAGTTATCCTATTCACATTTCACACTCCTTTGATTATGGTTTGGTATCTGCACTGACTGGCTGAATGTGTGAAATGATGGGGGAAAAACTTGCACAGTGTTATTTGCACATATATGTACTGCATGGTCATAACTTTGGTGTCACAAGTGGGAAGAGAAATAGTCAAAAGGTTTAATTTTTTTCATTTATAAACAGGCAGGCAGTGCTAGGATGTCTTTACACCTGTATTTCTTTTCTTTTCTCTGACCCCAGTCAGTTCATGAGTTTGTAAACTTGTAGCTTTTCCCGGTGGTTTGGTTTGTTTTCACACGCGGAGAAATCCAAGTGAACCAAAGTGCTTCACTACAAAAACAACGTGAAAATATTTAGGCTGCTTATTGGCCGGATGAGTCTGGGGCTGGAGAAACAACAGTAAATACAGGAAGAAGGTGCTGCATTCTAGACTAGTGGAGAGTTTATATTCATTTCATGGTTAGTTGTTTGCCCGCACAGACTTTGGCACATTTATAGTACCTTGCCGCATTCAGAATACAAAGCACACATGGTAACGGGAACTTTTTGAGCTCAAACTTGGAACGCAGTTGGGTCGGATCATGTTCACATGAAAAACGAACTGCTCTGGAGTCCATTTGGAACCAAAGGGTCTCGGGGCGATTGTTTTACACCTGAGTCCAATTACTGTTTTCACATCTGCCCAAATGATCGCACTGAGGGAAAAAACCAACCAGAGTTTAAATGACCTAAGCACTGCATGTGTGAAAACACCCTTAGTAATACACATAAACCATGCTCAAAAGATCATCCTAATAAACAGGAAGCAGTAATTTTGAATAAGATGCAACTGAGATAAATAAATCAAAGTTTTTATTTATTTAAATATTTATTAAAATGTTCATTAAGTTGAACATTTGATGTTACATTTACATGGGGAATATACATTTAATTAAATTGGTCACAAATCAACATTTTGGGCTCAAAATGTTTTGTGTGGTATAAAAATATTATAAGACTTTTTCATTATATGAAATACAAGGAACAGCAGGAGCAAGATATGACTTTAATTGAACTGAAATTCTGAAAAATGGGGCAAGACAATCCACGACTGCTGGAACATGAGGGGCACTTCCTCACTCTCTGCCAGTGTAAATTATACCCAAGGTGTACACTACATGTGCATGCACAAAATGCACACACACAGCTTTTTTAAATGTTCTTCTTTGGGCACTGCATAGTCATCTTTAACTGTGCCCCATATTCTCCTGTGACAGCCTAACAATAGCCTGCCATCGATTCCCATCTGTGAGACATTCAGATCCTCAGATCCTCCTATGTCCCACTCTGTTGGACTGTCAGATCACTACAGCTACACTGTTTGAGGGCTTAAAAAGCAAGCCATCCAAACCTGTCACCGTACAAACAGCTGCCATGGCCCTGACAGGAAAATTGGGGTAGTGGTAGCGTTTAATTTGCCCTTCAGTTTAATGGAGAAGTTGAACAGTAAACTGGGGTTGGCCAGCAAGTTTTGTTTCCTTTTCAGTTTTTCACACCTCTTCCCACTCAGAACTTGCATGCATAT
This sequence comes from Neolamprologus multifasciatus, assembly GCF_963576455.1. Classification (NCBI taxonomy): domain Eukaryota; kingdom Metazoa; phylum Chordata; class Actinopteri; order Cichliformes; family Cichlidae; genus Neolamprologus; species Neolamprologus multifasciatus. The sequence goes on from NC_140452.1 coordinate 6,489,333, forward strand.
GTTTTCTTAAATATGCAGAAAGTAATAATAACCAATGCTGTTATATAATAAGCTGTGGCCACTCTATGAAAGAGTTCACATGTTTACATCCAGAATGAATCCAATATTGTCTGACTTTGTAACACTTGTAATGCATTTTGCTGATTTCTTCTCCCCCCTATTCACTCCACTCCCTGTTGCAATGCATGATGGGCAGGCTCGATATTGTGCATGACACCTGCAACAAGTGTTGGTAGGTGCCAGCTTTCCTTATTGATTATCTTTGAACCCCATTGTAGTCACTGTCATTTAACTCACCACATAAAGTGAGCACAGTTGTTTTTTTTAATTTAGACTTTGAAATGTACTCAAAATGATATTCAGTGTCTTTTCAACACAGGCTATTCAAATGTAAATTGCAAATTTTGATTGTGAGCATACTTGTGTAATTTCAATTGGAAATGATGTGCTTTACTACTCTGTACTGTAGACCTTTTTGCTTCACCACAGATCTGTCTGTCACCTAATGCTTGTTGCAGTTCAAAATCCCCTGGCCCCTGCTTTGTCTAACTTACATTTCAACCTCTTTAACCTCTTGAGCACCTCATTATACTGTCTGGTTATCAATGCCAAATAAACATGAGGATTTATCAGTGGTAGCGGAAGAAAGTATAGAGATGTTGTGTGAAGTTTATGCAATCCTGATTGTACTGTAATTTTTGCAAAACCCAGTGAACTCTCTTATTCAGTTTTGAATGCTCCCCGCCAAGAAAATAACACGCTGCCACCTGATATATGCTCGTCCAAATTTCAATTAGCCGCTATTTAAATAATTTCCCTGACGTTTCGTTTCTTTTTCCACAGCAGGTTATTGTAGATATTTGTAGATAGAACGTTAAAGATCGCTAGAAAGCAGACAATAAATCTGAACCTGTTTAGATCTCATGTTTATCAGCATTCTATACACAGACATACAAATGAAGTGTCAAGCATTAAAAGCTTTAAATCTGCTCTGGTTCAACTGCCTGTGTGATCTTTCCCCCTCCAAGTACCCATGATGCACGGTGCTACCCCAGCCACTGTGTCTGCAGCCACCACATCTGCCACAAGTGTTCCCTTTGCAACAGCAACAGCCAATCAGGTTTGCTCCTCTCCTGCCTTCTTTCACAGTCTTTCACCTCTGCTATCACCTCTGACTTTTTCTCCTTTAATCGTACGATTTCAATGTGAATGAAATGAAAAATGCATGAGTGGTGCACAAGGCTCAACTTTGGTCTTTGCTAGTTATTTCTAAATATCTCAATTTGTGATTGTAGACATAATCGCTATGCTTATGCTTGTTAGCGGTTGTGGTTTTGTCCTCATTGCAGTAGACCCTTCTGTTTATTTCCCTCTGTCTTCCCATTCCCCCCTCCTCCCCTATTTGTCTTTTCTCCTCCCAATCAGATTCCAATAATATCTGCAGACCATCTGACTAGTCACAAGTATGTGACCCAGATGTAGAAGTCTCAGAACAGTATGTACTGCACCTCCAGCACCTCACACAATGCATTCGAACAATAAATCTTTTTCCTCTGAAAAAGACCTCCAAACCCCTGATGTGACAGAGTTGCAAAAGCTTTTTTTTGTTTGTTTTTTGGGGGAGTTAAGGTTCTAATCAGGAATGTTTTTTACAAAATAAAATTGTTCACTTACTTGGTAGCAGTTAGAAGAGAAGATTACGTCTCCGCTCATATTTGAAGGTTAGAGATGAAGCTGGAGTCAGGAGCTGCTTAACTTAGCTTAGAATAATCAACAGAAACACAGCAAAACAGGTAGAATTTAAAAAACTAAATGAAATATAAATAAATGTATTAAAAGCTGCCAAGTAGAGCGTTGAGTGCTTATCTGTTTACATTCCCTCTCTGCATGTTGAAATTTATACAGAAATGTTTGCCAATATTTAAAGTTGTGATTCTAAATGGTTGCTGGAAACATTAACTAGCTTGTAAGCTGCCAGCAGGTACAACATGCCAGGAATAGCAAATAAGCTTCCACACTATCAAACAGCACAAGCCAACAGAGATGAATTAATATCCTGTTTGTCTTGTATGACTTGGCCACTGTGGAAGTTTTCACAGTGATCCATCAGATTTTCTTGCGCTCCTGATTCCCCGCTGATGAGATTTACGATATGATAGTCATCATACAGCTGAACTAGATCAAATTAATTTCAGCCGCTCAGTGTTTGCATACTTTTACATATACACTTGTTTTGTTTTTAATACAGCTTTGAATATCTCAGCTCTTTAAGTGTTTTAGTAAAGTAGAACATAAACAATGTATTATAGAATTGATTGATATAACCTGTGTCGATATAAAACTCATAAAAATAGTTAATAAAATATATGAAATAATAAGATACTAATAACGTTGATGACAAATAAGTAACATCAAAAATGTCAAATATCACATCTTGTTCTAAAGCAGCTTGTGCTTCTAAGAAATATGTTCATATTGGATAATTGTGCAGCTAATGGGCTCTAATATTCAGTAACAGTGCATGAAATAGTCTGCCTCCCCTCAGAGATCTTCATTTAACCTTTTTGTTTGCCTTGATTTTCGCTAACTATAACTTTGTACATTATTGTGCAAAAGTTTTGAGCCACCTCTCATTCATTAGATTTTGTTTTCAAGGAGTTTGACACAGCTGCCGCATTTCAGTTGATCCATCATAAATGGATCTGCTGAATTGTTTTCAAGAAGCTGCTAAAAAGTAAATTTGAATTTTTGATTCAAATCACCATCAATATGCAAAGAGGAGGTCAGAAGACAAGTAAGGCAGTGAGCATCTACGGACCTCTGTAAAACAGTGTTGAGGTGTATTTCAGCCTGTGGTGTTGGAGAACATAACTGATGAAATTATCATCGTTTTGATCCACCGTGCAACACCATTCGCCTCACTTTTCAGCAGGGCAGTGATCGCAAACACACTGCAGTAACAACAGATAGAAAAACAAGTGGAACATTTTCCAGTTATTCAGTGGTTTTCCAAAGCCTGGATCACATCATTGTCCTTCAAGAATTTTGTACGACTATTCCTGAACACTACTTTGTGTTTTTATCTATTGTACAGTGTCCTTGGGGGTCTTGAAAGGCGCTTTATAAATAAAATTTATTATTATTATTATTATTATTATTATTACTTGAAGAAACTGCAAGTAAGCTTCCCTTAGAGCGTTGAAGAATAAAGGTGGTCATACCAAGTATTGACTTTCAAGGTTGTTAAAATGGTAAATTATCAGTTTTTGCCTTACATGCTGTATTTCTATATATGATTGCACATTTTTAAAAAATCAGCGCTTTATATGTATATATAAACAAATAATAAAACAAATGAGTGGTTGAAGTACAGTTTGTAATTCATAGTTACTATGGAAACGATACATTCATTTGTTTTAGACAGAAATTTTAGAAAGAAACTTTGAGGCTTATTATCAGCATTCTTGTCTGATTGAACTCTAAGTCAGCAGTAAACTCACTAGCGTTGCTTCGCCATTTTGCCGTTGCTCACAACTGACCTCCTGCACTTCATGCACGTCTTTTCAGATGGCGCTGCAGCGTGCTGGTGTCGAGTCCAAGATTAGCGGTCACCCTTCATGCTCGTAACATCAGGAGCGAAACGGAGGACCGAACTGGTTTGGAATAAATCTGCATGTTAACATAGGAGGCACAGTTTGTTAGAAGCGTTTTCATGTGTACTTCATGCACACTATTACACAACAAGAGAAAAGAACAACATCGCATCAAAGACTGCCTCGCGTTCCGTAGAGGCAACTGACCTTTATTCACCAGACACACTTTGAATGTTAACATAAGGTAAATGTGTGGAGCAGTCGCTGAACACGTCGACTGAATCGGTACGTCTGCTGACCAAGAATCATGACTTACGTTGTGCGTGTTTATTCATCGGTTGTTGGTCTTTTGTTTACACAAAGGTGCACCTTGTATTTCATTTGAGGAAAAACGAAACAAATAATCTGACTGAATCACATATGCATGCACAATGATTTTGTTAATGATTTGATTTTGTTAAACCTGATATAAGGGAAGTTACATGAGTGCACTCAGAGGCAAAATAGCAACTGAATGTCTGTGAGGTGTCTTTCAAACCTTTGTAGCCTACCTTTCTATCTCTTAAGCACATGTCTTTAATGTTGCAGGCCTCCCTGTAAAGTGCCATACATCTCAAACTACATGAATGGTATAGAAGCAGTGTTACAAAGTGTTGCAACTCAACGACTCCCTTTAATACGTCTCTTTTCTCTTTTGGACAGCATGAAGTGTCCAATGTCATAGCCCGTCATTGTCTGTGATTCCCTAAGAGCACCATCGCCCCATTGATTAGATGACCGTCCCCGGATCGTGTGCTTTGCATAAATCTTCTACTGAATGATTCGCTTTTCATTTTATTTTCTTCAACTTTGTTGTTGATGTCAGTTGTTTAGACGTGAAATGACTCGTAATCCGAGCTCTGTGCGGCCATTAAGTCCGTTGACTCTAAACGTCAGACGAGTAGACTGTGAGATCTCAGCCTGGGTGAGAGACCAAACAAGCTCTCTCAGCGATGAAACTGTTATGATGACACCACAGGGTCAGGATCAGATGATGTCCACGCTGCCGTGAGACAGAAGTCAAAATCTACAGTGCGACTGGCAAATACGCGACCTGTACGACCCGATTTGTTTTTCATTGGTATCGTTATTCATATTTTAAGACAGGTTAAAGTAAATTCAGTGTAGTGTATATAAAGTCAGACATATTTAAGAGTATTTGTTCTTATGTCTACCTAAGAACTGTTTTTCAGATAGTCAGCCAAAGTCTTTTCGTGTCACTGTTGTTAGGTGTTGTGGATAGACTAGTGGGGCTAAATTCTTAAAAATATGTAGCCCAAAGAAGGATCGAGTGTTTGGAGTAGATCTCTAGAACTCTTTATGTTATTTTATTTTTTAATATTCTGGGTGTTTTTTCAGGCATAGTCAATTGGTGGAAAGTACAGGGAAAGTGGCAAGAATATAAACGATTGTATAACTCATCCAAAGCCTTAGAATGTATTATCGGGTCAGCACAATGCAACATGCCATTTTGAACCATCCAGTTGCCTAATCCACGCCATATTAACACACAGAGAGAGCACTATGTAACTGTCACTTTTTTTGTCTGTGTTTTCTTAACTCTCTTGTGGTTTTCTTTGTTAGACAACAACAATTGTTTTATTTTTTTGTTTGGATGATTTTTTTTTTTTTATATTAGTTCAGATTTTCAGTTTGGCTTATTGTATTTATCTTTCTTATAATGAATATAAGGTACAGTGTGTGTGTTTGCGTGTTCCTCATGCACAGTTCCCTGAAATTCCATGTAATGTTAATTTTCGTATGATTACAATTGTAAACTCAATATTTTCTACGTTATGCATATTGTTGAACTGTATGCATATTGTTCATTTCGCTAGTCTTTTTTTTTTTTGTCTTCTTTGAACAAAGATGTTTTATATGAGTATCTAAAAGTAATGAAATAATAGAACGGAGAGGCCCAGGTTGTCGCTGTGGCAACCGTCGCCAATAAATGAGTAATATTTTAATGATTGTAAGGTTTGTAACTAGTCATATAAGAAAAAAAAAAGACTATTATAAAAATCTAGTTCTTAGATGTTTAGAGTAAAGATGTTATTTTCTACTGTATCCATTTCAAATAGTAACTATTGTTTTAATGTTTTTACTCTCCCTGGAAATTGGGCCATGTTGGAAAACAAGCTGCATATTTGATCACTTTTGGGGGCGTTGCTGGCGGGGTCAGGTGAACGTGGCGAGTAGGAAACTGAGTCTGAGCTCTCGTTTCTTACCCAGCCATCTGCAAACAACAAGGGTGGGGTGGGGAATCTTGAGGTGATAATGGTTGACTTTTTTGCACTTCTGTACATAGTCAAAAAAGAAAGAATCATGTATATTGAGATCTTATTTTGAATAAAAAAAATAATGTCTATCAAGACAAGGAATTTTGCTAGGATAACAAAAAAAAAAAATCTTATGAAAGGCTGAACAAAATTGCTTGCATCAAAAGGGCACCGAGTTCTCACTCTCCTACCCCTTTCAGAAAAGGCCAAGTGTTGCTCTTCTTTTTTGTCAGCAGCTTGTAGTTTGCCAGGTAACCTTCCGGAGGAGGCGTCCACTAGCCTCCAGGGTAAGGGCCTGACTGGGTTTGTCTGGTCCCCCAACCCGCCTGTACTGCACAGGTGTGTGTCATGGCCACGCCCGCCCAGGCCCAACCAATCACAACACGTCCTGTCTCTTTACTGTACTCAGAGAGGAATGCATGTTAAAGGAAATACATATACAGTTTAAAAAAAGAAATCACAACACAGTAATATTGATTAAGAAAACATTTACACAGAAAGATGTATTTACAGTATACAATATTCTATCAATGTAATGGAATAAAATATATATTAAAAAAAATATAAAAATAGAATAGTGGTTTATTTAAAAAAAAAAAAAGATTCCTGAGAATATACTCACTGAAGTTTCACCACTTGGAGAGTTAAAAATACATGCAACACAAACACCATAGCTATAAGTATGTTCTTTATGTTTATGTAAGCTGTGCTTCTAGTAGATGAAACTGACCGAACCCGATCGTAGTTCAACATCAGGTCAGAATTTAAGAATAACTGCAGAATGATATACTGCTTCGTAGTTTGGTTATTAACCAGTTAGTTTGAAATTTTGTCCTGATCACCTTAGTCATCTCTCATCTTCTACAAGCACGCATGCTTACCTTTATGATATAATGTAAACTGAACTTTTTTTGGTTTGTCGTTTGTTTTCTCTGCTTGTAGTGCTAAGATGATGTATTCTGTCTTCTGCTGCAGTTTGTTTCTGCTTGTTTTACTGTTCCGGGCCCCCTGAAAGGATGCGTCATGTTTGCATACCAGCCACCTCATCTGGAAAGCGTGTGTAGAGAAAACTACTGATTGCAACAGCCTAAAGCCATAAAATCCAATCATCTGAATGAAATATGAGAAAAATTATAAAGAGGTGGGGTGTGGTATGTTCTGGATCTCACAGGATTGTGTTTGCCTTGGTTTCTATTAATTACAGCATCAGGCAATAATTCCAGTCATGGAGGTAGTTAGTATAGCTTGTGGTGTGCTGTGCCAACACTGATGGATGTGTGGAGTTAAGAGAAAAGTACGTGACCCATTTTATTCACGGGGCCTGCATTGCTATATTTGATTCTTGCTGTTATGAATAAAAAAATGTAATAAAAATTTACAAATGAACTCAAGTAAAGGAGAATTTGTTTAAAATGTGTCGTTTCATTTGAGCTCAAGGTTGGGATGTTCTGGGTAATTTAAGGGAACACAAATTACAATACTAGAGCTCGTTTCTGTGCACAACAAGCAGCGAGCAGCTGTCCTGGCTGTGTGTAGCACAAGCGTTAAATGAAGCTTAACACAACATATTCATCTTTGTTTTTGTATTAAAGGGGATGTCAAACTTATTTTACATTGTTGGCCACATACAGGCCACTTTGACCTTTGTGAGCCACACCAGTGAAACCCCCCTTTCTGTCATTGCTAAGAAGTTTAACCGCGCACTGAAACCCTCAGTTATATCTTCAAGAAAAAATAAGCACTATTTCAACAACATGTCTCTGTTTTTCTACAGTAAACGATAAAGAAATGCTTCTATAGTAAATAGAAGAAATCTGTTAGAATGACTCTTTGGGACTGAATTGTGAGTAGTAATAATTTTCACTTTAATTTTTTTCTTTCTTTTTTGTTGAAACTAACTATAAAAAATGTTATTTAAATGTTGATCTATTGACATCAAATGACTTCAATAGTCTAGCGTATTATGATTGATCCCAGGAGTTTTTATCATTTAAAAAACTACAAAACTTACAAAAATACAGTTAAAAGTCTAAAATGTTTGTCTTTGTTCATATTTTGGGCCCGATTTGAGTTTTTGGTGGGGCGATTGTGGCCCCCGAGCCACATGTTTGACATGCTGTATTAAGCAGAATATTCAGTGTTAAACAAGTGACCTTTACATGTTTCACTGTAACACTTCATAATACTTAATTTTATTTGAAATTATTTATATTTACCCACAAATGCATAAATGTTGTTACACTAGAATTAGAGAACAAGTCTTTTTTTTCACAGGAAGCAAATAATAATACTCTAAGTAAATTTAAGTAGTTTGTTATAATCTGAAGCATTGAATAGTTTTGGGGTGATTTTGCAGTAAAACAAAAGATATTTCCCCATTTTACATAACCTTGCCTAACAGGGATTTTTTCAGGAAAGGGGACACTGCTTTCCTGTATTCTCCTTTTGAACTGTATTTTTCAACAGTGATTGTGAAAGAAAAACTCAATTGGCTCCACAGACCTGCAAATTTTTTCTCTTGTAAGTTACCTTTGCAACAGTGTTACTGTTGCATCTAATTCCACTGTGATTCCCATAACAACAGCAATGTATTTGCGACGTTTTTTTGGCTCAATGGCGCCCTCTCTCAGAAGTCGTGGCTAAAAGTGGCAGCATTAAAACATTCCTGATTCGAGAGAGGAGCGTGAGTGCGTTGTGTTTGAGGCATCTGTAATCTGCCAACCTGCCTGACAGGTAGGCCAACACATTCTGTTCGCATCCAGATAATAAAAGAGCAGTATTAAAAGGTAAACAAGTCTCACACACACACACACACACAGCGCAATGCAGTAAATTTAGTATCTGAAATGTGTAAATATTGTTTTACTGCAAAATTACCATAAATTGCACACTACTTAAAATTGCTTACACAGTACTTAAATTTACTTACAATATAATTATGTCGTTGTTTCCCGTGAAAACCTAGCTTGTTACTCTTATTCTCCCTTTATGAGGCTGTAGCATTTTATTTTCATTTACATTGTAATTGAAAATGAAATGCCTTGAAATTCTATTTCATTGCAGACAAATAAAATTTCTGCCTGCGACCTGTTTTTTTTTTTTTTAAAGACAAAGCTGTTTCCACTCTCTCTGCCAAGCTAACGCTAATGAGCTGCAGGCTTCACCTTTTAGTTAATTTAAGCGCTTCTGTTTCAGCAGTCATAGCTGACTACAACCACACAAAGGATGATGTCAAGATACATGACCACCACACAAAATCAGTAGGAATTTAATGCAGTATTGTAAACTCACATCACATGATAGGTCTTTATCGTGTACAGTTAAAGATTTTTGTCTTCAAATAAAATACGTGTAATTTTTATGTAACCCCCCCCCCTCCTCCAGCCAGCAATTCGCTACATTTATACTGTAGCATTCATTAAAATCTTGTTTTACCTCTCTATATATGATGGATCAGTTTGTCCCGCCTGCCGAAATTTCCAATTAAGATGAAAGATTTTAATTGAGATAGAGATGCAATAACCGATAGAATCTAAACGTGACTTGGCTGCAGTCTTTTAAAAAGCAAGCTATCTAATTAGAATGAGGAATTGTGTGATTTGTTGGCACAATACTTTAATTAAAGGAAGATTTTGTAAAGTCTTATGTCAGCATTTTAGTCCTTAAAATGACCCCAGAGTTCTCTAACACTGGTAATGTTTCCTCATCCCATATAATCCGAAAGGATCTTTAATCAGCCAAAACAGAAGATGTTGATGAGACAGTAAAGATCGGGATTACGCCATCTTTGCTGTCAGCAAGTTGTATTTCCAGTGCTCAGGAGCCACACGACAGACCACGTGCATGTTCACACTCAGCCGTCTTCTTCCTCTTTGTTTGTTTTTTAAATTACACACTCATAAAAATGTATAACTTCAAGTTTTCAGCAGCTTTTTGGTGTCGAGTTTTTTTTCTTTCAGAGACCCAACACGTATGCTGGACCATTATGTTGATTCAAAAGTGCGATTCAAATAACACCCACCAGATGGCACCCTCTCTTTGTGAATTAAGGCTTCTGAACAGTTTTTTTTTTTTATTAAATTAGTAATAAGTCTATATATAGACTGAAATGATTGCTTCTGACGCTGTCCCTTCCTTTGGCCATACCAATATCAAGTAAAGGAGTGCCTAATCTATTTTAGATGCCAAATCTTTTTTCTATTCAACAAAGCCTGAGCTATTATTAATAACCTATCTAAATATTTGATATGCCCACAACTAAAAGAGAAGGTAATGTAGACATCATAAATTATGGTTCTCTTAGTTGAATGGTTGTTCCATGCTAGTTTCTTTTCAGTTACTTGGAGCTGGTTGCAACTCTTGGTCAGACCGCAAGGTGGTCATACTAATTTTCAATCTTATCTTTTAGTTAATTATTTTTATGGCATCCAAACAGATCTCCATTCATCCCCAAAAAAGTGCACTTTTGAAAGTTATGACAGTTTTTAGGTTCCATAACTTTCTGTTGATGCCATTTGCTCTGAATCTTGACTAAATCAAACAGAATGACAATGAGAGATGTCAGGGAAATTACATTGTGATTAGACTGATAGAAAAATGTTGGGAAATCAACCTGTGGAACTTGTAAGATCTGGTGGGCTGCTGACCCAACGCATCAATTTCTGGGGAAATGTTGACAGCACTGAAAGGAAACTGTCAGGCGAGGGCAGATTATCTGCTTGAAACAAACAAGAAAATCATTAGAGAACATAGTCTTTTAATAAAAGACTGTTTTTTTAATAAAAGTATTTTACCTCTCTCCCTTCCTTCACTCAGTGATAAGCCTCCTTCTTTTGCCTTGTCCTCACTTTTCCTTCTCAAGTCTCTCTCTCCTTCCCCCTCCCTTCATCTCTCTGTCCAACGGCGTGTGGAGGTTTAATGAAGCAGTGCTGATCCAATAATGGCAACTTCTGTCGCCTGCTGCACAAAGTATGATATATGACCTCATGTCCTCAACACATCATGAATCTCACTTACTACTACCCCCTCAACATGTCGTCGTTTTTTTTCAATTAGGTTCCCTTTAAAACAATATATAAAGCTGAATGTGTGTGTGTGTGTGTGTGTGCATTGTTTGTGTGGATACAAGAAGACTGAAACCTCCAGACAAGTTGCCATGTGGTCAAAAAGCAGATGAGTTGCACTCTGAGCACTCAGCCATAAGTGTGCATTAAAACACAATAAATATCATTTAATGAATTTCCTCTCAGGGGAGAAAAATGTTGAGAATTGTAAGGAAAAAAAGAGTCCTTCTATTTTTAAATTATAGATACAGTGTAAAGAGCAGTGTGTTTGCTCTAGTAAGGGGTTAGAAAAGCAGTTAAAAGTGACCCAATAATGGACTAATGCTCTGACCTCATTATGAAGGCAATCATGAAAGGAATAGGAGATAGAGAAAGGGGAAGAGAGACCAATAAAGGAAGAGAGGAAAAACAAAATGCACAATGACATTAAAGGGAGCGCACGTGTTTTTCATTTAGGTCCAGAGGTAAATAATAAATCTTAGAAAACAGGCATCATAAAGGGATTTGTGGCAGGTAATTCCAAGGCTGATAGACAATGATCACAAAGACAGACAGCATAGATTATCATTGTCACCTATATTTTAACGGAATGGTTTTATTATTTGCTCTGTTGTCCGATGTCCCCACCGTCACTTGAGTGATGTCGCTGTCTCTCCCTCACTGCTGTCTGACTGCTGAGTCACTACGACTTTCACTGACTGCTACGTGGAGCACAGCTCAAATGCCCGATCTTCTCTAGGGTGTAAGTGGGATGTTGTGTGTGTGTGTCTGTCAGCATCCAGGTGTTTGTTTACAGAAATGCGCTGTGTCTGCTTACAGTAAGTGTCTGTGAATACTTTCTAGTGTTGGTGGAACAGAGAGAGTGGAAGAGTTTCCGCATGTTAAGCTAATCGCATCTCCTCCAGCAAGAAGGGAGGTATCGATCCGACCAGCTCAAGTCCATTGCAGAATCTCTGCAGCTTGTGTTTTGATATCGTGTAACTGAAGCCTGTCCAAAGATGCTGGATGCATAGCTGCAATTTAGGCCTGGCTAAAAACCTTGAACATTTTAAGCTGTAAATTAGAGTGAGATCAAACTTCTCACTTATGTGTTGATTTCAAAGCAACGTCTTGACAACTACATGATTTTGTATTCGTTTAATCTGCAGTAAAGCTATGGTGTCTTTTGATATTATAAACTATTAAATGTTGTTTCCAAAAAATTTTTATGGATCATGTCCTAGTAAATACAATAAACTATTTCCAGGCCAAGACTTAATGTTCGGAGTGTGAGTTACTTTTTGCAAATATAGGTCATAAAAAACAAAATCTTTCTCAGATTGAAATTCACCAGACGCAATCTGTTCTTTCCTCTCCATGTGGACTGTTTAACTGCAACAAATCAAAGCCAGTTTAAATGTGATTGGCCAGTAGCACTCAGGCTACAAGAGGGGACCATAAGTCTTGTAACCTTGTAAGGAAATAATCTATTCTGTCCCATAAATTGACCAAAAATTACCTGCAAATATCTTAAATCAAATATTATAGGAACCTTTTAGGGCATAGGTGTCAAACTCTGGCCCGTGGGCCAAATTTGGCCCGCAGACTAATTACATTTGGCCCGCGAAGCCATACCAAATTACTATTAGAGCTGGCCTACTGGTATTATACAGCTAATATATATATTGTTTAGTATTAAGCTTTGCTTGTTCCATATTCAGTTTTTCAGCAAAACGTGTTTGAGTCCATAAGAAAAGATTCATTCTTATATCTGGAGGAATAAATATATTTCATCATCATCATCATCATCATCATCATTATCATCAACTTTATTTATAAAGCACTTAAAAAACAACCACAGCTGACACAAAGTGCTGTACATTGGAACTGTAAAATAAAATTACATGAGATATAAATAAAAACCAAATAAAAGAAGAGTGAAATCATTAATTAAATAACTACTTCAATTAAAAGAGAAACTAAGTCTCACTGAGGTTAAAAGCCAAGGAATAAAAGTGGGTTTGAAGACGTGATTTAAAAGTGGACAGTGAAGGGGCCTCTCTAACGTGCATATTTCAATAAATATTAATGTTAGCCCGCGACTTTGTTCCTGTTTTGAATTTTGGCCCACTGTGTATTTGAGTTTGACACCCCTGTTTTAGGGAGTATGACGGGATGTTGGTCCCTCGGTAACACTATCCTCCTCTCTGGTGTTGGTACTAACAAGGTTTGAGTCTTGCTTGCTTGCTACATTTGTGCAGTGAAAAGGTTAGCAACTTTTAAGGAAGCCTTCCCTGCCAACATACTAGTCTCTGTATAACTAGTTGTCCTGCAGAGGATTCACATGGCTACATATGGGCCCCTCAAGGTGCAGCACACACATGAACTTCCCCACCCCTGCTGGACACCAGTCTGCCATACAACACCACCAACTGGAACTCAACTCTCCAAGCAAGACAAACTTCTATTGGGATTATGCTTTACCAGCTTAGCCACAAATCACAAGTTGTTGGTAAGCCTGTAACCTACTGTATCTTGCACCAGTGTGTTGAGCGTACCACCGATGGATGGAAGTCCCCTGGACTTCTCAACAGCCATCTATGCCGGGGACTAGGGGTGCAACGATACTCGTATCGATATCGAACCGTTCGATACAGTGCTTTCGGTTCGGTACGCATATGTATCGAACGATACAACATTTTTAATTTATTTTATCAACTTTCCTTCTGACGATGCTGTCTGTGTTGAGCGCTCAGTGGATCTGCGCTCGACAGTGCAGCCTAGGCGGAGTAGTCGAACACAGATTCACTGAGCGCAGGGCAAGCTAGCGAGACAGAAGCTAGGCTAGTTGCAACATGGCAAATTGAACCTCCCCCACCCTCATTCAGATCTGGCGTTTGGAACTATTTTGGTTTTCATGTGATGTATGACCCTGAAGGTAAGCGCGTCATGGACAAAAGTAAAACAGTATGTTGGATGTGCCAGCAATGCTCAATTGGTGGGAACTAGTGTGTTAGCGCAGTTAGCTCGTTAATGTGTTGACGTCTTCCAGCCCCACTCATGAGGTGATCCGCGGTAGCTCGTTAACGGAGATTTGCCGTGTTGTGACGTTAATGTCATTTCAGATTAACGCTGACAGCACTAGTGGGAACACAACCAATATGACTGCACATTTACTCCGACATCATCCTAGTGCAAAGACAAGTGGAAGCAGACAAAAACAAGCAGGCATGCTACAAACTTTACCCGAGTCATTTAGACAGCCGTTAGCACATGATTCTCCTTATGGGGACCTGATATGTTTAATATGCTGCTGAAAATATAGCCCAGGAGAAGCGTATAGTATAGCTTTTATTTTGGAAAGAGACATTTCTCCATAATAAACTCTCTTTTCCAAAGATGAGTGATTCCTCAATCAGATACAGGGCTCGCAAAATCGCTAGCCCGACGTCCTGGGGCTTTTTTCCAGTCGGGCTACCAAAATCTATCTCTGCCCTGCCCGTCGGCCTATCGTAGGAAGGAAAACTATATGTCAATGCTTTTGCATTCTTTCGGAAATGTAGCTGGGTAATTATGTCATTGGCATCGGCCACTGTCAATATGTGACATACTGAAATTGCGTTTGAATTTGCGCTTGTTTTTTGCTTTCACTTTGCAATCGCGTGAACTGTGTATAGAAAGCGACAGTACTGATTGGTGAGTGATGATAATTTGCGCACCAATTCCTCTGACATCGTCTTATCAATCGTTAGCTTACTATGCAAACATGACAAGTGAAATCTCCCGCAGCTTAAACATGTGAGAGGTTGATCGCGCAGAGAATCGCTGAGCGTTATGTGAGTGCGTGTGTAAAAGCAGCAGGATATATATTTTAGTTCTGCTGAGCCAAATAAGACAGGTCAGGGTGAAGAAGTGACAGCCAAAGAAAAGCTTACCACAAAACGGAAAAGTTATGACAAATCAGACTATAAGGAAAAAAGAAAGTGCAGCTTTATGGTTTCATGGACAAAAGAATTTCTGTGGCTGCAATATGACGAGCTAAATAACCAGGGCTGCACATAAGTGGTCCGCAGGTGCGCATTCGCTGTCAAAATAAAAACCGGCACAAGATAAGAAGTTGCAACGCGTGTTTGCATACATAAGATTTTCAGGAGGAGGACAGACATTTGTTTAGAACTCTTAAAGATGTCGAAGAAGCTCCTTTAAGCAATTACTGTGATGTTCCTCCACCTCCAAAGAAATGTCAGAAGGAGTCCGAACCACAAAAGAAGCGCGTATTCTCGGAAAAGTGGTTGCAGGAGGTGAGCTGGCTTCAAACAAATGATGAACGCACAGAGATGTGGTGCAGAATGTGCCGTGAAAATTTAATAAATGACAAATTAATAAAAAGGCATGAACATTTTTTTTGTATCGAAAAAATATCGAACCGTGACACCAAAGTATCGAACCGAACCGAACCGTGAATTTTGTGTATCGTTGCACCCCTACCGGGGACAGTAACAGACAGATGACAGCTGGCTGGAGCTAGTTATAAAGAGATGATGTGCAACCAACCCCTGCATTTCCCAGGTCAGGAGTGGGCAGCAAGCAGGAAGCGTGCTGTCCCACTGGTCCCAGGTTAGAAGCCTTGAACCAGCCTTGGATGCAAAAAAATGTGCACTGTGATACAAACTACTAGTCAAAAGTTTGGACACACCTTCTCATTTCATTTTTTTAATCTTAATTTATAAAATCCAAGCAAGAAAGTGGGCGCATCTGTCCCATTTCATAATTTATATGGCAATATAATGAGACAAAAAAACAATCAAATCAACTTTTAGGTATATAGTGTGTCCTTTAGCCGATACCGAATAGAATGTAGTTGACTGAATATTTTAGCTGTTAGATAATGTAAGAAGAAGGGGGTGCATAACAACTGGCAGAGGTTTTTGTTGACAGAATATGGGTCACACAAAGAGGGTAGTGAGGGCACAGCTGTACCCAGAGATGAACAGCCACTATTCACTTGGTGACAGGATGTCCCTCGGCATTACGTGTAGCGCACAAAGACGGGAATAAATGAGAGAGACTGAAGGTCGCAAGAGGCATGCTGTAGTATTGGCACACTGTATGATATCCCTTATTGTGAGTTAATTAGCCGGACGTTTCTCCTTGTAGAGCTGCAGTGCTATTTGGGGAAATATGAAACTGCACTTGGGAGGACCTGACGGAGAGTAAGAGCTGCACTGAGACAGACAAACCCTAATCCTAACCCCAAAAGAAAAAATCTCACAGTGATACCACAGCCCACAGGAAGAATGAGAGAAAACAAAAATCTGTTACAACAGCTGCTATGTCGGCCAAACTTCAGCTTTGTGACAGCACTGTGGACTGCTAGAGGATGAAATGAGGAGTCATGAATGAGAGGCCAGAATGGATTCAAGTCAACTCTTTCACAGTGTCACCCTCCATGCAGTCTGCAAGGGCAGAAATGGGAAAAGGTTGGTCGGGATCGCCCGTTCACAGGCTTTGAATGTAAAGACAGAACGGAAATCAGTATGCTGCTCATGTTTTCTGTGTGTATGTGTATTACCCTTAAACCATTACTCTGATTAATGGGTTTCCTCAACAGCTTCTTCTTTTCTTTTACCCCTCACTCTTTCTTATGTAGTCCGTCTGTGTGGTTCTTGTTTCGCTCATAAAGCAGCCTGTTCACTGAGGCTATCAGCACAGCGACACTTGGCACCTAAATCACAGGTGGTTTAATTAATTCACTCTGATTTAGGAAGAGTCACAAAGGCAGTTTATTGTAAGGCACATGATATGGCAGATATATGCATGCATTAGAATGCTCACTGTGTTTCATCAGGTTCAGCTTCATTTATCTACTTCTGGTTCTGCAGCTGACACTTTTCTGAATCCCAAAAATATCCAATAAAGACTTGGGATGAAAGGGATGCAACGATACCAATGTTTTCAAACCGATACAATACCGATACTTGGATCTGAGTACTTGCCGATACAGAGTACAAAAACCGATACTTCTACCACACACACACACAAATGCAATGAATTGGAAGACAGGTTTTATTTTATTCTCTGCCGATAATAAATAATATCTTAATAAAAAAAATTTCAAGTGAAAAATAAGCACTTCTGTTAAATTATTGCAGAGTCTCCACATTGTAATTTAACAAAATATCACTGAACTATTGGCACTGTCTCGAGCTTTCAGAATAATAAATAAACACTTCTGTTTGGAATAAAATAAATACAAATTAGGTTTGAGAATAAAATAAACTTTTAAATTATTGCAGAGTGTCCATATTGTAAACAAACAAACAAAATAACTTAAGTATTCGGCATTGACGAACAAACTCCTCATCTGCCCGTGAATCATCAGTCCACTGTGCCGTTAAACCAAGAACTGACATCACGCACACACTGCTTGTCTTTACCTCTTCAGAAAGTTTTGGCACCATTATCTCCCTGATTTTCCACGACCGGCATTGGCTGGTCATCCAGAGCGATAAAATGAGTCAGAGCCTCTGTTATTTTAACTGCCCGTGGATTTTCTCTTGACATTTTTCATCGCTTTTCCAAAACCTGAGTTAAAGTTGGCTGTTCCAGTCCACACTGCTGACATTTTGTTTAGCCTAGCTACAGCAGCCTCCAGTTCCTTTTTTTTTATCTGAAGCTGCCAGTCTCACTCGCCTAACCCTGTGCCTGTTTAGCGCGGGATATCCCCCTAGTGGCCAATCTAAAAAACTACAACAGAAATGACAAGCCACCCTCTGATTAATGAAATAAGTTAGTATCGGTTCATGGTATCGGTTAACTTTTACGAGTATGAGTACACACACATTTTACAGTATCCTCCCTACTCTCTGGGCTACATACAGGTCTTCTAAAAACCAGAGTTTGACGTTGTACAAGTATATACTTTCTTGCTGTGAGTGGAAAGAAAAGATTGATTGACTCTGATTCTGGGAATGTACAAATGAAGCTAGAGTGGTCCAGTGCTCTAATGGTGACATAAGCCATCATATGCTGAGCATGGCTTGGTGCAGAAATGTGACCATCTTTTTATTTTTCCCAAATCCTTAAAACCTATATGTCTTTTTACATTTTAGGAATTGAGTGCACTACTACTCTGAATTCTAGGCAGTGCATTACCTACCTTTGAGCAGAGCAAGACAAGCTGTTTCCCTAAAGCCTTGGTCAAAAAGGCATAGAGACCCCTGGCAACCACAGCTCACTCGGGAAAAATCTGTATTCCCTGACTGGTTGCTGGCTGTCGCTATTTGAAATCAGTCGCAAAAAGGGTGCCTTGGCAAAAAACCTCTTTGTGATTACTTTGGTTGCTTTGGTTGCTGCACTTGCCTATAGTTGACTTGTCTGGAAACGCTCACCATAGGCAGAAGTGAAATTGGAAAAAGTGAGATTCAAACAGGAAACATGCTGCAATCAACATGTTTCAAAATGGGCAACTTAGATTTTGAAGGCATTTTCAATTTCTGTTATACTTTTCACAGTTTCACTATTGCTCAGTCAGCAGTTGGCACATGTTTTGGTGTCCTGCAAGTATACTAGGGATGGATGATCTGATATCGTCGTGTTGGTGTTGTTCCCAGATCATCATGAAAATGTTGTTCCAGGTTCAACATTGCAAGTGACCAATCACATTATTGTGACGTTATTCTTTTGCGCACCAACCCATTCGTGCATTTATGAAATTCCAATGTTGCAAGGACAATATCAATTCTGCTTAGCGTTTATTAAAGGGTTAGGGTCAGGGTTAGGGTCCGTTGATCGGCGGACAAAGGCGGTTTCTCGCAGCTTAAGTACAGTTTTTTGTTTTACGCCGGTTTTTCCCAAAGTCGCAAAAGTATGACGTCACAACATTCTGATTGGTCACTTGCAATGTTGATCCTGGAACAACCTTTAGTATGATGATCTGGGAACAACACCAACACGAGGATATCAGATCGTGCACTAGGGACAATCATAGCAGTCTGCTAGCATTCAAGTCAATCACAAAGGGGGGGTTGCGGTACAGCACCGTATTTGCAGTCAATTCACAGAATCACATAGAAACTCCAATTTCACAGCAACTTCCAGCAACTACTCACAAGCTGGTCTTAAAGTGTCCATTTTCCCCTTGTGACCCGTGGTTGCCAAGGAGGTCTAGGTCTATATTCACTAGCTGGACCCATCCATTTTAGGTTTGACAGCGTTTTAGTAGGTAAAGGTGAATGGCTTGGACATGAGTTGAGCTGCGGTTTGGGGAAAGCCTTGAAGGGTCCCCAAACGGCTCATGTACTAAACAGAAGTGAAGGAGTTAAAGAATTGAAAAGGGGAAGGTGGGTGGGGCACATCAACGAGAATGAACAGCCGCTGTGTCCCAATTCAGGGTCTGCACGCTTGAAGTATGCATTTTAAGTGCGATTACGTCACCGCCACGCGACGACGGCTGTCCCAATTCGAAGTGTACTTCAAATGCATACTCCAAATGCGCCGTCGATTTCCCCAAATATCAAGCGTGGTCCGGTGCACGCTTCGTGGTCCCATATATCCCACAATTCATAGCGCGGCGGTGGGTGTGGATAATTTTGCCGCAAAATACGGCAGAAGGGAGCGGCCGAAGAGTGAACTGTCAAAAGTAAGTACTGAATATGACGTCACTTATTTATGTGCGAATGTTTAATAACGAAGAACATTAAAACATTACTATTGGCCACATGTCGGCAAAGTTATGTGACACTAGTGATGTTCGTACTTTCAGCGTTAACTTGGTTGTATATATATCATAATAATCTGACAATACTACAATATTGGCCATATTATATTTACATTACCACAGTGAAATGATTTTAGTCTCGTGAACAACATTAGCTAATTGTTATTTACTAACTAATCTTCTCAAATCTTAAATGACTGTTCAGTACAGAAATGAAGCCCAACAATCATGTTTTACAGTCCTGTGGTCTCAGCCTCAGATACTCAACTAATCAAAGTGATGTCATGACAACAATGAATGACCAACAAAACATTTTTCTCCTTCATTTCTGTCACACAAAGCTGTATGTAACGTTCCTCGCGGTTAGTATCATGGTTGCTTGGCAACCTGAACAGCGCGACGAAGGCTAGACCGTCCCATTTCACAAGCCTCTCACTTCCGCACTTCTCGTACTTATAGTACGCACCGTATGTAGTACGTGTAGTGCGCGTACTTCAAGCGTGTGGTCTCTTAATTGGGACACAGCCAGCTTGTAGAGCTGGGGGGATAGATGAGAACCGGAAGGAGCGCGTTTGGAGGTGTGGTCCCGCTCCTGAAATTCCGATACCTTATCTCCAATAACTGAAATCTAAGCTCATTTCTTACTCGCAAACAAGTGAACAAACAACCTAGCAGCCTTCTGTTACTGCACATTCCATTGCGTCTACTGTAAACAAGTCATTAGTAGTGACTCGTTTTTTCATCGTCAATGAAAAAACATAAATGAGATCAGTCTGCATAATCATATGATTAACGGCCAAATGGGAGAGTGGTCTTTACTTTCTCATGTAACACTTTGAAAAAGAAGAAAGAAAAAAGTGAATTTTATCACTTAACTCTTTTCTAGCGTGTCATGCCACATCAGATTTTGGGACTCATGCACCTCCTCCTTGTTTGTTTTTGTTCCTGTTTTAGCTTTAATTATTTTTGCACCAACAGGAAACAGGAAGCATTTATTGCCGTGCATACAAAAGACAGCTATCACAGAACATGTTTCATTTCCTCTGCTTTCCTACATTTGTTTCTATTTTTTTTTTCGTCCCTTGAACTCACACAGTCGAGTACATCAAAAGGCTCGTTAAACACAATCTTTGTACATTATGTTAGTATTTTTAAAAACCCACCAGGGTGGAGAAAAATAGTGCTTTGCTGTGTGTATAATCTCTCTGCTATTTCCTGTTCCCCAGCCCATCCCACCACTGTGTTCCTTGATGTGACCTTGGCCTGACTGTATTCACAGAGACAGCCAAACATAAGGCACGCAGCTTCTTATGAACCTGGTTGTGAATAATTTTTAAAACCAGAGTGACAGTCAGAGACACCAAAAAAACGAGCATCCCCTGCACCCTCCCCCAAACCCACAGCTGCTCAGGACACAGTTTTTATCTGGGTCACTGTTGGATTGTATGATTGTGAAAATCAAATAATCTGTATATCTGCAGATCTGCTATTAATAATTAGCAAAAAATCACCAGGTTCCAGTGGATGAAATAAAGGCGTGTTTTGAAGTTGGACCGACACGCTCTCGTAATCCTTTCTCTTACCTTATTAGGCACGGAAAAATGGTGCTCACCAGACCATACGGCTATCTAATGTGAAGTGAAAAATGTAGCATAACTTTCCTTTGGTTTCATTTGTGAGATACCCTTGGAGGAAAAAAGACTGGAGAATGTGAGGGAAGGGGAAAGCAATAGTTGCAGTAAATGAATAAGGGCATCACAGAGTCAGTGAATGAATGACTGGAGAGCAAGTTTAAAATCACAACTTCATCTGTAAGTAAGCAGTTCTTCAGTACCACTGGAGCACAGATTTGCTTCCCATATTGAGACAAATTAACATTAGCATTGTCTATAGTATCTGCTACTTAAAGCCATTAAATCACAGTTATCAGGACCACTCATGTCCTTGTACATGATTTTAAAAATTGCTTTCTTTAACATCCCTAATGTCCACCAACTCTAATGCCTTGAAGTCTCCGACATCATCATCTCATACAGCTGCAAAGCTGTGAAAAAATATTTGCCCTTCCTAATTTCTTCTTCTTCTTTTTGCACTTTAAAGAGATCATCAAATAAATTTAAATATTAGACAAAGATAACCCAAGTAAATCAAACTGCAGTTTTATTTATTTAAAAAAGTTATCTAAACTTATCTGTCCCTATGTAAGAAAGTAATTCTTATTAAATCATGAATTACTGTGATTAACTACATTGTTTGGGAAGCTGAGTTCAATGTCAGTAGCTACACCCACACCTGATTACAGACAGACCTGCTGAATAGAAACAAAATCATATAAATAAAACCTGTCTGACAAAAAGAAGTAGGCACATCATTCCACAATCTAAACAAACAGCTGAGAAAAAACAGTCACTGACATCTGTCTGTCTGGAAAGGATTACGAAGCTGTTTCTAAGTGTCTGAGACAGCAAATTAAGAAAACTTGCAACAATACTGAACCTTCTTGGCAGTGGCTGGGCCATCATAAGTACTTTAAGAGCTTATTAACTCAATAATGTCAATAAAGAATCCAGAACATCATCTAAAGAACTGTAGATCTCACTTGCTTCAGTTAAGATTCATGAATTAACAATGAGAAAAATGGCATCCATAGGAGAGCTTCACTGCTGTCCTTACAGCCCAGAAAACCAATGCAGACCAAAAAGAAGACAAAGGATCATCCCACATTTGCCAAATGAATGAATTCTGCTGTCTACCAGAAAAAGGAGAATGTCTGGTCATCACTTCATGCCCCGAAGCCCAAGCATACTTGAGTTATACAAGTCTACCTCTGAATGGCTAAAAAACAAAACAAAACAAAGAAAAAAACCAAGCAAAGTGAAAGTAAATCTTATTGAGATGCTTAGCCATGATTGCAAAGATACTAAAAAAACCCTCAGATCTCGCTAATTAAAGCAATTCTGCAAAGAAGAGTGGGACAAAATTCCTCCGCAGTGATATGCAAGATTCAGTGCCAGTTATTGCAAACACTCAGTTGTTAGTTCAGTTCTTGCTGCCAAGGGAGGCACTGCTACTAATCACATATACGGCAGTTTTATTTTCCCCACTGGGCCGGTTGTTTGGAGACTTTTTCACCTAAATAAGTGAAATGTTTATTGAAAAACTGCACTTTGTGCTTAAGCAATAAATTTTTTTTATAGAAAATTAAAATTAGTTTCACAATTTGAAACATTTAAATGGGTCAAATATGTAAAAGTCGTCAAGGGGCCAAATACTTCACAGCACTGCATGTTTAAAGCAGTTTTTCCCAAACACCTGCCGCAGTGGTGTGCCGTGAGACATGATCAGGTGTGCCGTGGAAGTTTATCTGGTCCCACATGATTAGTACTAAAGAGATTGGAGTGAGTAACGGGCAGAACAATTAAATTATCGTCCACTAGAGGGCAGCACAACTAACTGCTCTAATTAAATGTGTTGCCAACTGCCAGGAAAACAGAAGAAGATGAAGAAGAAATTACATATCAATCATGCTGTGAGACCCAGATGAAGGCCCTAGCATGATTAGTAGTCAGAAGAAAGCAAAAAAGATATACTGGGGACAAACCCAGCCAATTCTACAGATCGCCGCACGGGACATTTGAGAAAAATAAATGAAGATTAACTTTTGCGAGATCCCACAAAACTTTTCCAAGATCCTGAGTTAGGCCGCATCCTTTGAAGGCCGATTATGTCACAGCCAGGCGACGAAGGCTGCTCCAAATGCGTCCTTCATTTCCCCGAATTTGATGGATGAGTCGGGAGTCGTGGTCCAATCTATCATAGCGTGGCCCAGCCAATTCCACTTTCCAACAATGGCGGCAGCTACTTCGTGTTAATATTACTCTTTCTGAGTCACAAAATAAACTTTTCAGATATTTTCAGGCGAGAATGTAGCTGTGCAAACTTCAAATATTTGCTCGGTTCATCATGACATCACATATTTGCAAAAGTGCTCCGAGGTTTTCGGAGACTTCTGTTACCCACCAGCTCGAAGGTGACTGGGAGGTTGAGGCACACTAGAGCTGGCGAGATCACCGCATTCCCGGCACAGCATACCTCGACCTCCTGGTCAGCTTTGAGCTGTCGGCCTCCAAAGGATGCTGCCTATTTTGCGAGATCTCGCAAAGGTAATTTGGGATTTCGCAAAAGTTCATCTTCATGTTTTTTTTCCTCCAATGTCCCTTGTGGGGCAAGGGATATAACAAAATATATATATTTTGTTATATCCCTCCCTTATATAACAAAAGGAAAGACACCCAGCTGAACTAAAATGATCCAGCAAACAAAAACTGTTGTGAGTCGCCACACTTATATCGCCTTTGTGCTTTTGGAGCCTTGACCTGACTTTTAAAAGATAATTGGAAAAAAGCACTATGCTGCTAAAAAAGGAAAAATAGATATTTGCAAAATTCCGCCTAAATATGTATTTTACTTGGTTAATGTGTGTGGCGGGGCGTGGTCTGCAGCGCCGCTGCAGGGGAGGCGGACGCACCTGAGCGGGACCCACAATCACGCCTCGCCACCTTAAAGTCTGTGCTCTCTCTGCTGTTGTGTTGTCGGGCTGTGAGCTGAAAAGCTACAGCCGGCTGTATGCGTACAGCAACCGTGTGAAAAATGGTCAGTAAAGAGATGCTGAAAAGCGTGTTCATGCAAACATCGTCAGGGCTGCCATGATATGTTTACAATAAGACTTCTGGTCCCGAACCTCTGCGCACAGCGTCTGCTAATCAGGGCTTTCATCTTTACGCAGGACTGTAAGCTGTCATCTGTGAGGCGTGAGCGGTGTTTGTTTTAACATAGTTCATGGTGGAGCTGCTGACATAATGTGGATCCGAAGATCCATAACTGGCCTACCTGGGGTCGAAAGTCTCGATAAATGCATGGCGTTTCGGCGGGTATACCGGCTTCCGCGAGTGTGACGCTTATTTTGAGCGGTGAAAAAATAATATAATATAATTTTATTTTTATATTTCAAAATCACAATAATCTTCCAATTTAGAACTACAAGTTAAAAAAAGAACTAAACACAAATAAAATACACTTCAGCTAAATACTTCTAATTTATTTTCCCAAACTACCCGGAGCCGCAGTATAAGAACAAAAGAGCCGCATGCCGACCCCTGGGTTAGACCTTCAGCTGTTTGTGCTTTTATTGGCATATTAAAATAGTTTTTCTAACCTTTGAAGCCAAACTTCACAGTTACCGTTTCACACTCCAAAAGCTAGATACTTTTAGGAAAGTTATTCATTCTCAGTCTGAAATTATTTTTTGGGGGGCTACTCAATTTGAACCTGCCTCTTGGCCCGCTTCTCTTCATCTCCAATTATATGCCTCAGAACTCCCATGGTGCATTGCTGCCTTCCTGTTCTTTCATTGCCTTCAATAATAAGAAAGGATGAATTGTTTCACTTCTTGGCGCTCCCTCCTCTCCAGATGTAACACACTGTTGCTTCCTTTCTCCTTTCATAACTGCCAGTTTCCCTCTCTGTTTGGTGCTTTATATTCTGACTGTCTCCCTCTTGTCGTGCTCCTCCTCGCTTTTATTCATTCACTCTTAGGTCCCTTTCTCTGTACTAATGCTTCCCGTCGTCACATCTCTCTCCTCTCTATGTGTCGTCCCTTCATCTGCCTTTTAAGCCTTCTTCCCTCCTGGGATTCATCCATCTCCCTACCTCTCCTGGTGCTGAATACTGATAACTCACAGTCTAACAGGGATGGCCGGTAACTGCAACTCCTTCTAAAACCTTTTCATATAACACATAATGTTCCTCATTATTTGTGAGACATTGGCAAGCTGATTGGTGGTAAACCACGGATATGATGATCGAATCAAGAGGGAATTGGAATTTGGTTAATCCCTATTTGAAACATGATAAAAAGTACTTAATTGCATTAATTTTCTTGCATGGCTAAAGGCAAGTGTGTGTGAGAACGAGACACGGCGTGCGAGTGTATAAGGACATAAACTTGTTGCATCATGCCCGTTCCATTTTTACCCTCTCATTTTTCCTTTGCTCACTCAGTCTTCCTTTCCCTCTCTTTCATTGTTATTGCTGATTATGCTGTAAAGCCATGAAGCACGTTTAGACATGCTCGTTTACACACCGTACAGTACCGACTCTAGAGAAATGAATTACTTCTTACATCTGATGCTTTGTCTCAAATATAATAAATTTGGTATTTTTCACCGGTGCACATTGCTTTTAAAAATCCGACACCTCATTTATCAAACACAGCAGTTTTACACCAGTTTGCATCATTAATGGGAAAAGTTTGACACTTTGTTTTCTCTTTTCTTTTTACTCCCTTTTACCCTCCGTTTGTCACTGCCATCTTTAATGGCCTTGCTTTATTCCAGTTGTGTGAATCAGAGCTTCTCTGGTGGGTGATCACATTTGTAACATGATCACAAACATAGCGAAAGTTTCAAATAAAGAGCTCTGTGCACGTGCTTCATAAGAGTATTTCATTTTTAAACAATGCTTTTGTATTTGTGGGAATATTACAATAGTTTGACCTTCTTCAGGGACAAAGCACTTCATCAGAGCACAATATGAAGCTGGATTTTCTGCTATGCTTTACTTGCATTCCTTAAATTGTGTTGCTTAACTTTGTTTTTCTTTTTTCCTGACACTAGATAATTCCCACTTGAGCAAATTGGAAGAAAGTTGGCTTAAAGGAAGGCTGGCTTTAAAGCGAAGGAAGTTAAAACGATCTAAGAATAAACACGTGAAGCTGCAACAGGTCTGTGAATTCAGATGGCTCTTCCTTTCTTCTTTCATACCAGAGAGGATATTTAATCAAACAATATAAAGTCACGTGAATATGCACAGAAATATCAACACATTTTTTACTCTTTAGTGCAAAATTCATGGATAAGATTTGTAAAAATGAAAGTGATCCTTAACTATTTGAGTATAATGTCACTTAGTTCTATCCCCAGATCAATAGAGGCTCTCCTGAAAACATAGTAATGTACATCCTGTATATTTAATTAAGCTCCTTAGTCTTTGTGAGTCAGCATTAGCTCCACTATATTGCCACACAAGAAGCTTTACGCTAATGCAGCATTAGCCTCTTTCACTCCCACTTTGCTTGAAACATCTCAGTTTCCTTTTGTTTCCAGTCACTGGGACAACAAAATTAACAGAAAGCTCTCTCCATTATTCACCCTTACTGCTAGCTTTCCTACCCACCACTCTACATTTGATACTTTGAACTCACTTTGGGCATGGTTGATCATTTGACCCTGCTCCTCTCATATATCAGGTTATGTGCCTTTGTCTCTGTCTGTTTTTACAGGCTCGCTGTTGAAAAATGTACTTTGGCCTGTAAATGGTTTTCCACGAGGTAAACAAATAAAATTGGGATTGGATAAAAGCATCTTTCATGGCCTAAGGGTCACACTTAGTTTAACTACTTGTCATCAGCACAGATTTTATTTTACTGGTTAAGAATTACA
Source organism: Neolamprologus multifasciatus (assembly GCF_963576455.1). Classification (NCBI taxonomy): domain Eukaryota; kingdom Metazoa; phylum Chordata; class Actinopteri; order Cichliformes; family Cichlidae; genus Neolamprologus; species Neolamprologus multifasciatus. The sequence continues at coordinate 6,516,504 of NC_140452.1, forward strand.
TGAAAGTGTATACAACTAGTCAGCTATTTCCTGATCCAGCTGTCATGTCATAGACTTTAACTGGTTTTGTTTAGACTGTAAGACATCAAAGTACATGCACACAGACACATGAGCAACCACAAAATATGTAAATTTAACAAACATATGTGTACAAATATCCCCTGTAAATTTCATAATAGTTCATAATATGCACAATAAATTGTTAGAAAGATTTCCTGTATCTTTGTTCCTGGTGTGCGTGGTGATCATTTTGCAAAAACAACAAATACTGTGCACTTTGGCTTGTGACGTTAGAAAGCTCTGTTTCTTGTTTAGGGTGCTATAGTTAATATTACTTTAAAAGAAAAAAAAGAAGGTAATATTGAATTATACACTTTCATGGTCTGACTTTGCAGATTTTTTAAGTGTCCATTTAAATAGTGCCATGCATGTCAGAATATATCCTTTTAAAGACTTCTAATGTCAGACTGTGGAGGCCAGTCATCACACTACCTAGCACATTAATGCATCCACAAAGATGTTTCAAAATTTAATTTTGCTTTATTCAGCGTACTGCAGCGGCCCACCCCATTAAAGCATTTACATCCTTAACTGCCAGATGACTTACTCCCATTCACTGGAAACCACGAATACCACCAGCTGAAAGGTCTCTGTACTTTTTGAAAAGGGAGAATAAGAAGAGGATCAGCAACTGGATGAGATAACAAATCCCTAAACTGTGATTATCTGAAGTGTTTTTTTAAAATTCTTTCACCAAGTTTATTGAACTAAATTATCCAGCATGGAAGTATTTTGCCTTATACCCAACTGCTGCTTGTTGTTGTAGGTGTCCATACAAGTACATACTTGTTCGTGACACTGAAGCTTCTATGTTAACAGCATCTCACCTTAGATTCAACTTAAGAAGGTATTTAAGCAGAAAAAACATCTGTTATTAACGTGTGCCTTTTCACTCAAAATCTTTTGCCTCACTTGTTAATCAGCTCAGATTATTTTATTTATTTATTTATTTATTTATTTTTTTGGGGGGGGGGGGGGGGGGTCAAATGAGAAGTTGGGAGTGGCAGAGGAGTATGTGAAGATGGTGCTGAGCGTACATGTGGCTCTGATGATGGACAGGTGAGGTCAGCCAGAAGTCACCATGGGCTCATCTTCACATATGATATTGTGAGCTATATGCAGAGTAGGCAAAGGTAGGAGACTGCTTAGATGCAAGTACAAGCTGTGAAAGTAGATTAGTTTAAATAGGGTCAACAAACTAAAGCTGGTGAAAGTGGACACGAGAGGTGTGAAGAGAGTGCAGGCAGGGTGGAGCAGATGGAGTGTGTCAGAGGTGGTGTTTAGCAGCAAGAGTGAAAGTGAAAGTTTACATCGGAGTTGAAGATGCTCAGATTTGCAGTGGGAGTGAGGAGGAGGGACAGGATTTGAAATGACCACACCAGAGGGACTGCTCAGGTTGAGCGGTTCAGAGACAAAGTTAGAGAGACGAAGCTCAGCTGGTTTGCACATGTGCAGAGGAGGGATAGTGGGTATAGTGGGCATAGTGGGCAAAGGTTGTTGGGGATGGAGCTGCCAGGAGGTAGAAAAGAGGAAGACCTCAGAGAAGATTCATGGATGTAGCAAAGGAGGACATGCAGAGGGTTGGTGGGGCAAAAGAGGATGCTAAGGATAGTGTGAGTTGGAGGAAGAGGATCCGCTGTTGCGACCCCTAAAGTGAGCAGCTGAATGAAGAAGAACATGAAAAAATTCTATTCACATTGCAGCTTACAAAAGCTCAAATATCAGCCACCCTTTGAATCTCTCCACTGTAAACAGTCTGGCACTATGTTACTGTGGTATTTAGACAGAACAGACACACTGACCTTCACTCTACTTGATAGGAAGCCTCTGTGACATTCAACTGAATTGATCAGGTTCTAAAAAGTCAGTTGCTAAATGTGGGCCCACAAATGTAAATGGATGCATTGCCAATTGGTTAAGTCGGACACACAGTGGATAAGAGGATGCATTTAGAGTGATAGGAAAATGGAGAGAGATGAGAGATTAAAGATGAAGAGAGAAGGCTGTACGTAGGTTTGGTCAAAAGATTTAGCCTGTTGATCACAGTTGCAGGCAGAGGAGCCCTAGGGTGCAGCTGACCTTTGAGTGAGCATGTGTGTGCTCGTGTGTGCGAACACAACCAGGCTGTTTACTAAAAACTAAAGAGCGCTCCTGACTTAACTGACCTTTCTTTCAAGGCCCATTCAGTGAGAACGCCTGCTCTTGGCCAATCATAGCAGGCGAGCAGATCAGCAGGGCACTTTAGATGAATAACAACTTTTCAAGGTTAGTAAAATAATATGTTTACAAGTAACAATATGTGCAGTGAACACAGAATTCATATATTATCACCTTTTGGGCTGATAGGGCAAACTTTTTAAGAAGTAAGCAAAATTAGCATTGATTTGGTGTGGCCTTTCCAACCATGACTTATAATAATATAATAATCTTGCTCTTTAGCTGTTATAGGCTTCATTGTTGTTGTGCGCTTCTATAAAGCTGTTACTTCTAACCAGATAATACTCAATGGCGATAGTAACACAACTTATCGAGCATCAGGCCACACATGTTCTTGTTAGGCGTGGTCTTCCTGGACAGATTAAAATGCATGAATGCCAAATCAACAACACATGTACTGTCCTCGAACTGGAGGATACACTGTTTTTACTGTGCAGGGTTCCAAACTCAACTTTTTAGCTGTTTGGACCTTAACACAAAATGGGTGTAGCTATACTTGTTAGAGAACACACATTTAAAGCACTTGAAATGAGGAGTGTAAGTATAGAAGTGTGCAATTGGAGACCCAGCATGGATTTATATATTCACAGGGATTACACAAATCATCATAGTTAGAGCTGTGCAATCAGTTTATTCATCCTGCCAACTTGAACCTTCTTTCAAACAACACATTCTCAACACCAACTTAAAAAAATGTAATTTAAAATAAATCATCCCAAATATAAAAGATTAAAAATAAAATCTGAGCCCTGCTGCCCTCCTAATAGCTATTTTAAACGCAGCACTAGCATTTTTGAAAACTGAGCCAGAGATTGTGTCACACTGTGTTTGGTAGCATAATTACAACAAGAGTTTCGCGGGGGAAAGTAAAGCAGGCAATCAGACGTGCTCTTACTGGAAATGTGGCAAAATGTTTTGCTCTCCCAGACCCCTCAAAGAAGACTGGTAGGTGTTTAGCCTGGGAACACAGCCACTCACTGGCTTGAGAAAACACAGGCTACCATTAGTTCCAGTGTTGGGTTTTAATCTCATTTAAACTCCAGCCATTTCTCGTCTGCAGGCTTTCTTTCACACAAGGAAAAAGAAAAAAATGCCACGTTCATCTTAAACAAGTAAAGATGAATGAAAGAAAGAGCACGGGACACAAAAGAGCCCCCAAAAAGAAAGCAGAACGGATGAGTGATGCAGAATAATTGCAAAAGAAAAATTCATTATTTTCCACCCCAGTCTGTTGGACGTAGATAAGAAAGATCAGAACCAGCTGAGATGCTCATCGCAGTCATGCGTGTTTTGGTTTTCTTGTGGGGATGTGATGAGGCTGGAATTGGAAAATTTTTAATTTATCAGAAAAAAAAAATAGGGGAAAAGACTGTCAAAGAAAAAAAGGTGACAGACAGGACAGAAGAAGAACAAAAGAGCTAATTGGGGTACAGTCGTTGGAGCTTAGGAGATACAGTGGGAAATAATTGTCTAACACATATGTCAATTTGCCAAATTAGATTTTGCTTCTGAGGAAGATACATGTTGGTCTAACTATACTAATGCAACTTAGGGTTTAATCTTTGTTACTTCTTTTTCAGGGGCACAGTTCCTCCACAGCTAATGAAATTTAAAAAAGCAGGAAACACTGATAGCCATCGCAACTTGCAATAAATGGGTTGTGAGAGGCGCCAGTGAAATAGGATGTAAATGAACACAGTTCAGAGATGGAGACACATAGAATTCCCCTTCTCTGCTTTCTAGCTTACTTTGTGATCATATCAGCGATATGCGGAATAGCTTTAGAGAATTTTTGCACTGGGAAGGAAACCACTGAGAAACAATAGGATCCAAAGGGCTTTTCAAAGTAAAGGATGGGCTTCAATTATAGCTCTCAAACAGTGAGCTGTTTTAAAGTGCCTGAATTAAAGCCGTGCTTCTTGCTGCTCTCTTTTTGCCTTTACACAAATCAAACTGACAGCTGAGATATTTTGAAGATCCATGGGGGTGAGGCCATGACAGCTGCAGAAGGTAATTTCAGCATTGTCCTTATCTAGCTTCACACCTGGAAGCATGTGCAGGGAACACTGCTCCCTCAGACACGGATTGGTTCTGACTGGGAACAGCTGACTCACCAAAATCCATGACTGTGTGTGCAGAGTAAGGGAAAGTCAGGCCAGGTTTATCCATAAATGATGTTCATTATGCAGCTCAGTGTTTTTTCATTGTAATGAGTGCAGAATGTATGCCATTGGGCTTGCAGTTTTTTTTCATATTTGATTTATCAATATCATTTAACTATACAAATACGTTCATAATTGAAATCTATATAAAAATGAATGATCCTTTCAAAAGACAAGAATGTCTGTCATGTGATTGCCACCTTTAGCTTCTAACCATTAAAGCTACAAACCCCTCGAGCGCACTGAGATGTTCAAGGCCATGTTTCATTGCTTTTGGCTTCAACTTTGCAGTTATAATTTACATTCTAATGTTTCATCAAAAACAAACAAATCATAACGTGCTTTTTTGGATAAACTTTAAATATTTAAAATGATGTGTATACTTTTTATTTAATTTTTAATCCATGTCAACTGTGGGAAAATTCTTTGGTGAGGAAAATGTCATCACCTTCAGGACCTCCTCACATCACATCATGCAGACATTGCTTGAGAGCTGTCTGTCATATTTGGTGTGATACAACCACCAGCTTTAAGGAAAAAAATATGTATCTCCCGAGCAGTTGGCGAGCGGTCACTGGAGGTTGCTGGCTGTTACTAGGTGAAATTGGCTGTGAAGTATGTGGTGCACCAAAAACCTCCTTGTGATTGGTTTAGTTGCTAGCACATATCTGCGGTCACCTGTAGTTTGCCTAAAAGACATCAAACTGCCTGTAAATAATATCTAATTATGAGCTGAACGGTAGTAAAACACCTCAGAGAGTAGCTGCCAACTGCTTTGTACACAAAGCAGTTGGCATGGGAGTTTTCAACTCGTGTCCACTTTCACATGGGAGTTTTCCATGAAAAGTACAACACAAGCAACAATCACAAGGTTTTCGCCAACTGGTTTTTGCCAATATTTTATCTTAGCAACCAGTGGTTGCCAGGGCGTCACCTACTGGTCTCAATATCAGTGTATCTGGGGTTTTAACAATCAATTTCCCAGTGATTATCAGCAGCCTCTTGCCAACCAATCAGGCAATATGTATGTCTTTTTCCAGTGGTTGCTAGATGGTGGTGGAGTGGTCTCTAGGCCTGTGTGACTGGAGCCTTAACATTGTACTTAGGACAATATAAACCTCAATACTAAACACTGCCAACTCTGTCTGCTAAGAACAACCAATGTGATATCAGTGAAAGCTCCAGAGCAGCCAGAAATCACTTATTTTTGTTGACGGTCCATCCCTTTGTGCAGTGTTCTAGGTTACTACCAAATCTCGTATATTATGTGTTTTATTGTTCTAAGTGTTTGACATCTTTTTTCATTGGAGGTTACAGCCTGAAATTGAGGCGAACTTATCTTTTGGATGACCTCATTCTTGAATTCAGGTATATTTAATCAAAATGTCAGAAGCTGTTGGAAGTAAAAAAAAATATATATATTAAATGTAACTATAATATATATATATATATATATATATATATATATATATATATATATATATATATATATATATATATATATATATATATATATATACATATATATTTATTTATTTATTTATATATATTTATTTATATATATATATATATATTTATTTATATATATATATATTAATGACTTGTAGAAACTCACACTCTTTGTCTGTGTGCAAAGTCTTCCAGGTCATTGTAGTCTAAGGAGGCAGACAGTTGATGTCGTAAACTGTGGTTTACAACATCAACTGTCTGCCATCTATAATCCAGTTTTGAGATCCCTTCCTAGACGCTTTAACACCCACTCACATCTTGGGTCTTTTGACCTCAGGACATCACATGATAGAGTTGGGCTAGGTTTCACAGCAGGTTCACCTGAAACCTTGGCTGATTGTGACCTATACGTGTTTCCACTCCTTGGCTCATGTGATTAGGTAGAGGATCAACAGGCGGTCCATGAGCCTCTTGGGGAGACTTCCATGGGGCTTAAAATCTGGGAATCTCCACCAATTGCTCTTAGAACTGAAAAAGCTTCTCGGATGAGAGGTGAAACGTCTTCAGGCAACTTAAAGAAGTCCAAGCCCCTTAGACATACTCGTTATTATTTGTGGTCTTTGCTAAATGGGTGAATCACAACAATTTTTATGTTTTTTTTACAAACTTTACAAAGGTGGTGAAAATCTTAACCAAGCATAATTGCTCTTGTGACAGGCTGTGGTCCACTGACCTTGCCAGTGTTGGTGGTTTCTAGATTTAAATTCCACTTACTGAGAGCATCCAGCCATGCCCAATATGTCTCTGTCCCTGTCAGCCTCTGGGGAAGAAAATGGAGGCTAGAGCCAAATAGTATAGAGTCCTTGGCAGGAAACGTAATGGCAAGTGCAGGCAGCATTTTTTTGACTTTGCTAATCCTCCCTCAAAACCTTGGATTTACATATTTCCATTAACTTCGGTCTTATAAGACAAGTGCTTGGCGTGGACAAACGTTAGACAGAACAGAAGCAGCAGATACACTCTAAGTCTAAATGTCACATGTCAGTCTTTGCTCTGCTGAAAGCCTGAAGAAATCTGTTTTGACTGACTCTTTCCCAACAGCGCATACTTGCTGTGTTTGTAGTGCACCGACAGGATAAACTACAACCAGCATGCTTCACTTTTGGCAGATGCAAAACCTATCATATCTCATATCTCATATCTTGAACTGATTATATACCTAAAGAGAGTTACCATGCTGCAGGTTTCCAAAACAGATGCTTAAACGACTCTTTATAACTGTGTATGGGGCCACAAATGTTCAAATAGTGTGGAAGAAGCATAGTTGTGACCAAATTTGCCCTATATGTTCTCTGCTTATTACTTCATTTTGTTGTTTCCTAATCTTAATGTTTACACACAGTTAAACCTTTTAACTGTTTTTTCCATTAATGGTTTTCTATCACATTCTCCCGTCTATTCATGTGATGGCTTCATTCATGTGAATGATACAGTTTCACGGGAGAGTTACTTTGATATGTGACTGTTAAGCATCTCTGTACAGTAGCTAATAGCTGATCTTCATGTTGGCTGCCAAGCTGTGACTTGAGTTCAGTAGTTTCAGTTTATTTATTTTATTACACATCATAATCATGCACTTTTTTCTAACTATAGCATACTCACAGCATTACACAAAACCTCAGGCTGGTTTTAACTGGGAGAAACTAAACCTACTGTGCTTGTTAAGCATATATCTTTGGCGCTTTGAAGAACGAACCAGGAAAGCACTTTTTTAACCTTGAAGCAGTTGCTTGGAATAAAGTATGCTAATTAGTTGTAATCATTAATTACAGGTCTAGGGGGTCATACCAGTTTTTTCTTGTAAGTAACCTTTGCACAATGTTATTACCTCTAGTGAAGTGGTTATCTTTTTATTAGGGTTTTCGTGTGTGTCATTCTCTCTGCCTGTGAACACGATAACTCAAAAAAGACAGGTGTCATTTCTGATAAAACTTTGTAGAGTGTAGAGCAGGGTCACGTTAACGACCCATTAAAATGTGTCTTACATCCACAAAAATCTTCAATGTCAACTGAATGATTTATTGGTCAAAATTGACAAAAAGCCGTACAACGTAGAAGCTATGATCCTGATCTGAAGTGTTGTGTGTATTGTCAGGATAGAAAGTACCATGTAAAGATTTAAAATATCATGTCACAGTTGACCTCTGACCTCTCCTCCAAAGCCAACAGATTGAATTCAAGGTCAAAGTGACAATTATGCTATATAGAACCATTTAAAGTGATTTCTTACTGAAATTATTTATTTTGACAACTTATAGGCATATATGGAATTATACTGATATCACCTCTTCAAGGTCAAATAAGGTCAAACTTTCACAGTCTTATCTTTGAAACTATGCTTTAAATTCTACTGCTTTTGTTTGTATTGGCAGCATTTAGGAAATTATGCTGGTATGTGGATTCTAAACATCTACTCTCTCTATATATATCCATCCATCCATCTTCATCCACTTAATCCGGGGGCAGCAGCCTAAGCAGAGAAGCCCAGACCTCCCTCTCCCCAGCCACCTCCTCCAATTTATCCGGGGGAACACCAAGGCGTTCCCAGGCCAGCCGAGAGATATAATCTCTCCAGCATGTCCTGGGTCTGCCCCGGGTCCTCCTCCCGGTGGGACATGCCCGGAACACCTCACCCAGGAGGCGCCCAGGAGGCATCCTTGTCAGATGCCCGAACCACCTCAGCTGGCTCCTTTCGATGTGGAGGAGCAGCGGCTCTACTCTGAGCCCCTCCCTCTCTCTATATATTTATCCATATTATAGATTTTATTCAAATGTAATGTTCCTTTTGACCTCTGACCTCACTTTTACAATTCATATTTGCCTTTTTTTTAAACCTGACCCCAAAATATCTTTAAAGAAAGTCTTGTCAAGCCTCCATGACCTATTCCTGTTAAGGTAATCTGTAATTTCACAGAACTACAAACTTATTAAAGTATTTTTAAAAACAACAAAGTAAACAAAATGAATATATACAGAATGCAATAGTGAAAGTAAATACTGCCCATGGAGTGAGCTGCCTTGATGGAGTTTTGCCATTTTTTTTGTCCACTTTTGTTAAGTTCAATATATGTAATTGTGTATTAATGTATTATTATTATTAATATTTTTTTTGGGGGGGGGGTGGGTTGGTAACTTTACCTTATCTTTTATCCACTGATAGATCTTCGTCCAAGTTAATGGTGGCCATTTATTGTCTGTCTTATTAATACCATCCATTAGATTATTGCTTGAATCTTGGCTCGCTGCATTTTCCACCATTTTTAAGATGTTTGGCATCGCAGCTAAATTAACTTAACCTTTGGCTCCGTCATTGCACAGCCTTCACTATTCTCCACCAGCCTCTCCATGTCTCTGCCAGTGTCTGGTTTGTCCTTGGCAATGTTGCACACATCCAGCTGTCTGTCTCAGCTTTTCAGGAGACACGAACTGATCATCGATCTCCATGTATACGAAACACATTAGATTTTTTTTAATGCGTCTATTTTGTCTAAGCTTTGACAGTAATGGTGGAGGAACGTGCAAAATGAGAGTTGCAAAGACAAACCCATAAATATAACAAATCGCTATAGTAAATGAGGAGTCTGCCCACTTCCCACTTAAATAGTATTTGTTTTTCTTCGATTACCACCGAGCAATAATAACTTTCGGAATATTTTGAATAGATAATCACCTTGATTTATCTTCTTATAGTTAACATTTCCCACTAGATGTCAAATTAAAAAACAGTGTTGTTATTTAGGGAACGTTTTGCTTTGTGAATCTATACTTGGACGAATCTACAGCTAAATAAAATCTTAGATCTGCGAAGGTTATATTTTAACAGCAGGGACGTCAACTGAAACTGACTCCAACTGTAAGCAAGCGAGTTTAACTAGCATAACAATTGTTAAAGGTAAACAAAGGCGATTGTTTATAGGCATGTTTCTTTAGAATGAATTGTCGCAATCCTTTCGGATGAAGGAGGAGGCGGGAGCAGCAGAAAATGCGTTTGGGAACCGTGCGGTGGTTTTGTGTGTGCGCACCTCCCCTCTCGCGCGTAAAGATCCTCCTTTCTCTTTACGGATCCTGTTTTCTGCTCTTCATGCCAGAGCCTGCAGCTGTCTCAGTTGCGTCCTACTGCCGCTGCTGTGGGAAATCGTCGTCCCGCGTGACGAACAGACAGCAGATTTTCCACTCCCTCAAAGTGTATCAGCGCCAACCCGAAGGAGATCGCAACTTTTAATCAATTTCCATAACTGGAAGGAGATACCTGACAGCTCGTGACGCCCCGTCAGCGTGTTGACTGAAATCTGTCCAACTGTGAAGGCTTCAGGAATGTGGAATACAACTCTGCCTCAACGGTGAGTGCCGTAATGTGCCTGTCACTCCCCCGCTCGCTTCGTGTGTGTTCAGTCACAAGTGGTTGTCGGACTGTAGGAATTCTGCTAAATTAAGCGATTGAATGCCAAGTGTGCGCTCAACTGCTTTTTGAATTCAGGCGTAGGTCATCTTTAAACAAAGCAGCCAGCCTATAGCGTGTGAAAAACAGATCAGTTTAACCTGATATAGTTCAGCTGATACTAAATATTTACTCATGTGTCTTTTGCTTTCATGCAGTGAAAGGACGTTCCTCTGCCCCTGACACCATGACCACAGACTTGAACTTGACCTCTCTAATGAATGTGACAGAGCTTCATAACCACACACGAGGATGTTCCCTCACCAAGACAGGTTTCCAGTTCTATTACCTGCCCACTGTTTACATCCTAGTTTTCATTACTGGGCTGGTGGGCAACAGCTTGGCCATTTGGATGTTTGTTTGCCATATGAGACCCTGGAGCAGCATCTCTGTCTACATGTTCAACCTGGCATTGGCTGACTTCTGCTACGTCCTCTCACTGCCTTTCCTCATCTTCTACTACTTCAACAAAACAGACTGGATATTCGGGGACGTTCTGTGCCGACTGCAGCGCTTTATATTCCATGTGAATCTTTATGGGAGTATTCTGTTTCTGACCTGCATCAGTGTTCACAGGTACACCGGAGTGGTGCACCCGCTCAAGTCTCTGGGTCGACTGAAGAAGAAAAATGCAGTTATTACCAGTGCACTGGTGTGGGTTTTGGTTGTTATCAGCATGTCCCCCATCCTTTACTATTCCCGGACTGGCTTAAAGCGTAACGCAACCACTTGTTACGACACCACCACAGAGGACGAGTTGCCGGGGTATTTCATCTACAGTATGACTTTGACCGTTTTTGGGTTCTGCATCCCATTTATTGTCATTTTTTGCTGCTATGGCATGATTGTCAAAGCATTAATCTGCAACGACATGAACAATGCGCCTCTGCGGCAGAAATCCATTCACCTAGTTATCATAGTGCTCGCAGTCTTTGCCGTCTCCTACCTGCCTTTCCACGTGATGAAGAACCTCAACATGAGGGCCAGGCTGTACTTCCAAACCCCCGACATGTGTGAGTTTAATAACCGCGTCTATGCCACCTATCAGGTGACGCGGGGTCTGGCCAGCCTCAATAGCTGTGTGGATCCTATTCTGTACTTCCTGGCTGGAGACACCTTCAGGAGGAAGCTGTCACGGGTCACTAAAAAGACTTCGAGGAAAGGAGAGAATGTCATTCAATCAAAGAGTGATGAAACAGCGCTTAACAGCCTAGCTGAGTATGTGGAGAATGGGGGCCGGAGGCTGTAACGAGGTACCTGTGTGTACCAGGTTGTGGATCTCTATAGCTTTAGACAACATTTTGGACTCGGCAGAAATAAATGCAGTGTGTGTGGTCTGAACACTGTATGTAGAATTCATCGGACAACAGTTTATAAAACTAGGATAAATAGTCATTTTAACCCTGTGATAAATATCGCTTGCTTGCAGCCTGTTGATATTGATAAGCTACTGTACTGTATCGTCCTGTACTTGTATTGTACTTTAAATGGTAGAGCAATCACTCTTCTTTCTTATCATTAGTGATCATTGCGATGAACCAGGCTCGGGGAAATAGGTTTTCCTACAGGCACTAAAAAACTGTTCATTTATTTGTTCAGTAAAAATAGGACTTAGAAGCACATTTTCTATTCACAAGCTGACGTTTAATAACCAATAGCTATTGAACACCTAAGAGCTTGTGCCTAAGGAAGTGGACATGGGATGATGTTTTTTTTTCCTTTAGAGGAAAAAACTAAATGCACTGAACCTGAGATTGCTGCATGGATGTGCCATACAGACATTGTAATGCACTACGATTGGGACCTCTCCCTTTAGAGGGCTACCTATCCCTCCTCCTTTCTTTCTTTCTTTTCTATTACTGAAGGGGTGTGAAATGTGGTCAACTACTTTTTCATTCTGACAGCTCTGAGGTGAAGGTCTCCAACGGCTCTGTTACCGCAAGCTTTCACTGCTTTTACCTACTAAAATAATGACAGTATTTTGTGTATATGATACTAAAAATAATATCTTTGTTTCTCTTAGTTGGACTATGCAGAATATTGTGATGTTCCAGATTAGTTTTGTGTTTTTAACTGTCGCTATCTTTAGTGCAGATCTTCACACATGAGCCTACTGTCAGTATCTTCAGACTGAATCACATCAAGTGTATATTACAAAATAAAGACTATCAGCTTTTAAATGATCTAAACGCATAAACACACACATACTTTATAACCTGCTTTGTGACTCAATCCGCATATTGAAGATTTTTTTGTATGAGATACCTCAAAGTAACTGGTGCACTGTGTCCGAGTTTTGGCAGATAATCACTTCTGTTGTGTATCTGTTGTAAACATTCTGGAGAAATTATCGGTATATATTTTACCCTGGTCTGTGTAAATGTTTGCTGTCTGTACTTCCTTTGTAAATCTGTAATGTGGTCATTTATAAGTGTCAAGGAAGGAAGTAAATCGGTTATACAGGAGATACGGGGCCACACATATCTGTGTCAGTACATCTTTGTATTTACAGTCGACAATTTATAAGCACTTGTATAATTTCACCTTGTTTGCACCAGCTGCACGCATCCTCGCTTAAATGTTCGCAGAGGTGTGAGAGAACAAACGCCACTTGTTTTGGAGACATTCGTGCGGAGCTCTGTTCTCGCTGCTCCCCCTTGTTCTCGTCACTGCTCTTGACTTTCTCTTTTAGCACAGCTAGGAGGAAATGAGGGGACGCGTCAGGAATAAAGAGCGGCACCTTTTCCTCCTGGCTTATCCTAAGACTTTCTTTGTGTCCGTCACATTGCCACGGACCCATTGAAGCAGACGGGTGTGAAACCGTCGCCAGGACCCGGCGGCGGTGCAGTGTTGCGGGCACAGGAAAGCAACCAACCCTTTTCCTCCTCCACGCAGCGCCCGTGAATACAAACGGCTTTTGATTTCCTGGCTTTGAGGTGCAAACTGCATATCTGGCCTTTGCAAATGTGTGTGTGTCTGTATTCGCTGTTTGTGCGTGTGTCTGTATGAGACAGCCTGAAGGCAATGAAGACCTTATTCCAGTAGGTGGCTGTTGTAGCCTTTATTTTGGTTTGTTAGGTAGTGGTGTTTTAATTTTCAAAAAGCAGCTACTGCTTGCATGCACATGGAAGGAAGGTTAAATTCGACCACAGCAGGATATCTTGCCAACATCAGTGCTTTTGCGGGCGTCAAATCTTGACTTGCAAACAGTTGGGATGCTTGCCAGTACTTCTTTCCTCCCATCTTAGCCACCTTTCACCTTTTTTCTCCAACATCCTCCTCTCTCGTTTCTGAATTTAGCATCAGAAAAAAAAGAACCTTTTCTTTACTTTACTACCCTGAGGCAGAATGTTAGTTGAATAATTGTTGGGAAGACGGAGGACAGCAGAAAGAAGAATCAAGTGTAAAGAGTAATGGGAGTTGCGGAGAAAGAAAATTTGTGTTTGTTTTTCTAGAGAACCCTGTTGGTGGTACAGGGCCCACAGAGTAATCACAGTCAAGACAGCCAAACAAAAACACACAACTTTGTTCCACAGATTTACAGTGGGACCTGGCACAGGATCCATATCCATCACAGGGGGCACTGTCCGCTTTAGCCAAAAACTATCCCTAACCGCAAAACAACAAATGTAATCAAAATGTCAGTGTGTGGTCCTGTGATACAAACAATCAAGAGAAGGCTGTGGTTAGGTCACAAATTGTAGTGGCTGCATCATCATGTGACAGTGCTGTAATACCCACAAGGCAATATAAACGTCTGTTTACATAAGTTTCCAATTTTTTCTGTGTTTAACTCTGAAAAAGCCTCATGATATTGAATAGTAACATATTACAAGACACATGTGCACAAAACCTTATAGGAAACACTGCACTTCTGGGACGATTTAAGTGCTCTGGAAAGCTTCAAGTGCTTTTTACAAGCACGAAACTGTTTGTTCGTGCAGAACATGGAGCAGCTTACAAGAAAAGTCACACAACCAGTTATGTGTTTTCCTGCTCCTGCAGCCAAGTAAAAACATTTCGCTATGTGACTCTTGGTTACAGCGCTGCAGTACTGATACTGATGTGCTTTGATATTAACATGTGTTTACTTGCTCCTATCAGTCGTCGAGCTACCACACAGCAGAACAGTAGTAAAAGTTATTGCACTTATTTGGTAAAGTCAGACTGCTTTGACACATTTTGGATATTATCCTAGACTTCACACAAAAAAAAAGAAAAGAAAAGAAAACAATTCATGGAAAACTTCCCAATAACCACACCCATATGAGCCAGCAGCGTGCTTGAGAAAGAAGAACCCTCACTCTAACACCAGACCAAACACTGCCGGACAGGTAGGGAAAGTTCACACCTCACTGGCAGTCGGCATACCCGTGAAAGGACTGAAGCTGTTGTTGCATGCCCAAATGCAAACCAGCATGCCTTTTGCCAATGCGTGTGTGTATTTATGATATCCCAACTAAGATGACACTTTGGAGGTCAGGTATCAACCTGAACTTGCTTTGCTACTGTTGAAAAAAGTTTAGAAGTATTACAAGTGTTTACTTTTATGTCAGGCAGAGTGATAGCGCCAGGATTTCCACAGAATGATCCGAAAATATCCAGTTCTCTGGGTGAAAAGGCCTTGTTGATGTCAGAGGTCAGAAGACAATGGCCTGACTGTTTTGTGCTGATAAGGAAGGCAAGTAAGCACTTGTTACAATGAAGAAGAGTCCCTCGAAACAACATGAAACTGAAGCTACAATTTACACAAGATCGCTAAAATTAGTCAACGGAAGGTTGGGAAAAACATTGCCTTTGTTAAATGGTAAAGTCACAATGTGGCACAAACAATA
The DNA here is from genome assembly GCF_963576455.1 of Neolamprologus multifasciatus. Taxonomy (NCBI): domain Eukaryota; kingdom Metazoa; phylum Chordata; class Actinopteri; order Cichliformes; family Cichlidae; genus Neolamprologus; species Neolamprologus multifasciatus. Next base: position 6,531,725 of record NC_140452.1, read on the forward strand.
TGAAAGCATGGATCCATCCAGCCTTGTATCAGTGGTTCAGCTGCTGGAGTCGGTGTAATAGTGTGAGGGATATTTTGTTAGCTCGCTTTGGACCCCTCAGTACGAGTTTATCATCATTCACCTCACCCCAAAGCTTACTTGAGTGTTGTGGCTGACTATGACTATTCCTTTCTCATCACAACGTACCCATCTTCTAATGGCTGCTTCCAGAATGATAACACACTATGTCACGAAGCTCAAATCATCTGAAAATTCTTGGTCCGATAGAGCGCGTTTGGGATGCGGCAGAACGGGAGATTTGCATCATGGGTCCATGGATTTTTTTTTTTTTTACCAGGGAAAGTCAGCTAGAGAAATAAGCTGTGTTACAGTCCACATATTATAAGCATTTGTAAACAGTGAAATAAACCAACTACATTAAGTACCAAAAGTCCACAGCTATCTTTTGGATGCTAAAATTACAGACTGATATGGAGTATGTAAAATTATCCAGCAAATTAAACCAGCCAACAATGCATAAAATATTGGAAAAATTTGCTCCTCCATACACGGCTGAAAGATTAAACTGCCGCTTAGATATGAATGCACCAGTAATTATCGCATAATATGATTGTTACGTGACATAGTGTTGTGTTTCCTGCTGCTGTCCTTCTCTCTTTCTCTCTCCCTGTCAGATCTCAGCCTATCTCCTCCTGGAATAGGTGGAGAAATGCAGCTGAAGTGAGCATAGTGGAATAAGCGTATGGAATATGCACAGCAATGAATGGGGACTTTCAGAATTTTATACTCTGTGGTAGCTCAGTGTTTTTCTAAACACTTACCACAAATGCGTATGGCTTGGACTGCAGCCAGTACCATTCATAGAAGTGTGTTATTGCATATAAGATGTGGAAGGATTAGATCAGGCTGGAGCAGCAAGCGTGTGAGGGGGGAGGTGTGAGGCAGAGGAAGGGCTGTCATATTTTTGCTGTCATAAGGGATATGATCAATATCTCTGCAGCCACTCTTGTCTCGCTGCTTGTTGATTTTCTGCCGCTTCTTGGCATCGTCATCAATCAGCTTGAACGATTGTCTCACTGGCTAACATCCACAAACCTGCGCCTTTGATTCTGTACAGTGGGGTAAAAATTAGCCCATCAAGCAGTTTATCCCCAAATAAGAGAAACCCTAAGAAGGAAAATCAACTCCCTTTTAACCGATATCAAAAGATGCAGTTTTGCCGAGGGCCTAGTAGCGCTGGGTGATGATAGCGCTGTCAGACAGTGCAGAGAAAGGCTGGACTGTCTGATAAGAGTTATGAGATAGGAAGTATCCTTGCAAAATGAACGGAGGTTAAATTAAAGGGCTTCTACTGCTTGGGAATATAGCGACGAGATAAGATAAGGTAAGGTGTTAGAACAGGAAGGTGAAAACTGAGGAGATACAAAATGTGTTGTGGAGACATAAAAACATAAGGAGAAAAACAGGCAAGAAACACAAGATAGAAAAGAGTACATGAAGGCACTTTATGAACTCCATATTACAGTATACATACAGGACATTACTAAAGGATGAGGCAGGGGAGGGCTACAAACAGAAGAAACAAAGGCTTGCTTAATAACATATTAGATTAATAACCGAAGAGGCTCGTGCATGGTCTGCTGCTCTGGTCTTCCATTCACATCATTTGTCTGTTGTTTAATGTCTGGTGCCCTTTTCTTGAAAGATAGGATGTGTTTTCCTAAATACACCCTGAAATTACTATGAATTATAGAAAGCCAAGAGCTTTTTATAACGTGAAAAAGATAGCAAAGCCTTCAGCAGTAGCTACTTTTAATGGAATCATTGAACATTCACATGTAAAAAAAAAAAAAAGGAATAAAATTAAGAGTTACAGCTAACTTAGCTACAGCTACGGCCTGCTGTAATAAAGGAAGAATATAAAACTGGCTTCCCTTTGCCTGCAGCTTGTCTGTAAGTTGTGAAACTCCTCTGAAGGATGTTGAGCTATGCACCCTTCTGAGAGTCTAATGCTTTTATTAGCTGGCAGCCGATCAGTCTGCTCACTGCCCTGCTGAAGGATGGATGATAAATCTCTCAAAATCAAAGTTTATGTTCCAGCAGATTACATTCACACTTCCATATTTACAGTGGGCTAGTGTGTGTATTAGCACAAATGGAAAAAAGCTTCTGTGTATGGAAAAACTGGATTTTAGAGCAAGTCATTGATATGCTCTAATTTACACCCTTTACTTGGCTGTGCTCCATAATTTGTTTTGGGTTCTTTTCTGATGTTTCCCTATCTCTTTATCTTCTGTGTGTTTGTATTTGTGTACATGCCAGCACTGTACTTCCTGTTTTATTTTGTAACCCTTTCCTCCCTTCCTTTCTCTGACCTTAATTTTACCCGAGTCTTTCCCACACTTAGTTATCTTTGTAATTATACTCAATCTTTTCCTTTTTTTAGTTGTCCATGTGTCTTACTTCCTTTGTATTTGTCACCACAGTTTTGTTAGTTGTACCTGTTTATTGGATTTTCTTTCTTTGGACAGTGTCGATGTTACGACCCGGCTCAAAACAAACATAAAAAAGGAGATGAATACCAGAGTATGGGTGAGAAGAGGCTTTATCTTAAAATGGCATAGCAGGTTGGCTCAAATGGCTGGTACCACCAAGGCAAAGACTAGTGAGCTCTCTGGACGCTTGCCTCAGGTATGCTTTTATCCACACCTGACTAGGTGTGGCCAATTAGCACCAGCTGAACACACTGAGCAGATTAGAGGCTGCAGAGGGACGTAACAGTCGAAAATGCTTGATGTGGAATTCTCTGAGTCTAAATTAGCCTAAAAATAACTCTGGCTTTCGGTTTTACAACCTGTTTATCTGCTTCATGTGTTTTGCATATGTGCACTCCTGTGAACTCAATTCACAGTACTATACAGAGCAGGTGAATAATGGAAATTAGGAACTTCCTGAATGTATTCAGAATTGTTTTTATTTAGAAATAGAAAATATTCAGAAGCTGAGGGGCCATCACGTGGCTTCTAAGAGCAGCCATCATATTATGGTGACTCTTGCAAGATGACCACAAATGGTTATTTGTTTGTTAAGTTGGCAGAAGACTTAGGAGTCTCTTCAAATTTCACCCTAAAGCTTGGGTCAGGGCATTGATGTTCAGGGCTTTTTCCACGGGTTCATATCCTAAGGTCATGACTTCAATTTATTTTTTTTCTGTACAATATTTGACCTAAAATAAATAAATAAAGCCATACATCACCTAACCTTGTCACAAAGGGTCACCACAGCAAGTGGCTTGTGCGCATGTTTCATTTCACAACAGATGTCCTTCCTGACACAAACCCAAAGAGGATTTGTGTCTCTGGCCTGAATCAAACAAATTGACAAGAAAATCTGTTAATCACTACACTGTTCTTTTTGCAAGCTGTACACAGTTGGAGCATGTGTTGAAATGAGAATAATAGGATTAATAAATCCTTATATCCAGTCTTTTCCTTTAATTAATAAGTGTAATTAATATATGTTCCCTCCAGGTGCCCGAGGAACTACATCTTTAACACACTTTTTCTGTTTGTGCTTGCACCTAACTCTGAATGATTTAATAGCAGGCCCTCATCTTGCCACGGTGAGCAATGAACAGAAGTCTTGTCCCACTTGTGCTGGAGCCCTGGAGCCTGCGAGCTCCATGTTATAGTCCATGTGATTTCTTCCATTCCTGCTGTACAGGATGGGAATTGAAAAAGGAAAGAGTCGGGTGAATTCAGAGTAAACAGCAGCCTTAATCCAGGCAGCTTCCACACCTGCACCAAACGAATTATTTCTCATTTCCCGTGTGATGCAAATGCAAAAAGGTAGGTGGGACAATGCTATATCCTGGAATTCTCTGGAATTCATTTGTGAAAATGTTCTGCCTCTCCACATTCCAAATATTTTCAGCACTAATGGTTTAACTATTTGCTCTCTGATTGAAGAATGGAAAATGAGCAAAGCGCTTAAGAAAGCACTGAAAAACAAAGTGTAAACATTTCAAAAGCCTCTATGAGATTTATGAGCATGGCACCATGCGACACGCGCATTGATTTCAGCATGTGGAACATCACGTAAAGGAATTCTCTTACAAATTTAGCTCAGAATTATTTGTGCAACCGTGTGGTCAAACCTCTGTGCCATAATTTCATATAATCCCAATAGGCTGAAAAGAATCTCAGCATGTAGCGCTGCAGGGTGTTGCAGTTTTAATAACACTATTAACAACGCTGTTTCAAAAGTTTCCGCTTCAGCAAAGCAAAACATTAGAAACAATTCCAAAGACAATTCGTCAAATTTTGAATGAATATAGTTTTAAACATTGCAAAGTTCTTTAGAGTCTAATTAGCAACGGCAGCTTTGAAAACACTCGTGAAAAAGCAGCGACTGCAGATCCCTTCTGAGCCTGACACATGGTGCTAATTGGTATTTTACTTTGCCTTTGTATTTTTGATTTAGCTTCTTCCGACTTAATGAGTTCAGAGTTCTTTTAATTTAGCGCCTCATTCATTTAACACTGTATTGCACTTATGGTATGTGTAGCTGTTTCTCAGAAACGTGCACACTGACAGTACTTTTGTACCCAGTCACCATGTGTAGCATATCCTGGCCTATTACTGATCAACCACAGATAAGAAGTCTCCCGAGGGAGGAGTGTTTTTCCTTGCATGCTTAGCAGGTGACTCTTGGGTGCGTTGTGCTTTTATTACTACAGCACTATTGGGTGTGTTTAAAGTGTAAAATGTACTAAGGGAAGGTCCCGTCATTCCCCATTAAACACACATGAAGATAAGGCTTCATCAGCTAGCTAGAAATTAAGAAAATAAGTCAGCCAGAAAATAGTGTGTAATCCTTTTCTTTGGTCTTCTCGCACCACCTAACATAACATAACATACTTTATTTCAGCTCTAGGTACACACACACACACACACACACACACACACACTCAAATATGAACTAGCCCATGCACAGATGCATCCACTCTCTGCATCTGCACTCTGTACCCATTCTCCATTAGCTGAAAGAGACAATCAGCTTCAAGTGCATTCTCCTCTCAAGAAAAGAGCTGATGAAACATTCTGCCCTCTAAAACTGAAGCATCAGCACCTGCCCACATCTTAAAGGGGCAAACGTTAATCGAAGAAAGGCACAAAATTGCAATAAAACGTACAGTTTTTATATACAACACCTGCTTTCATATTCCCCGTTTCACCCATGACCTTTCTAACTTGCCTATATTCTCCCCTTTCCATTCTCCATGTCGTACAGTGATTAGTCACTCTGTCTCCAGATGCCTCCCCCTATTTCTCCTCTCTCCTCTTTTTTCTTTCCCTCCAGCCTTGTTGTTTAGATTCTATTATCCTGTGCTGCTTGGCTGCCTCACCCTATTAATCCTAGCAGTTCAGTGTGTGTGTTTGTTTGTGTTCACAGATGTCTGTGTAGGCTTCATGCGGTGCCAGTATGAGAGTGTAGTGGCCATCGAATGTCTGCAAATGATTAATGGTCTGGGTTTAGGCGAGGTGAAGAATGGCAACTAACGCACACATGCACGTACACGGACATGCATATACTTCACACACACTTTACAGGTGTCCTGTTAATGTCTTGTCTGGGGTAGTTGTCTCTCTGCACAAAAACAGATTCAAAAACAAAATAGTGTCTCAGTGCACTGGTTCACAGAGGGAAGTGAAAGGGGGATGTAGTGAAAATGAAGTGGAAGTGATAAGCATTAAAAAAGGAGTTGAGCATTTTCCAGTGAAACTACGATTGCTTAAAATGACCGTTAAGACAAAAGTGCACCATACCACAGTTTCCTGTACAAACTTTTGTTTCCTATGTCTGTGATTCTCTCTGCATTAATGTGTGTGTGTGTGTGTAAGGTGATCTACTTGTCCTGGATTCCCTGCTAAACTTAGCCAAGGTGCTGCAGCAATGACTGAATGATCATCGATATGATTTATTCAGAGGCTAGTTTGAACAGAAACCTTTGTCTGACTAAAAGTTGCCGTGCACCTGCATGTAGTTTTAGCCTGCGGGTCTCGGGACACACAAACTAGCTTATCAAATGAATATTGATCTAGCTGAGGATAGCAGTGGGTGGCTGCTGTGTGAGTCACTTCTGCTGGACTCTGAGGTTTCCAGGCAGGCAGTGGGTTTAAGGTCATGTACGTACTGATACATATTAAATATAGTCATTTTCCCTCATATCCACATGTAGGCAGACGAATAAACGAATAAAGCTGCGATTGTCTCTTCAAAATTGGTTTATTCCTTTTTGAGACACTGGCCTTATTAGAACATTGATTACAGCATGATATCTGTGTTTCTGATTGTATATATCCTTTTTTTCTGGTTTTATTGTGGATATTTGTATTTCTGTTGCCCTTTCTACTGAAGGAAATTTTGACATGAGAAAGCAGGAAGAACACAGAAGAAGATAATAAAATCAGTGAAGGCTGACTTTCAGTGAGTGCCTTCACTTTCAGAGTACTGGCATTGTGAATGATGGCTCACGGTCACTTATCTTTTCACTGAAAAGACTAAAAGAGTTTTTAGTTTTACTCAAAGGCTGAACGAGTCCAAGCCTTTAACAAAGTAATTTAATCTTCTATGTTGCTACTGAATCCGTGATATCCATGATTTTTGCAGTTAGCCTTGGTGATTAGGCAGTTATGATTGCTAATGAAAAGCACTGGTTTTAACTCCATAAGCCCATAGATGAAGTCTTTACGTTGATTGGTTAAGGGGTAAATACCCATTAATTATCATGAGAACTTGGATCCATTATGGAAATGTGCCAGATTTAGCCTCATGGTGTCACGGGTAATGGAAAAATACGGACTCAGTCGTGGAGCTCTGGATGCAAAGTACACAGTGCGTTTATTTACAGTGCCCAAAAACAGTTTCAAAACACAAAGTGAAGTGCAAAGTCCCACAGTGATCTTCTCCAAACTCCCAGTGGTGCGCAGGTGAGTTCCCAAAGTGACATCCAAGTGTGTGTTCTCCTCCAATAGCTTAACCCCGCGGGCTCCTTCCCTCCAACCTCCGGCTCTGTATCTTTTCCTCCTACAAACGAGCAAAAACACCAGATGAGGAGGCTAGCCGGCTAAAGCTAAGCTACAAGTCAAAAAACACTTTCGACTACCGAGCTTCAAGTACAATCCAGCGTCTACTGCCATCTGGACACACAGTTAAATACCTCAGCCCACAACGAAGGATGATCAGTGACAGCTGGGTGGCAAATTAGGTGCAGGTGTGTCAGCCACTGGGTAGAGGAGGAGGAGAGAGAGAGAAACACACACATAGGCTGTATCCCAATTCATGGTCTGCAGCCTTAAAGGCCGCATTTTAAGGCCGATTACGTCACCGCGACGCGACGAAGGCTGTCCCAATTCGAAGGCTGCCCGAAATGCGGCCCTCAAATGCGTCCTTCATTTCCCTGAATTTTAAGGACGTGGCGGTGAAGACTTCGTGGCCCAACATATCCCAGAATGCATAGCGCGGCGGTGGGTGTGGATAATTTTGCCAAAAAAAACGGTGGATGAGGGGCGCCAGAAGAGTAAGTAAGTACTGAATATTATGTCACTTATTTATGTGCAAATGTTTAATAATGAAGAACATTAAAACATTACTGTTGGCCACATGTCGGCAAAGTTATGTGACATTAGTGACGTTTGTACTAACTTGGTTTTACAGCCTTTACTTTAAAATATACGCTGTTAAATAGCTGAGCTTAATCTTACAGAGAATGATCAAAGCTCATGTAGAAACAAACAAACAAATGAACAAAAGATTTTATCCTTAATTTCTGTCAAACAAAGCCGTATGAAACGTTTCCAGCTGTTAGTATCATGGTTGCTAGGCAACCTGGGCAGCGCAACGGAGGCTAGACCGTCCCATTTCACAAGCCTCGCACTTCCGGCCTCAGCGGTCTTTAAGTACGCGGCCCTTGAGGATCGTTGAGGCTGTGTACTTTAAGGCTGCAGACCCTGAATTGGGAGACAGCCATACACACAGGCAGGTCACCCCGGGAAGGACCGTCCGACCATGACACATGGGATATTTTCTTTATCAGCAGTCCCTGGCAGGTTGATGGCTTATAAAATAAATGGTTTATAAAATAAATGAGTGGGGTAAGATAATCAAGTCATTGCTGGGGACCACTGATTTTAGTCTTTCATTTAGATTACAGTTCTAATATATTCATTTCACACAGTCTGTCTAGTGGAAAAGTTTAAACTCTGGCTTGAGTAAAGATTAGAAAAGACTGCATGGAGTCATAATGTCAGGCCAAGAAACAGTCCATCCAAAGCAGCGGTGTTCCTTGAGGGCAAGGAAGACAGGCAGGGCTTGTGAAGTGAAATCTAAGAATGAATATCCATTGTAACATATCAAAGTAAAATCATTTCAGACAGCGTTCTGTCATAAAGTCTCGTATCTGTTTGCATCCATCCGTTATATATTTCCCATCCTGTGGCTGTAGTTGGCTCTTGCCTCTGGAACCTGAATTAATGCAGCTTGACAAACAGAGATGCTAATATCTGTATGGGGTAGGTCTATGGCCTTGTTGGCTAGAGCTTGTCAAGCTGAGAGGCCAGCAGCTTGCAGCAGGTTGTTTGCTAATGCAGACTGTGGATAAACCTCTGGTCTTTGACAGGAGACTGATGGGAGAATAACGTACTAGACAAGCTGCTGCTGGCTCTGCTTTCACTTCTCTGAAATCAGTTACCATCTGTGTGGAAATAGAGCTACCATTAGAAAACAAACGAGCATTCTCATTTATCATCATAACAGATGGGTTGTTTTTTTTTTCTTTAAACCACCTTGAACCACAGACCCTAAATGTGAGGTCCAACAACATTTCCAGATTAACATCTGTGAGAAATCACTTGGTTAACTAAATTTCCAAAGTTTAACCAGCTGCTTTGCTTAGACACCACATTGGTTTTTCATTATTGTTCAGTCCATCTCTAGATAAATACAGTTAAACATGTCCCATGCTTACTTTGCTGTGATGTTTTTATAAATACTGTATGTTTCATCATCATGTTTCTTTTCCTTGATTCTCAAGAAAGCAAACATACTGCTCCAAGATGTAATTCCCAAAAAAATTGTGCCATGCTCCAAAATAGCATTTGGCTATTAGAGATGAAATTGTTAAAAAAAAAAGATCCTGAAGTGCAGGCATCCTTTGACACACAAATATTTTCTCATAGTGCGAACTTGAATGTTGTTCGAGCACATCCTGCATTGGCGGAAGGCAAAGAGATATGAAGTACTTCATTTGTGCTTATTCGAAGCCGTTTCCACTTTGTGTGTGTGTAGGTTAGAGGAACAGTGCCTCTTATTTTAACAGATGAATTACTCCCTTTGTGTTTGCAGCAGCAGTAATGGCATCGCTGTTGCGATTCAGTAGCTTCCTTTTGACCACAACACTGAACCTTAGACTTCACATTCTCCCGAATGACATCTGTTTATGACAAGAATACTTGCAATGCTGCCGCAGTCTCTCGAGGCAACCTTCAAACTCACCATGAAGCGAGCACACTCGCTTACAGCATTTCTTATTATTAACGAACTTCCCCCATCAGCTTCACTGAGGAAGTGGGAATGTCAGACTCTTCACTGTGATGATGATGGCTTCTGTGACTCTCATCCCTAAACTTTAACCCCCAGCACTCAGCTGTACTGAACTGGATAGAGTTGTATGTATTATTAATGATGGCCAAATTCCACACATGAAAGGCCGGCTTTGTGGTCTGCATGAAAGACGCTGTGTCTCCCCTCTCTTTGTCACCCTGCTTCTTTCTGCTTACCAGTCCTCTCTGTTTTTTGTCCTCTGCCTTGTCCTGATTACATATCCTCATGCGCTCTTCTGATTAATTTTTTTGATCAGCTCTAAAGTTGTATGTCACAGATTGAATGGCCCCATCAGTTTCTCCAGACTATTCTGGCATTGCTGGTGACAATAGTGGCAATTCACAGAACACAACAGCCGTTTGTCTCCATTTCCTCTGGACAATACTGAATTTGTATCCAGTAATATTAAATAAAAATCTTCTTTTGTGGTATATTTGTGAATTTTATATGCCACTGTTTCAGAATCTTTGCATTTTTTTTTTTAAAAAAAAAAGCAAAATCATATAGCAGATCACAACAAATCATATAACAGTAACATGTCAACTCCCGCACATTTTCCTGGGCATTTTTTTCCCCTTTTTGTGTAAAATAACTTAAAATCTCACAAATAACTCACCTGAGGGTTTCCTTCTTGTCCGCCTTTAATTCAATGTACAAAATGTCACCACATCAGCATGGATGGATGTAGGTCTGCTGCCCTCCACTGGATAATGCATGCCAATGCAGAAAAGTAAGACAGACCTGATCCTCTGGTCCATCTATTCATAGCTTTTGAGCTAACGACTCTTTAAGGGAAAGTATTTTTGGTTTTCATTTAACCTTTACATACTACTCACTTTTGATGTCTTCACAGTGTGGTGCAGGTCAGTTTTGACCCATAATAATACCATAATACACCCACAATAAGTGCATATTAGTTCAGTAAGGTCAGTAAGGTGGTTAGCACTGTTGCCGCACAGCAAGAAGGTCCTGAGTTCAATTCCACCATCAGGCTGGGGTCTTTCTGTGTGGAGTTTGCATGTTTTCCCCGTGTTTGCGTGGGTTCCCTCCGGGTACTCCGGCTTCCTCCCACTGTCCAAAGACATGTAACTTGTGGGGATAGGTTAATTGGATAATCCAAATTGCCACTAGGTGTGAATGTGCGAGTGAAAGTGAATGCGAATGGTTGTCTGTCTCTGTGTGTTGGCCCTGCGACAGACTGGCGACCTGTCCAGGGTGTACCCCGCCTCTCGCCCTATGACAGCTGGGATAGGCTCCAGCGCCCCCCGCGACCCTGAAAAGGATAAGTGGAAGAGAATGGATGGATGGATGGATAGTTAAGTAACAAAAACATAACAACCGTGATAACTTAAATGTTTTCATTTAAATAATTTTTATTGATTTAATAATGTAATAATTTAAATGGAAATTAAAATGGAAACAACTTTCTGGAATTGCTGGTATTTATTATGTAAACTACAATCTAAAATCATCTTTGATTACCAATATTAATTCACCTTTAATTAAAACTTATAACACAAGATGTATTTATTTATTTGCAAAATACTGCATTCAAAGTGGTGGTAGGAAACCTTGTGAGTGTGAATGTTGTTCATTTTTGATTATTTTCTTACACTGTGGATACAAACATATTCACATTTATATAGTGTTTTTCAAGTCTTACTGACTACTCAACGTGTTTAATTACAAGTCCTACACAGAAGTCCTATACACATTCATACAACATTTTATTCTGTACACTTCAATTATTTTATCTCTCTCGCTGGTTAAGGGTAAAAAATGAACCCAACAGGAGCACCCAGATTTGAAGCAGAAACCTTGTGTCTGTTAGGTGACAGTGCTAAGCACCATGCTGCTCTATTACACATCTTGTGTCTGTGCCACGGCTTCCTCTGACCTCTGTGCACCATCAAAGTCCAGCAACAGCCTGTTTCTGTGAGAACCTGGGAAAAGTGTTGGGAAAACAGACAATTATTGTGACAGTGTCAAGGTCCCCTTTGAACACACACTTTTACGGTTTCAAGATTCTCTAAAACTATAATTTTCCCACATTTGTGGGTCTAAAATCCATCTGAATAGATATGGAACAAATATGCAAAATTGTAAGGGTTAAGAATTACAGCCCAGTCTTGTTTCAACTGAGTAGCTTCAAGTGTAGTTTACGCTGTTTTCCCAGATTTATATTAAAACAAAACTGTTGATGGAAAGTGCAGAACAGACATTTATAATTTCAACAAAAATAAATCAAAAACCAAGACAACTTCAAAAAATACTGTTAAAATACTGTAAAATACAGCTTCTACACTGACCACAGCACTTCTAGCATCAATCAGTGATATTGATCAGATGAAAAGACATGTTGTCAAAAAAGCTGTCTCCAAAAGCCTTGACCCAGTATTCTGTAGGAACATGCAATCAGTGTGAACACCTGTTCATAAACTTCGGGAAAAATCAGTCAGTGTCAAGCTGCTAAACTTTGCTAAGTACATGTTTGATATATTTAGAGAAAAGCCGAGGTTTTTTTTGTTTGTTTGTCAAACTATTAGATCAAGAACACACTTTCACTCTTCTGTTTTATGAAGCAGGAGACAGATTGATCTGGACCTGTAATCACAATTGAACAACTCAGATGTTGATGAACCTTTGAAAAGTAGAGCTTTATAACCCCCACAGTGCATCAGCTGAAACCTCAATTACTGAGTTTCAGTGTTAGTTTCAGTTAAAACTGAAATAGGAATCTATTACAGTTTGTGACTTTGTGCAGTAAGCGGCCTATCTTGCATCAGTGTCATACTTTCTGCATCTGCAAGTCATGCACTGGTGTGCATATGATGTAAATGTCATCTTCAGTAGATGCAGATAAACAAGGCCGTTGCAAAATAAACATAAATGTGAACCCATAATTTCTGCAGCTGTCAGAAATACTTTTCTGCTTGGAATCACGTGGTGGATGTATGTAGAGCCGGTGCCTTTGTAATTCGGTTTTCAGGGCAGAAACTGGAGGAGGATGTGGAGGATAAGCACACATCCTCCTCCAGACTGAATGTAAAGATGTACATAGCCTCTGGGTGTGAAAATTTAGCCTAAGAACCTAAACCAAGCCCAAGTGCTTTATACTGCTATTCTCTGCAATGACCAGCAGGAGGTGACTTCTGTGGTAGTAGAAAAGCTTTGTTTGTAAAAAAAAAAACAGCCATTGGCTCCACTACTCTATGTTCTCTGTAAAAATGTTTCAGTATAAGTTTATAGGCTCAGTTGCTTCAAGTCATACTGAATGAATGAATAAATCTGACTTTTATTTTTTAACTTTGTGGAATTATTTATTTACTCAGGCATGGTTCAAGGTTTGTGTCCAGGCACAAACATTTTTAGCTGTTTTGTTGCTGCAAAATCATGAAAAAAGATTGTTAGTGTTGGGGTAAGGGCTGTGGCCATGATGTCATAAATTAGCAACCCACACATAAAAAGATGTATTGTGGTAACCAGCATTGGCTTCAACATGTTCTAAAGTAATCCATTACTATAATCACATCTCTCATGTGTGTAAGGCAGTACTATAATGCATTGTCGTATGACATTCAGTGATCATATTGCACTTACTAATCAAACCATTAAGTCACTACTTGAACTGCATACGTTCTTCAATTAAGTCATGCGGGGAGAATAGGAAAAAAAACTGATGCCATTTGCCTTTTATGCATTTTAGTTCAACAATTGCACTGACCTCATTTCAGGAATAGGACAAAAGTGGTAGAGCCATTAACAGTCTTTTAGGAACGATTCATGTTAGGAGTGTTCCTGCCTCTTTACAGGAATGTGATGTAAAAGAGGAAACTGCTTTTTGTCCCGGAACAGCAATCCACCACAACATAAAAGCTCTACACCCACCTGCAAGAGCATCATTTATACATGACGCTAACACTAAGCTTGTGTACACTCATCCCAGTAAAGCAGCCAAAGGTGATGATCAACAAAAGACAAAAGCAGAGATAAGCAATGTTGGTACATTTTACTCAAAAATGTAAAGATATAAAGATATGTACTAAATTATTAGCTCATCCAGCCATAACAGGTGAGCTCATGTGATGGCGAGGCATCAAGCCATCTGTCCAGAAGTCACAGGAACCATTAGTCTTCTTCTGACAGCGTTGGCCAGAATTCAATCAAAAATTTGCATACAATGATCTCCTAATGCGTCTTCACACAATTTACACTCATGGTTAAGGTCATATTTGTCATTTCACTGGCAATTGTCCTTTTTTATAAGAACTACTACACTCAAGAGTATTGTAATGTTTATTAAATGAGAGTCTGTATGTGCCCCTCTGCCATACGTAAATGCCATAATTAATGTTCTGAACTACATTAGAGAAGTCAAGAACTACGGCTGTTGCATCGGTAACATAAGATTCTTGCTGTTGTTACATTTTGCATTTGCATATGCATAAATGATGAAGAACTTCTTGGAACACCATATGACGTGACAGCGGGAAATAGTCATTTGCCACACATGTTACATACCACCTGTATCCTGTGACGTGATGTTAATCATGATGACCGTGGTCATGATGACAGAAGGTATGGTTGGTGCCTTCCTATCACTGTTGTACTAACATCAGTAATACGGACACTGCTATGACTCGCTGATATATGCTTTTTAGTATAGTTACTACTGAACTGTAGTCATCAACGCTTGACGTCAGACACCTTCATTTGGTGTTGAATGAGATTAACTTGTCTGGCAAATGTTGTTTGCGAGTCTCATTGGATTTTAAATCCCATTAACTTGACTAAAATAGCCAACAAGTGACAAGAAACGTTATCACTTTCTTCCTGCACTTCACACATTACACTAACCTGTGAATTGTGGCCGGATGAAAAGCTACATTGATGTTCTGCTTTTTTTTTCCTTTTTCTTTTTTTGAGTAACAGCCCCAACACTGGTGATGTTATTATCTCTTAGACTTCACTTGAGAGCCCTGCATACTAGCAGATGCAAAAAATAGTGGCAGCAAAGGTATGATAAATTTAATCTCTAATCAGTGTCTGTGTAGTCCTTACCAGTTGGTGCCATTTTTTTTCTTTTGTGGATAATAAGAAGAGATAAATACAATGGATGATGGTTTTTATGTCACAATTGTGGCTACATGACTAACTTTGAAGTCTATTTACATAATGTGTTTGAAAATCATTACACAGTGCTGTGACGTTAGTCAACGGCCATCTTTCACCATTTGGATTTTTAAATTAAAACACACTCATTGCCACAGAGAATAAGATAAAATAAATAAAATAAAGCAATTAAACTAAGGTCATGAGGCTATAGACACCACATCAGAACCAAGTAATAACATTTTGCTGTAACACTTTCCATCTTTTGAAATTAGAGCCTAAAACTTGTTGTGTCAAATGTCTCTGTTGGGTGAAAATGTTAGAGGAGACTTCACTGTCATTAATTAGCTTGATGATTGCAGACATATTAATTAGTCTACTGTAACTCTCACAGGAGCAGGAGTGAAGATTAAAGACCCGTCACTGTACATCTTATTGTATTGTTGTAGATGTTCAGCTGAGAGAACAGTCATCCAGATATTATGGATATTATAAAGGTGTAACTAGAAGAGGTGAGTGGATTGATCCAAATATCGATAATATATAGTAGTATATCAATGCTGGTAATGATATCAGATTGATACTAGCGCAATAGGAGCAATACCCTGTTTCTGTCATCTCAGTTAAGTATATTGCCTGCTGAATTGTGTTATATATCTCTATCTATCTATCTATCTATCTATCTATCTATCTATCTATCTATCTATCTATCTATCTATATATATATATATATATATATATATATATATAAGGAACACAAGAAGCTGGAGAAATACCAAGGGCTCAGAGAAGAGCTCGAGAGGATGTGGAGGGTGAAGGTAACGGTGGTCCCAGTGGTAATCGGAGCACTAGGTGCGGTGACTCCCAAGCTAGGCGAGTGGCTCCAGCAGATCCCAGGAATAACATCGGAGATCTCTGTCCAGAAGGGTGCAGTCCTGGGAACAGCTAAGATACTGCGCAGGACCCTCAAGCTCCCAGGCCTCTGGTAGAGGACCCGAGCTTGAAGAATAAACCGCCCGCAGGGGCGTGCTGGGTGTTGTTTTATATATATATATATATATTCATTGGCAAATTGATGATGATCTCATAAATGATACTGCTCTTCCCCTACATAAGGTACCTTTAAAAGTACCTTATGTAGGCACTTTTAAAGGTACCTACATAAGGTACCTTTAAAGTATTACCAAAATCAATACTGTTACCAAGTATTGATCTTGGTAACAGATCAATACTATATCAGTTTGGAGTATTGCAAAGCACAAGGTAATGGGCAATATGATCCTGGGTCCCTTGTTAAAAATTACAGTAAAATGTAAGATCTCTGGATTAAAAGTATAATCAATGCAATGTATAACAAGTGCTAAATATTTACTACAGCTACTAGAGGGTTTTCTCAATGGAAATTCGTTGTGGGCCACTGTGTTATGTTGCTCTTTCATATGACACACCTGGAACATCTGCTGGAGACTGCTAAGATAAATTAAAACATAGGTACTGGAATAAGCTGCGTGCATAGCAAACCTATATAGAGCTGAAGTCATGACATAACAAGCAAATTGAATTCTGTGCCTCTAGTTTTTAGCGAATCAAGCTTTCAACACTCCTCTCAGATGTCATTTTGTCATTTACTTCACAAAACGGAATATTTTTACATAATCTAAGACAAACTGGCAGCCATAAAGCACTTAATAAGAATACATTGTGTTTAAAAAGTATAATCAGCCCACACAAGAAACACTTAAATGATCATGATCTGGCTATCATCCATATCCTTAACTCACCAGTGATCTCTTCTGACAGTCATGCATGAACTATGGCCCAGAGCCACTCTTCAGGGCTCACTAGTTACCTAAATACTGACCAAATAATATTTAATGTTTCTCTTAAAACAACTCCACAGTTATGTAAATGAATGAAACCACATTTACGTCACGCTGTTAGAACACTTCTGTCCCATAGTTATTTTGACTATCAGGGATTTTCCAACATGTTTTCGCACTATTGGAATAGAAGTTTCAGTTTCCCCTCAGCCTGCTTTGACGTCATGTTTTTAAAGTAACACAATCTCGAAAAGGCGGCGTCAGCAACCTGTTACTTTCAGTGTGACATTATTCTTTAGATTCGAAGTCAAGAACTTTTTTTGCTTTAAACGTCCACTTTACGTAAGTCTGCTGTATCGTAATAAATATTACTTCAGTAATATGTGTGTCTGTTTTTAACTATCAGATTTTGATTTTCTGGTTTGTAACCTGTATTTCGGTGTCACTTCTGATCAGCCTCTAAATAAACATGTTTTTTTTTTTTAACTCTTTAGAAACTCACCTGCCCAGCGCCGAATACCAGTCAGACAATGCTGAATATTTGTGGGGCAGCATTCCACTGCTGACAAGCCAGCTACTTCCCTCAAGTGTTGGTGTATTTAAAAAACAGCGTTAAAAGAAATAGGAACTCTGGACATCAAAATATTACTCTGTACTACTCTTTATATTCTCCCTTGAGCTGCATTGGTGAAATGAACACGACTTAAAAGATTAGAACATTTCCATGTTCCATGTTTTTCAAATTTCCCCCCAGCAACTCTTGTTCTTTGTTCACGGAGCCAGACAAAGGCCAAAGATCACAATTATTCAGCTCTTTGATAGCTTCTTGTTAACAATTCACCTTGGGGTTTAGTGTTAATGTGGCCATGTCTATCTAATTATCAGCAGTGTGTGAAAATAAACTCCAACAGGACGGTCTGCTCCTTACATTCACAGTGACCACTCTCACAGATGTGACAATCCACATCACAAGGCTTTAAGTCACATTACCCTTCACTCCCCCGAGGCTTGAGTGCTATTTGTCTTCATATAGGCTTTGGCTTGTTGTTTCTTAATGGGATTTGGGTAGGGGCTGCCTGCAGGGCCTTTGGGAAGCCCACACGATGGTGAAATCCACACATTTCCCATACCGTCGCCTCAAACTAAACCTATGGGAAAATCCTCAGACTTCCTAAGGAAAAGTCTGTTTCCATCTGTGTGTAAATGTTTTAAAATATAGTGTATTCTTTTGGCTTAAGACTGACTCATGGGTTTAATTCATTATTGCATTATAATCAAACTTCACGAGTGTGTGGTGTATCACTGATGGTGAGTTGTGGAAAGATTAAACTTCTATTAATCCAGAAGAATTTGCCAAGGCATCCTTGGAGGTGATTATGTCACAGCCGTGGTTTAATCGTCACTGCTTCCAGGCGCTGATTGAAATCAGCGGTTACTTTACAAACTTACAAGTAGACATAATGATGACTGTGAACACACTCACATGCACGTACAAAGACATGGGATGACTTAAATAACTACTTTTATTAAAAGCTTATCACATGGCTTTTCACTGGGATTAAAGTTTGCAACACAAGCCATTAATTGTGCGTGACAGAAAAACAACTTTCCTTCCTCGTTGGTTTGCATGTGTTTCTGGTAATGTTTTGGCTGACTCACAAAAGTGGCCCAAAGAACCAAGTTGCTGAACAAGGAAATTAAGATTTATCTGATTCGAGGTTTCTTTACAAACAAATAAAAAATAAACACACTGGAGACGAAAGCCCTCCAATGTGTCAAATATAGGGGGGGTGGGGGGTTCACGTCTCACATGAGGCATTTCATTGTTCTCTATGCCCTTCCCTCGTTAAGCACAACCAGCACGTCGGCCACATATTTCCTAATCATTATCATAATTAACATCTTATATTGTAATTCAGCTTGACTTGTTAAATCCTAGTTGGAAATATTGAAACTCGTGAAATGTTTGTGATGAGAGGAAGGGGGAAAAACATCATTGCTAATGGCTACGCAACAAGCTGTGTGTAGAAATCACAAAAGGCTGGCTTTTCCCGTAAGTTATTTAGAATGAGTCAAGCAGTAGTAAGCCCAAAGATCAGTGATGTCGAAACTAAGGTGTGGCAAGTCTGTATGAGTACTGAGGCTATCAACCACGCTGACTATGCGATAACAGCCGTACTGCACCTTTAACTAAACACTGGCCAGAGTATTTACTGAGTGACGTAAGACGCAGACTGCGTGACGAGTGTGGGCAGGCAGGGCAGGCTCTTTGTCAGGTATCCAGAAGTTAGTATGCTCACACCGGAAATCAAAGCATTATGATTGGGAGTCTATGATAAATTCCTTAAAACGATTAATTAGCAATAAAACAAATCTATATTTAAATTGAATATGATTTAAATAAAAAAGATAATGTATTCGATGAGTGGTAAAAACATAATACGGTGAAATTTACTGCATGGATCGATATAGCGCTTTTATTTTGAAGGTGCAAACAGGAAGCAGTTGTTTTCCGCTACATTCGACTTGATTGTGAAAAAGAAAGCTACGGACGCACGGTGGCTACTTGAACGAAAACGGGGGAAGCTTGCTCAAGAACCGGTAGGGCTGTATTCGGGACCTCAGCATGCCACAATACAAATGGTGAGCGTGGGCGCAAAACAACTGTATTCACCTCCTGAACGGCGATAGTTGACAGCCACGCCCCGTTTTCAGCGACCGGAGCCCGTACAAAAGTGCTGGCGGAGGTGCAACGGTGAGCGGTTTGAAACCCAGCAGGGCGGCTAGCGGGCTCACAGCGGAGAGGAACCAGCAGCAGCGGCGGCGGCTGTTTCAGGCACCATGAGAGAGTACAAAGTAGTGGTTCTCGGGTCCGGGGGCGTCGGTAAATCGGCACTAACCGTCCAGTTCGTGACGGGGTCTTTCATAGAAAAATACGACCCCACGATAGAGGATTTTTACAGGAAGGAGATCGAGGTGGACTCCTCTCCGTCCGTCTTGGAGATCCTGGACACGGCTGGGACCGAGCAGTTCGCCTCCATGCGAGACCTGTACATCAAAAACGGCCAGGGTTTTATTCTGGTCTACAGCCTGGTGAACCAGCAGAGCTTCCAGGACATCAAACCGATGAGGGATCAGATCATTCGGGTGAAACGGTACGAAAGAGTGCCGATGATTCTGGTTGGAAACAAAGTGGACCTGGAGGGGGAAAGGGAGGTTTCGTCCGGTGAAGGGAAGGCTCTGGCGGACGAATGGAACTGCCCGTTCATGGAAACTTCAGCCAAAAATAAAAGCTCTGTGGACGAACTGTTTGCAGAAATAGTCCGACAGATGAACTATGCCTCAACACCAAATGGCGACGACCAGTGCTGCTCGTCTTGTGTTATTCTTTAAGGAAAATGGACAATCACAAAGTTTTCTTTGCTCGGTTTTAAGTTTGCAATGGTAAGTTGGAACACCATACACCGAAAGTGTAAACCTGACACGGTTGATTGTTCACTACAGTGACAAGAACTATAAATAAACAGCGTACTTATTAACAACTTGCCCGCATTAAGTACTGTTTAGCGA
The DNA here is from genome assembly GCF_963576455.1 of Neolamprologus multifasciatus. NCBI lineage: Eukaryota > Metazoa > Chordata > Actinopteri > Cichliformes > Cichlidae > Neolamprologus > Neolamprologus multifasciatus. Next base: position 6,551,890 of record NC_140452.1, read on the forward strand.
GCAGCAAAGCACCGGATGTAAGCTGAACGTGTCTTCATTTTAATGCGTAGCCTGAAGTTTGTTTTTTGTCAGTACTTGGCTATAAAAACTCAGCAGTACTTTTTACCGGTAACGTACAGTGGGACACTTGCAGTCCATTGTTTTGCTAAGCAGATAGGGGAAGTCTCTGATTCATTTGCAGAACTGGATGGGGCATGCCAGTGGCACACTTAATTAGGTTTACAAACTTTGTGGCTCAATCGGTGCAGCTACAGTTCGACTATTAAAAGGAACTGCCAAATGCCATATTCCACAATGGGGTTTACAGGGAGATTCCAGTGTTTTTGTGTGGCCTACATTTCAAGAGTCAGCAAGTTCGAGATTAGATTTAGCTTTGGAAGAAATCTGTTTTCCCTAGTTGTTCTAGTTCATTCATGACACTTTCTTTTTCTCCACCTTTCTTGTTTGTGGCAGTGTGTTGCAGCAAGTCTGTACTGTTGAGCTCTTCGTCGTGTCTCGCCCTGGCCTTGGAGGAAAATGAAGGGAGGAATGCTGCAGGGGGACGAGGAGGAGGGGGAGCAACTGAGACAGGGAGGGGTCCACTCTTCAGGAATTCTGCTGGGTTGGAGTATCTGTACCGCACGATCGGTGTCCGCCATTGATGTCAACACAGTGTCAGATCCAGAGTTTCAGCCTCATCCCCCCCTCCTCACCGGTTCCAACTGTACTTCCAACTGGAGCTACATCCCAATGGAAAAGATGGAAAGAAACACTTAAAGAAAACTCATAAATGGATATTTCTGTATGAGAAGAACACAGGGAGATAGAGTATATATTTTGTTAAGTAACTGCACAGTCTGGGACAGATAAAGAGTTGGGCCGCCTGATCTAATTTGGAGCAACGCTCCACAACACTCCAAATCCTGCTTTCTTTTCCAAAGTCAGAAGAAATTGACGCCACGTCTCTGGTGGTGGAGAAAATGTGACGAGTGCCACTTCTTGTTGTTTTTTTTTGTTTTGTTTTTACTTCACTTTCTCTTTAAGTGTGTGAGAGGACCCTAACTGAAGTGACACAAGGACACTGACCCGATCGCCCTTGTGTCAAGTGCCTTTCCGAAACAAATCAGCTGTTCAGATTTAGTGCCAACCCACAACCAAAACAACCCTTCAACATCAACAATCCACAAACTAGTGAACTCTTCTACTGGATAGTGTCGTAAGGATGGAAACTGACAATGAAAAACTACAGCAGGCTTCTCTTGAATGGAATGGCAGTTTTCTATCTGTTTTACTTTGGCCTTTTTGAAGTCTAAGGTGTTCATTTTTGCAATGTCTGCTTGGTCTGGATGAACCCATGTCTTGAAATGCACAGGTACTGGAACCCCTTAGACATGATGACAACACTCGACACTTAATTTCCAGGCCAATCAATTCAAAGGAGTTCTGTTTTGTTCCGTTCCTTTTGTTGTTTTTAACAGGAAATGTGATAATGTACCATTGACAAATCTAACCTGATTGTAAGTTTAATTTCAGACCAGCCATTTAACAGTTGGCTGTTTTGAAAAAAAAAAAAAAAGACTTTTAATACAAATGGCTTTTTTAAAAAAAGAACCCAGGCTGTGTTTTCTTTTTTTTTCTTTTCTTTTTCTTTGGGGACATCTACTCATTTTGAGCATTTCACCACATGTCACGAGAAGTTCGGTGAAGAATTTAGCTTAAACAGCAGCTGAGGTTTGTTTAAATGCACACAAATAATTTGGCTACTAGAAAACCCCGCAGTAAGCTGTTGCTGAAAAAGTAAATGTTCAGTGTGCTTATGTTACAGTAACATGACCCCCCCCCCCCCCCCCCCTAAAAACAACCCAAATTTACACGAGCTGTTTCACGGTTTAGCATGTGTGGTGGACCTACTCCTAACAGGAAATAGAACTACAATATGAAAACGCTGCAAAATTGCTGGTGTTTATTGCTCTTTGTGTCACAAACTCGATGGGCAGCTGTATACAAGCTCAGCTACTTGCAGCGTTTGTGGAAACATGAAAGCTGCTTTTCATTGCTTTAGAAATCAAGCTTTGGCTTTCTACCGCTGTTATTTCTCGTCATTAAAAACAAAACTTGTCATGTGGTTAAGACAGAGACCACTGTGATGTAAAATGAAAAAACTGAAAGATAATAGAACGTACATACATGACTAGTTTGAAAGAGATGAGTAGCTCCTTTGTGTTTACATGAAGCTTGCAAAGTAAGCTTTGGGATTTAGGGGTGTTGTTTTGTTTTTAAGCTAGTAAAGTAGCTGCAAAATCATCGTAGGTGAATTTGGTTGGATTCACCAACAAAATGGACTCAGATTCTCTCTATCCACTCAGCATCTTCACAGACGTTAATAGAAGAGGCCGGGCAATGCTACACCCGGGAATTATCTCTTTTTAACTGTGTGGGTGTAGCAATGTTCCAGTCCGGAGGTTCAGCCTGGCTGCAGTGTGTGTGGGCGCTGTGGTGTGATGTGGAGAGGCGGGTATGAGTGAGCAGGCCACCGCTCTGCCTCTGTTTACCTACGGGGATTACCTAGCCCCGGCTGGCTGGTAGACCACAGCATGACTTGAGGTGGGGGAGAGAGTAAACACACACAAGACGAGCTTCGCATAAAGTCCGGTCTTTGAGAGTGGATGAGCTCTGATTTTTCAGCCTGCACAGTATGTTTGTAGTGCTGCAGCATTTCGTATATGTGTCTTGTCAGTCTGAGCGCACGCTCCTGCTCATCACCGTTGCTCGTGTGTTTATGCCTGGTAGCCGCTGTAAGCGCTGGTATCATATGCATTCTTTGGCTTTGCCAATACCATGTGACTGTGGGGCATGGCGAGCCAGGGGTGCAGTGGAGTGCAAATATTACTTCTAACACCTACAATTGAACACTGCTGCACAGCAGATGAGGCAATATGACTGAGATCAATACTGTGGTATTAAAATGTTTTTGTTTTTTTACCTCGCTCTGAAAATTTTATATTGATGTGGCATTGTAGTTGGTGTATGAGAAAACAAATGAGTAATCAGGTTGCTTAGTCTGCTCTTCTGCTTTCCATTATATTAGGTAAATATGTCACACAAAAATCTATCCTCAGTTTTGTTACTTTTTAACTCATATTGAATATGTAATAGTAAGTTATTGGCTATCTTTTACACACACATATATATATATATATATATATATATATATATATATATATGTGTGTGTGTGTATGTATAAATATTCTTCGTATTCCTTTTCAAGTTTGCCCGTGTGAGTGAAAGCAGCTTGAGCGTGTACACACACGTACTCTAAATTTTTACCCCTGAAGCTGAAACGACATCTTCACACGTTAATGTTCGGTTTGAGCGTGTGCAGAAGAGCCTTGTTTTTGCGCAGCTCTTGATAGCAGTTCTCGACTCTCTCCTCCGATCGACCACAAGCCGTGGCTACTTTCCAGCTGTGTTATCTATGTGAAGTCAAGGATAATAGCATGTTTCCTCTGAGGCCCTGATACAGATTGTGCAATTAGGTAAGAACAGAGCTGAAACTGAACTCTGCCTTGAAACGATATTGTCGAACTGGTAGTGGATGAGATGGCAGGAGTTTGTACAGCAGTGCCCCAGTTACTGTAAATGTACACCACTCGCCTCTGTTGCTGCTATTGCTGCACAGTTTCAATCTCTTGCTGTGGTATAAACATCTGATAGCAGAAGAATTTGCCCTTTGGAGAGAAAAGGGCCCGTCGAGTTCAAGCGTCTTTTTATCGGTCTTTTTCTAGGGAGCAACAAGGTGAAAGTTTCACTTCCTTCATTTTGTGCAAAACTCAGCACTGATGCTATCTCCGCGTTCAGGGTTGAATTGGCTTCGGCCGTTCAGATATCCAGTTTCACTTTGTTGCTGTTGTCGTCACGTTCTGAATACCTGAGTTGTCGCGTTGTCTTCACATCTCGCCTATTTTTTAAAGGTTTCAGTTGCAATCGGCAGGAAATCGGTGGCGCAGGTTTACAGACGGTCCGGTTTGTCAGCGGTTCCCGGTCATGAGTGATAGTCATGTGATGTGGTTGCCATGGTCAAGGAGGGGGTTGGGATGTGGTATGGCTGTTCAGGGTGGCCTCATGACCTGTGAGAGTTTGGTCACTGCTGGAATGATGACCGTCGGCTGAGGAAGGGTGGGTGCCGGTTTGTTTGAGCACTTTTCTCTCATTTGCCACAAACATATACTTTCTTAGGTCATGACAAGAAGCATGACTGAACTTTAAAGAGAATTTCTGGAGCGTAAAGATAATTGTAAGGTTTGAATATGCAGCTCTGGTTGCATTAAAGCAAAAATATCGATTTCTTAATGATTAAGATAAGTGTGCTGCTTGTTGCACTGATGCAAGACTTCTCTTTTTTTCTTCTGCTGTTGGAAGCAATTGCTCTGACAGGAAATGTTGCAACTGAGCCAGTGAGAGTGGGTGGTGTGTGTTTGCATTTTTTTTTTTTTTTAACATGGGACTTAATCACTATATAGGCTCCTTGTTGAATTACAGGCTTCTCGTTCTCTCCCAGCATCATCATGCTATTTTTGAGGCCCTGTTGTGTTCAGGAGAGCGGTTTTGCCTTTTTCTTCTTGGCAGATGTGCCTCTTGTGTACTGTATTTGTCTAAAGCAATATGCTCTGAAAACCATTTGACTTTTATTAGGCTTGTTCGCTTGACCCTCATACAAACACACCGAAACACACAAACAAAAAGTCTAATTCGCTTTAAATGCAGCAGCATTTGTTAATTTATTCTGTGTGACAGTGTTATTTCCTTTTGTGCAGGGCATTACCATAACAACGCAGGAATGTCCATGTTTGTCTTACCGTTAAAGTTGTTTTTTTTCTTTTCTTTTTCACTCACACACACTCACACACACACGCGCACATATACACACACATACGCGCACATATACGCTACACTTAAGCCCTTCTCACCTCCTCTGATGTACTAACCTCCTTAGCAGGAACAGTAGACTGGTTTAGACCTAATAGTTTCCTGACCAACCATGTATTAAATCATTGCAGTTGTTTTACGTGTTCTTCTACCTTTCCTTGAACTGGCATTGCTTGTGGTAGTATTAACAGCAGCTTCTGAAACACTCATAAGTTAGACATATTGCTGTAATTTTGAAGTCTAACCTCTTTAGTTTTCATTGTCTGCGTTTACTGAACAGGCTGATGTTCGGTAAACTGATGGCAAATCATCTCCTTCTCTCAACTCTGCCTGTAATTCAGGGAGTGGCCTTCTCGCTCAGAGGTGACTGTGCCAAGATGGGAATGCCCCAGAATTCCTCCCATTCCTCTCATTCCTTTAACTGTAATGTCTGGACATGTCTTTAGCCTGAAATAAAAGAGCGAAGGATAGAAGTTGTGATATGATAAGAAGCGGTATAAATGTGTTCTGCATGCTTAATTTCAGTACTTTGGCCTTGAGTTTTATCTGCTGAAGATCTCTGATCACAGCCCCGATAGAACCCTGTGTGATCCAGAGGCTACAACTAACACAACAATAGAGAAAGAACGAGCAGCTGTGATAAAGGATAAAAGATAGAGCCCGGGGTTTGTCTAAACAGGCCCCCCAGACACCGCCCCACTGTGTCACAAGATTGATCCCACTGGGCACGCAGTCAAAACTGCTCCTTATATCCATCTTTAGATAATCATAGCACAGTTGCCTCGGATCGCACCACAGCTCGATCTGAAAAGGAAAGTAGGCCAAAGGAGCCAGTCAGACAGGACTAGTCACTTCCAGCGTCCCTCGTGTGGATTAATAGATTTTAGTCAGCGGCGTTAGCGAGGACAAGTAATGCTTAAGGACCTGATTTGTAATTGAGCTCAGTTTCATTCAGTGTTTTAATTATGATGGGGGAAGAATCAGGTCATGGATTGTGTGGTGGCATGGCACAATGGATTTTGATCGTTCTGTAGGTATAATTACGTATATAATTAAAATCCAGAGCTGAACAAATGAGTTCTTAAATAAGCATTAACACCTTCAGTAACACCTCTGATAAGTCAGTTTTACCTCTGATCCGAGTAGCTCAAACGTGATACTAACGTCTGTGCTCTACGACCGACTTCACATGAAGCTACTGTGGTTTGGGTGTGGTTTAATGCTTGGCTGACAGGCTGGCTTATCTCTCAGATGACTTACAGGAAGTGAATGTCCTTAAATAATTTCTTGGTTGTGTGTTTCATTCTTTGATCAGATGTTTAGGAATGGCACATGATGTAACATTTCGACCAGGCAAGCTGATGTCGTGGCCAAGTCGTGCTATTTGTGTGATGCTGGAACGTCTAGGGTGAAACCACAGAGTGCAGTTAAAGGTTTAAACTACTAGTTGTGATAAAGGTTATGGAGATTTTTTTTCTAATATAATAATACCCACACCCCTTAACCACTGCTAGCAACATCACATAGAGATCTTAGGGCAAAATCAGCTACAGCACACTATCACTAGATCTGGATTGGGTTGGACTAGCTATTTTTAAACACATTACCAAGTTTATGCATAAAATCCCTGCTTACCTCTTAAAATCTACCAGCTGGTGCTGCCTTGGGATTTCCAGAATCAGGGTGCCCAATTAAAACAACTAAATTCATGAATATTCAACATCCATCAGTTTTAGATGGAATTGTCTTTGCAATCGTCTTCTCTAACGTGCCCAACATGGAGAAATATGTTATAGCCTAGGTTAAGTTTAAACCTCTGAGTGCAGCTGACTGTTTGTTGGGAATGCTTAATGTTAGCTTCTTCTGGTGAAAGACATCTTGTCTTCCAACAATTATATAATCATTCTCCTGCCTTTTCAGTTCTGTAAATCCAGCATGGTTCCAGACTTTTTGCTGTTTCACATAAACACAACTCGCTGTCATCTTCTGTTGCCCTCCTGTTTTTTCCCAGTCACCCCAATTTGGTAGAAATGATGATGTGGGAAGAAGTGACATCCAAGGCCTGACGCTGGGTCATGTGACTGACCTACCACACTGGCTTTGCCCTCCTGTCATAACAGCGGATTCAAAATTCTGACTAACATGGCATGACATCCACGACCTTCCTCCCCCATTTACGAACCACTTTTATTCCCCTCTTTACATCATCTTTACCCCATTTCCCAGCTGAGTTCCCTACTATTCACATCATGACGCTGTGTGCAGTGAACTCTACCACCTGTTCCTAGTGATACTTTGCCCTCATGTCAAAATGATGTGCCTGACAACGAACACCCTAAGTGTTTCAGTTTCAGTGTTGACGTCTGTTACTGCAGCTCTCCATTGGTCACTTTTCTTGTGCCTGTTAAACGTCCAGATTTATCATCAAGCTTTCCTGCTGAGGCAGGTTTATGCAACAGCTCTTTTATAACCTCACCAACCGGAGTGCAGAAAAAGAACTCTGTGGGAGAGAGCAACTACAAACAGAAGACCTGAAGTTTTTATGTGTAGTATATGTGTAACACACTGTTGTTATTTATCTTCCTGTCAGTTTGGAGAGAAGATTTGTGAGGCTCTATTTCGGTCCAAAATGTGGTAATAATGGTTTGACAGTGCCAAAATGTTTTTGCAAGCTTTCACATAAGCATCACATTACCAGCTCACCCACACAGTTAAAAACTTACTGTACAATTTCAAATTGCTTTCTGACTCCTAACCAGAGCGTGTTTGTTTACATTACGGAAATATTTTCCATATTTGGTCCCGGCAGGAAGCGTGTGGCAGAGTTGAGTGTTCACCGAGTTTATGTTGTAAAAATTGCACAATAGCCCCGCCCAAGGATGCCAGCGTATCATTCTCACACTCAAACACAACACTGTGACAGCACAGCAGTCAGAAACAAATATTCATACCTCCACAGCCAAATCAGTGTTAACACGTAGCGCTGTGTTATTACCACATGAGTCACACATCAGCCTCTTTCATTTTCACCAAAACCACTGTGATATTTTTGTGCTGGCAAAGGACAGAGTGTACATGTTCAATCTTACCTGTTTGCAGACTGACTCGTTCTTCCTACATTCATGTGCATAATGCCCACACAGCTGTCATTACATGTTATCCTAAAGATGCCCTAGATATGACCCTCTGCACTGAATTGAATTCTGAGAATTTTGGATAGGCTAGGCTCAGAGGAAATTACTCATATCCTGTGTGGAGCTGTGGAAAAGGAAGTCTCCTATGACACCAGGAGTCTCCAGTCTACTGACCCACATCAGTGGACTTTGGATTCAGCTATTCTGTAGCCAGCAGTGTTGCATTGCAGTGTAAGGCCAAATGAAAAAGCAAAACAAAAACAAGTCAGTATCAGTAAATGAATAAGACGTCACATTGTTTTATTGGTGCAATTATTCTAAACATGCCCCGGGGAGTTTTTCTGTCTGCAAACAACAGCTGTTAGCATTCAGTTTCCCTACAAATCACATCATTTGGATAGTTGAAGCCTTATACAGTTGATATCCTTCATCATTACACATTTGCAAGTGTTTGTAACATTTTGAAAGTTGCACGGCTCCTATGAGCTATTAGTTTGTTTATTTTTTTGTAGCTTTTCCTTATTTCTGTCCCCCGGCATCACATTGCTGTCACTGGAAAAGTGTGAAACTGGTGATAGAATTAGGATCCTCTTATACAAACGTAGCTGCTTGTGTTCATGCTAGCACTGCTTAAGACAGAACAAAACACGAGCCTGCTTTTCATGAGCTATGTAAAAGTAGCTTTGGATGACACACAGTTGAAAATATTCTTTATTTATCTAACAGGCCTTGGTGCAGACCCTCAGTTGATGTACTTCCTGCCTTTTTAACTCATCTGCCTTTAAGGCCAGACTCGCTTTAAACCAGAGCTTAAAGTGCACGTAGCCAAATGCTATCCCTGATAAGATATACAGTCAATACAGCTCATACAGTATATATGACTCTACTATATTTTCTAATTGAAATGTAATTGCTAATAGTGTCTTAACAGTTGTTTGTCTTTCGTGCTTGTATACAAATTCCAGAAATTCTTCACATCTCAGAATCAGAGTTACATCCCGGAGTTTGTCGTGACAACAGGAATAATAGTGGCGCTATGCAATGCGGGCGTGGTTAATATCTAATTTGAGGACACTGTAGCCACTGGCTGTTTTCTTTCTTCCATATAAACAGATCACACTCTTAGTAGTGTGATCTCACTTAGCCAATATCTGCCTGTGAAAATTGTACCCAAGCTTCCTCAGTTCATTTAAAGAAGGTGTTAAAATGATATTTGCAGTCTGTTCAAATGCAAATCTTGCTGCGCTGCAGGCACAATAATATGACTGAAAAGCATGTAGACAGTTGGGAGCTGCTCATAAATCTGGAACTTGCTTTTTTTTTTCTTCTTGCCTTTGGGGCACATTGCTATGCTAGGGAGTAATTTGCTGATCAACCTGTACTTAAGCTCATTGTCTGGCTGCTGAAATGTTCCCAAAAGAAAACTACGTTGTTCCCTGCGAGGCTCCACACTGAGCAGCTTCACGTGGAGCCAGAGTGTCAAACTTGAGTTTTAATAATTTGGCTACTAGAGGCAGCACACAGAAGAGTACCACTCCATGTAAGCGGCACACCTACACAGCACAACTCGTGGTGCTGTACGCCATAATACTTGCCACATGTGTCATCTGATGTGAGACTGAATGGTGTCCAGTGTTGGTGATCAGTGGAGTGACAGGAAGGAAGGGTGTCTCCATCTAAGACTTCCTGTCCCGTTGTGTGACTCAGTGTCGATCCTTGTGCTGCTCTTTTCCCTTTCCTCCAGGGCATGTCTAAACCTATCCTCTCTTACTTGTCACCGTTTTCTTCCTTTAAAATGTTCCACGATGGGTCCAGATTTAGTAAAAACATGTTGCCATCAACATGTTTTTTGATGGCGTGGCAACATTTGATTCAAGAGAAACTTTTGTATTTTGAAGTTTTACCATTTTTGACCATGTGTTCTTTAACCTTTGTGTTTAGCTAAGAGGTTATCTACAGGACGATTTCCAGGCTGGGAACGTGATAACAAGACTCTGTAAAGGCAACGTGTGTTGCCAAGAAATAGTCCAGCACACAAACCCATCATAAACCACAAACCATTGCTTTGTACAATTTTATTGGACTAAACAAACAAGATATAATTTGTGAAGTGAGCCGTGGACATAGTGGTTTAGTTTGAGGAGAAGCTTTTGTTTGCCTGTTTCCATTCTGCATGATAAGCTAAGAGTACCAGTTGCATTTGATGTTTTCACTTAACACTTGGCATAAAAGCAAATAACCAGATTTCCTGATCTCAAACTGTTTATTGAATTTGCCACCAGATTAGGTTAGCAGGACTTTTCTAAAATGGCAATAAATTCATAAGAAAATAATGCTTTCCTAACTCTTGTATAAAAGAATTAATTTAACATATCAGTCCCTTATTGGGACTCAGGTGTTTCCAAGTATTTAAGGCCACTTGAAAATACCCTAGTCCCACCAAAGAGCTGGACTTAGAAATAGAGAGAGTTTGATAAAGAGACCTTTGTGATGATTAATTAGAGGTATCTAAGTACAAGCACAAACTCCTAGCATTATTTAGTCAGCATTATTAATAACCACTCTATATTTCCAAGATAACAGACTGGGTCCATCTTTAGGATTGTTGAACAAAATGAGCATGTTCAACGAGCAGTTTAAAGTGTTTCCACAATGACTTAAGTCTAAAACGCCTCTGGGTACTGATATATACAGTGGGGCAAAAAAGTATTTAGTCAGCCACCGATTGTGCAAGTTCCCCCACTTAAAATGATGACAGAGGTCAGTAATTTGCACCAGAGGTACACTTCAACTGTGAGAGACAGAATGTGAAAAAAAAAAATCCATGAATTCACATGGTAGGATTTGTTAAGAATTTATTCGTAAATCAGGGTGGAAAATAAGTATTTGGTCAATAACAAAAATACAACTCAATACTTTGTAACATAACCTTTGTTGGCAATAACAGAGGTCAAACGTTTACTATAGGTCTTTACCAGGTTTGCACACACAGTAGCTGGTATTTTGGCCCATTCCTCCATGCAGATCTTCTCAAGAGCAGTGATGTTTTGGGGCTGTCGCCGAGCAACACGGACTTTCAACTCCCGCCACAGATTTTCTATGGGGTTGAGGTCTGGAGACTGGCTAGGCCACTCCAGGACTTTCAAATGCTTCTTACGGAGCCACTCCTTTGTTGCCCGGGCGGTGTGTTTTGGATCATTGTCATGTTGGAAGACCCAGCCTCGTTTCATCTTCAAAGTTCTCACTGATGGAAGGAGGTTTTGGCTCAAAATCTCACGATACTTGGCCCCATTCATTCTGTCCTTAACATGGATCAGTCGTCCTGTCCCCTTGGCAGAAAAACAGCCCCATAGCATGATGTTTCCACCCCCATGCTTCACAGTAGGTATGGTGTTCTTGGGATGCAACTCAGTATTCTTCTTCCTCCAAACACGACGAGTTGAGTTTATACCAAAAAGTTCTACTTTGGTTTCATCTGACCACATGACATTCTCCCAATCCTCTGCTGTATCATCCATGTGCTCTCTAGCAAACTTCAGACGGGCCTGGACATGCACTGGCTTCAGCAGCGGAACACGTCTGGCACTGCGGGATTTGATTCCCTGCCGTTGTAGTGTGTTACTGATGGTGACCTTTGTTACTTTGGTCCCAGCTCTCTGCAGGTCATTCACCAGGTCCCCCCGTGTGGTTCTGGGATCTTTGCTCACCGTTCTCATGATCATTTTGACCCCACGGGATGAGATCTTGCGTGGAGCCCCAGATCGAGGGAGATTATCAGTGGTCTTGTATGTCTTCCATTTTCTGATGATTGCTCCCACAGTTGATTTTTTCACACCAAGCTGCTTGCCTATTGTAGATTCACTCTTCCCAGTCTGGTGCAGGTCTACAATTCTTTTCCTGGTGTCCTTCGAAAGCTCTTTGGTCTTGGCCATGGCGGAGTTTGGAGTCTGACTGGTTGAGGCTGTGGACAGGTGTCTTTTATACAGATGATGAGGTCAAACAGGTGCCATTCATACAGGTAACGAGTGGGGGACAGAAAAGCTTCTTACAGAAGACGTTACAGGTCTGTGAGAGCCAGGGATTTTCCTTGTTTGAGGTGACCAAATACTTATTTTCCACCCTGATTTACGAATAAATTCTTTACAAATCCTACCATGTGAATTCATGGATTTTTTTTTCACATTCTGTCTCTCACAGTTGAAGTGTACCTCTGGTGCAAATTACTGACCTCTGTCATCATTTTAAGTGGGGGAACTTGCACAATCGGTGGCTGACTAAATACTTTTTTGCCCCACTGTATACAGCAAGCAATTGAGGTACTTGTGTGCTTAATAGTCCATATACTGCGCCCTGACACTTCTCGCATCCTTTTCGTTACACCTCTGAGTTGTCGTGCTGATAACTGGGATGTTTATTACCAAGTTTAGTTAAAATCCTCCAAGATGACAAATAGGCCTAAATGTTATAGTTTTTCCTAGACAATCTAAAAAAAAGTCCATAAACAAGATGAATGTAACAGAAGAAGGGAGGGAAGAGTGTAAGATAAACGACAGAGGGAGGGGACAAGAGGAGAAAACACAGGGGTGTTAAAGATAGGAGGAGCCCAAGCAGCACGTCTGTCATTCCATCGTGTCAGTTTGTTAAATAGCAGAAGGAGAATTTTATCTGTTGATGCCATTAGTGTCACTGTGCAGTAAGATCATATGACATACGGTCATTACTGCTCTTTATTTATTTATCCCCACACACGAGCTCATACATAAATTCCATCGCGTCGCACGTCACGCCGATCAATCAAACGCACTAAAACCTTGAAGCAAATACAAACAGATGCGCAAACACAGAACTGTAACTTGCGCGTTCCCTAGAATACGCCCTTCATTCACATTTCTGAACGCTCTTAACATGCTGCCAGCCCCCCCAACCCCCAACCCCACCACCCTTCCCCAAACACCACCCAGTTACCCTTGTATCTTCTTCCTGTGGGCTTGCCTTCACGGGGCATTTCAGGGTCTGTAAGCCTCAAACCATATGGGCTCCGAGGGGCTTAGTGGACCTCCAGCCAGTCCCCCCCTGGGGGGACCTACTGTCTGAAGTGAGTTCACGGAGGCCGTCTTGTCATCTCTTCAGCTATTTCAAACTCTCTGTCCTGACAAAAAATAATAACTCGTTTAGCGACTATCGTTTTAGTTTCTCGCTTTCTCTGATTCAGTCCGTCTGCTGTGCCTGTTGGATTTTACGTAAGCCCAAACATTTTGCATATTTGCAAATATAATTCACTGCTTGTCACAGGGCAATGTTAGTTTGTTGTTTAATTATTATTTGGTTTGTGATTTGTGGATCTCAGCAATCCAGGCCGGGCAGATGGCTCTATCGCGCTCACCGATGACTCTCTGTCTCTCTCTTCCTCTTCTTCCTCTCTACCACGTTGTGTGCGTGCATGCATGTGTGTGTGTGTGTATCTCCGCGAATGTCTACATTCGTGTGTGAGCCTGCACGTCTTTGTATCTAAGTGTGAGTGTTTGTGTGTTGTTTTAGGAATATCTACTCTGTGGACCATATGGTACAACACTGCCTGCTGGGCAAAGATAAATCCCGCATGCAAAGGCAGCAGAGACACCAGTGCACACACGTTCACACGATTAGCCTATTCTCTGTATCATGTACTTGTATATTGTAATTAGTCTGCACCTTCACGTCTTTTGTTGTATAACAGCGATACCCAACAGGCCTGTCTTGTGATCATCTGTCAGTCTGTCTGCTCGTCTCGCTCTTCCCTCCTCCTTTTCTCAGGCTGATTTGCTTTCTACCTGCCTGCCTATACTTGTCTACATCCCTTCATTTCCATCTTTCTCCAAAGCAACTTGCCCACAGCCTTCTGAGTCATCAGCCCTTTCCTGAGTTGTAACATATAAGTCCGGTACCATACATTCTTCCCACACATCCAGCGGCTCACATTTAATTTGCTGCTTCAGAAAGTTTTGCCTCTTTCTCTCCATCTCCCTCTGTTTGTTTCTCTCCCTCCATCTGCCTGACTCTGTGTATTTATATCATATTAAATATCAACTCTTTCACTTTTTTCTTAGACCTTGCCAAAAGTAACTAACATTGCCCTCACCAAGTAAGTTACTAATGTCTCTTGATAAGAAACAAAACATGAACAATCTGCCGCAATTAAGTGTAGCCAAAAGGAGATGAAAGGTAACTTTCATATCGCATCATGACATTAGATTGTGCGGCTCCTCTTTCTTTGTTGTATTCTCATTAGACCAACTGCAGGAATGATGTCGTGTTGTCTCTTCTCAGCTGTTCCCTATCACTACAAAAGTATTTGTATTTATGTATGTATTTAATGACAATAGGCATGAAATCTATCCACGTTTTCAAGTTTAGGAGCTAATATTGATATGATCCTGTTGTGCATATTGCTGTCTGTGTGGCTGTCTGCCTGCATGTGCAAGGTCACTAAAATCAAAATACTCCAAAGCTCCCACGCTTCTCCGCTAGTCAGGCTTTCTCTCGCAGATTAGGCAGATCACATAAAACCATTTACCTCAGTGTCTCTGTACACCAGGGTAAACAATGAAACATGTTGTTTCCTTTAGAAATGTGGGGGGAGACAGACTGTAAACCCCCTGTGGCACAAATCCTCCACCCCCACTGCATCTTGTGCCACAATGTCTGCTAACTGTCTAACGTGGCAGCATGGATGAGGGCACAGCTGGGAGAGAAACTGAAAGAGACATACAAAGAGTGAAGCAGTGCACGAGACAAGGCATTTGAAAGCTGGTTAACTGGGATTGTTTTTGATGTTTTTCAGCCAGTCAAAGAGATACAGGCGGGGATGAAGTAAAATGCATGCACTGAGGAGGGAGGTGAAGAATAGAGACCTGCACAGGAACAAAAGCAATGGCATTTAATATGAAACAGAATTTCAGAGGTAGCCCACTAGCTTAGTCACCATGACAACAACACACTTAAGCCACCATTTAATTGGTGCTGTCTGCACTTGTCTGTTGTATCTCAATCCACTCCTTCTATGTACAGTATATAATTGCACAGTGATTTGTGGGTATCACAAACAAGCGCAAACCCACTTATCTATGGTATATATCATTTGCATGGTTTGTAATGTAATACAGTAGTACGCATCAACTTTCATCACAGTCGGATCATATTACGGTTGAGTATTTGGATCAATACAATGAGGATGAACGATTAAGTCCAGTGGTTGGGATCACTGTGCCTGTGATACATACTGAATTTAATATTTATTTTGCCCGACGTATTTATTGACTGCAGTTTGAGTGATGTTTTTCAGAGATGTTTGAGACACTGTAGATGAGCCTGTAGCCATAGTTCAGCTGCAGGCTTCTTGTCAGACAGAACAATTTATTGTAAGAGTTCGTCCATGAACTCTGAACAGGGTTGGTTGAATCAGGTCAGAACACTGTTTGATGTTTACACAGACAGCACACAAGAGAAGATGGTACGCTTCAGGTGTGAAAACAGTCAGCTTCTCTACTGAAAATACTCCTGCCTGGACAAAACTTGCAGGGCATATGACGAATGCTGTGAATACACCAGACAATTTCTTGAGCTGTTCTCACGTTATCACAAGCCGACAACATTCTGTAATAGAAAATTGTTTAGGTATCCATCCATCCATCCATCCATCCATCCATCCACACAACCATCCATATAATCATGCATTGATACATTTTCCTCTACTTATCCAATTCTGGGTCATCAGTCTATAGCAGGGCCGACATAGAGAAACAGATAATCATTTATATTTACATTCACATTCACATAAACATACAAGCCAATTTAGAACTGCCGAATAACCTAACATGCATGTCTTTGGACTGTGGGAGGACGTCAGAGAGAACCCATGCAGGCACAGGGAAAACTGGCATTCAGATTAAAACCCAGGACCTTCCGGCTGTGAAGCAGTGCTAGCCACTGCATCACCTTTCTGCTGCTATCAGAGGAAAAATCATTTAATGTTTAACTAACTAACAACTATCATTTGCATTTTCACCTAAGCCTTATAATGTCTAGAGGTTTTAGCAGCTTAAGGTTCAATCTTGCTTGCAGTAGACGATGCGATGAATACATTTGTCACACACTCAGTCTCCGTGTCTGACAAGATACTTTAGGTTTTAACATTTCACTTTAATTATGCCTGTCCTCCATCCTCTTTAATATCATCGGGTTTTTTAAACACACTCCAGAAAATGTAGAAAAAATGAGAACGAGAGGGAGAACTAAGAGCACGATGATATGATGGTAATGTGCATGGCTAAAGACAAATTACTGTGTCTCAAGGTGCAGAGCCTTAAATGTGTTTTTCAGGCTCCACTGTGAGTTATTTGTCTATTTTCAGAGAACTGTAGGCGGTAAGAAGTAAATGTTCAAGCCAGGGCATGATGGAGCTATTCTCTTAAGATTGTAACAGCTGCAGTGACAGAGAAGTACAGGCATGGTTAGAGGACAATAAGAAGACAAAAATCATATGTTTACATAGGATGAAAGAAGCCCAAATGCTCACTGTGCTATACATCTATGGAGTAGATTCATAAAAAAATCAGTAATAGGAAGCAAAGCCTGCAGAGGATTTAACACAGCGTAACCACAACTAACCCTGTCTTTATCTGTAAATGGAAAATACATTGTTTGTTAACTTATGTAGCATTAGATGTTTCTTTGGCAAACATTTCTACCCATCCTGTAGATCCTGATCAAGGCAGTGCCAGAAATTGGATTTTCAAACGGTCAGAAGAAAAAAAAGAAATTATTTAAGAAATTAAAATATTCTTTTAAAAATTGTTTATTTTTATCCAAAAATATAACTTTGGGTTTTTGCTACCTCAGAGAATAGGGGAAAAAATCAGTGGAAAGCACAACCGATGACAAAATTAGGAGAAGGTAGAGAAGCTTTACAAAAAACATACAGTAGGTGTTTTGATGTAAAAACACCCAGACTCAGCTGTGCATTCCTGTGAAGTGAATTCACTCCCCATGCCTCTTGGGGAACACACACCAACGCGCTAACGGACACACACACACTTTCTCTCTCTCCCTAACATACTGTAGAGTTTTGTGGCTGTGTCTGAGCCTGCCGTTGATAAGATAGGGTTGGGTTACACAGCTTGCAGGCAGATACTATTGTAGCCGTTGACAGGAAGCTAAAACAGGGTGGAAATGTGTGCCTTCAAATTTGTGTCTATGCGTATGTGCTGCTTGCTTGAACATTTGCCCTCTCCCCTCCTGGCCAAATGGTTTCCCATATTCACTGTTTTCCCTTGATGAATGCTTCTACTCACTCCTGGACTGAGTAGGCTCTTGTGCGCTGTGTGAATGAGTATGCCTGCCCCAAAAAAGTCTAAAAAATGAAAAAGAGAAGCCATACTGTAGGTCACTCTGCATTCTGCCGTTTGGCCACCAGACGGGACAGTAGGGCGACTGTCCTAGCTGGCACCATTATATTCTGGTGAATGGAGGCCCTGTCAGAGACCCACAAACACACTGACCTCGCTTGTTTTTTTTTTAATGCAGCCTCTTGTTCAACTTCTGAGTTAATGTGATCACATGCTTCATTCATATCATTCTAATGTGATTACAGTGTTAATATGATAAGGGAGTAAAACCCATTTTTCATGTGACGGATTTACATGACCAACATTTTGATTGTAAAGTCATGAATTTGAATGTGTGTAGGGAACAAACATTAGTTATTTACTAATAACTAACTAATGCGGACTAAAACTTTGTAATAAATGGAGTGAATAGTTTATCAGATGCACTATCGCTAGGACTTTCTTCAAAAAGCAACCGCTTTGTGTAAGCTGTCATTACAGCCCATAGTTATAATTTGACCATGACCATGGCTGCGTGACAGTAAAATGTCCACTGTTGTTGTCACCTGTATACATGAGGCAGAAAAGCAGCACTTTCTTACATGTGTTTAATGGTGTACAAGGACTTGTTTTAAGTCTAACTGTGATCTTTTCCAACAGTCTTGAAGGAATTCCCAGAGATGCTAAGCACTTGTTGGCCCTTTTGCCTCCACTCTGCAGTCCATCTCATCCCAAAACATCTTGATTGGGTTTAGGTCAGGTGACTGTGGAGTCACTAGCAAAGCACCCCCGCACCATTATACCTCCTCCTCAATGTTTTCACTGTGGGAACCATGCAACCCTGTGTGGCATTTATCCAGGCTCTAATCTGAAGTGTTGTCAATTTGCGATTTCTGAGGCTGACTTGGATGAATTTATCCTCAGCAGCAGAGGCGACTCTTGGTCTTCCTTTCCTGGGGCAGTCCTCACATGAGCCAGTTTAGTCATAGTGCTTGATGGTTTTTGCGACTGCACTTGGGGACACACTCAAAGTTTTAGTAATTTTCTGGACTGACTGACCTTTAGTTCTTAGAGTAATGATGGACTGCTGTTTCTCTTTCCTTGCCTGATTCGGTCTTGCAATAATATGAATTCCAACAGTTGTCAAATAGAGGTGTCAGCTGTGTACCTGACTTCGGCACAGCACAACTGATGGTCCCAACCCCACCTCTGTACAGTCTGGAGATGTTCCAGTGTTGCTTTGTTTAAGCAGGTGAATAATGAGTTAGAGTAATCCAACCTTGAAGAAACAAAAGCATGAATAACAGTTTCCAGTTTTGCTTGTGAGATAATACTACTTAGTACTACTACTACTACCACTACAATATGTCCTCAGTGATAAAAACATGAATGACTGAACGTGACCATCTGAAGTAAAACCAGAGTCAAAATTTACCCCGAGGATTCCTGATGGAAGACTTGGCATAAGAGGCTAATGGACCAAGATCAGGGGTCCAGTATTAGAGCTGTATGCTTTTCCGGAGCACAAACAAGAATTTCAGTATTTTCTTCATTAAGCTGAGAAAATGTTTATCTATCCAGCATTTTACACAGTCTAAGCACTTTTGTGAGACATGCCGTTTCGATACCTCGTGAGGATTAAGGCACTATTAACGGGTTTTTGGAGCCAGAAGGGAATGTTAAGTTATAAGCTAATGCTAGCTAGCTTCCTAGCTTGGTTGTTGCATCCACAAATGCAGGTAAATAATAAAATCCTAGAGTTACGCTCACCTGAACTGAATTTCAGACTTCCTTACATATTAATGGTCCGATAATTATTTTTAAACCATCACCTGGTTGCTGGCCTATTTTATAAAGGCTCTTTAAGGAGGCGAGAAATTCCACAAATGAACCCTGACAAGGCTCACCTTGTCATACAAGGTTTGTAGTGCTGTCAACAAAGCAAAGTATGGCTACTTTGAGGAATCTAAAATATAAGACATATTTAGGGCTATTTATCAATTTTTTCTTCTCTTATGGGCTTTTAAGAAGGCCCCATATAAAAGCGTAAATTCACAGAGAGATTTTTGATACAAGCATCAAATGGTGGACTCCAAGGGCTTTTTTAAAATGCAAAATGTTATCTATAGCAAGCTATTTATAACATATGTTATATACTTTTTAGTTAGTTATAAAAATATGATCTTCTCGAACTATAAAGAAAAGGAAAATATTTAAATTAAGTGAATGTCTCTATTTAAAAAAACAAAAAAAACAACTCATGATGTGATATTATAGTATATAGTATATCAGAAATCTGTTCACTGTTTTTATTACAAATTATATCAGTAAGGAAGCTGACTAAATATTAACTGATAATTTATGGCAAAGGGGTGGGATTAAATAAGTGTTTACTTCTTCCCACTCCCTTTCAACATGTAAATTAATAATTTTTTTTGTATGTAATTTTTACAGTATTTTTTTTTCTTTCTTATTTTCTTTTCTAAATGTACTTGTATATTGTTCACATGTTGAAATAAATTACCAAATTACCAAATTACCAATTACTTTTTAGCCAGTTTAAGTTGATTTGGACACACCTTTAGTATTTTACACAGTAGAACTATGCATATGTGTACTGTCAACACAGAAAGTGTTTTCTCCATACCTTGTTCAGTAAAAGTACACACCACCTATTAACTACTAAATTCTTCCATTTTTGCTCCAAACAAAGGCAAAGAATGCAATGCATAAAAAGAAAACAAAAAACTATGAAATTCTAAAACTTCTAAGACTCACCTGATACTGCTGAGGCTTGAGGCTTCAGATATTTGACAGGAAACCTGTATTCTCTCCTGGTGGTGTGAAATTTGAAAGTGTAAGTTCACTGATGCTCGTATGTAAAACAGGTGAAGTGACGCCAGAAAGCTTTCTTGCATTCAAAGAGCACCCCGGGCATTTAAGGTAAACTGCTCTGTCATTAATGAGGTGACAAAGGCTGGTCATATTACATGCAATTAGTCTCTAACATGAGTATCTTCCATTATACTTACCACCATGCAGGGC
This sequence comes from Neolamprologus multifasciatus, assembly GCF_963576455.1. Classification (NCBI taxonomy): domain Eukaryota; kingdom Metazoa; phylum Chordata; class Actinopteri; order Cichliformes; family Cichlidae; genus Neolamprologus; species Neolamprologus multifasciatus. The sequence goes on from NC_140452.1 coordinate 6,572,336, forward strand.
AGAGCATTATTAGACTCTACGTGGCCTGTTTGAAATGCTTGAAGTCTTAAAGGCCAAGCATGAGTGATTTACTATCCGCTAGAAAATATTAAAGATCATCACAATTATTATCATCTTTGTCCAAGTAATTTTATAAACCCCATCTTATTTTATGTCAGTCACATAATGAGTTCTTCCCTAATGCCTGCCCTTCATATCAGAACATCGTAAAATCTCTGCCGACTGACACTTAATACACCCACATAGTAGCAACAATAGATAGATGGATGGATGGATGGATGGATGGATGGATGGATAGATAGATAGATAGATAGATAGATAGATAGATAGATAGATAGATAGATAGATTGGCATTGACAATGCCAAGCAGAAGTGTTTTTTCATTTTTATTTTGTGCCTTTCTTTCACTTTTATAAGGGATAAAATAAAAAGCTTAAGGGTCCAGAGAACTGTAATCTATTTTTCCTGCTCCTACACACTGTGAGTCATCTATTCACACTCATCTAACCCCTCCTTTATCTACGATAGCACATTGGAAGAGAGCCTCTAGTTCCAGACGAGCTGTTTGACTGTGAGCCCCACAGACTAATGGAACCCTTCATCATGACACCTTTTCACTTCTCAAACAGAATTAGAAAGCTTTATGTAAAACAGGCCACAGGGTCCATTTTGCCTACTGATGCTTCTGGAATGCAGGTAGTGTTTGGACTGAACACATTCAGCACTTGCTCTAATAGCTACCTTGGGTAAGTTATAGCATCTTATTTCACCATAAAACCCGGGACCCATGTTATTATATTTTTTTTCTCATGTTTCACATACAGAAGGGTGTGAAGAAATAACACAAAGACTGAGAACTGTGAGAATTTGGCTCCTGAGTCAACATAGAACTTATTATCTCAGCAGAGAATGTGTATGGTCTGAGCTTTTGCAATAAACCCATTTGACCTTGTAAACTCCAGATCCTCCCAGAGCTTTAATCTTTATTAAAATGTGTGTATATATATATATATATATGTATATAGGAGGGAGGGAGACGAGGAACCATCATGGAAGGACAGGCCCCTGCACGGTATGTACCACCGGCAGATAGAGGAGGTGGCTGATATCCAGAAATCCTACCAGTGGCTGGACAAAGCTGGACTGAAAGACAGCACAGAGGCACTAATCATGGCAGCACAAGAACAAGCTCTGAGTACAAGATCCATAGAGGCTGGGGTCTATCACACCAGGCAAGACCCCAGGTGCAGGCTGTGTAAAGATGCCCCAGAGACAATCCAGCACATAACAGCAGGGTGCAAGATGCTAGCAGGCAGGGCATACATGGAACGCCATAACCATAGTGTACAGGAACATCTGTGCCGAGTATAACCTGGAAGTCCCGAGGTCAAAATGGGAAATGCCCCCAAGGGTGATGGAGAATGACCGAGCTAAGATCCTGTGGGACTTCCAGATACAGACGGACAAAATGGTGGTGGTTAACCAACCGGACATAGTGGTGGTAGACAAACAGAAGAAGAAGCCGTAGTGATCGATGTAGCGGTTCCGAATGACAGCAACATCAGGAAGAAGGAACACGAGAAGCTGGAGAAATACCAAGGGCTCAGAGAAGAGCTCGAGAGGATGTGGAGGGTGAAGGTAACGGTGGTCCCCGTGGTAATCGGAGCACTAGGTGCGGTGACTCCCAAGCTAGGCGAGTGGCTCCAGCAGATCCCGGGAATAACATCGGAGATCTCTGTCCAGAAGAGCGCAGTCCTGGGAACAGCTAAGATACTGCGCAGGACCCTCAAGCTCCCAGGCCTCTGGTAGAGGACCCGAGCTTGAAGGATAGACCGCCCGCAGGGGCGTGCTGGGTGGAAGATATATATATATATATTAATGTGCATTCATTGACAGTGAATTTTCAGGTCAGCCTGTTTTATGTAAATAGAGACAATGGAAAGCTATGTTGAAGGAAAGGGGTTAATTTTATGTTCTTGTTCCACAGTTTTTCATATTTATCATTTAATATTCTGTTGGCTACACACCAGTTTATTTCGAAATGCTTGTAATCTCAGTGTAGTTTCCTTAAGTAGTAAAAAAACAACAGTTTATCATTACTTTAAGAACTGAAGGTCAGTCAGTTCAGAAAAATTGCTAAAACTTTCAATGTGTCCCAAAGTGCAGTCGCGAAAACCATCGAGCGCTGCTGAGGATAAATACATCAGAGTCACCAGCTTCAGAAATCACAAGTTGACAGCACCTCAGATTAGAGCCCAGATAAATGCTGCACAGAGTTCCAGTAGCAGACACATCTCTACATTAATTGTTCAGAGGAGACTGCATGAATCAGGCCTTTATGGTCAGTGCTCAGCATCACTGGGAACTCCTGCAACACTGTTAGAAAACCATTTCAGGTGACGACCTCATGAAGCTCATCGAGAGAATGCCAATAGTTTGCAAAGCAGTAATCAAAGTAAAGGGTGAATAATTTAAAATACAAAACATGTCTTGAGTTATTTCACACTATATTTGTTTACTACTTAATTCCATATGTGTTCAGTCATAATTTTGACGTGTCCAAACTTTGGACTGTTAGTGTAAATCAATATGCAATGTTTCCAAAAATCTAAAGTATGGCTCACTATTATACTATTAAATATTATGATTTAGGACTACCACTTTAAGACATGAGCTCACTGCTTTTAATGATGAGCTCATCCTGCAGGGTCTTTGTTCACTCAGTCCAGCATTGCTTCTGCTAGAAAAATCCCCCAAAAAACCAAAACAAAAATCCGTCCACCTTCTCCTTACTGAGCTGACTTGTAATTCCAACCATTCACCTTCACAGATTCCCCAGTTGCTTTGGTCACACTGCAGCAAAAGATGTAAATATGCCAGTGATGTCAGTCTATATGCCCTGATGATATCATTGTTTTTATTTATTGTAAATGTCTTCAGCACCCTGCAGATTTTAATTATCTGACTGTGACTTCATGCTACCGTCTCAATCTCGGCATGTGCTCTGTGTCAATACATCCCGTCGGGCATTTTCAGAAAAGCACATTTAAAGAGGGGCAGAGAAAATTTCCACTGTGCCGCTTTCATAGTGTGTCACAAGTGCTGGAAAAAGAATCGAATGGGCTGTGAGTGTCATGTCTTTCCTCCAGCTGCTGTTGTTTGCGTGTGTGCTTTTTTTTTTTTCTTGTCACAAGGTAGGTTTATGTAACAAAAACCCATTTGCGTTTGCAACTTTGACCAAGGGAAACATAGACCCTCACAAGAAAAAAGAAAAAGCAACAATCTGACAGCTGTGACAGTGTACGAGGAAGAAAAGGTCTTGGGATGGAAAACCAGCTGAAAAACATGGAATTTAGCCTGAGAGGAAGATGGTGTGAGCAGATGATAGAGAATGAGATGCTGCCAAATTTGTCAGCAGCAGACGTGGCACGTTGCGCAGAACTGTCATTCAGCTGTATTCTGGCATGCTCAGAAACAGTGGATCTATGGCAAGCTGAGGGGTGTGGGAGGGAAGACTGACAAGAAATGGGGGGGGCTCTATTTAGAGATCCTCTCTGTGTTATGACTGAGTGACAGGACAGTGAGGTGTGTGAGATGGCTGTATATTCAAGTGATTTTTAAGGACAGTTTTACTGAGCCTGCTGCGCGCTCATGTCAAGCAGAAGAGAAATGTCAAAGTGGATTTTTTTTTTTTTTTTTTTTTTGCCTCTCAGTGAAAATTTGTGTGCGCAGCATTTGGAATGAAAAAGAGCAATTTTGTCTGTCCTTGAAAATACAGTCAGATACATTTACGACTTCCTCAACTGCTGGGAGTTCAGATTGGCCTATAGTGGCAAACATCAATAATAATCCGCATCAGCAGTCTTTGACTCACAACCATGTCACCAAGAAAAACAGAGTGAGGAGGGGGAAAAAAAGAAATATGGAAGAGGTAACGACATGCTGTGGAGATGCTGGAGGAAAATGGTCTGGAAGAGGACTGGAAATAGCCTTTGGCGCAGTATGACTAACACTTTAATTGCAGAGGGACAGAGATGTGGTCCTCTGTTTTATGTGCACGTGAGTGTGTGTGGTTTGCTTGTCTGCAGTGTGTAGCCATTTCCTTATTCATACCCCAATACAAAGATACTGCTTATCATGCAGGTTGGAGAAAATTAGTTTCATCACTGTGTGTTCCCTGATTTACCTGCTTGGGTTATAAACTTGAGTGTGTGGTGTCTTCACCCTATAAGAAAATTAAACAAAGTATGTTGGATTGGGGGGAAGGGGGGGTTGTCATTGTTTGTTGACCTCCTGATAAACACACCTGCTCACACACACCATAACTCTACAATACATAGACATCCCCACTTCTTCTTTCTTTTTAGCGGTTAGCGCTCTCCTCTTTGCTTTGCTTCTCCTCGTGAGGCTTTATACTAATAAACAGACAAACCGAAGCTTCGTGATAAAACATAAGTCTGTCGCTTGCATTATATTTGTATGCACATTTCTGCGTAGATATAAAACTGAGACTTATGTCTTGGCTGTAGGAGATCCCAAAGGTAATCAATTGCCTCTAATAATTCTCAGTTGTTGCAGCAATTTACCTAAAACACAAAGATGAATCAGTATATGCAGAAACAAAACAAAGAAAACAGCACTGTAGAATTATCACAGGAATATCAGGATTCGCAGTTTTCTCACAGATTCAATAAAGGTATTTCATTTTTCAGTGTGGCGAAGCTCTGTATCAGGGTCCCTCCAGCAGTGTAAAGAAAAATGAATCAGTTTCCCACTCAGGTGCAGACATTTGCAATTCTTTCCCAGAGCTACCAGTCCAGAGTTATCACGAGGAAGAGATGATATCACTGCTTCCTGCTGGATTTGTCAGTACCTCTTGTTACGTGTGTTAGACTAGACTGTATATAAAAGGTGGATGACATGTGGATGAGAGGGTGGAGTGGAGTGGTCACCAAAACTGGAGGACAGACTTCTTGGAAGGAACAATAGAATTTTTTGCTCGCAAACTGCTACATATTATTTCCCAGATAATTAAATATAAAAACAACTTCAGGAGGAATAAGCAGTAGACGTGAGCATGCAAATATAGTGATTTTATTTAACCAAGGACGACTCAGCAGTGCAACCAACATTGCTAGTTTTGCACACATGCTTGGTGAGTAAGACCATCCATAGCCCCATAAATACACCTGGCAGTTGGGCTAATTTGAAACAATACCTGAGTAAACCCTCATTTCTCATACCACCTCATCCTCCTGTAAACTTTGTCCAGACCTGCATGTCTGAAGAAGGTGTGGGTTATTGCATCTACGGGAGGACAGGCTTCAGTTTTATTTAACCAAAATGTTTGTTAAGCACCAACTTTGAGATGAGTATTTAGTTATTTAGTTAGTTATTTTAGTCATTTAAGCAGATGCAGGAAAGTAGGAGTCGAGAGGGATGAATTGGACCGGTAATTCAGGTTGAGTCAGCAGCACTTGGAGGAAGGGGTAGGCAGAGTGGTTAGGTCACAAAGGCTGAAGACAACTGAAGTCATTCAGGTCAAAAAGTTGAGGTAAAATCACCAACGTTAGGCCAGATTACACAAAAGTTTTAACCAGAAATCAAATGCTGTTAGTATATTTGAGACTATAGATTAGGAGAGGATTTTGTTTATTTTTAGTCCTCAATTGCAATATAATAAGTTCATCTAGATCTAGTTCATAAACTGAACTGCTATCAGAGTTCTGATTTGTCTACGACACATGTCAGCACGCCAACTACAAAATAAGTTAGTAAATGCTGTAAACATTATGCCTGCTAAGCATCATCATATTCCTATCACTGTGAATATATTAATATGGAATAATAGCATGGATGTAAAATCTTATAAAATTCTGTCTGTGAAAAGGGTTGCACGTGTACAGTATGTACCAGAGACATCTTTTGAAACAAAAGAGCAAACCTTTTTGCAAATATTTGACCATACAATGTTTATGTATTTAAAAGGTTTCATCACACAGTGCTGTTCCAAAGAGCAGAAGATGATGACTGGGTCCTTGGAGTCTAGACGATGGTGCAGTGTAAGCAGATGGCTGACAGAGACTCTGGATGAGATGACCGGGACGAGCCAGATGAAGTGGAGACATGTCAGATGCCTGAAAGGCAGAGTGACGGCTCGCGATGAATAGAAAGAATAGGCAATAGATACAGACTGACCTGTAGAGCAGGGACATTGGATCACTGGACAAAAGTAGTGATGATTACATTTTAAATGAGGTGAATTGGATAGTGTGGAGCATGGAAGTGATTATGAAAAGCAGCATCTCTAGGCCATATCATCGAGAGCAAAGAGTCTACATGTACGACAGGAGAACTTCATTTCTGATTTTAAAAACATTTAGTACTTTGACTCTTTGTTTAAAATCGAATAAGCACAAAAAAAAGCACCATCTTCTATAAAAGACGTCTATTCACAACCCAATTCTGTTCAATTCTGCTCTGAATACACTAATCAATCAATAAATAATTACAAAAACAAAACACTATTATGTGTTATTGTTTTCAGTGAATGGAGAATCTGAATGGACTGAATGGGCAATAAATGGTCTAAATACCATTTAAAAATGTTTACGCATAACAGTGAATAAAGTGATGCTTAAAATAAGCAGATTATATATTTGCTGGCCACTTTGTTAAGTACACCTTGCTAGTACACTGGCTACACTATGGTCATGAGGTAATGGACAATCAGCAATAATACTCAAGAAGGCTTTGATGTTCAAATGTTGCTTAATTGATACGAAGGTGCCCAAAATATCCCCAACATCATCACACTACCACCAGCAGCAGCATGCACTGTTGCAGGATGGATCCGTGTTTTCATGCTGTTTATATCAAAATGTGAACCTACCATCTCAATATAATCAAAATCAAGACTCGAGATTTTTTTCCAGTCTTCTGTTGACTAATTTTGGTGAGCCCATTATAAAAATTGTAGCCTAAGAGGTGGTTGTGTTGGAAAATCCCAGTAGATCCACAGTTTCTGAAATATTCAGAACAGCCCATCTGGCACCATTAACCTTAAAATTCACTTAAATCACATTTGTTTTCATTCTGACACAGCTGAGTATAGATTTTGTATGATTTTTTTTTGTGTGTGTGTGTGTGTGGGGGGGGTTTGCTGTTGACATTTGACAGTTTAGCAGTAAAGAGACAGGAAAGAGGGGGAAAGAGAGCAGAGGAAGACGCGCGGCAAAGGGAAGCAGGAGCTTGAGTTGGAGCCGCTACATTTTAGCCTGTATGATTATTTTAAAATAAAGTTTTAAGTCATATGATTCATTTCTGAAGTATCTCTAGAAAGCAGTTATGTTCAAAACCCTGAGTTTATTATTCTATTTACAGAATCAATGGGGTTAACTGTAAGCTTATCGTCTCTTTAAAGAATGAAATCAATACAACTACAAAGAAACACAAAAGCATTTCCCGATTTTTCTTTCAATGGGTTTTAGATCAGCTGAATCATATAAGCGTGTAGCTTTAGATAGCATTAGATAACACTAGACATACTAGAGAAATAATTGGAAAGGTTGGCGATCTGAGCAGGTTCGAGACCAAAGAGTCCCTTTTGATATGTGACTCTTAAAATCTTCCTCACTTCACAATCTGTGGTGGCACAATAAGCGCCAGTGGGACTTGTAGAACTTATGACTGAAAGGCAAACAAAATGTCTTTGGCGTTTCAGAGCTTTAAAACAAATACCGTTGATTACAAACACATTGATTACAAACACAGAAATGACAGAAATGAGAACAGTTAATGTGCACTTAGATTTACTAAAATACCAGAGAAGCTGCAGAACAGACAGCTGAGCATAACAAATGCATGTTTGTTTCAAAAAATACAGCAATCATATGAGACCAGATGGCCTGAAGAATGCAAGATGTTCAAAATTGTTTTATAATTGATGAATATTTATATGCTAGTTTATTGTCAGTATGATGTGACAGGAATATATTCTAACAGACTTTAAGACTAGAGAAATAGCTGAACCAAGACAGGATAAGGACACCTTTTGAATAAACTGGAAATTCAGTTCATCTAAATGTAATTTTCTCTCACTACTATCTCACTAGCTCTTGTTTCTCTCAGTCAATTTAAATGCCTTCAACTGATCATAGCTGACATTATTTCCGATGGCTGGGCAGTTCTATACTCCTGAGCCACTCCGCTGATCTACCAGGGAAGCCTGATCCAAGTGAAAGTGCCATGATACACCAGCTCTGTGAGAATCACACACCTTTGGGTCTGACACATCTCCTCTTAGGACGCTAGTCTGAACATTTTGCAGCTGTCACCTCCAGCTTTGATCTAATTTTGCGTTCTCCCTCCATGCCCAGTAGTGCATGTCTCAATGCAACTTGCCAAACAAGATGACATCATCATCCTGGGGCAAACAGCCAATGGAAACCCACAGGGGAGAGTCAATCACGGGTCATCGCAGTAATCTAGGCCAATCAGCACAAGCCAAAAGGCCTGTAACCATGGTGATTAGCTTGGGTTCAAATATGTGTATATGTGGCAGATACCCCCTGTGTTGGTTCCATATGTACCAATGTACATAGTAAGCATTTGTTCATCGTAGACTGTGGATGAGGATGTGTATTAAAAGGAGACAGAGTTATGAGCCGAAGTGGACTCAATCATGGGACAAATAGTGAACTGCTGTCCTCGTTTTGTAGCATATGGCTTATACATGTGATCAAAGCATCTATCAATATATCTAAATATCTATTTTTCTTTTTTTTTCTCCAGCTCCTGCTGGTTACACACTTTGTCAGCCTTTGTAATTTATAACTGTGGCAATTACAGTCGTTACCTCTTCTCTGTATTGTTCTGCGAGGAGGATGGCTGAGGAGACGTGTGGGTGGCCGTGAAGGGTGAGGGGAGGGGAAGCAAGGACAGCCAGCAAACAGCACTGCTCGGTAGGAAAACTACAATAGGCTGTGAGTCAGAGGAAAAACGGGAGCGAGGAGCAGAGAGGTATGCTCAGGAAAGGTCAGCTTGTGGAGGGCTTTTTTAAAATGCCAGAAGACTGAAAAGCGCATAAACGCTGTGCACAGTTCGTCTCTGTGACTTACATCTTTAATGTTCATATTTGGCTTGGAGGAATTCAAGCATGCACAATAAGATAAACAGAAAATAGAGGCAGGAAGTGCTACTACCGAGGCAAAACATAAAATCTATCAAATGACACAACAGTATGACTTCTTTTCCTAGAAAACTTCCAAATGTATCAAAATCCATTTCCTTAACTGGTTATTCGATTTATGGTCAAGGTAAAGTTGGAGCATATCTCTGATGTAACTGAGCAAAAGCCAGGGTACATTCTGGTCAGATCGCCTGTCTATCACAGGGCTGACACAGACAGCCAGACGACCATTCACACTCATATTCACACCTATGTTCAATTAAGAATCTCGTGTTAACCTTAGTGCTGTTAGCGGTGGGTTGGACTCTACTGGCCTGTGTGGAGTTTGTAAGGACTCTAAGCTTCCTCACAAAGACATGGACGTGTTTTACACATAATGGGAAATCAAATATAAGGTGTTACTCTTCACAGTTTACTTTAATTACTCGTCTGTCCTACTTCCTCATGTTTTAATCATCATTAACCACACAGTGATCACAATGGGAAATTATCTGACCCTTACATTCTTCACCCAGGAAACTCTGTTTTTAATCCTTATTATGTGCTTCACACCCACGGTAAATTAATCATCATTCAAACAGTTTAACAGTTGGTTGTTTGAGATATACCACACTTCTACTTCATTCCTGTCACACCACAGATTAATGAGATTTCATCTGTGGCGCTCGCAGACTTGGAAAAAGATCTATGAAATTAAACAACAGTGTGTCTTTAAAAACATGTCGCTATCTGCATAACGCACATATCTTCTTTTGAACAATTGGAACTTGTTAAGACAAAAGAAGCTCTTATCAGAAACCACTGACAGAGACGTCCGTGAATGTCCAGAGAAACCTGTTTCACAGCATCGCCTGCAGTTGTAATTCAGTTCTTCAAAGCAGAAACCTAAAGAGAATAGCAAAAAATGCATTTTGGGTTTGTTTTTCCTGACATTATTAAAAGTCTTGACATGAGAAACCTCCTCCCGTTTAAATTGAGACACTATTGGGTCTTGTATTGAAGAAAAAGCCCTAAGGTCGCATTTGCTGAAAATAAGAGAGCTGATTTCCCCATGTAGCTTTAAAATGTGATTTCAAAACTTAACACTTGACACAGCAAAGTGCTGCAGAGATCTCTCCCTACCAGAGTCTGACACAGTTTTATGCAAATGCACATTGCATTGGTTAACAGTTAAACCCTGCAGGTTAAGCGGCTTAAATACAAAAGAATGAAGGCTAAGGCAATAATCCTTGGCACTTGGCATAACAAGATACTCTTTTATTTCTGTAATTTACACTAAATTTAGTCTATAAGCCTATTAAAGCATTTATGTGTGAGTTTTTTCTTTTTAAATTTACATTTATGGATAGATATTCTTTGCCGTAATTGAGGATCTAGATGACAAATCTGTTGCTGACAAGTATGCATATACTAGAAATACTATTCTGTGTTAGCATTTTGCTGATTTATAGAAGAAACCAACACTGAGCCAATGATAAACAGCACAGTGTAGCAACAATGGAGCTAGTTTAGCAAGCTGCTGCAGGTATTACTCATTTCTGGAGAAGACTTCATAAATACATACGGCGCATGACCAACAAGACATTTGTGAGCCATATTAAGGGAATAGGGACAGAGAACTCATAGGTTAGTGGCACTTGTACTTTTAGACCTCCACGTTTCTCAAACATATATATTTGAGCCATGATTTAGATTTCGGAAACACTCCTACAAAACCCTGTGTGTGAACACATCTCACCTTGATGCTTAAATCAACACAATCTGTCTGTTTCAAGATGACATTTAAATTCTTCCCTGATTTAAATTCATCAGAAACATCTTCAGGTCTTGGTGGGGTGCAAAGACCAGAAAGAAACCCTCCTTTTCTTCCTTTCCTCAGTAATCCCAGCTGCTTTTCTAGAAACAGTTGCCTTCTAGTAGCATGACTTTAACGCTCTCTGTCAGAGTTGTCATTTTCACTCGCCCCACTTTAACCTTAGTTCTGCTTGTTGTACCTCTGCTGCTCCAAATCGTTTTGAAGCATGCTCTGCTCAGACAAGCGCAAGCCCGCACAGAAAGACTGAGATAATGTTCTTGCCTTATCAATCACTACATTTAGAAAGAAAAACTTGGCATCTAAGATCAGCCAGACATAGCTTATCCCTAAAATGTTTCTGTTTTTACACCTCCTTTAAGAATTTATCACTAACTCCTTATACTCTACTGATTTTTACTAGTTCTCCGTTTATAAAAAGATTATTTGGGATTTGTTTTTTACATCCTCTGACACAGGGGGATTGTATTTGGATCTTCCAGTTGGAGGAGAGTGTCTCTAATGGTAAAGTCGCTATTTTTTCTTTTTTAACCAGACAGTCTGAGGAAATATACAGCTCTTTAAACAATACAACAGGATAAGCTGCTGCACTTCCTCAATATAACATGATGAGGAAGACCCACATGGGACCTTTATGACAAATACAGTCATGGAAACATAAAATACACTCATGATGATGCAGATTTTACTTTGAATTTACTTAATAAACACTGTGCTGGTGATGTTTCTTGTGGTGACATTAACATGCTTCTGGATTCATGTTGGTAATTTCGCACTGTTGCATAAACAAGTGACTAACAGCAAGAAAGAATACCACGACTATTATACACACTTTTTGAAATTTGTAAATAAAGCAGAGATAACAGTGATTCAATTATCTGACCTGTGACTTACTCGAGGTTAAAGATTTAGTCTCCTCTGCAGTATTGCGCAAAAGTCTTCTGCTAGGAAAATGAGAAAGAGGTGCAACGGTTTGTTGACAAGTGCAAACATTCGTGGGAATACAGTGTATAAGAGTTTGTACAGTTCTAACCAGCATAAAAGTCAATATTTGGTATGACCATCTTTATTATTCAGCCTGATTTCTCTTAGGCAAACTTCTTATATCTTTAGGATACCTAAAGCATATAGTTAGGGCTGGACCAGGTGACCCTGAATCCTCCCTTAGTTATGCTGCAATAGATGTAGGCTGCCGGGGGATTCCCATGATGCATTGAGTTTTTCCTTTCCAGTCACCTTTCTCACTCACTATGTGTTAATAGACCTCTCTGCATTGAATCATACTTGTTATTAATCTCTGGCTCTTCTCCACAGCATGTCTTTTATCCTGTCTTCCTTCTCTCACCCCAACCGGTCGCAGCAGATGGCCCCGCCCCTCCCTGAGCCTGGTTCTGCCGGAGGTTTCTTCCTGTTAAAAGGGAGTTTTTCCTTCCCACTGTCGCCAAAGTGCTTGCTCATAGGGGGTCAGATGATTGTTGGGTTTTTCTCTGTATCTATGAAGCGCCTTGAGGCGACTTTTGTTGTGATTTGGCGCTATATAAATAAAATTGAATTGAATTGAGTTTAGGTAGTCTTCAGGAATATTTCTCAAGGACATTCAAAGCTCTTCTTTAGATGTGGGCTGCTTTTTGTTCTGTCCTCTGTCAAGATGGTCCCACACTGCTTCAATAATGTAAAGCTCCAGGGAGGCCAATCCATGACTGATAGTGTTCCACTGAGTGTTTTCTATCCAAGTATGCTGATGCTACATTGACAGCATGTTTGCGATCATTGTCATACCGAAAATTTAAGCTGTTGTCAATCAGATGTTTCCAGAGGTTGTGTCAAAATATGTCAGCACTTTTCTGTATTCGTGATTCTGTCAGTTTTGACAAGATCGTCAACACGACTGGCTGCAGCCCTAAACCATGACAGCACCTCTACTGTGTTTCACAGATGACTGCAGACACTCACATCTCTCCTGACCTCCTCTATACGTTGACAGTGATACAGTGTTAATCAGTCATTTTATATTTGGATTCATGACTCCATTAGATCAGTTTGTGTGTATTTGGCATACCTCAGCCTTTTCTCCCTCTTTTCCTTCCTTAAGGACTCCAAAAAGCCACCTTTCCACTCAGACCATTTCTGATGATGCTTTGGTAGGTGAATCAAATGAAGCTCCAGATGCATCTCTCAGCTCCTATCCTCCTATCCTTTTGCTGGATTTCTTTTTCCTATTTATTGAGGATATTGACTTTAAGGTGCCGTTTATCAGTTTGGTTGGTCTGATATAAGTTTTTTTCTTTTTCTTTTTTGTTATGCTTGACACTCCTCCTGAAGTTGCCTGTGTGGGCATGTCCTACCATCCGTCTTTTCTTGGGTGCCACCTTTTTATTTTGTACAGCTGACTCACCAATTGAAGGTATTTAAGCCCAGAGAAAGGTGAGCTCTGGGCCAGAGTGCCATTTGAGTTGTTGCAGCTAGTGAGCTGTATTTTGTGATTGTTTGCTCCTGCTTGGTGGGGAGGAGTGTGTTTGGTTACTAACCCTTTTCTGACTTACTAAACCGACGTTTGAGTTTTGTTTTGTTTCTTTAAATAGTGATAGCGGCTTGTCCGTCTCTTTTAGTTGAGTTATTACAGTTTTTCTCCATTGGTTTGGCTCATTTCTTTAAACAGAAATTACATTCTCAAAACTCTAAGATCATTTGGCAAAACACTCTTACAGTTTAGCACAACACTATAGCTCACCTGCAAAAGCTCATATCTCTTCCAAAACTGTTCACTCAGGCTTCAATCTAAATCCCTTTCTCATTTAAACAGTCAGTGTCTCCAAAATGGCAAAGATCCTTCTCAATAGCTTTGGCTCATTTCTCGACACAGATCGGACAGTCTCATCATTCTTGGTGCTTTTGTCAAAATAAACCTGGATGGTTGATCACAACAACATGGTCCACCTGCAAAAGCTCATATCTCCCCTAAAACAGTTCACTCATGTGTCAAAACTACATTTCTTTCTAATCTGAATAGTCAGTGCCCCCAAAATGCATCGTCCCTTTGGCATTGTGTGAGTACTGCCATACAAAATGTTTAGATGTTTTGTCACTATGGCAGAGGACCAACAATATACAACAGAAAAGAGTAGCCTCCAAGGTTTGACATCACAGATTGCACTCACACTACCAAGGAAATGATAACCATTTTTTATTCACACGCAAAGAAAGTTTCATACATATGTAAAAAGAAAATGTACATTACAGTAGTAAATTGTATGAACACAAAATCAAAAAACAAGGACTTATTCAGTGGTTGCTGTACTAATTCTCCCGCTGCACAGTGACTGGAATACTTCTCTAAACTGTATGAATTATGTAATTCCATAGTTTACAGTAATTTGTTCAATATATTTCTTGTCATATTTAGTATCAAAACATTCCACTAGTCCTCTCCACCTGCTAGTATAGACCTACCACTGTAGGCAGATGCACACAAAATCTCTACAGTAAGTTATACATTTTTTGCCTCACGCACAGTGCCCTGTCCTATACAACATATAATTCCATCATAGATTACATAGAGTACATACCTGTTTTCCCTGCGAAAGGTTTGGATAATGGAGGAGACTGTAGAGCGAGGCACATTAGGCTGCACTCGACAACCTGCTTCTGCCATTGTGAGGCCATGGTTTATGACATGGTCTATAATTGTGGCCCGAATTTCATTCGGGACAGCACAGTGTCTTCGCGCTCCTCGGCCTCCTCTTCCCCCTATTCCTCTCAGTCCTCCTCTTCTTCTTCTTCTTCCTCCTCTTCCTTAAGGAAGAACTTCCCCTTGTCCGTTTGCTTGGCCTTGTCTATCCATGTTCAGAGATCGGACTGGCTCTGGTCAAGCTCTATATATCTGTGTTTGGCAGCACACAATCATGGAAGACACCTGTGTGTGACACCTAGTTTCATCTGACTGTCAATGACTGTCATCAATTTATCAAATATTCAAAGAAATTTATATTTGGTATTCATGGTATTATGTTCTTGACCAATTTTGACAATTGAACTGAATAACTGTAGGCTACTTGTACTTAATCATTTGCAAAGATGCACTGAGACAATCGAGACATGTACTAAGGCATTTGCCATTTGATAAAATGAATGAGAAATGCCATTCTGTTGTGAACATTTGCCAAGAGGTTTGGAGGTTTGTCCATGTTATTTTGAGAATGTAATTTCTGTTTCAAGAAATGAGCCAAACCAATCGAGAAAAACTGTAATAGAAACTTTAATAAAACTCTTTAATTTAACCATTTTGCCTCTCTGTTTCCTTCTTCCGACCTGGACACTTTTTGTTACTTTCCCTAATCGCCTGGACCCTTTTAGGGGAACGTAACACACTTCTTTTGTTCTCCACTTGCAGCTTCCTCAATTTTTTAAGGGCACAGTACACACCATGCCATGGAGGGGAGGGGGCAAATAAACATTTTGAAAGGTTTTGAGAAGACAGAAGATAATCTGGTAAAAAAAAAAAAGAAAGAAAGAAAAGAAAGAAATGAGGTCTGGCTCAAAAATGTTGCACAGCACTATATGTGTTTAAAACACAGCAGTACACAACAATACCGACAACTGGCTGCAGGAGCAATCTTTGTAAAATTCTGTAGGAACCATTTTTTTCTTTTTGTGTATTATTGTGTAGGGGACACTTTTAATCCTGAGCATGTTATTATTTCAACACCACCTCAGTCAAACAGCAGCAGGCCCACTCTTACGGATGATTCACAGGTTATGGAGAAAGTGTAGACACGTGTTTCGGCGGACTGCAAGCATACAGAGTGTAGCATGTGATCAGTGCAGGCTATAAATAACTTGAACTCGGTTTACACTTAATAGGTTTCCCAGTGCGTGGAATGATGGTCGACCTTCTGAAGTCTCCTCAGAGTACACTTCAGTTTTAAGACCAGTGATGAGCAGTAAGCGCGACAATCGCGCCCCTTGTTGGTCAAACACATTAAGTACTGGCAAGCTGAATGCGCCACACATTACGCCCTAATCAGTAAGCACATAACATTTGGCATGTGCTTAGAAGATTTCGTGAGCGGTTTAACTGTGAGTCATGTTTTTGAAGTTGAAAGTGAAGCATCTTGTTTAATGCGTTTGTTTAATGAGAGAAAAAAGAGAAAACTTATTCCACTGACAGTATTGCGCAACGCAAAAAGCAGCGATGCACGATTTAACCACAACCACGGGTTGCAAAACACATTTTATTTTAATGGGAATGAAAAACTATAAATCCTTCAGGGGGCTTTATTTACTCGGTATTTTTAGAAGGCTTAGCAAATGCCATTGCAAAACAACAAAACGACGGGGACATTCTATGAATTCCACTGCTAGAAGAAGCTTAAAACGCCATGGGTTTATTATGGAGCAAGAATTTGGGGGTAAACACCGGTGGTTTTACAAACCGGGGGGAGGGGGTATATTTTCCCGATATTTCCAGCTGCCTCCAACAGCTTTGACAACTACCTTTGCACTGTGCAAATGATTTTCATTGACTGTTTATCACAGATCATCACGACTGAGAAGGGATGTTGCAGTTGCATCACAGAACACTCGATGGCGCACAGCAGCAACAGGTAAATGTTGTTTATATGCTTTCAGTGGCCACATTCCGTACTCCACTCTTTAGAGGCAATACGGCGCTTTAGGTATTTAGATTTGTTTTTGTTCCCTTTAACGTCACGCAACAACATCTTTTGACTGGCCCCGAATGTACTCTTAAGCTTAAAAAGCGTCAAAACTTTTCATTCGTTAATGAAGTTAGACTCCTTATTTCCAAAAAGCAGGAGTTCCAAACATACAAAATAGATTCCTTTAAAAAGAGAGAGGAAAATACTGCTGTCAAACGTATTTGCTCCACTTTTCATATTGAGCTTGCTGAATAAAAACTTTTAAAATCTAACAACGCTTTATTATTTGATTCATATAAAGTGTTTCCTGCTACTTTACTGTCAGAATGTTTTCACGTTTACGATCAAACCGCACTGTCTGTCTTTCATGGAAGTCTCTGCTGATCCGTAGTATGAATCGTTACTCTAGCAGGTGAATTCCTGTGAACTTGGGAGTGCCACTCTTTTTTCTTACTGTTCTTGTTAGCTCCCCTCCCTTCCCCTCCTCTCAGTCATAGAAACTCCCCAGCGCGCACAGAAGCGCTTCAGACGCGTTCAGTGCCCCGGTCAGTAACTTTCGTAACTCCGGTTTCACAAACCTTTTGTTGATTCCGCGCTGAAAGCACGTTAATTTTATCCGTTTCGCTAAAGAGGGCTGCCACTCGAGAGGGCAGGGAGGATGAACGGATTCTGCATTGGATCGACTGATTAAAGGTAAGTTGGAGACACTAATTAACCTGTGGAGAAAAACGTTTATAATCTCGCTGAAAAGCTCTCAGTTACACGCCTCTTTATAGCTATACGCATTTTTGCAGAGAGAAAAACAGAGTTAAAAAAAGAAAATTGTGAATTCAGATTCTGAGAAGATTAAAAATAAATGTGGTCTGTAAAGGCGCTGCTGCTGCTTAACATTGTTGCCCTTTTATAGTAGTTTAATTGCAACTTTGTCCTGTAATTGGGGCATTTCACTTCAGTGAACATTTACAAAAGGGCTGTTTCTCTCCTCACTGGCTTGCTTATGTGTGTTCTTTAAGTTTAGCTGCCAATATCAGCACTAAATCCCTGTTAATGATTAAACTCTGGGAATTTGGACACCACACTGAGTTCTTTGATATTGATTGGTATCTCTCTCTTGTTTGTTTTCAGGGTTTTTTTTCCTCCCGACTTCGTGAGCTTGTGAGTTTGGACACGAATAGGGAAAAAGACACTCGCATTTCAACCATGGATTATGGCAATGATGTAGATTTGTCCAACAATAATATCATGCCTTTGTGGAAACGCCGCACTGATAACAGTAAAAGGCCCCAGGACTTAAGCAATCCTAAACTGCGGCCCCACAGTTGCCACATAAATGGGGTCATGAAGACAAACCCCACCGAGGAGGACAACAAATGTTCCTTTACCTTGAGCCAGCCTGCTGAGAGACTTGTGGTCACACCCCAGTGTGTTGACAATAACACAGCGGTGTTAAAGCATGTTTTACATAAACCCTCAAAGAAAAACAGAGTGGTTCGAAGCATCAGCATCAGCCACTTCTCCAATGGACGCTTGTTGTCCAAATTTAGGTCTGAGGATAACAAATCTGCTTCACTGGACAATAGGGTATATAATAGGAACTCTGATGGGGTGAAAGCGAGTAATGGGGAGATGATATGGCCTGAAAAGCATCTCTGGGATTCACAGACATGCATGTCCACTCCGTTAAGTCAGAGTTCTCAGAAGGGCCAGATCGCATTTCAGAAGAATTCACCTTCAACAGAAAATACTCCTCTTAATGGTTCCTCACCTGTCTTTTCACCAGACACTCCTAACAACAACTACAATCAACCTGAACTGTCCTCCCTTTCATCCACATGCAGCTCATCTCCTCCAACCCATCGCATGCTCACCCCCTCCTACAGCTCCACCTCCAGCATCCCCTCCCTCAACTCCTTAACCTCCTCAGACCCCCCAACCCCTCGATCTCCATCGCCAGAAGACAGAGGGCAGGCACTGCTCAGTCAGTCCCAGTCATCTTCACCTATATCCCCACAGGACACCAGGCATACCTCTTCATCTTCTTCCATGTCCTCCACATCACCCTCACCGTCACTCTCCCCATCCATCTGTCCCTATAACGGCATTGTCCTAAGCACCCATAGCGCGGCTGCTCTCAAGATGGGCACCCAGCAGCTTATTCCCAAGGGCTTAGCATCCGATATTCGGCAAAGCAAGGCACCTTCTCCCGGGACACAAGCTCAAGGATCGGCAGGGCTGCTGGGATTGGATCATTCCAAACGTGCCTTGAAAGCCCTGAGCATGGTGGAAACTGGAAGCTACTTTTCTACAGGAGGCCACAATGAGGGGGAAGATGGTGAAAGTGAGAGTCCAGGGGCTCTTAGAAGAGGCTTGAGGAGTACATCGTACAGGAGAGCAGTTGTGAGTGGAGTCGACTCAGAAGTATCAACAGCAGATCCCAAAGGCCATCGGCTGTCCCAGCCTGTCATCAGAGGGCTAGGCAGGGATAAATTAGATTCACTAGTTAGCCCAACAAGTCCTGGCTCTATCAGTCTGCCAAGTGTTGCAACCAACAAGCCTGACAGCCCCATGACACCCAAAGATGTCAGCACCAAGAATTCAAAGCCTAGCCTTGGAACGGAAAAGACTAAAAGCAATGGGAAAAACAAGGTGAGTAAATCAGTTTCAAAGAAGAGAGTGGGTTCAAATTGTACGTGTTAAGAAATCGCACATATTTAACACATTTGTCATTCACTTATAGGGGAGTAGGAGAAATTTAAATAGTCTAATCAATGTCTTAATATCTAAAAATGAATTTTAACTGTGTTGTTTTTTCAGAAGACAGTTAAAAAAACATCAAGTTTATATATAATATAATTAATAGAATGAATTATTGTGTATTTTAGTATATTCAGGTGACTTCAGAGAACAAGCTGTAGAGAAGTGCCATAAGTGATCAATTTTAGAAAAGCAAGCCTTTAGCAAATGATAGTTGTCAATGAATACTGTGTGAACTTTTGGCATTACTTTCCCCTGTTCTGTAGCACATTAAGATTTCTCAACTCGGCAACAATCCCTCTGATGGTTTTATATTTAATTGTGCACAAAGATTGCTTCATGGTGGACTTTTGTTATCTGGGGGGAGGGAGGGGGGGGTAAAGCTCAAATTGGAAAATTACAACACAACCAGTAAAAGTACAGTGGAACAAGCTTGGTGGCAACAGGGTTAGAACAAAGCCTTACAAAGAAACGATTAATGTGGTTGCTGGAAGACATGACGCAACGTGACACATACACTTAAACACACTGAGGCTCTGTAATTAGACGGGGGTCACTGGAGGAGGCCACTTGAAAAAGGGTACGGACAGGTAGTGAACAGGTGAAACAAGTTTCTTTCTTTAATGGTTTGCATGTGTCCCTACTTGGTTTCTCAGAGTTCATTAAACCCATTATGCTGGTTTTTTTCTGTTTCAGAGTCCAGATAAGAAGAAGGTTTTGACCAGTCAGCTGACTTTTGACAGCGAGGGTGAGAAATTCTGTTTGCGTTTCTGTGTTATATTTTTGCCATAAAAGATCAGAATAAAAAAAAAAAAACCCTGTGATTTTGCAGAGGAAGAGCTTTACCAGAACTACAAGGAGAATGCATTACATAATGACTCAGATGAGGATCCCGATTCCAAGGAACCCAAACCCGATAACAACATTGTAGTGCAGTACAGGCCCATACGCACCTCCTGGAGCCAGCTTAGTGTGGTAAGACATAACACACACAGACACAGTAGTAGTCTCTGTTCTTCCTCTTATATTTTAAACCCTTTCTGCATCTTGGAGTGTGGTTGTGTAGTTTTGGAATGCTAGTGCTCCAAAGAATGCTGTCATATCCAGTTTGGCCACCATCTGTACCCATCCTCCCACTGTTTTCTGCTTTCCTTTGCCCCTCACTCTGTTTATCAGGGAGTACGGGAGCAGTTTGTCAAGGGCTTGTGCAGGCTGGGAGTCAGACAGTCAGCCAGGCCCACAGGAAGTCTTGGAAGCACTGCTGGGATTAATGCCAATGTGTTGGCAAACTCCGTACGCTCGTCAGACTGCAAATATGCCTAAAATGTTGCCTCTGGGGAGAGTTGTGGTGGCTTTGCATTACATAATGTTAGGGATTGGAATTGAGGGGGAATTGAAGGGAAGGGGAATTGGCTAATTTAGCTTTCTACTAATGCAGCCCCATCTGTTTGTTTACTGGTAGAAGATGGAACGTGTGGGAGCAAAAGCAGGCCATAGCCCAGATTGAGGAATTGAGGATTGTACAACTGCACATGGTCTCTAATAAGTAGGAGATTGGACTGAAGGCTGAAAACATTGTGGAGAGACTTTTTGTTTTGTTTATATTTATGTCAGCCAGACACTAAAGTGAACTGGGTACAGACTGCCCAGGCAAAGTAAGATTTCTTTCTATCACAGCTGCTTTACAGCTGTTCGTCTTTGTGAATGCGTTAGAGCCTCCAGCCTGTGAGCTAGTTCTGAAGAATTTTCTTCACCCTACAGATTCAGGAATACTCGTGATTGGTCGCTGTCCTGGTGTAACAGGAATTTCTTTTTTTTCCAGTGGAGCCGAGAACCGAATGTACAAGTTGTCATCTTGTGACTCTTGCTTAATCCTGAATCTGAGCTCCACCCTTCTATTATCAGTCTCTCATCTTTTTGATGAAATGTCACATCCCAGAATTATCATGGTTCTAAGAATTACCATTCACGCTTTCAGAAGGTGCGGCTGTTTTGGAGCTAACTTGCGCAATTGTTTCTAAATTACCCGAAGGCAACCTAATCAAGTGAAAAAAGGAATTAATAGTTGTCATTTTATAATGACACCTGATTAATTATGCTCAATGTCAACCAGAGAAGGACGATGCTCAATTGGATAAAACCTCTTTGCTCATACACGGCAATTCGAAAATGGGCTGCCGGGAAAGTAGGAGCAATATCTAGTAACACTGATGGCTGTATGTGTGAAAGAAATCAAATAGTGTGTGTTTGACCTGCTTCGGGTTTATTTGTTCTCAGTGTTTGGAGAGAGCTGCGGGGCAGATCCTCCTGCAGGAGTATCTCTTCCTTATTGCTCTGCACAAAAATGGGTTGAGGAGCTAGTGCAAGTAAGGGAAACTATCTTCGGGATTTCTCGTTGCTTACATGTATCGGTAAAGTATAATGTGGTTGAGCCCCAGGTCATATTGATTAAATCTGGTGTAACGAAAGAAGGTGTTTATTACTCAGCCTCGTTCTCAGTTTGGCAAAGCCACAGACTGATTAATTCAATAGCACTCCGCACCCAGTCCCTTTCAAAACGTTGCTTTGTTTCATTCTCATTCAAACATCTTTCGACCAAAGCTCTCCAGCCACATACCAATGCAGTTTCCTTTCAGCTATATTCCACTTTCAAAATGAGCAGAAGTGGTTCCTGTTTAATCTTAGCGTTTGGATCCAACAAATTTCTATACTCCTGTAGTGTTTCTTGCAAAGACTGCCTTTCTTTGTGCCTCTTAGATATGAAAAAAAAAGCCACAGCCTACACCTGTGCTGTGATTGCATGTAGTTAAACAAGTGTCTATCAAAAATGATGCAAGAAATGTTTCTGACTTATTGTTCTGTTTAGGTTAAGAAAAGTGGCCTGTGTGAGCAGATAAGTCAAGAAGAACGCAAAAGACAAGAGGTACGAGTCGTTCTTTCTAGCTCATTTTAAGTTATTTTTTCTGATTCATACTTTAAGTCCTTAGATGTGTAATTAGTTTAAACGCATACCTCATGTGATTGAAACCCAGGGTCATCGTTACCAGGACCTAGTAGGATGACTGAATCGCATATATCTTACTTTTATGTTTCCTCTCGGTTGATGTGTCTCTTGCTCCTCCTTAGGCCATTTTTGAGGTGATCTCGTCGGAGCACTCCTACCTCCACAGTCTAGAGATCCTGATCCGCATGTTCAAGGATTCTCCAGAGCTCAGCGAGACCATGACCAAGACTGAACACCATCACCTGTTCTCCAATATCACTGATGTCTGTGAGGCTAGCAAAAAGTGAGTGTTGCTGTTTTGTAAGTACATTTGTTATCAGATGAGCACCTTTATTCGTCTTCATATTTGGTACTCATGCTGTTGGTGTAAAGAATTTGTTGGTATAGAGCAGGAGTATCAAACATAAGACACAAAGGGCCAGAATTGGCCTGGGAAAGACTTCTGTCTGGCCCACTGAATGGCTTTGAAAAAGTGAAGGAGGACATAGATTTTAGACTTTAAATTGTTTTACAGCTTGGCCTACTGATAAAGACCCCCCCCCCCCCCCCAATAGTAATTTGTACTACACTAAAGTAATTTATTAATAGATAAACAATTAAATACCATAAAAGTTCCAGTTTTTTCACTTCTATCTACTATAGAATATGTATATTTTTCTACTACTACTTGCTTGCTCATAGGTCGTCATATGAGTGTTGGGTTTTCTCTGAATCTATTATTGTACGATCTACCTTACACTATAAAGCACCTTGAGGCGACTGTTGTTGTGATTTGGCGTTGTATAAATAAAATTGAATTGAATTGAATTACTATTGGTCCACAGTAAAATAAATAAATAATAAACAAAAGTACGTTTTTTTTATGAATTCACAAAAATCTTTTGTGATTACAGGTGAGCTATCAGACGTTTCTCTGTAATTTTACAAATTTAATTAATTTTGCTGACAGATTTCTTTCATTTAGTACAGCAGCATTTCTTTATCATGTTAAAAAAACTGAGACTTATTCATGCAATTGAACTTGCTTTTCCTATGTTAAGTATCTGAGAGATTTTCAATGTGTTGTTAAATGTTTTTACATTTATACAAAGGGGAGTTTCACTGGTCCGGCCCCCTTAAGATCAAAGTAGGCTGCATGTGGCCCACAATTTAAAATGAGTTTGGCATCATTGGTTTAGAGGAATTGGTTGGTTGTTTACTTTTTAGGCTTCAGGTGTCTTTCATCACCTTGGTTTTGCCTAATTAGCTGGATAATTTGGCATGCTTAACTATCCAGTGTATGCTAATACAGGCTTTCAGCTACTCTCCTCCCTTCAGTAAGGGTTGTTTTCATTGTCAAAGGATTTGTGTTTACGCTGCGCTGAGCTCTTTTCTGGATGCGAGTGTAAGTGAAGTCACATGCTGATTGACGAAAAGCAGACATGGAGAAGAAGCAAGGGGCAAATTGAGTGAAACGACAAGGAACAAAGAAGTCTTCCTCATAATTACGGTTGCATTGTTAAAGTGAACACTCCTCATTGATTGAAAGCACTGAAACAGGCAGCATGTCTGGCTTTTTTTATGCGTCTATGAAAAATTTCTGCTATGGATCCTCTGAGGTTACCTGTCCATCATGACTTTATAGTTCACTGTTTAATAACATTCCCGGCCACGTAGCATGACCTTCCAAAAATCGTATAAAGTGATGGAAACAATCATGCATGAGAGGCCATGAAAGCTGAGACTGATGAAAACTGTGATAGCTCAGCAATTACTCTGGTGGATCGGACTCCATTATTTCTACGAATGATTGGCAGAGCAGTTTCTGGCCGCCAGTTGCTCTTCCTCGAGTTTATCTCCGAGTCCACTTTTAGATATGACAACATTTCTTAGACGCTTTCCATGATATCAACATGACAAAGGTTGAACGTTCAGCTGCAATTCAGCCTGTTAATATTATCACATCAGTCTATATGATGGTAAAATTCTCTCAAATCACTGTTCACTTTTAGTGCAGTCCTGTTTCTTCCTTCACCTGTTTTAGAAACATGTGATTTCCCTTTGGTTAAGACCACAATTAGCACAAGATGTACAATACTTTTAAGTAAATCACTTCAAAATCAAGAGTATTTTGAACATGATAATCCTGATGTTTAATTTTCAAGTGTGACTCTTTAATCAGATTTGCATTAAAATCTCAGATTAAAAAAATCTGAGCATGAAATGAGATTATGCTGTCATTTTCCAGTCTCCTAGTTGGTTTGGGGCTAAAATGCAAAAACATCCAAATTATCTTAATACTGCTCAGTGAGATGTGTGTGTGCACATGCATAGAAACTACCAGTTATTCATGACATTTGATGAAGATTGCAACTTTACATGGAAGATTTCACCCCTGGTATATAGCACACATACACCTGGTGCATCTCCAGTACGCATACGTCCTGCTCAATATTTTTACATCATACTGTAAATATGTTTGAATTTCTTAAGAATCATCTTACACCCAGGCCACACACAGTAATGAGAAACTACCCTTGATGCTTGGGAAGGCGGATCTTAAGATACACAGAGCCCTGTAGCACTGGTCAAACCAGATGCTTTACTAAGAACAGCTTTGAGGTTGTTATCTTAAAACATACCTGAAAATCAATCTATTTTCAGCCTTCTGTGTAGTCTGTGTGTGATAGCAAGTAGGAGGGCTGTTGCGTATTTTATATGCAGATGTGTTACTGATTATATTTGACTTGTGTTCTCGGGCTATTACATGCTTTAGTCCCACCACATTTCATAAATCGGACAGTATTCCTAATGCAGCATCTGTGACGCAGTGTATAAAATGAGGAATTCTTCTGCACTTGGAGGTAGACCAGATTTCATTTCACTTGACTTCACTCATAATTTAATTCTTTTACACTGTTGATTTGACTCATTTACTGTGACCTCGATCCTCCTGAGGACATCCATCAGGAGATGTTTTGCCTCAAGAGAATGAACAGCTTTGACCTGTAAATGTCCCAAATACATCGTTTAGGATGTGAATTAGCATGTGTTTCTTTCTTTTTTTGTTATCTCGTGTGCACATGCCTTCATCAAAAGGTTAAGCGTACTGGGTCAGGCATGGGCACAAGGCTACATAGCCACAAAAAGTTTTTTTTCCCCATAGATAGTCACTGTGTGTGTATGTGGAGTAGGTATGGGGGGTCTGGTTATAGGCTCTAGAGGTGCTTCTGCAGATGAGCAGGAACCTGTTCCAGCTTGGTCAAGGTCCACATCCTGTGTCTGTGCAAGTTTCCTGTTTATCACCTTAGTTGGACATGTGGCATGCCTTTTGAAATAGCCATCTGCTGCTGCTCAGGAAGAGGAAAAGCCTCTGTGTTATGGCTAATGGCTTTCTGTGTCTATTTTAAGTGGTGGAGAGTTCCTCTTTTGTCATCTTATGGTGACTTTAGAAGTAAGTTGTTGGCAGCTGTCCTTGTCTACCGGACTTTGTCATTTTACTATTCTATATTATTCCTCAGTAGGGAATGACTCAAGTTAGTGAGTCACACTAACCTTTATTCTTTCACTTCCACCTCGGTGTCTAGGTTTTTCAAGGAACTGGAGAAAAAACATGAACAGAATATAGTGATCGATGACATCACTGACATCGTTTGCAAGCATTCCCAGTCTAGCTTTGATCCATATATTACATACTGTTCCAATGAGGTCTACCAACAGAGGACCCTGCAGAGGCTGGTGTGAGTGACCGAGCAATCACACACACATACGCTCTTATCTTATCATTCGTGGATTTGATCCAACATGGCTGTTCCACTTTTGCCTCGACCAAGTTCACTTTTTTCACCCAGCGCTGCATCTGCCTCCTTATTCCCATACAGCTCCAAGAATCCAACATTTAAGGAGGTGCTGACCAGGATAGAGGGCCACCCTGACTGCAGGAACCTCCCCATGATCTCCTTCCTTATCCTGCCCATGCAGAGGATCACTCGCCTTCCCTTGCTCATGGATGTAAGTGCACTGAAAACATACAGCAGGGCTAGCTTAGGAATTACAAGACTTCCTCTTGCACAACAGTTTGTTTATCTGCGTTGCCCTTGTTAAGTCAACACATGTTTTGTTCTAGTGTTAAAGATCTTTCTTTGACCTTACATACTTCTTTAATAATCTTAACTGATTTGTAATGTTTTTCTTCTTCTTCACTTTCATGCTTACTTTGGCAGAACATTATTCCATTTTTGCCTTGCTTCCCTTTCTTCCTTTCACTTGTTCTGCTTTTATCCCCCTCTTCTCTTCCTTCCGTCATTGTCTCCTTAGGGACCTCTTGGGTTTATGCTTGTACATTTGGAGGGTTTGGATCCTGAGAAAGTTTGGTTTCCATTCATTTCTTCCCACAGCTTCAATATGTGATCAGGCTGCTGAGAGTGACGTGCATGAGTCCAGTGAGCTGTTGGGGGTTGTTGTGAACTAATGACTTTAATGTGTGTTTTTAATTATACAACCTGTGTGAATCCGTTTTACAGACAATTTGTCAGAAGACAGCCAAAGACTCGCCGCAATATGAAGCTTGTAAGAAGGCTTTACAAGCAGTTAGCAAGGTGAGGGCACTGTTAAACAAAAGTTTAATGTTAATGGCTTGCACCTTTGTTAAATTATTTAACAAAATTTATTATTTAGACAATTAGTTTGATACAACAGAACAGGAACTGTTACTCTAGTTTTACACTGTCAGCCACAACAGGAAATGTTTAATTACTATGCAAAAAAAGCTAATCTAGCTTTCTTGTACTCTTAATTTTGATATGTGGACATGTAATGACAAGCATTGTGCCTGCATGTTGAGGTTTTTACACATTTTATGTGTGTGTGCATTAACAGGTGGTTAGAAAGTGCAATGAAGGAGCTCGGACGATGGAGAGAACAGAAATGATGTACACCATCAACTCTCAACTGGAGTTCAAGATTAAGGTATGTGGGTTTTTTCAGTTATATTTGTAAGCAAAAATATTTTTGATTAACAAATGACAATAATAGAATAGCCCTTTATTGCCATTGTACATGTGCAACAGGTTTGTTCATCACATAGTGAATTCTGAAGTAAGTTGGATAAAAGAGAAAATAAAAGTTTAGAAAAATTATACCTTCAACTGCTGAAAGATACATTTTTTTATTGCTTCGGGCTTGGTTGCCTAGCAACAGACATTGCATTCATACACTTTGGTATGAAGGCTGCTAGAGCTAGCTAGATAAGGTTGCTAGAGGAATATAAAGGGAACTGTAGTTAGATAAAAGGCAAGTAATTATCGCAGAGCTGAATGGGTCGGGGATGGTTATTGCGCCGTGGCAGAGTGGAGGACAGACGCGTGGACAACCGGATGAGTTGCTGGCTGTGAAAAGCATTACGGCAACTTTAGCTGAACGGAGCAGAGTGCGGAGAACTAATCCAAGCAAGTGAACGGTGAAATCTGCAGTCAAATGGGTTTCAGGTGTGAGGAGGTAAAGGGATGCACACTGTGGAAAGATTTGAGAAAAATTTACAACTTACTTTCTTCAAGAAATTCCTACTGCTATTGTTGCAGCATGGGGTCTAAATGACCCTCCGGTTCTAGGGTTAAACAGATACTGGTGATGGATGTGTATGCACCGATATCACTAGAGTTCAAAGGCAGTTAGGGAACGGCAACCCTCTGGAAAGACTCCCATGACATTATCTGCTCCTATGTTCTCCACCACATTCAAGAAAACCTGGCTGACTAACCACGAGACTAACTGGTCAATGATATCACATCTCACTGAGGCTTTCCTTTTATGGGAGACTGCAGGGAAATAACACGAGGAAAGAGCTAGTCTGTCACCCTTAACTCAAAGCTCATTAAGTAATATATTTTTATTATGTTGTGTATTTTTGTAACAGTGTACTTGTCCCAGTTAGGCTTCATTAACATAACATGTGTTTTGATGGCGTGACAAAGTGGAGTTTCTAGAGAAAATTTGTGCAGGCTTGTGAAAAACATACAAACTCCACACAGAACAGCTCTGCCTGGGTTTGACTCATGTACCTCTCACTGTGAGGGGGTAGTGTTGTTAACCCACCATGTTTTTGTATAGAGTTGTATGCTAAGTGTATCACAGTCAGTTTTAATGCTAATAGGCCACATCTGCCGATCATATTTAGCAAGTGGTGCATGCTAACATGCAGTGTTGGGGAGTAACGGAATACATGTACCGCCGTTACATATTTAAAATACAAAATATGAGTAACTGTATTCCGTTACAGTTACCGTTTAAAAAGGTGGTATTTAGAATACAGTTACTTTGTTGAAATAAATGGATCACACGGTACTTTCCTGTTTCATATTGTCGCGGGTCAGGCCTGTTTGGGTTTTGTTTGACAGCTACGTTCTGTTGTTCCAGGCGGCAGCGTTACGGTTGCCATGGTTGCGGGGCGACGCTCTCTCTCTCTGCGTGTTTCCTGGGTGAGAGAGCGCCTGTTGTTGTTGTTGTGCTAAGCTAATAGGCAGAATGCTACAGGTATAGCTCTAAAGAATGTAGCATCATAAGCAGTGTAGTCCGTGCTGCAGGGAGAATGGACTGCCATACCCGTTATGTGTCTGTGAGCGAGGGAGGGAGAAAAAGGAAAAGTACGAGCTGTCATCGAGCAAAAACGGGAGCTGGAAGCATGTAAATATAATAATAACCACTGCAGCCAAGAAGAGTGCCTGACGAGCCCAGTTGTAAGTAAGCTATTAAGACTCGACTGTACACCGTGTTCGTGTTTTCCTCTGAAACAATAAGTTCCGTTGGAGCAGCCTTTCAACGCCTCTCTCTGTCTCTGCTAGCAAAGTTGACCCAGACAACAAAGTAAAGCTAGTTTTCGGCTACGAGCCCGACACGGAACCCACCGTATTAGCCAGAGGTCCCTTTACTACGGTTCGGAGCCGCGGACCTTCAGTAACAGTAATAAATCACAGCAATAGTACATTCATGTAGTTGTAAACAGCATGATAATATATTAAGTAATCCAAAGTATTCAGAATACGTTACTCTCATTGAGTAACGTAACGGAATACGTTACAGAATACATTTTGGGGCATGTAATCTGTATTCTGTAATGGAATACATTTTAAAAGTAACCTTCCCAACACTGCTAACATGTATGTATATGTATCTGTCAAAAAGAAGAACTCACCCCTGTATTGTCACGAGTATTGACATAGTAAACACAGGGTTTGGTAGGTTTAAGTGTGCGTGAGCCATGTGGGAAATTGCTGTTGGCACATTTGGAGCGCACGGATGCCTAGTGAACCGTTACTCATTCTCCATGGCCGTTCAGCCCCAACATTACAGACATTTTAAAATTTCTTTGATTAATTAGATTCACCATCTTCCCCTGTTCACCATATTTTCTTTCTTATGCTCCTCTAGCCTTTCCCCCTGGTCTCATCCTCCAGATGGATGGTAAAAAGAGGGGAACTGACTGCATTTGTGGACAACAACATCTTTTACAAGCGAACATCACGGCAGCAGGTCTATTTCTTCCTCTTCAATGACGTCCTCATTGTCACCAGGAAGAAAAGGTGAGTTTCGTCGAAGTTGTAGAGAACTGCTGGGCCATGCATGGGAGGGTCTGCATCTGATTTATTTGGTGTGAGTTTGAGCTCGGTCTGCTGGCTCTGCTCATAATTCACATGTCGTGGCATGTTGAGTGTGAAAGCTTAACCGTAAGTCTTCAGGTTTTCACTGCGTGTGAGCACTGTATGTGACCGAGATCCTGAGTGCAGGGTGTGTAGATTTGTCTTCTCTGTCGTCATGTTTGAACTCGTCCTGGGAAATGAGCCTGTTTAAAAAACAAAACAAAACAAAACAATATTTCTGTGCAAACCGAAAGCAAACCACGAGAAGTGTTGGCAGCAGGGTTTAGAGATCGTTAAAGGAGATTGATGCCACCGCAGATGCAGACTGCACTTCCGCCCTGGCAACATTATCACGTGTGTTTTTAGGTAGATCAGGTGCAGATACCTGAACCTGTTGCTATTTGGCACTATGAGAGGTTTTTTTTTCTGATCGCTCTTGACATGTCTTGTTGCCATGAATCACCTGGAGCTATGAAACCTGCTCTATTGTCAGACCCGTCAATGAGTCTGCTTTCCCCTTCCCCTATTTCCTCTAGTTTTAGGCAATACCATGGAGAAAAAGAAAAGAAAAAGAAAAGCTAGAGGACTTCCTTGATATGACTTTCATTTGTGTGTTTGTGTGTGCATGCATGCGCCTGCTTGTCTGTTTTTGCCAAAATAAAAATTCCCGGCCATCTCCTTAGTGTCTGGAAGTAATAATCCCGCCACTCGCAGACTAAGAATTCCTCAGAACTGTAAAAAAGAAAAGAAACGTTCCATATGATATTTTTCTGGGAATCTGATCTGCCACGGCAGACTCCAGCAGTGCGTGGTGTCAAGCCTGTGTTTGGAAGACGGATTCGGGAAAAGGGAGGGCTCCGGAATCGCAGTGTGTATTTATGTGTGTGCGTACGTTTGGATGGGGGAAGCTGTTATAATATTGGTTTGTACTGTGGAGAGCGCTGAAGTCCAGCTGTGGCACGCTACTCTGCTGCACTCCATCTGCAGTAATCCAAACAAAAGCTCACCAGGGGCACACAAGGCTATCCAGGCACTCCTAGATCACAAGCGCCCGTAGGTATAATGGCAGAATGGCCTTTTCTGTTGAAATTAAGACTTTTAGTATGAGTGGTATATTTTGCAAGTTCAGTCTTGTCTCGGTTTAACATTTTTAGGATTCTGTCAAAACCACAAGAAAGGGGTGAAAAGGTCAGAGCCAAAGCACTTACTTACACAGTAGGCTAGAGAAAGCATAGCCATGACCTTAGAGCCATTTAAGAGTATATATAACCCTGTGCTATCAGAAGAAAGAGAGGCTAAATCTGTTTGCCCGTCATTTGACTCCATGTATTCAAAAGTAACTAAGCTGTTTGTAGTTTAATGGCATTTAAGTGGAAGTTTTTAGTATGCTGTGTGCTTACCGATGTTCACTATTTTTATAATCATCTTAGATTTGTACAGTTCCACACATAAAACATGATACCTGAAAAAAGTTAGTTGTTTTTGTACATCACCCACTGCTAAATCTGTAATGGAGAGGACAGAAGAGACGAGACAATCTTCTTGTTTTATTGACTTTAAACTATGGACCATCCCTTTGTCAGGCTGGGCCTTATGTCATGCACTGGTAAAGTGTTGCTCTGCTGGACTCTGGCTCGCAGGAACACTTACATAACACTCCAGCTGGCTTCGTTCTCATCCCCCCCCCATGTTCCTGTGTAAATGCTGGGCATCATCTAAACATTAATTCATGTTGAGATTTCCATCTATTCTTTTTATTTTTGCTTTTTTCTCTCATTCTTTTCCTCTTGATCTTATGGTTTGTTTGTGTTTTTTGCTGTATGTGCCTGTGTCTAGTCTATTCTCCTTTTTTTTTTAGGTCATAGGCTCAGCTTTCAGCGTTATACTCTTACTTTGTGTGTGGGCACAAAGTAAGAGTATAACATGGAGTTCTATCTCAACATGTCTCTAAAGGTTTATATTAGTTTTGCTTGTTTCTTGAACTGTTTGTTCTTTATTACAGCTGTGATAATGAATTTTTCCTGCTACTAGAAGGGATGTGTGTGGGTGTGTGTGTGTGGGTGTCCAGGAAAAGGAAAGCCACAACTTGCGTTTTCTTTAGAAAATTGTTTAAGAATTTAACGTTTCTCTCCCACATGTTGACAAAGCATATCACGGCGATTCCCCAACTCAATTCATCTGACATTTGGCAATGATCTGACACACATGCAAACTCAAACCTCAAGCATGCAGTTTCCCCACCCATCACATTCCCAGTGTCATGTCAATGGCATTCCAGGCATTTCACCTGTAGGTCAGTCAGGAGCCAAAAAGCTAATGATGCTAATGGTGTGTTTGATGTTTTATCTTGTTAACGCTTCATTTTTGTGTGTATAAATATTTGAAGAGATTCAAATTCCAAACACTATTTTAGTATCTCTAAATGCAATTAATGGTCACATTTGAAGATTATCTTAGATTGTTTTAGGTGATTAAATTCATCGATTTAATTTTCAGCCAAAAAAAAAAAAAAATTAAATGAAATGCAACTTAACTTATTTGTCAGCTGAGTGGAATTCAAAGGCTTTACCCTTACATATGAGAAAAAAAAAATCTGTGTAGGAATTGAAAGACGTTTGTTATTTCCGTTATCCATTCTGCCTATAGGCATGCCCGGATCACGTTACAAGTTACAGACAGCTGGGAACAAACGTTTGGTGGGCCTTTATCAGCTTGTTTTGATGCTCAATTTTTTTTTCTTTAAGAATTACACACATACAGGAATGTGTTCATACACGTATACATATATACATATACAGAATAGCTCTAAATGGAGAGCACTGGACCTTCCTGAGAAATAACTGTCACAATATAGCTTTACGATAAAGGGTCCGAAATATCCGAAAATTTGCTGAAGCAAGCACGCACACACACACACACACACACACACACACACACACACACACACACACACACACACACACACACACACACACACACACACACACACACACACACACACACCTCTGTTGCCTCCGTCCTGTCACTCTTTGTCTGTCCCTTTAGGGTTCTCTTCCTTTTCCTACTTTCCTCTTATCAGTAACACTTTCCTGCTTCTATTTGTTGCATTTGCTCATATCCCCATTCCTGGATAAGTGTTGAAATGACAATTAATGTGCATGTCGAGGTCAGAGAGCTCAGGAAAAGCATACTTATTTTTAAGATAAATAGAGAGGCAAAGCAGAAATAGCCACATAATTCATGTTCCTTCAGTCGTGAAGGGCAGCAGGCCCGTCACTGTTGAGGGCAGTCTGGCTTCCTCAAATATAATCTCCATTCCTCAATGAGCATAGGAGATAACAGAGGTTAAAACTGACATTACATAGTTAAAAATAGGTTTTAGTAAAATGTACATTTTGAATCTGGAACGATAAATGGACTGTTTAGGGTAACTCAACATAATGGTAGATGAAGTATCCTGGTTTTGTAATCACTCGAATTATACCTCTAATGCTCACCAGAGAACATTTTATTTTTCAATATCTGACAAAGTATGAAAAATCTAACCAATAATCATGAAAAGTTTACTTTTATTAGCTCATTTTCAGTCTTTTGTTAAGCTAAGCTAACTAACACCATTCTATAGACACGTATTGCATTCTGACTCCGCAGGAATGCAAATTTCCCGTGGGTATCATATTATTATTATTATTCCTTTAAACAACTCCTTTAAGAAGTTGTGAGAAGTGTCTAGTCACAGTTAGATTTGTGCTTGTCTTACATCCATCTTATACACAGACACGCAGTGCAGTCTCTCTTAAAGCTACTTCTTCCAAGAAGTGTTACGTAAAGGTTTTAACTTGTGGGTGATAGTTGGAGAGTAGGTGTCAGTTAAACCTTGTGAGCCTCCCAACCATGACTGGATTCTCAAAGAAGTCACAACCCTGAGTTTCAGAGTTTTGTGTGGAAAATCCATGGAGCATGCCTCTGCTGCTTGGCTTTATCACTCACTTTACATCATGTATAAGTCAGACGTGTTCACTGCTGGCATCTGTTTGAGTTTATGCAATGCACAAGCTAGCTGCAGTCCAGTAGCTTCTCAGCTTGGCTGCTGTTTCAGTCTCAGGTTGATAAAAGATGAGCTGGACTTCAGCTCCTTAACACTATGAATATACACACACACTTTCTCTTCAGGTTCAGTGCCATGTCAGGGGTGCAGTGTTTCACAATCGGCGCCAGATGTTTCTCACCAACTGCAGCTACTACTAGATTTTTTAAAAAGTCGTGGGAACTAAAGTTAAACAAGCAAACAAACAAAAACAGAGTGCAGTCGTAGGATATATAGACAGCTGCACATTTGGACTTTTGATTGGAACCAAATCTGAGGGATAATTGAACATTTTCTTCATAGTACAGTCTTTCCCACTTCATGATTCATAGAATTGTATGGCTTGCTTTGTAAGTGATGTGGACTAAGTACACTGAATTTTCATGCAATGATCACTTTGTTGGCTCTGTAATGATGACCATAAATGATTAAATTCTATTTCTCTGTCTTTCTTGTCAGTGAGGAGAGTTACACTGTCATAGACTACGCTCTGAGGAATCAGATCAGTGTGGAGTTTTGTCAACCCAGCGATTTCAACCGGTCACCCATCAGAAGCACCACCAGCATGCTGAGCTCACGGCAAGCTGGCGCCAACCACCTCTTTCGACTGAGTTTCCCTAGCAACTGCTCTGGTGACAAGGTGACCATGATCGTTGGAACAGAGTTGCTGTAAGTGCTTTTTTTTGTAACCTTTGTCCCTCTTAAATGTGCCGTTTTCGTTTCGCTTGCATTTCACTTGTCACAGATTTATGAGGCACGGCGATAAGGAACTATGAGTCATTTTTGACTCTCATTAAAACACTCATGTGTATTCTATCATCATTTTGGGAACCTAGAGTAGTCGTGTGATTTCACTTTGAACTCAATAAGGCTCAATCTCTTAAAATTTTAAGACCAGCATGTCTACTCTTCTCCGTGAGGGAGCTTGGATCAAATTTCTGCTCCCTTATCTTTTCTGTATGTGCTCCAATACACCTTTTAACTTCAATCAAAGAAGAATCCTACCCCTCTATTCGTAGTTCTTATTTTATAGTCTCTTTTTGCACCATTACAAGTCACAGGGATATTTTGTTACATCTGTTCTTAAGGAAGAGATAGGCGCACTGTCAAATAAAGTCTGCTGTTCCATTATACAGTCGTACTGTCTGGAGTTGTACTCTGAAACAGACCGGCTGTATCAGATGATTGTTTTGTTGACTTCATGTCAATCATGTATTCTAAATAGAAGCGTCTCTCTTTATTTATAGTCTAAGAGGTTGGTTCAGAAATTTGTCGCATGTGCCACTTAAATATTTACTCAGAAATACAGTCAGTGTAGCTGGAGCTTTGGATTCTGTGTCTTATTACAGCAAAAAGATTTAAAGGCTGCTTGTATAACCCACACAAACAAAAGGGATCAGCTATGCACTGGGCTTGATGCAAGGTTTATTTGTTCTGCAGCTTATGCACACATGCGCACTTTGATGAATGCACAGGCGTTCGTGCACGCATCTTGTTGCTGTGGTTTGATACTGTAAGGAGTGTTTTCATATGTACGGGGCCGGTTCCCCCTCATTCCTGTGTAGTTAGAGAACCTCCCTGTCTGTTGTCTGTACAGAAGCTGTGGTTTCTCTGTGTAGGCTGTGTATATGGCACGTCTACACTGCAAATTGCAACCTTAAATATGTCTCTCGACCTGTACCGTTTACTGTTTATAATATTATTGCCTTGTTTTGGTGACTACAGGTGTGCAATTACATTTTATTGATAAAAATACTACATGTTTAAACCTGGATTTAGTCAGTAATAATTAAACATGGATACCTTACAACAAGTCATCAAGTCAATCATTCAAAAGATTAATAGTTATTTTTCAGTCCTGATGGAAGTTGGCCAGTACAGGCAAATAAGTGCGAGGGTTTAAAGTTCCAGGGTTAGATGATCTACAGAAAATGAATCTGTTTTCACACTGGATTAGTGTTTTTTTGGTTATTTCTAAAGTTACAACCCCACCCTAATACCATTCTCAGCTCAGGGTAGCAGATTCTGCCGTACTGCCGACACCTCTTGAGTCAGAGGCATGCACACAAGGTGTCACTGACGTACCGGCTGTAATCTTAGAAGCAGAGCGATAACAATTCTCTTTAAAGTCTTCATTAAGAGGTTTGGGGGGTGGCAGGGGCAAGTCAAAAATGTGTCTACCAGGACTAGAGATGGCACGATACCACTTTTTTATGTCCGATACCGATACCGATATCATAAATTTGGATATCTGCTGATACCGATATGAATCCGATATAGTGTGTTTTTTAATCAGTAAAACTGTTTTTTTAATATCTTGCTGCTTTTTGTATAAGTTCATACTCAAGTTAAAAAACAACAACAACACTAAAGCTATTCTGTTATACCTGTATGTAAAAAAAACACACTGCACCCAAAATATTTCATAGATCAGCAACACTGATCAATCTAATAAAGTTAAACCTACCCCATCCTCCCTATTCTGGTATTTTAAAGAGTACTTAGCAGAAATATTAAGCAACCTAACTAATAGGGTTGCAAACTCCCAGCAAAAGAAAATAGGGAACCACCCTCTTCCTCATGATGCTTAATCAATGTAATCAACTTTAATTTGATGCAGGGTGAAAAAAATTCACAGAAATAAATTATTTTTCAAGAATAATTAAATAGATTCAACATCTTTCTTCAACAGAATTGCAGACTGCACAGATGGTACTTTCCCAAAGGAAAAAGTACTACTACTAAAAAGTACTAGGGTATATTAGACTTAACAGTTACTATATACAGTAATGGACTTCTATACATTTTACATCAGATTAAAACTTTGGGTGTAAGATTCAGATAATTATAAAATAATTAAAAGCTAGATATTTTAAATGAGAATAAGAAAGAAAAGTATGTCTTTGTGCCCCCTTTTGCCTCTTCATGCCCTATCGGCCCCCCTGGCTAAACTTTGCTAGATCCGCCCCTGCACAGTTACCAGCCGTCAGCTGCATAGAAAAAGATCCGGGTCTAGAAAGTAATATTAAATAAATTCTAACAACAGCTTATCAAGCTTAAACGTGCTGCTGTTGTTCAGCCGCTGGTTTCCTCTTTCTGGTGAGAAGTGGGCCAAAAACAAAGAAGAGAGACGGACTCGCGACAGAAAAGCCGATCAGCTGATCATTAAGCAGTTTCACGATTGAAGTAGCAGCAGGAGAGAGAAGAGGCAGTTGCTCTATATATCGGTTGTTAAGCTTAACGCGGGAATGCTTTACAAACATTCAGAGATGAACTTACACACTTGCTTTACTTCTCTCTGAGATAACTTCCTCGGAGATGAAATGTTTGCTAGCAGGCTACAAATACACACAGCCGCTCTATCACGTGACCACACTGCTCCGGCTCGCCGTGTCGCCAAGTTTTGTGAGGTGCTTTTTTGATATTTAATGGATCGGATTACATTTTTTATTTCTCTCCGATATCCGATCCAGTAATTTAGGTCAGTATCGGACCGATACCGATACGTAATATCGGATCGGTCCATCTCTAACCAGGACCAAACATTGGTTTAGGTTCTTAAAAGTAATTCATAATGACTGTTATCGGCAAAATATGCAAAACATTAACCCTGCGAATTTTAAAATGACAAGTGCTTTAAGCATCCATATGTGAGAGACCAGTCTGGTTTTATTTTATTTCCTTTTGACTTTTTGCTTTCACTTTAATATCAGTTTTTCCAGAGTGACTTTGCTTGTTTCAGTTTATTTTTTACTGTTTCAAAATGTTTAGTTTTAGTTTAGTTTCTCTTAGTTTCAGTGATAGTTTGAGCCTTTATTAATTATTGTATGGGAGGCAAATGTCTAAGAAGAGGTAATAGTGCCAAATTAAGAAAAACACATCGATCAGTTTCAGAATAAAGTTGAAATGTGGAGATTAAAGTGGTCGTTTCGAGTCAAACAACTGCCGCAGCTTAAACTCTCTACAAAATGCCTCGTTTAGATTAGTTACTGGAATCAGTGCTTCATAAACCAGTTTTAGTAATGAGGAAATAATTTCTCTTTTAGCACATGAACACAGTGTGGTGAGAAGTGTAAGGACGTTGGAGATATGGTGCAGAAAGCTGCATCAAGTCAGCAGGAAAAACAACACAAATTTGGAAGTGCAAAATAAAAAGGCTGGCAGTGGACAGATGCAACGATACTGAGTTTTTAATTTTTGTTCTTTTTTATATCTTTTGAAAAGTTGGTCGACATATTTTACCAACTCCATCTACAGAAGGAATTTTGTACATACAGCAGCTGTAATCTCCACATTTTGACTTTAAACTTGAAATGCTATTTTGAGAATAATCTCCAAATGAGCACAAAAACTTGTTTCAGTTGGTCTTCATTTGTTTCTAGTTTTCATTTTGATTTTAGTTAACTAGTTTTAGTTTTTACTTTAGCTTTAGTGAACTAAAATCGCCTTGGTGTGTATGATCGCAACGCCAGTGGCTCTGACAAAACATTTATTTATATTACTATTTGACACTCTTCTTAGATATATTACATTATATAATATTATCTGGATTTCTTAGTTCTCAAAGGCTGTTAATTTAGCAAAGTAGAAATGTGCACTTGTAAACTTGGCTCATCGTTTTGCAGACTAAACACGGTGTGATTAATCAAGAAAATATTCAACAGATTATGGGGTAATAAAAATGACTGTTTCCAAAACACGACACCTCACACAGTACGTCATTAAAACAAAAGCCTTCATTTTAAATGATTTGTTTCTGCACTTTTACTAAGTGCAAAAACCTGGCAAAGTATCTGCAGTAGTATTATTATGTAATAGTGCTATGTGTGACTGCACGGGAGGCAGATTCAGTGGACTTCCTTAAATGCACCGCCTGCTGATGCCTTGACCTACTACTCCGGCATGCATAATTGTGATCCCCCACCCAATCTGAGTGCCTCCTCTATGTAGTATAGTTTGTTGCGGAAACCCCCTAGACTCCCTTTTTGATGTATTTGGGGCCCTTGGCTCAGATGATGAGATGTGTGTGTATGTATGTGGAGGGTCAGCGCTTCACTCACTGTAGTCCCGAATGAGCTAAGAAGAGAGGGGGGGGGGGGGCACCCTGGCAACTGTCCATTGTTACAGTGGTTTCTAGTCATTGTTGAAGTTGTTGCCTAGCAACAATCCACTGCCAAGCAGGCTATTTCCCACGACTATCCCTCCCCCTGCCTGCAACTTAACTCTTCCCGATTCTTCCTCACCGTCCTGTCTCATCACTTCAACAGTAGCCAATGTCTTCGCTTTGTTTTGTTTTTAAACCAGTGGATAAATTCCTTTTCGTCCATTCATTCATCCCAATTTGGCGATTTAACCCAGCCTGACACACAGTGTTGTTTCATTAGCCAGCCTGTTTACGAGCTAAATGAAGCAAATAAGACAGATGAATAGATGCTGGGCCTCGGAAACTGGTGTAACAGTGGACATTAACATAACTACAGGATCTCAGAATATAAACTTAACCACTTTTATAAACATTTTAAACACAAGTCCATAAAATATTGTTAGATAATTCTGTTCACCCGGATGACTTGATCTTCATTTTGGTGAACAGTAATGCAGAAAAGACTAGTTTATCTATAATACTCAGTTAAATGATGTAAAATTGTGAAAATGTTCCATTTAAATAAAATTCTGACATTATTTGCATGACAAAAAACTCTGATAACAGTTTTAGGTTCTCATCGAGTAGCCTGCATGACAGTTTGTGCAGCCTGTGAATGCAATAAGAAAAGATGAAGCATCCACTATTCATTTCATACTGGATACAAAGCAGCACAGGAAGAGCCCCAAAAAGCATCTTTGTTCAGTTTAAACATTTGTTCCCTCTGACTAAATGTCCTAATATTACACACAATATTATGCCACAGTATACAAATAAAACAAGCACTATGAAAACTAGAAAGTGCATTTTCTGAAGAAACTGCAGTGTGAATGCTTGAATCTGAAGGTATGCACTGAAATGAATTAATTGCCGAATTTTAAGTTAAAAAGTTTGAATCAAATAAAAAACAAAACAAAAAACAATTCAACCTGAAAACAAAAGTGCAGAACTTATGATAGCTGATGTTTACACAGAAGAAGCTGGAAAATAACTGATAATGTTTTAAATGTAAATTAGAAGTAGGCTAATGAGAAAAGGAAATTTAGAGTCAGAAAACATCTGAATGAATATTAAAAGTTTATACTCTTTGAATCACTGAATGACTAAAATGTGATCCCTCCACTTGGATCCACACAGTTGAAAAATTTTAAATGTCTGAGCTTTGAAAGACACAGTGTTGGAAAGAGAACAATGATGGCGACGTTTTGAGGGTAAAATGATGGCTGTAGAGCAAACACTGTGGACACAGCAGCAGTTGAAAAAGACGTGTTTAAGATTGATCTTGGCAGAGTGGCAGGCAGAGCTCGTTAAGCAGGCAGGTGTGAGCCTGGTTGCTATAGCGACTGCACCCAATGGCTCCATACACACGCACACAGACATGCACCTCACTTTTGCTGCTTAAAATGAACAGAAACATCAGCCCGAAACAAATCGTTCCCAAATGAAAAGTACACGTCGTATTGACAAAATTCTTTCACCGTGAGCGGCAGCAATGTCTAGTCTACTGAATTCTCAGTTTTCATGCCTGTGGAGTTTATTATATGGACGTGGGGACAGTGTAAAGACAGCCTGTACTTCTGATTTTCAAACGAGCTTTTCAAGCATTCACACTAATGACATCTTCCAACATAAGTCACCATCGTTTGAGCAGATTGAATACAAACACTAAAACAGGTTGATGTGTACATTTTTCTTTTGTGGCTCTCACTCACATGACTGACATAATGAAATATTATACAATAATTAGCAAGGTACGAGGCAGTTTCTTAAAGAGGCAGTACAATCAAATAATTTGCATACATCATTTACACGTATTGGATGAGGTTGGTCCCAATCATGTTTTTTAATCTTTACAAAGTGAAAGCCTAGACATGCAGCTGCTAACTGGATAGGGTGGGGCGGGGACTTGATTTGCTTTTCCTGTCACTGTCACAAAAGTGCTAACGACAAAATGCAGGTCTGTGCATGATTTATCTGTTAATGACTGTTAACACAAATATACAAACATAAAAAAAACAAAAAGAAAAAAACCCTTCTCTATATTCTCCATATTCCAAAGGGAAATTCCACACATTCTGACTCGAGGCAGGTCTGTTTTTGTTGAAATGAAACTGTGGAAATGGACTGTTATTGTCAGTGTGGTTATTTCTGCTTTCAGTTCATTTTTTCTCTACCTGCCCACCTTTTAAGCTGATGCCTTAGTTTAATTTGAGTGTCTTTGTGCAAGGTCTAAGAAGCTTACATACAACACAATGACCTCTAACCTTAGCAGCGATGTAATGCATCAGGAATTCACACAGACAGCTGGATTTGAGATGGCACAGGGACCTCAGTGTGGCTTGTTTTGCTGTCTGTGGCAGTGTTTATGATTCTCCTCTTCTCTGTCTGTGCCCTCTTCCTTTTCTTTTCTGTGTATCCTTTTGTTTGCTGTGCACATGTCAACGTGTCTTTCCCATGACCTTGATGCTGTGTCTCGTCGTCAGTGAATAGCTCTTCTCTATTAGTGGAACAGAGACGCTACAGAGGTCTGCAGCAAAACAGTTCTGCTTGTCAGATATGCAGCTACAACACAAAGCAGCAGAGATTATGTGACGGTCCTGTTGCACTCTGGTTTTCTTACTCTTTCTACTTTCATTTTAAGTGATAATAATGAAGAAAAAAAAAGAGTAGTTGCAGATTGTTCCCCTTGGTTTGGGAAATTCCCTGGCTGCGTTGCTCCGTGCTGAGATATGCCGTGTTTCAGTCTGAGAAGTAGGAATTGTACCCAAATACTGTCAGTTAAGGGTGGGAACAGGAGCGATCGGAGTAAACAAACTGACAGGAGGAAAGAAGATGTAAAGATGAAAAGCAGTAGCGTGCTGCTGAAGTTGTCAGGGGACGGAAGGTTAGAAAGAGGCAGTCATTTCTTCTTATCTGTAATATGTAAAGACATTTTACAATGCAGCCGAAGTGAAACAAAGTCCTCTGGTTTTATGATGCTCGCCATTCTCCCGTTCTTTGAGAGGAATGATTAAAGTTAGAACGAGTGTTACTAGCAGGAGTAGGCAGGCTTTGTACATTGTAATGCAAAACATTAAGCGTTGCCACATTCCTCATAGTTCAAACTTAACAGCTAAATACGACCGGCACTATCTGCTAGAGCCTGCACTTGTTATATTTGAACCCATAAATGAAAGTGGGTTCAAACCGGCATCTCAGCAGCTTTAGTGCGAGGTGACTTGCTGTGATTGTTTGCGCACACGTATCTGTATCTGGCACGCACCTCCAGCTGTCAGTAGCAACAACTAGCAGCTGTCTTTCCCCACAGAGCAGCTCGAATGAATGTAAAGAACCTGCATCTTTAGCACAGAAATGAACAAAGGCATAACTCTGTCCTATTTTTTAAAAAAGCCATCAAGTGACAAAAATGCAGGGTTGCTTTCAAGCACACCGACAAGTGATAAAGAAAGGTGATTGGTTCAACAGTTGATCGTTATGAAATGTATCCACCAAATCCAAAGGTCACGCCGTGTGCCAGGCATTGATATTGCAGTGTGGGTACGCCCTGTTCTCTTAATTTCATGATTTCATTGAAAGTAATTGTTATCTAATCTCTACTGACCTATATCATTGTCAAGTTAGTTGTTGACATGGCCAAGATATTTCCCCCTCTGAAAAGAACCAGAACAGATTGAAATGCAGTAATGATGTCTGACTCACGGGCTTCGTCTCTTCACGTCCCATTTGAGGCCCCTGTGAAGAGGGTCCATACAATTGTGCATTTTCTTCTCATCTGCAAGCTCCAGGGCCAGCAGTGCTGAGTCACAGAGGGCCTCAGCAAACCCCCGCAGGTTCATTTCCGTAGGCTTCTTTATCTCATCCTCTCTCCCTTTCCAAATCCTTTAGAACAGGTGAAATGAGAGGTGGATTTTCGTGCAATCTGATCTGTGCAACTCCACCCACTTTTCCTCGCTGTGAAACTCAAACAAGAAAGAAAAAAAGCAAAGCAGGGCAGTTCTTTTCTGAGAACAAGCCTTTGTGCTTGTTCCCTTCAGTTCCTTCTGACTACAAAACACACCTCTGTCCCCTCTCAATCACACGGGACAGAGGATAGCGAGGGAACACTAAGCTTCCTGTGCAGCTCACACTAGCCTGTAAAGCTGTTTGCGTGCAACTCCACCTCATTTTATTTTCTTTAAGTTGATTCTGACCGCCCTTTGTATCTATGATACAAAATCGGAACAATAAAGCATCTTCGACTGAAATTAAAGCAGCGAGGAACTCCCATAGTAGAGCAAAGTTGTGGTGTTATTAAACTTTGGGAACACTATAAAGTCCTTTAATAGTTTCTCATGTGCCATTCCGTTTTCTTTCAGGAATGAGCGCGCTCGGTGGATCAGTGCTCTGAACAATAATGACAACAATAAGAAGACTCAGGACCGAACCAGTGAGTTTCCACAACACATAGTTCACATGGACGCTCTGTCCTGACTTCTCTATTTAGCCTGTTGCACCACCTTGTGGTTATGAGTTGAAACAGTTTTCTCATGCTGAGTTGGATGAAATTAGCCTGTCAAAAGATATTTAAAGTGCCAGTGTGACTTCTCTAAAATGATTCGGATCTGCTCTCTCAGATCTCATGCAGGTGGAGATGATCAGAACTTACACCGCCAGGCAGCCAGACGAGTTGTCTCTGCAGGTGGCTGATGTGGTGCTTGTCTGGCAGACTGTAGAAGATGGTATGTCAGCTCTCTCTGCCTCCCTCATATCTTCATATATCCTCACTCATACTCTTTAATATTCCTCTCATTTTCCACCTTCCTGTTTCAACGGTTTCCTTTCATCATTTACTTTTACATACTCTCCATCTCTCTTTCAAAGTCTGCATTTACTTTTTCCACATAATGGATCTGATACCTGTTTGAAGATGTGGTTTCACATCTGTGCAAACACGTGGAAGCCTTTTTCACATTAAATAACAGACAGAACCAAAAAAGAAGAGCCAGTAAAAGCATAAAGTATCACACAGCACATTCTTCTGTTTTCATTTAAAGACGGTTTCTCTTCTTAGGCTGGTACGAAGGCGAGCGGCTGCGTGACGGAGAGAGGGGATGGTTTCTAAGCGAGTGTGCTGAACCAATTACATGCCAGGCCACTATTGAACGCAACATGCAGAGAATGGACCGCCTGCAGGGGCTTGAGACTAATGTGTGACAGGACGATGAGCGGACTGCTTAACCTATACGGGGCTTTTCCCTGGCCATTAGTGAACCCTCAAAACCCCTTTTTAAGCACTGAACTCAGACGAATGAGTTCAATAACCATACCACTGACCTGTCTCCAGGGGCCAACTGGACATCTATGAGAGCCTTGCG
Organism: Neolamprologus multifasciatus; assembly: GCF_963576455.1. NCBI lineage: Eukaryota > Metazoa > Chordata > Actinopteri > Cichliformes > Cichlidae > Neolamprologus > Neolamprologus multifasciatus. The sequence goes on from NC_140452.1 coordinate 6,616,951, forward strand.
GCTGCTAGGCCCTCACAGTGGGATAAAGATGGAGCCACAATCATCAATAAATATCAGCCACACTGTCTAAGTTTCAAAGAAAAGACTAAAAACAAACACGTGGAAGACGGATTTCCCTAATAACTGATTTGTCTCTGTGCAGGTGGGACTTTTTGACAGTGGGATCTGTCACACTGATTAATTCCCTAGCCTGGTTAGTAAAACTTCACACCCACAGCCAAAGTCACTGCTTTTTTAGCACCCTACCACACAGCAATAGCTGGTATGAAATTTGTAAATGCTTTTTTTTGTTGTTGTTGTTGTTCATTTACAAAGAATACGCTTTATAATGTGCAATTAAAATGAGAGTACAGTAATACTGTAAGAGGTAAAACAGGCTAAATTGTGTGAAACTAACGACAGCCTGGCATGCGCTCTGTTAATGAGGCTTCTCAGGCCATGTGATTGAAGCATTGCCAGCATCTTGTTGATTGTGAAAGTGATAATAAGGAAGGAGGGTGTGATTGGCAGCTTATGTAAAGTGTGTGGGTTAATGTGGAAACTCCTGTGAGTGTTTAATCAGCCTCTGATGGCATGTGAAACTATGACAATATTTGCAACAGAATACAAAGTGGTGTACGTTGAGCTGCAAAAGAGAGACGGGCTATTCGTCTGAAGCTTAAGGCACTTTGTGTAAATAGCAGAATCCATTTTCTTTTTTTTCTTTCTGGATTATATTGAAAACAAAGTAATCTGTATATAATCTCCTCTCATTTATGGGTCTGTCTACCCTCTTGTCTCCTGTTAATGCCACCACCATGAATCAATGATTCATTCATGTCACAAATATTATTAGACGCTCCATTCACGCGATGATTTTGATTGTTTGAAATATTTTACAAGCACAAATACACAAAATCGGTCTCAGAGGTATATGCAGCAGCCAGCTACAACTTTAAAATCTTCTTGAGCTGTCTGTGGCATTCATATAGGTGTTGCTTTGACACATACCACATACTTAAACTGCCCAAAGAGTAGTTTAAGTATGTGGTATAACACAGGTGGCTTTAATGGTGTGGACTGGCGCTGATATTGGGTGTAAACCCTCCCACCCCTTCATATTTATTATGTTATAGAAGGATGGTAAAATTAATTTTGTGTGCTGATGGCAAGATCTGAAGACGGAGAACAGCCTTGCTCTTAATGGTATTGCCCAGCATGAGTCATCTTTTTAGTGTTGCCCAGCTAAAGAAGAAAAATGACTTGGTCAAAGGATGAAGATAACACCATCTATCAAGCCAACTGCTCTGGACTCGGTCCAAATGACAACCATAACTGTTGAGCCACACGAACCAAGCTATGGCGGTCGGCAGTGCTGCCATGAGGAAGGACACAAGTATCCAGACTTTCAAAGAGAACAGCTTTGCATTTGCTCTCAGGGAACATTAGCTTTGGCACCACACACATAAGCCGGTCTTGTTTAAGTCATTTCCTCTCTTGTATCTAGTGTAAATTACCTTTGTACATGTAAATATGTAAAACGGCTTAAAATGTGTAATGTATGTTTTCGTAAATACAGATTATATTGAAGCAACTTGCTTATTCAGCCTTCTATATTTTTAATCAGCAAGTCCTAATAAAAGCTGAATTGCCCATCATTTAGTCTGATCAATGACTTTTTTTTTTTTTTTTTTTTTTACACATCACTGCAGCAGAGACCAACTCTAGGAATGAAACTTGGGACAATAAATTAGACATATTCTTTCTGGACATTTAATGAAGGATAATCAGATAAATCCTCTGGACATCTGCGCCTTTCTCAGATTGGAGCTATTAAATCGAGGGTGTGAAATATATTACCCAGGTGATCTTAAAGCTCAGAACAAATTATGTTCTCTCATCGTAAAACCAGCAATATTTGAGATTTTCCAAATCTCAGCCCGGCAAATGCAGATGAAGTTAAGCAGCATGATGGTACACCTTCTCTTTATTGCACAGGCCTGTGGCAACAGGTGAAAATAAAGTGTGACTTATCCAAACAAGAGGTTCACTAACAAGATAAAGTTAAAGAGAGAATTCAAACAAAGACTGGTCCTTTGATCTAAGAGGCGAAAAATCAAATGCAGGCCTTTTTTTGCCTTTCTTTTTAATAGCAGTGGCCTGTATTTGGCCTTCAGGGGCCTGAGGGAGCAGCAACATTTCAATCAAGCAGAACCATCAAGAAGGCCAGCTGGTTATCATAAATAATCCAACTAGAGCCTGTGTCCAAGGATGCAGGCAGTAACTTCATGGCATCTTCTTTTCAGAGATAGCCAAATCTCTATCCACTTTTAATCATCGTCATCATCCTCGTCATTGAAGTAAACGTGCTCTCCTCTTGGGGCAGACGCCCACGTTCTGCCATAGCCCCTACTGCTGCCTGTGGGCTTCTCCTGGGTCGTGATGAGGTCTATGATGGCTGTGATCACAGCACAGTCTTTGGATTGACGGTTTTGCCAGTCTACAGGAGCAGGATTACAAATTTTGTCCTGCAGCAGAGAATCCAGCTCTTTCTTCAAACTCTGCAGGACGGACAGGAAGGAGAGATTAATACAAAAGAAATTTGAAAAAGACAGATGTGTCGTTGATGTGCGTGTGTGTGTCGTTTACCTTAACAAGGTTAGCAATGCGTGCAGGAGATCTAAAGACAATCCACTGGTCCACTGCGATGGTTTCCTGGTCCTCGTCTTTTTGGATGGTAATGTCTCCTCCAAAGAAAAGCAGTGAGAATGGCGACACCTCAGTGCAGTCGTATAGGAAGATCTAAGGGAGCACAGAGATGTCAGTAACGCGCGACGACAGGGCCATTACAACAAACACGTCAACACATGCGGTGACAGAGAGCAGCATCATTACGGCACACCCTGCCTGACAGCTATTCTGTGGTGTGGGCTGAAAGTGTCCCATTAGTAAGGAGAGGCTGTGGAGTTTGAAATGTGTTTCAGGAGAAATGTCATCTTGACCCATCTGTGACTTTAACTTATGTATTACACCTCATCCATTTTCTTCTGTATTTGAAGGAGACTGATTAATGTGTTTGAAGGAGACTGATTAATCAGTTTCCTTCAAACACGGACATAAACGGTAGTAACCAGACCGAAAAGCAGCGCACATTTCGGTGCATTATTTCGGTGCTTTTTTTCCTGAGATGTGATACACTTTGGATTCTAGCCAATCATTTTACCTTTCCAAGGATAGTAGGCGGGCCCAGGTACGTACGTTCTTTTAGAGCAGAGCTACAGATTAAAAATGTTTGATAGAGTGATACCATATATGCCCTATAGCTGCAAAAAAGGCTAACATTGTTATCTTTTTACAAAAAAAACAAACAAAAACAGCTAAACATGAGGGGTTTTTGGACAAAGTTTGTGTTTTCCGTTGTTTAAGCACCGGTTCCAACCAAAGGAGGTATGTTGTATCAACAGAAAAGTCTAACTTGGTTATCATTTTGCAGAAAAAAAAGAGACTTCTAAAATTAAAAACATGAGAGGTTTTTGGACAAAGTTTGTGTTCTATATTCTTTAAGCATCGGTTTGAGCACTGTTTAAGCACCGGCACCGTTTCAAAAGTACCGGTTTGGCACCGGGATCGGATAAAACCTAAACAATACCCATCCCTACTAATGATAATGCAAATTATTATTATTTTTTTTAGTTATTTATAGTTAAATTCAAAAGACTGCTAGCAGAAATCACTCGGTGGGTACACACTAACAAAAAACTCCTTTGCTCAAAGACGCGGAATAAACAGCAAGCTGAGGTCAAACAAAAACTATTTCAGCTTTGAAGGTTGAAGACCATAGTATTAAAAGGGAGAAGTAGAAAAAGATGGAGCGAGAAGAGAGAAGAAAAAGAGTAAAAAAAGCAAGGAGACAGCAGAGACGACTGCATTTACTCCATGAATGTGTAATGTTATGTCTCACAGAGGGCAAGTGCGTCAGAGAATATTAAGTCTGACGTCATCCTTCAGTTTTATTCCTTTTTGTCCTATCTACAGCCCTGGACCTCTGCTTTCTTCTCACAGTAAACAAATAACCTTTAAAATCTCGCACTCTCAGAATACCTTACTTTTACGATGTCATTGTGCTCAAAACCACTTACATGCAACAAGAAAAAGAAAAGAAATTTAATGGCAATAATAATGAGAGTGAAATGCAGCAAATCATTTCTTTTCCCTTAAAGACAAAGAGAAAAAGCACAGGCGGCCATCAGAAAGGACATAAAAGGTGTTTTCCTGCAGAATAGAAACATTCACAATAAGAGAGCACAGAAAGAACAAAGACAAAGAGATGCAAGGGAGGGGAAACGGGTGTGAAGAGGGGAAGAAAAAAAAAGAGAGAGAGAAAATAGAAAAAGGCAGCAGTCAGCAAACAGCACTGACTGTTTTGCACCCCACCACCAACTACTACATTGTATCTGGAAGCTTTGAAGCACAAGAGCCTTTGTGAGGGACTTGAAAGGCAGTGTTTTAATCAAATATTCATTAAGTGCAAAGCTGGTGTGGCACCACTGCCAACCTTTAACCACTGGCCCTCTTTTCCACTCATGCACCATTCGAGGGACACATGAAAACTCAAGAAGACACAAAGCAACACAGACTCAAATGTAAAAATAAATAAATAACATTTACAGAACAATATAACATTTACTAGGATACTAGGAGAGATAGATTACTCCACTATGTAAGATACTCACACTACTTGTTCTCATCTTTAGGTGATAGATAAGCCAAGTATAGTTGAATTCCGTCTCTTCGGCATTGACAGATTTTGGGTGGATACACACTTTTCCGTCAGCCTGAGTGTACACTTTGACACTGCAAAAGATCAGATGTGAGTGAGTCTAAGTGTGTGTTTTATAGAGCTATATTCACATTCTTCATACTTTACAACATCTCTTTTTTTTTTTTTTTTAAATTGTCATCCTAATAAATGATGAAAAAAAGACATTTATTACAGCAGAAGATGGAAAACAGTTTTAAAAAATAAGAAATTGCAACAGTTATGATACCCCCGCCCTTTTTGATTAAATTTTTTAGACAAATTATTCAAAAAGTTTGGATAAAAATAACGATTATATGCAAACACTACAATCTGGTGTGATCTCTGAGGCAGAGATGAGCAGTGGAAGCTCAAGGACTAGCAAACTAACAGCTCACGACTGCGCTGTCAATGTCCATCAATTATTTTTCTTATCTCAGTTGTATACATACACCACAGTAAAAAAGAAAGTACATCTTTCAAGGTCTTATGTATCGGGACATATAAAATGATACATACAATGTAAAATAATGCAAAGAATATATCTGGTCCATCTCTTGATTCTAAAATTATTTAAATGAAACCTCAGATGAACACCCAACACATGACTTTTTACACTTGTTGTTATTTACTGAACAACAATCTGTCCAAAATGCAGAAACAGAGTGTCAAAAACCAAGTATTTCTATAAGAATTAAGGAGGCAAGTAGGAGCCAGGTACTCCTAATCAAATGTGACTGATTAACTGATCATTAAGTGTGAACACCGCTACATAAGCGAAAGTGTTTGCAGTTTGTTGGTCTGTGTTAAAGGAATAAAACGGTGGAAAGAAATCAGCAATGGTCTAAGAGTCCAGCATTCCACAGTAAATTATTCAGTGGAAAATATTCGAGACATGTTATATGCCCTGACAAACTCACCCCAAGGTCATGCACATGACCTTGCAATGCAAAGAGGAAGTGAAAAAAAAAATCAAACAATTCCACCTCAGACTCTACCAGCCTCAGTTAGTATGTCAAATGTTAAAGTTAATGAGAGTACAATTAGAAAAACACTAATTTTCTAAAATTAGTGGAGAGTCGTGTATCGCTTGTTTGTTGGCTTGTTTGGGTTGCCAGGAAAAAGTAATATAGTATCATTTTTGCTAAAATAACTCAGAATTTAGCTGTTCAAGAGCTAAATTCTATCAGGTGTTTTTTGGCTTTTTAATCCAACGTATGCAGAGTGCTGAAAGTAACACTGTGTTCCACACACCAGTATGTTGGCCAAAGAAAACCAACTGCTTCACTGCAGGGAACAAGCTGTTTGAAACGGAAAACAACAAACAGTGCTTAATCAGGCACTGAATTCATTAAGTGGAGAGTTGTGGTGCGGACATAAACATTTAAAAACTTGCTTGGTGTTACGAATTACTTATACAAAGGATATGACCCTGGGAAATGACTGTGCACCTGGGTCTAAAGCTGTCAACGAGATAAACAATAAAAGTGACAGCCTGCTGTGAAAGAGAGTCTTGCCCCTGTTGTGCGTGTCTGTCTTTTGCACGCAGGTCACAGCCACCGCTTATGACAGCTGCCTTTGGGCAATTTTATGATGACTGCATTGATCTCGAGCTGCAAAAGTGCCTTTGTTTTTGACAATCATCCTAACGTGGTCTCTGCACAGCCTGGGGTAATTGTCACAGTGCCCTTACAGGGCACTCTTACCAGGATGTATGATGAGATATTGCAGTGCGAAGGCTATTTTTCTCTCTGGAGATCAATAAGACTGATTGGGCACCTCTCTATCTTGGGCTGTGCAGCCCTTTCTTGTCTGTCATTGCTCATCTCCTCCTTTGGATTAGCAAACTTACCCTGGCCTCTTTTTGCTGTGAGATGGTCTGATCATGGCCACCTTAGGGTACAGACCTGCTACAATCACTGCCTTGATTAATTTTTCATTGCCTGAGGGGAAAAAAAGTGACAGATAAAGAACAAATGAAAAAGAAAATATTAAACTTAAATGCTTCACATCATACTTTGTTACTGCTTCACAGCCCAGATATCATGACCAGTTAAAAAACAACAACAAACAAACAGAAAAACTTCTTACTTACCCGAGTTGACATTAGATTTGGGGTCTTTGGGATCGTTGCTGCTGACAAAGCCTGCATGCATGAGATGTTCGGCAAACTGACCCTTCATGTTTTGCAGCATCTGAATGATGAAAGGACAAGTTGCTTCTAATAATACAGCACACCTTTGACTTCACAGAAAGAAGTCCATATTTAAAATATAGTCACGCAGAATCATCTCGACTCACCTGGAGTGTGTTGGCAGACAGGAAGTTGTCCCAGCAGTATTCCCTTTCATACCTGCCTCCACGCTGCTTTGCATCCTCCCAGCCCTGGGTAAATCAATGCATGATAAATTAAGATGGGATCAATTCATACAGCAGACACAAAATCAGGAGTCACCCATGTGGGCTGTTCTACCTGGAAAGCATTGACAATAGTGAGGTGGTCACTCTTCGAGTTTCTAGAGAGGGCCTTCCGCCTCATGTCTGCCATCTTCTCTTTACCCTAAGACAAACAGATACGTTTAAAAAAACAAAAAAACAAAAACACACACACACACACACACACACACACAAGTTCAAAGATAGTATACAGCGTAAGCTTTCATATGCTGTCTGTGAACTCAGCTCTACCTACCAGGGGTATGAAAAAAGGGTCTTTGAAGCTGAGGGAAGCAGCAATAGTGAGTACAGGGTCAAGGCAGCCCAACAGAGCTCCAAACAGGATGAGCTTGCCAATGTGAGGTTCCACAGGCAGCCGAGCCAGGTGGAAACCCAATGCTGTAAGATTCTCTCTTTGGTCCAGGGCGTTCTGACAAAACAATGTCATCATATCCATAAGAAAGGGCATTCAGAAACATGTGCACAATAACTATCGCACAATTTTATTTTTTTAACAAGTTTAACCTTGTTAGCCTGAAAGCTCATTTTTATCTGGGTAAATACTAATTTCTCAGTTTGCTGCTGCAACACAACTTACTGAATTTGTAAGGGCTTTTTAGTTAGTTACTAGTATATTATGTAATCTTTGGTCACAGCCCAGCATGCAATTGATACTCTGATTTGTAACAATCTCTTAAAAACCCTTTTAGTTATTTTCTTACCAGTTCTGTGAGATTCTTGATGGCGAGGCTGACAGCCTTTTCAGTGGGACGGTCCAAGGCTTTCTCCAGGAATCGACCTATAGACCCAAGCTTCAGTATCTAGGGAGCGTGTGTGATATTTTGCTTTGATCAGCACAAGCATGTCATAATTTTTTCCACATAATTCCCTTGACTTAATCAGGTGGGCTGTTAACTATGGAAAACATTGATTTAGAGACACACAGTACTGTGGAAAAGTCTTGAGCCACTCCCCCTTTCTTCATATTTTGATATTCGGTATGACCACTTTTGTTCTTCGAAACAGCCTGGACTCTCTTGTGCAGCTTTCTTATTATTTCTTTAAATAATCTTCAGGAATATTTCTCCAGGCCTCTTGATGGACGTTCAAAGCTCTTCTTTAGATGTTGGCTGTCCTCTGTCAAGATGATCCCACACTGCATCAATAATGTTAAGATCTGGGCTCTGAGAAGGCCAATCCATGACTAATAGTGTTCCACTGTGTGTTTTTCAATCAAGGTACGCTTTTACTGCACTGGCAGTGTATTTGGGATGGCTGTCATGATGAAAAATGCCAATCAGATGCTTTCCAGATGGTACTTCATGGTGGATCAAAGTATGACTGTGTTTTTCTGTGTTCGTAATTTGGGCAATGTTGATAATACCTCCATTACCACTGGCTGAGATCCAGCTACAAAACATGACCGAGCCTCCACTGTGTTTTTCAAATGGAGGCACTACCTGTTGCTCCTCTCTCCTGCCCACCTCTGTACATACTAACACCAGTTTTAACCAAAAATGTCAAATTTGGACTCATCACCCCATAAAACCTGTAGCCATTTATTTTAAGTCCAGTTCTTATGTAATTTGGCATACCTCAGCCTTTTCTAACTCTTCTCTTCCTTATGAATGGCTTCTTGAAAGCCACCTGTCCTCTGAGACCATTTCTGACGAGGCTTCAGTGAACAGTAGATAAATCAAAAGGTCAGACTGACTTTAAGAATCCTAAATGGGCGTTCTTAAAGTCAGCAAAGAGGCACAGAAAAGAAGATCAGACACCAGCGAGGGAGGATAAGAAGGACAGACGCAACAACATTGTCATCCCCTATGTAGCCGGTGTATCAGAGAAACTCAGGAGGGTTTTCTCCAAGCATGACATCCCGGTGCATTTCAGACTCAGCAACACACTCAGACAAAAACTGGTTCACCCGAAAGACAAAACACCAAAACACAGACTTAACAATGTGGTGTATGCCGTACAGTGCAGCGAGGAATGCCCAGACCTCTACATTGGAGAGACCAAACAGCCACTTCACAAGCGCATGTCACAACACAGAAGAGCCACCTCCACAGGACAAGACTCAGCTGTCCATCTGCATCTTAAAGATAAAGGACACTCTTTCGAGGATGCCAATGTTCACATTTTGGACAGAGAGGACAGATGGTTTGAAAGAGGAGTGAAAGAAGCCATCTATGTCCACTGTGAGCGACCATCTTTGAACAGAGGCGGTGGTTTACGACACCAACTCTCTGCCATCTATAATCCAGTTTTGAGTTCCCTTCCCAGACGCCTTAACGCCCACTCACACCCTGGGCCATCTGACCTCAGGAATTCGCATAATAAGGTGGGGCCAGGTTTCACAATGAACTCACCCGAAACTCTGGCTGATTGGGACCCACACCCAGTTCCACACCTTGGCTCAGGCGATTAGAGGATCATCAGGGGGTCCTTTTGTCCCTCTGTGGGGGGAAACTCCCACTAGGTTTAAATCTGGGACTCTCCACCATTTGACCTTAGAACTGAAGAAGCTTCTCGGATGAAGGTGAAACGTCTTCAAGTAACTTAAAAGAAGTCCAGACGCTTTTCTTTGCAAGCTCCTTTGACTACGATGACCTGGATGACTGAGAACCTTCACAGACATCACATGGTTTGGTTTGGCAAATACTGAAGTTCGCTAAATGCACGTTCATTTCCACATTCAAAAGGGACATTTACTTGTCGCTAACTGCAGAGCAATGAAACAACCACATCTCTCTGTCTGACTAACAATGTGATGTTGAAGTGTTTGTGCATTAGAGAGCCAGGTCAAGATTAGTATGTTGTCAGTGTTTTTCTCACTTTAATGACTGTCTGATGCATTGTCCAACTCTCACCCACTAGCTTCAAAAACCATATCACACACATACTCAAATACATCCAGCACAGAGAGTGGGGGAGACACACTAAAATACATATCCAATACAGCAACTGGCGAGAACAATCACAGCAAACACTACATCTAAATGACCTTTGGCTTAATTTTCCATTAGCACTGTTTAAAATATGTCTGAGTGGAGCGTGAGGATTTCAAAAGAGAAAGCGAAAAAAAAAAGTAAGCAACCAAAGAAGAAAAAGACTGTTTATATAAGAGAAAAAAAATGTGTAGAAAAGAAGTAATTATACTGTCTGTAAAAAATGAAAGTAAGAGCGGGAGAGGGCATGAGTCAGCCCGGGATGCTCCTCCCCAGTTCTCATTAGACAGGAGAGGCTGTAATTCAGCACAACACCAAAAACAGCAGCGCTGTCCTCGTTCTGCCCCTGCACTCACAAAACTCATTGAGAGCAATCTTGTCCTCATCTAAACTCCCAAACCCACACCTATCTGTCTCTCTCTCTGTCAGTCTATCCCTCTTTCTCTCCGCATATACAACCTTGATCTGCAAGCACAGCTCCTCCAGTGGTGTCCTCATAATTTCAGGTAATTGATAGGCATCCAACAGGCTGGCCCTCAGACTGTTGTACAGGTGATAGCATTTTCCCGGACACACTCTGGATATTTAGAGAAGAGAGTTGTTAGAGAGACAGAGAAGGAAAAGAGGTTAAATGTTTTACAGGTCCTGTGACAAGGGCTTAATTTAAAAATCAGTGGGATGAAACTGCACACAGTAAGCAGCTCTGCTAATTGGGCCTTGCTGCACTTTGATGCCAGAGCTATATAACAGAACAGACGTCTCAAGTAAAAGACTGGAAACAACCTGAGAGTGACTACACTTTGCCTTTCTGAGTGGTTACAGATGGGAAAGCAGGACGGAGTGGGCTTACAGGGAAGAGTGATGGAGAGCTCAGATGACAAATAGATGGGAAGATAATTATCCCATATCGCTATTGCATACCCAGAGGCACTAATATAAAGTATGCCCTCATTATATTATAATCTACAAATATACCCACGTGTAGACACAAACGCACACATAAACACACACACACACCTGCCAGCACGTCCTTTCCTCTGTTTGGCATTGGCCAAGCTAACCCACTCAGCCATCATGGTGCTGATGTTATTGCTGGTGTCAAAGTTGGTCTCCTTAATTTTGCCTCCATCTATCACATAAACAACATCATCGATGGTGATGCTGTGAGGAGCAGGCGAGAGAGAAAGGAGGGAAAACATAAGTTGCACGTAATAATACAGAAAAAAAAACACTTCAAAGTTAGGGCTGTTCGATATAACGATATATATCGGATGACGATATAAAAACGTCTATCGTTTCATTTTACGCTATCGTTTGTTTTGTGGTGTCGCAAAATAAACTGTTTACGGCAATATTTTTTCACCGTTTTGATGGTCACTGTAGTGGCTATATTAATTTCTTAAAGTTCTCTCTTTCTCTTATATTTAATATAACCACACTATGGACAGACAAGCGCCTGTTTTTATGAGTTGTGGTTAGCGACAACGACGGTAACACCATCACGTGTCCGCTTGTTTATGTACCACATAAACCTTTCACAATAAAGCTCAAGATCCTGTTGAGACTTTTCAAAATAAACTGAATCACGTGAAAGAGCAGATTATTTACGGATAAGAAGTAGAAAAGAGCCGTCAGGTGCTAGAAAATAAACCTTAGACTCAAACGTTAGAACAGGCTTTTCCCCGCAGCACGTCGTGTAATAAATACTCACAAAGAAAGCGGCGTCTGTTACAACTTATGTCTAAAAATGTATCGTTTCATCCATCGGTTAAAACACTCGACTCACTTCCCGCAAGTCGAGATGCCCGAGATTCACAGAATTTACAGAAAATGTTACATTTTTGTGATTTATATCGTTATCAGGACGACAGAATTGTTATATCGGGATATGCGATTTTGGTCATATCGCACAGCCCTATTCAAAGTAGACTCTCAAGAATTCCTAGTTAAGACTCTTACACAATCACTTAGAAGTAAAAAATAAAATTCAGCCCTTTGGTAGGTTTAGTCTATATTTAGTGGAGTGATATGAGGGGAGTGCTGAGGGCAGGCAGCTCCTTAATTTGCTCTGCTCGTTTGTGTGAGTGCAGCACTCTGAACGCATTAACAAATTGCCTGTCACAGAGTTTTCCCATCCAAACCAATATGACAGTATTTGTAATCAACCCAAGAGATGTATGCTAATTAGCTCCAATCCAGTTGTATGCCTCATTCTTGACTGAGGCACTTGCACACACAGAAAACAGATGGTAAATGGTCTGTATTTGTATAGCGCTATAGATATATGATGGAATGTCATAAAATGTCTGCGTTTTTTCTAAACTTTTAAACACTTTCCAAAGTACAAATGCAAAGACTGGACAAGCTTTTACCACAGACGCATGCTCTTACAAACCTGGTCTCGGCTATATTGGTAGCAATCACAATCTTTCGAACTCCAGGAGGAGGCCTTTTAAAAACCTGAGAACAATTAGAGAGAAAAATTAAGCTGGACATTTGTGATATTGAAAGGGGACTAAAGTAGGACACAATTGACAAAGAGATGGTCCGAGAAAGAGAAAAAAGAGAAACTGAAGAATCCTGACCTGTGTCTGATTAACAGTTGGCATGAGGGAGTGCAAAGGGATGATAACAAACCGGTCTGAAATGCAACAGGACACAAAAGAAAAACTCAAATAAAACACTGACTGTCAATTTAAGATACAACTAGTCCATAGGCTGAACAATTATGTGTTCTATAACAACAAGTATCATGAAACCATGGAGAATTCTACAGCCACAGCACCCCAACTTCAGATAGGTGGAAGATAACGGATGAATGGAAAATTGCACCACAAATAGTGGCATAGTTGCTGGAGTCTACTTAACTTAAAATGACATACGTGTTTAGCAACTTTGTCTTTACATACAAGTATACGCAAAATACAAGCAATCAGCAACCAGCGGAGTCAAGTCATCTTTTGCGAAAATATAAGCTGGAAGACAAATCTTTTATAATATAGAGCCTTTATTTCCAAACCTTTGCTAAACTTTCAGAGTTCGCTGTATATCACAACTGACAAAGAGACCAGTTGACTATTGCAGTCAAACTCTATTTGTAATCTGTCACCAAATGCAAAACCAGCAACCGGGAAACCACCCTCATTTTTACTCCAGTGAGACTAAGCCATAAGCAGTTAAGAAAATGGGTGTATTTCAACAAAGTGGCGCAATGATGAGTGCTGTCTCGTCATAGTAAGAAGATCCTGGGTTTGAACCTGCCTGTGTCAGCCCGCTCCGGGTACTCCATCTTTCTCGCACAGTTCTAAGACATACTTGTTAGGTTACGTGGCGACTCTAAATCGGCCTTAAGTGTGAACTGTGAATGGTTGTCGTCTCTCTCGCCTTGTGATAGACTGACGACCTGTTCAGTGTACCATGCTTCTTGCTCTATGACAGCTGTAATAGGCTTTTTTATTGCTGCGACCCTGAATTCAATAAGTGGTTAAGAAAATCAAAGGATGGATTTCTCAACTGTGGAACAGAAAACTGTACAGTCAAAGCAAGAAAGAAAAATTGCAACACACCGACGTGCATTCACTTCCATGCTGTACATCCTGAATGTGTGTTTCTGTTTGCATACCTGATCGGAACATTTGCTGAGCCATGAGAAGGTCATTGAGAGTACTGATGTTGTCCCAACCAGGCAAGAACACCAAGATTGCTCCTTCCTGTCCAAGACATGATACAAAACTCTGAACACAGCTGTAAGTCACAAAATCCAGCAGGGTCTCAGTAGATTGCGGGTCCAGCGAACAAGATGCCCATGACCTCAGAGGAGCTGAGCTGAGGCAGATAGATATTTGCTCTCAGCTCCCAACCTCTACATTTACATTCAGACACAAAATAGCCGCTGAAACTCCAACATCTTTATGACAAATGCATCTTTATAGTACAGGAGAGCATCTGATTAACATTAACAAAAGCGCCGACTTAATTTTCTCCACAATAGCAAAGAGAAAAGGAAATCAATAAGTCACATGAAAAAGTACAGACGCAGAAACGCTAGCTGTGAAAACATAAGAAGAGAAGACTAAACGGTGAGGAAATCTCTGCGCATTGAGCTCTTTTGTCAGTGGCTGCAGATTGCTGACCACTTAATGGATATCAGGCATCAGCGCCTCATTCACAAAGCCAAAATCCATTACAGTAATGCTGTAATGGTTTAAAAAAAAAGCTGAAAAAGACCCCTTTAATGACTGATGAAGAGCTCAGTCATTGCAGCAGCAAAGAATAGAATAGAGAGAAGGAGACAAAGAATGAGACAAAGTCAAAAATCAGTCAATTGTTTAGGGTGCAGTACTGTTTAATTTCTTTCCATACAAGCTATTACCACAGTTGTTGTCTCAACACTAAATACTAAAAGTTTTGACAGAAATCAGTGACACAAATATGAAGGTTACAGTTTGTGACACATAAAATTACACAAGGCAGTCGATGCTAGCCCATGGTGCCATGCTGGAAAGGTCAAAGATAAAATTAGTCAAATCTGTCTTTAATAAATATACAGTCATACAGACTGTACAGACATATAATACAGAGCAGAGTTTCAGCAAACTCGTTTTCATCCTATCCAGATTTAAGTGGAATAACAAAACTATTCTCTAGCTAAAATTAAGCTGCTATAAAAATCGATTCTATAAAAAGCACCATGCTATTCATTTCCTCTGAGAAATGAAGGGAAGGCATAAAAAGTAGCTTCTAGGCCTTGATTTCCCCAACTTTTTAATTAAAGCTAATTATTATCCCCAGTTCTCAACCACTGGCACTCACATGGGACTGTATGTATGTTAAAGTCTCTGCATGTGTATTTGTGAAAGAGATGAAGGTCGGATGCCTAGCTACAACCTGATAAATTACACGCATCCAAGAAGAAACACACTCTAATTAATTCTAACTAAAAATTAAGTAACAGTACAGTACAGTAAGCCCTGTAGAGATGGTCTACTCTATGACAGCACACACAAACCACCCACATACAGTTGCAGCCAGCAGGCATTCATTAATGCCTGTATGTTAAACCCCTAGGTGTATAATCACAGAACCCTGCAACATAATTAACCAATCATCGCAGTCAAAAGCTCAGCAGATGGCCCATATCCTTGGTTCAGATTACCATCATGGTGAATCAGCCAGTTCTCTCACAGCCATTTGACAACGCCACAACAAATCAGCTGGTTGACTGGCTCAGTGTGGCCGTGACTGATGGAGATACAGCTTCATATGGGAAAGTATAATTATTCTGTCTGCCTCTGTTAGTCACTCCGTGTTCTTCTTCTTTTTCACTCTCTTGTTTATTTATACATCCAAAAACTATTTTACTTCATTCAGTCATAGCACTTAACTTTTTAAAATGGTAGTAAACCAATCATTCTTCTCTCATTAATAGTAGTCTACCCTGAATCGCCTCCTGGTCAGCAGGGGGGGTTTCTGTGGAGTGTGCATGTCTCCCTGTGCCTGTGTTGGCTTTCTTTGGGTGCTGGCTGTAAATTATAGACGCTAAACTCTCTCTGTAAGTTTGTGTCTTTGTTTGTCTCTCTGTGTTAGATCTGTGATGGACAGACGACCTGTATAAGGTGTACCCTGCCCTTGACCTATAATAGCTGGGATAGGCTCCAGGCTCTAGATAAGCAGCTGAAGTATGGACATATATTTTTTCATAATAACCATTTTACCACTTCCTAGAAAAGCTACTGGGCCAGCAGTTACAAAAATGTAAACTTTCTACTTTCAAGTCACACAGGTGACGCTGTATTCACAAAGCTAACAACTGTGCACTGAAATGATGCCGACATCCAAAAAAGGAAAGTTAACCAGAACTGGAAAAAGAAGAAGGGGAATGGAGGTGCAGCGGGAGAGCATCTGTTCAATCACTCATTAGCAGAAATTTGCTGCCAGGATCTGTGTCATTTTCTCTGATCTAATGTCCGTGTTTGGAAGCCAGCCCGCCTGCTCCCTCCATCTGCTCCATCTAGGAATGTACTGTACTGTGCCAGCCTAAGAGTCTCCATTAACTATTAGTTTTCATTTAATGTCAAGCCACCTTTCACATGGGCAACTTTCTGTCAATGATTAAAGAACATGATGTCCAAGAATGAAAATCTTCAAAGGCAAGCTCCTGTTACAGAAACATTCCTTTTGACATTTTCATAAAGTACATATTCACTTTTTTTTTTTTTTTTTTTAAACCGTCTAGAATTTGGCCAATTTATGCCAGCTACACTCAAACCACAACTAAAAGGCTAGACTCACCTCCTCATTGAGCACAATATAACGAATTAGTGCCAGAATTAGGTCCAGATCAATCTTCTCATCTCTGTCTAATATCTCCAGAGCCTCAATGGTTGTGTCAGAGTACCTGTAAAACACAGGACATGGACATGGCAACATAAGTGCTCCTGCTCTCCCCTTACTTGTTGCTGGAGGTGTCACACGCTGTAATATGGCTACAACAGGTTTAGAAATATTTTCACATGCTATGCTTTAGTACAAAAATGCAGAATAGCTTTGAGTTACAGTTGATACTTTTTCTTTGTTGTGGTAATAGCACTGGTGATCAGTAACATATTAATAATTGGTTCCTTTGTCTTTTTTTCCCTTTAGAATGAGAAAAAGAGAAACATCTGTGTCGTGTTCAACTATAAAAGCAGTATTTCTGTTTTTTAAAAAATCTATTCCAGTAGGTCTTAATACGAAAATGTGTTTTATGTTGAAACCTTTTGAAATCACCAGAAAACTAATTTTGCAAGCACAAAACCGACAGTGTTCAAGGTAATATTCCTGCCTAGTTACACAATAGACTGGATGCCATGTTGGGAATTTAGGACTTATTTTTTAATAACAAAACTAAAAACTGGCAAAATAGACCAACATTGAATATGCCAAGACATTTAAAAAAGTATTTGTTAATATTACGCTATTTTAGAAATGATCGGGCTCCTCAAGTTCTCAGTAATATTGTGATTTTTCTTAAAGCTTTCAGTTCAGTAAGACATAAAACATTTTGGAAACTTCAAGTGTTATTACAAGAATTCTCACTTGAGAAAAATAGCCTTTTCTGTTCAGGGTATCAACATATCTTCCTTACCTATAGTATTCAAACCGGATCATGCCCAGGATTACTTTAAAATTAAACTGAAATAGTTTTTGAAGTGGAATCCAGTCACGTAGAAATGAACAATCTTCTGTCTCCTGTTTAGAGCCTCTATCGTTATATTGCAGGTGTGTCCTGTGGCATCTTATCTCCATTCTATTGTGTTGTGGGATTGTCTCTCAGTTATTGGATAGATTATATATGTTCATGATTTTCTTTGCATGTGTGTTAAAAGCACAAATAGTGATTGCAAACCAGCCCGGGCAATAAATGCTTGTCCCTATGAAAATAAAAGCTTTTTACCTCAGGCACTGTGTTCCAGTAGACTCTCTGAAGGTAGACTACAAGCAAGTAATCAGGTCTACACCCTATCTGTATGAAACAGCTATATAAAGATATGAGTACATTTTACATAGTTGTACTAAATGAAGAAGAATTTTTCTTGTCAGAAGATGATCCATCTCAACCGGAGCTGCCACTAAAAATTTTAAAGCAGTTATTAGAGAGAAACTTGCACCCAAAAAATTTAGCAAGTGTCAAACTGGCAAAGCAAAGTTCTTCACAGCTGTAATTATGTTTTGAACAGAAGCAACTAAGCTACAGTGTTGCTGTATCTGTACTAAGCAGACCTTGGAACTGTCTGTGATGGTGCACTTTAATTGTAGCTGTGTTTATGTAACAAATGCATCAGACATCAGTTTCAAGCACTCATCTTTCTCTTACTGTTTGTAGATCAAAACCAGAATTCTCTATATTTAATCTTCATGAAATCAGAACTAAAAGAAATGTATTTACTCAAAACTACGAGTCTCACAAATCCTCCTGCTTCCTACCTAAAAAACCCAAAAACTGGCAGCTGTTCTTCCAATTTAAGTAGCCCGATTTTCTCACCAACTCACCTGCCCTGTAGTGTTCGTGCGTAACATGGCCAGCTTTCCTTGTATTCAGCCTCTTTCTCCTCTTTCTCAGGTCTGGAGTTTCGCCCCTGCCAAAAACCTCTCTTCCACGAGGGGCGACGGTCCTGATTCTGGGGCCGATACCTAGCAGAGAAACCCAGCCTAGTTTATACGAGGTCCCAATGTGTCTTTGTGCATGTACATGTGTGTTTGGTAGCAAAGTGCTTCTACCTGGTCATCTCTATAATGTCCTCAAGTAGGAACTCCTCCACTGGGAACGTCAAACCAGGAATGTGGATCACTGGGCAGTTGTCTAAACCGAGAACAAAACCGTGAGCGGCGAGAAAGAGGAAAAGCTCAACTTATTAGAACTGCAAAACTTTTGCGGACAATTTGGTGAAGAAATTAGTGAGCTACACACCAAAATATTGGGAAAACTTCTCTGCGTTGAGCGTGGCACTCATGAGAATGATCTTAAGGTCATCTCGGAGGTTGAGTAAGTCCTTTACAATGATGAGCAAAACGTCTGATTGCAGGTTTCTCTCATGGATTTCGTCCAGCACCAGGTGACTGATACTCGACAACAATCTGACAATAAAAGCAAACAAGGTGAGCAATTTTTTTTTGCCTTTTTCTGTCTAAAGAGTTAAAAAAAACAAAAACAATATTGGTTGACTTTTTTTTTACAAATTCTCTCTTGTTTCTCTTTAAAGATCTTACAAGTTCCAATTAATGGTACTACCTTTTTAAGTACTTTTAGGTGAGATTTAAATTATTTAAAATAATTTCACAAGGCACAGACGTTACCAAAAAATTTTTTTTTAGAAAGTGTTTAACAGAGCTACAGTCTATACAGACGTCCACTTGTAAGCCAAGTGATGTGCGAATTTAGCTTAACACCAAAAATGCAGCATTTAGTCAGAAATGGGGAGCCCTGAAATGACTCACTAGAGTCGTGCTAACGAAAGAGCATGAAGTGAGACAACAAGGAAAAGCTGGCACTTTCACTTAGTCTGTATTTCTTTTTCTGAAGGCACTTAGAATGCAAACACGAGCATGGAGGAATGAGTCAACAGAAAATGGGGACCCATACTAATGAATCTTCCACAGACAGTAGCGTCAACCCCAAATCAATGGGGACAAAACAGAGTGACAAACAAAGGATGGCTGGAGTGGAGATATAGGGGAAAAAGCAGAGAAGATTTACATGGAAAAGATGTATACAGGATGAGAAGGCAGAGGTGGAAGCAAACTCACGGGTCTGAGCGAAGCCACTGAAGAATAATGCCTGTTGTACAGTACAGGATCGAACCTTGTCTCCTTGGTAACCGGCTGGAAAATGGGAGAGAAAAAAAAGAAAGAAAAAGATACTCTTACATCTGTGAAATTTAGAAAATTTAAAGTAAGGTCGCCAAAATAAAAGCAGGACTTCTCTGAGAAATGAACTTAGGTTTTGTAACAGTTAACTGTGTTGCATTTCCACCATCCTTTTTGCTACTTTACTTTAAATAAGCACCACTTTTATGTTTGACCTTTACATAGAAGTGAAAATAAAATGTTGCTGATACAAAATATTATACTACAATATGTAACGGAATATGTGAGAAGATTTATTCATGCTTTGTTTATGTACTAATGCTGACAAGTTTATTCAATTAATTACAAAATAGCTTCTCTTATTTTAAAATTAACACTGTAGGAACTGCCTTTCATATGATATCTGAAAAAACAAAATTCACTGACAACTGAGCTTTATAAAAGGGTTTGTTGTATAACTGATGCAAGATTAATGTGCCAAGAAGAGGAGACAAATTACAAGATATAATATCCTTTTTTTTGTGAAGCCTGAAGTCTAAAGAATTAATTTCACAAAAATCAAAAGAGAGTAAAACCAGCAAAAGCACCAAGACAAACAGTGAGTCTTCTGGACTGGTATAAAAATACAGAGCAACATGTATCAATGGCAAGACATTCATAGTAGAATACAGTTGTAACCACACATTTCTATACCGTAGTATTGCAGAGCAACATGTTCACTGCGTATTTATTCACAAATACTCTGGATCCTGTTTCACAAACACTCGAGCACTGACACAGCTGGCTGCTTTACCTGGCTATTACCCAAACCTTGCACATACTGAGAAGATTCTGTCACCTTCATTTTCATCAGTGACTGTGAGTAATGGATTAACCAACATATCTTTGGCAATGATAGCCTATGGAGTGAGTACTGACTACTATCAGCAAGCTAAATCAATTGTGAAAAATCAGCCAGTAAATAACAAGCAGAATAGGGTATTTTATTATAGAAACACATCCAATAGAAATCAGCATACTCCACTATTGTATAAATCACTGTTCGCTCAGGCTGCACAACAGCAAATTGCTTTTGTTCAATTCTTGCTGCAGATGTTTAATGTGTGTGTTTTTAAGAGAAATCATTTTATGGCGTTCCTTTACCCACACATTTCATGTATCCATCTTGAGTCCTTTCACCAAGTCTATGTAGACATAAAAAAAAAATAACACGCTGTAGATCTCATGCGGAACATCTGAGCTCAGTAAGCTTTTAATTTAAATATTAATGAGCTATAACCTATGTGATGTGTTAAAACTGCTAACTACGTCAAAATCTGTGTTTAAAACGTCTAAATCTGTTCCTACTCTGATCATGCTGGCTGATATCACCAACTTCAGTCTAAACCACAAAGCCTCAGCTGTTACCGCCAACCTTGAAAACAGCAAGCTCAGTCTGAAAGAGAGACGTAATCAGGGAGGGAAATAAAACAGTCTGATTTCTGCAACAGCACTCCCATCAATTTAACCTGCTGTGGCTGGACTCTTCGCCATATCAGATCTAAGGGAAATGAGCTTTCTAAACATAAGGCATTGCTTTTGGTTTCTTAGCCTCTAAACCAATTACAGAATGTCAATTAAACATACAGTGAGCCTAATTTCACCTTCACACAATCACTGGCCGCTTTGTTAGGCATGACTGCTCAACTGCTTGTCAATGCAAATATCTAATCAGCCAATTAGATATCTGCTCATAACTTAATGCATTCAGGCATGTAGACATGGCCAAGAGAGCAGCCATCTTCAGCGAATGGACAGCAAATGGTCAGAAAAAGGTAAGCAGCAGTTCTCTGGGTGAAAATGCTTTGCTGGTCAGAAGAGAAAGGCCAGTCTGCTTGGAGCTAATAGGAAGGTAAAAGTAACTCCAAAAATAAAAAATAAAAAAAAGAGCATCTCTGAAAGCACAACAGGTCAGCCTGAAACTGATGGGCCACGAGTGCCACTGCTGTCTTGGTTCAGAACAGGAAATTGAGGCCACAATTCACAGCAGCTCACCAAAATTAGAAAAAAGGAAAAATGGAAAATCTTTGTCTGGTCTTTCTTAAACATCCTAAACATGACAATAAGTTCACTGTAGTCAAATGGCCTCCACATTGACCAGATCTCAATCCAGTAGAGCACCCTTAATACGTGGTGAAAAATAGAACTTTTCCATCATGGATGAGCAGCCAAGAAATGTGCAAAAAATGTGTGATTCTGTCATGTCAAAATGGACATGAGAAATGTTCCTGGCACCTTGCTGAATATATGCAATGAAGACTTAAGGCACTGAATGCAAAAGAAGTCCAACCCAGTACAAGGAATGTGTACATAGTGAAGTTTCAGGTGAAAGAATTTTAAGCATGAGCACGTTAGTGTTGCGTACCTCTGCAGGCGGATTTGGTAACCACATGAATTCCCATTCCCAACACTTTCTGCCCTCTCTGCCGCTACACGCTCTGCAACCTGATAGGAAGAGCACACACACACAAATAGGATTTAAGAGGAGAGACAGCATTGTATTGCAAAAAGTAATAATTTCTATTTATTAGGGCAATTGCTTTTTCGAACAGGGCCATGCAGGTTTTAAGCTTTCCCCTTATTAAAGAAAATCATCACTCAAGTTCTGCATTTTGTATTTATGAAATATAGCTCAGGAAGTAGAGCAGATCATTCACTAGTCAGAAAGCTGGTGGTTCGTTCCCTGTTTACTCCAGTCTGCATGCCATAGTATCCTTGGACATAGAAAGCACTTAGGTGAGTGAGACATGTCGTGTAGGCTTGTGTAGAGTAGAAAAGGGCAATGTAAGGAAACAGTGCATTTGCCATGTATTTATTCAATATAAATATGCTAGAAATCAGGAAGGAGACAAATATTTTCCACAATAAAAAGATTTAAAAAATATATCCATATCTTTTTTTAATCAAACTAATTATTTTGCCCTTTTATTTCATTGTTTAATTTTAGTTAAGTGTGGAAGTTTGTACTTTGCGTTCATTCACAGACAGATCACATTCTTTCATAGGTTCTCTCTTCTTCTCTCTTTCATATGTTATCGTGTGTGTGTGTGTGTGTGTGTGTGTATGGCTGGACTCATGGTGCTGTGTTTGTGTAAATTTGCACTGCTCTCTGGCTCACGGTGACAAAGGTTCTTAGTATTTAACCTATGCAGCGGCTTAGAGACACATGTGCATGCACTCTTATTAACAGCTAACACTGAACAGTGATGCCTCTATGCATAAGCCTAATTCTGATTGGTTATAAAGACACATTTGATGGCAGAGAAGCTAGCCTTGAGCAGAGAACCAACAGGTCAGCTAGGAATCAAAGGTGTCTGCCTGACCTATCCCATAGAGAAGCAGCGTAACAGAAGCATTGCCATGGCAACCACATTAAAATCAGTAGGCACACAACAACATATAATCCTTCAGAGGCCAGCAGAGTACATACCGAGATGGCACTGATGCGTCGAGGCTGTGTGCAGACCACACGGCACATTGAGCCCATGCCTCTGTTGATATAGTCATCCAGGATGAACTGAGTGACCTGAGTGGTTTTGCCACATCCTGTTTCCCCACTCACCACTAGGACACGGTTAGAATTGATCAGCGTTACCAGCTCCTGAGATCAGAGGGGTTGAAGAGGAGTGATTTACAGATGAGGCAGGAAAGCAAACAACAAAAAAAAGAAATCAAATCTGAAAACCAGTAATGAGGTTTTAGCAGAACTTGCGATTCATGATAAAAGCACATTTGCATGTGAAATACTTGCCTCTTTTTTCCCATAAGATGGTAGTTTTTCCCTGAATTTCTGAAGACAAAAAGAACAGATAATGAGTAAAATAATGAGAAAAAAATTCAATAAAATTAGGAATAGATACTTTAAAAAGAAAAATTCCATAATGGGAACAGTCCTAGCACATCAGAAGTTATCCAATTCTAATAACCAAAGATAAATACTGACTCTGCTCAGTAACTCACTAATACAGTGGTAACCACTTGAAATGATGTAGCATGATAACATTATGATAAATTGATTGAATACTTGGTAAGAAGACTTTTCCATTACACATCTTGTACATAAACTTTGCACACCTTTTTCCACAGTAAAATTTGCACTAAACAATTTAAATGTATAAATATAATAAACATTTACTTATTTACACAAACATAAACAAAAGCTTCTTATATATAGCCAATGCAGCAATTCATTTGGGCCACATTAATTTTTTTTTTTAACATAGAACCTTTCAACTGAATAAAGCCCATTACTTTTTATTTTTCTTATTAAAAACACTAATTAACACTAATTAATTAAATTGGACTTTTGGACATTAAATGACAACAAATGACTAGTATAGTAGGCATGTTGTTATCTAGAGGCACTAAACATGCTAAACTACCAAAAAAATCCCACCTTTGTCCCCACCTTAGCTATTTTAATAAATATGTTCATGCTAGAAACTTAAACCTAGATTTTATACCACTGAAAACTCTTACCAGCATTTCTTTGTACTTTGCATCTGATTTCTTACTCTGCAGATCTCTCTTCAAGTAGTCATCCAGGGACCTGTCTCGGACTACTTCCTGATGTAAGAACTCCAGATCCTTATCTTTAATAACTGGTTTTGCCACCTCCTCTTCCTGACCTTCTTCATCCCATTGATCTGGCGGCTCATCTTTAACCACTGTTGTAGAGTGACTAGAAAAAAACATTCAGTGGTATAAACGTCCAATATTACCTGGAAAACCTTACATTACTATTTGTTCTGCAGAATTTCTAAATGATTAAAAAATAAAATAAATAAATAAAAATAAATCACACATTTTTACACAAAGTTACCTTTGTGATTTGCCAGTTGCTTTCTTCTGGCCTGGACTACCTTCTTCTTCCTCCCATTTGACCTCAGTCTTAGTTTTTTCCTCTTCAGGCAAATCCCCATCAAAGTAACTAATGATGATAAACACGCTAAATTAGTCATGATGTCAGCAGTCAAAGGGGAAGAAATAACTGAAATTTTACTATTTTGTCTAGCTTTCCTACTTAATTCATTATAAGTTAGTAACGACAATTAAGTCACAAATGATAAAGCTAGGGATGCACCGATACTGGTATCACCGATACTGTAAAATGTGTGTACTCATACTCGTAAAAGTTAACCGATACCATGAACTGATACCAACTTATTTCATTAATCAGAGGGTGGCTTGTCATTTCTGTTGTAGTTTTTTAGATTGGCCACTAGGGGGACATCCCACGCTAAACAGGCACAGGGTTAGGCGAGTGAGACTGGCGACTCCAGATAAAAAAGAGAAACTGGAGGCTGCTGTAGCTAGGCTAAACAAAATGTCAGCAGTGTGGAACAGCCAACTTTAACTCAGGTTTTGGAAAAGCGATGAAAAATGTCAAGAGAAAATCCACGGGCAGTTAAAATAACAGAGGCTCTGACTCATTTTATCGCTCTGGATGACCAGCCAATGCCGGCCGTGGAAAACATAGGATTGCACCGTCTTCTCAGCATACTCGAGCCGCGATATGAAATTCCCAACCGCCCAGACAGTGCCAATAGTTCAGTGATATTTTGTAAAATTACAATGTGGAATAATTTAACAAAAGTGCTTATTTTTCACTTGAAATTTTTGTGGTCATTTTTATTAAGATTTTATTTTTTTCGGCAGGGAATATAATAAAACCTGTCTTCCAATTGTATTTGTGTGTGTGGTAGAAGTATCGTTTTTTGTACTCTGTATCGGCAAGTACTCAGATCCAAGTATCGGTATCGTATTGGTTTCAAAAAATTGGTATCGTTGCATCCCTAGATAAAGCTATACAAGCCTCTCTCACCAGTGGGCACTATCCCTGGCAGCTGTTTGCCAGGTGTCAGAGGTCGAGGCTCTTTCATCCCTGCGGCCCCTTTCTGGGCCGAACTGGTCATTCTGGACAGAGTTAAGCAGCTTGGTAATGTGTTGCTCTCTTGCCTCATCCATCTGGACCACTGCCCGCTGCACAAGCAAATGGGAAAAGGAAAGTTAGCTATGACCTTGCAACAGTGTTTTTCCAAATTTCACTTTATACCACTGAAAAAAAAAAAAATACTACTCATTAACACTTTGAAGACAGGGACCTGTCTCGGACTACTTCCTGATGTAAGAAGCTAAATATGTAACAGAAATACTTACTGTTGTAGATGTAGTTTTGGTTTTTTAACACAATGACAGATTGGATATTTATTCAGTATATAATGATGGTGGTGGTGGTGTGTTTGTGATATTAGTATTATTATTAATAATATTTTATATATAATTATTACCATTCTTATATATTGTACTAGCAACTGTCTGTTAACCAGCAGGGGAAAATGTGACTTACTGCCCATGTTCAGATCAGTGTGAACACTTTCTGTGCACACAGTGAGTAATTTTCCAATCAGCTTTCCACACTTTGATGTGCTCAAAGATCTGCTCCTAACAGCCAGGGACGGATCTAGAAGGGTGGCATGGGGTGGCAAGTGCCACCCTAAAATGATCCCTTGCCACCCCAGTTTTGCATATGACAGTGTTGTTAATTACAATACGATAGCATTAACAGTTTGAGCGTAGTTACAGTCAACAGTGAATATAAATGCTAAAACTGTATATATTGCATAGTGTCCCCCCCTCCACCATTAACAAATGGTTGAGCCCATAGCAGCAATGCTTATGATTGTGCCAGAGCACATTTTGAACAACACCATGGGAATTTCGGATTTTACACAGGTGGGTGGATGTTACACTCTGGAAATGGAATG
The DNA here is from genome assembly GCF_963576455.1 of Neolamprologus multifasciatus. NCBI lineage: Eukaryota > Metazoa > Chordata > Actinopteri > Cichliformes > Cichlidae > Neolamprologus > Neolamprologus multifasciatus. Next base: position 6,643,266 of record NC_140452.1, read on the forward strand.
AAGGTGAGTGTTATGAACCCTCTGTGGTCCACGGACACACTGCACCTCTAAATCACATGACTATTTTAAGCTGACATAGCAACAAGCTGCAGCCACGCTGAGTCTCTATTTCAGCCCACACTGAAAGTTCGGACTTCAAAGTTTTTAAATTTTAATTACAGGCCAGTAAATCCAGAGTTATGATAATATATATAAGCCATGCTTTTTTCTAAATACTGTCGTCACGTTTTTGTGTGTGTGTGTTTTTCAAGCGTTTTCTAAGGATGGCGCGAAAACAGTAAAGAAAGGGAAAAAAGCCACCTCTTTCCTATCGGTGGAAAAATGTACCATGTTGACCAATTTTTTAAAAAAGCCAACACGTGGGATTTGGTTGTTTAGGAAGAGGGAAAAGTTTTAGGAGTGACGGTAATGGCAGCGAGATAGAGCGAGCAAGTGAGAGAGAGAGAGCGAGTTAGAGAGAGTTTTTAGATGTGGCCATTTGTGACGTTTAGTGTGGAGTGTATACCTACTGTGTTGTGTTGTCTTGTGTAGTTGTTCTGTTGTGTAGTCGTTTTGTTTTGTGTGTCAGTGAGTGCACTAATGAATTTCACAAAGGCACATTTGCAATGTAAACACTGTCACTAAGTAGAAAACCAGCGGAGTGATACACCTGTTGTCAGGCCTGCAGGTTTATCCCTGCGCTGTTCTGTCTTTTGGTGGACAAACTTTTTTCTTTACTGGCACACATCATTTGTGGAGCATCTTATTGCGAAACCTAATTGTTCTCTCATTTTAGTTTTAGTAATATTTTTAAATGGTTGTACAAAATGAAGAAAAAAAAGCAGGTGTATTGGCTGCATTTTTAGATAAATAGTTGTATATGTTTACAAAATGTACAATTTATATTTGCATTTCAAGTTATAAACATTTACTCAACATGTCTGTGTTTTTTTTACAGTAAAAAAATACTACTAGGATTTTAAGTTCTTTGTGTGATTTCAGATCAGTAATACTAATGCAGTATGTCAGTGAAAAAAACAACTAAATTCAGTTGAGCTGAAAAGAATGATGAATGAAAGAACCAAACAAGGCAAGGGGGAAAAAATAAAATGAAACAATTTGAGGGTGAGATACAAACGTAAACTCAAAAGGAGTCAAAAATAGCTGTTGTATTTCAGACCTCAGTGGGTTGATCCAACAAATCATGAAAAATTAGGTTTACATTTTTGTTCATGGCGGTGCAGATTTCTGACATTTTGTGTAATTTAAGCATCTAACAATGTCATTGTTTTCTAACAGTGTGAAACTTAAGTTAGACTTGTGTTTGTAAATGAACCGCCCCATGTTGTGTAGCTTTCTTGATTTTATACTTATTGGGCTACATATTTATTTATTATACAGGCTATACAGTACATAGAATCAAAACTCACATGTTTTATGTAACTAAAGTGTTTCATTATGTGGGCTACAGAGAATAATAATTAAGTTATAGAAAATATTTATATGAGAAACGTGTATATTTACAGCATTTGAATCATTTTAACCATATGTAACTACCTGCATATGTGTTTGGGGGGGAAAGGCTTTGATTTTGCCACCCCATTTGATTTCTGTGCCACCCTCATGCCACCCTAAGAAAATTTCTCTAGATCCGCCCCTGCTAACAGGGTGACTGCAGTTATACAGACAGACCTTCCATGTTTACAATGAGCATGACTTCAAGCACAGTCCATACCGATCTCCGGTCAGCTTGCTTCCTCCTAACGGCTCCATATCTTGCGTACCACAGTCCAATCTCACGGCCCTTCAGGTGTGGAGGAGGACGGTCTTTTTGCCCACCTCCTCCCCGATCCGGGTCAAATTCGGACATGTTTCCTCTCGAGCCTTCTCCACCGCCCCTTTCCCATCTTTCTCTGCTGCCATCTCTGTGCCCGCGACCTCCTCTTCTACCTCTTCTTCCTCCTCCACCGCCATATCCATAGCTCATGTTGCGGTTAGGAGCAGGCAACGGTAACGTCCGTTAACCTGTGTTCGATTAACGGCTTACAGCTACTCGCTAACCAGCAATATTCAGTGGATTTGCGAACTAAATATTTCACTTCAAAAATATGCGGTGACACTCACGTAGCCACTGACAGTTGGGTTCTTGATAACTACACCCAAAACCTAAATTGCGCCCCTCTAACTCACTTATTAAACAACAACATCCTCTTGAAAAAGTGTCACATCCGAGATACTTTCTGGTTTCTATCTGGCATGTCGCATGATAATGCCGTCAACATTTTCAGCAACTAGATATTGACGTGGCGCTCTAGGATTGGTTGCTCTCCATATTACCGTTTTAAACGCTGCTTTCTAAATCTAGCTGACTTCTTCAAACGAAGTTACCATAGTAATTAGCATACAAATGCGTATTTCAGTTCAAATTTCCAGTTTATTTTTTATGCAATTTGTTATGATTTACTGTGTAGATCAGGGCACTGACACTTTACCACTAACCTTTAAACATAACTATTTGCCTCTGAATTATTGTATTACTAAAGCATTCAGTCCTGTTACTTGTATAATTTCTAGCAGTGCTTAACAAGTTTATTAGACCACCACCGAATGTAAGTTATACCAGAGCTGCCCAAAATTAATAGTATTGGTAATTATACTTGTGCTTTTATAATAGTTAATCAAATTGTCACTCGAAATATATATGTATTGCTAATATTATTTTTTCATTAAGATGCCAAGTTACAGCTATTTGCTTGCATTCCTGAAGAGGAAAAAAAAACCTTTTGTAGTTAAATGTTATGCTTGATTAATTCCTGAAGCTCAAATTTGGGCATAAAAACATGAGTTCAGTTTGCTATCTACCTAATAACAATATAATTTTTAGTTGTAAACATTTTTTGTCATTTTTTCTTGTTTTTATGATAGGTTATTGTGCCATTTTAATGCATTTATTAAACCCTATGCATTTTTACATACAATACGTTGTTCTCATCCAACATCAGCGTCTGACCTCATAAATGCGCTTCTGAAAGAATAGTCAAAAACTCCCAAACACACTTTGTTGAAAGCCTTTTGAAAAGAGTTAAAGCTGTTATAGCTGCAAAGGGTGTGCTATTAAACCCCAGAGATTATGAACGGGATGTCACCCAGGGAATCCATAAAATATTTCTGTTAATTATTCACTGAATAACATTTAAACAGCATAAAAGTATAATTCTATTCTTTTCCAGATTTTAAAATGACATAATACATTTTAAAAACACACAAAAAGTGTGTTTTCAGCATAACCTCTGGGGTCATGTGACAAATTAAAATACATTAAAAAAAAAACTGCTTCTATTTTTGAAGATGTACACTTGAAGATGTATTGGGCAAGTGCAGAATGCCAATTTTTTTACTTCCAAAATTTCTCTGAAATGAAGTTAGACTGAATTCATCACTACTAATACAAGTTCACTTATTTTACTGTAGACTCTGAGATTCCCACCTCCGTGATTTAGAATTCAGGAAGAGTTTCTAATTAATTTTTACTTTCACTTCTGTGGTATTTAATATCCATTATCTATAAAGAGAGTCTTTGCTTTTGGCTTCTCTGCACATGTTCTTAAACAGAGGTAAATCTGAAGAATCCTTTGTAATATATCCAACTGTTTAAGATAGAAGATTGATTTTTTTCCCCCGGATGATCTGAGTGGCCTTTCTGGAAACAAATTATGCTTCCATAAGTTTTCATGAGTTTTCTTTACATGTAATTTTTTGATGTTTATTGTTTAATTAGTTCAAGTGCAAATAAATTTAATTCACTCAGTGCCCTGGCACATTAACCTTCTCATTAATGATGGGCAAGTTGCAAAGTTCGATAGTCTGAACTTGTCCACGTACTTTTCTGTCATTTGACAGAGAATGCTCATGCCCTCTTACTTTTATCTATTACCCAAAGTAGAACATTTTTGTTTAGAGTCTTGCTAAATGTGTTTATGCATTAAACACCAGTTTAATAGGAGGGTTCCGGCCCTGAAATAACCCTTTGTTGACTATTTAGATTGCTAAATATCTTCTGGGGTCTCTGTGCACAGACAAAAACAGTATGTCTTGTCAAAGTAATTGCTGTACCAGGTTCACTCTGGTACACTGCAGTTTAAGGAACATTAGGGAATGACCTGCTATCTGGGCCTTAAAGGTTTCCGCCAAATGAAAAAGATTCACCGTGACTGCTGACTGTCACCTTAAAGGGTCTGGCTCTGCTACACTTCAGCACTGTTTTTTAATATAATTTTTTGTCAGATTTAAAATGAAAACTAAAACATTAACAATTAGTAGTAGTAGTGATACATCCTTATTAAGTAACCATTTCTCCTCAGTCACTGATTGCTTTGGCTTTATCTGACTTTTGTAGCGGTTATAAACGCTGTTTTCACATTTCCATACGTCACCGTTCACTGATTCTGTTTCTGAATGCTCCAAATCTAATTGGATTATACTCTGCATTCTCTTATTTCAAATTAGCAGCAATGTCATACGGGGAAATCTGTGCTTTTTCCTTATTGTTTTCCTCTCTCTACTCTGTGTCTTTGCCCTGCAAATTAAAAGCAATAGACACCCTATCTGTGCCATGAAGCACATTTCACAGATGAGAGAGTAGAAAGAGTTGTGTGAAAGATTTGTGCAGGATGTTCATGGTAGGTGACAGGGTAGATCCCACCCTTAATCTTTCTGTTCCTGTCAGGAAATATCATGCTTTGCCACTTTTAAATTAAATTTTTCTTTTCACGCCCACTGTGATCATCAGAACCATCAAAGACACGATTTCCTTTTATAATCAGTGAAATGAATACTTACACAGTACTTCCACATTCAGCTATTTTGTTAGTAAGGAGATGCATTTGAAAGAAGACAGTTTCCCAGAGCAGAGAATAGTGATTTGTGACGATGAAATGATTTATTAGCAGTTTGATGTGAAAGACTAATTTGTGTAAAATCTTATTTTCAGTTTGTATTTGAGAATCTCATTTTCATCAAGTACTAACTGGACCTGCTTGTACAAAGGCTCCCTGTTCAGCTTTGACAGAAATATATTCAGTTGTGTCTTTGGACATTAAAAAACGAAAATAATTCCACAGTGATCAGGTAAACTTTAAGTTGGGAGTGATTCATGTTTTTGCTTCAGCTGCCAATTCTTTTATCTGTGTCATTATTTTGAACTCTGTGAGTACTATCAGTATCTCTGCTGGGTACTCTAAAGAGAAGAGATGGGGGATTCAAATTGAAGGGATGCCAGAGAGAAAATGATACAGGAAAAAATACTGCTAAACTTGGGGAAGGTATTAAAAAAACATACTGGGAGTAAAGCCTTTTGAGTAGTAGAGGGATTGTGGAAAGCAAATGACATGAAAGAAGAAAGCACTGTTTCATATGCTCCAAGCCTTCATTCCCTGAACCTTTCAGCACTGTTGCAGGTGTACAGCTCATATATACACCATGTTCATTCCCCTAGGGGCTAGCTGTAATCCATACAAGCAATCCCTGACCAGATGAATTTCAAAAACCGCCAATAAAAAGCCTCAGGTTTTAATATAGTGATTTTATCTCCTTCTGGATTTTTACATTTTCAGAAATCGTGCTGTGCTCTTTAGAGGTGCACATATTGTACACATATTGAGGTCTCACACAGTGCCACTGATGCTGCATTTTGATGCAGGCTTACCTGCACCTTATTGTTTCAGCATAAACAGTGAGGTTGTGAGTGGGAGGTGAAAGTCCTTGAATCAGAGAGAACTGATGAAAACATCAGGAATAGCTTCTGGTCAAGGTTTCTGATATTGCAGTTTTGTTTTGTTTTTACGTTATGCTTTTGCAGCCTCTCATGCAGCCTCTTTTAAATTTTCTCCTACTTTCTTGTCATTTGGTTTCAAAATAACTGTTAGCTGTACACAGATAATATATAATAAGCAATTTCGGAATTTTGCCTATGAAATACCTTATAAAAGAAATATGTTTTTGATGCTGTTTTTTCTGCCATCTTGAACACTGAGCAGAATAAAGACATCATACAGCTGTTGTGGATTAGTCACATTCCAAACCCTAGGGGCACAGCAACCAATGATGTTACATATTATATAGGTCACTCTCCAAAGTAGCTAACTATTGCACTTTACTTGCCTTTTCATTTGTGGTAAATAATTCCATTTGAATCCAAACGGTGTGTCACCAAATAGCTCCAGATGGTTGACATGAATAAACATGCAAATACTGGTGCAGCTGATGTGCAACTCAGAATTCTTAATAACAAGACAAATAACAATTGCTTGCTAAATTTATGAAAATTCTGGACCAGAAGCTGAGCTGTAGTTTAACAATGAGAACAAACACATAGTGGAATCACATCCACGCTGTTAAGCTGGAAAGACGGAGCACTGCTCAGCTAAAAACCTTTGGCACCATTAACAGTTGACATGGTTGACATTGAATACAGTGTTGCATTCACCACGATTTACATGCCTGTACAGTATTTACTCTCACATTTTGCCTAGGAGCGCTTGAACTAGGAATGCATCGCAGTACTGTTGGAGGCAATTTTCTTGTATGAATCTTTAATGAAAACGGTCTTCAGGAGGATGGGAGACATTGAGGCTGATGGCTGGGACTCCCTAAAGAACGATTCAAAAGCTTGCAAATGAAGTCCTCGCTGTGCCAAGGCTGTGTTGAAGTTCAAAAAACCAAACAGCTAACATATAGAAGACATCACCATAAAACAAACATAAACACATATATACTTTAAAATTAGTCTTCAATACCAGTTCCACTGTTTTTTATACACACAAGTACATGTATATGTGCATATAAATAATGATGTCATCTGAGAGAATGAAGGTTTATATGATTCAGAAAGACATTCTTAACCCCTGTCAAACAATACTGATTTACACAGTCCCATCTATGAAATTTTTACTCCAGTCCTAAATATATGCATGTATTAGATAGAAAGTTAGAGGTCCCTGTGGCTCAACGATTGGATGGGAAGCAAACCGAGCGGGCAGACAGATGATCCGCCGAAGTGGTTCTGGAATGTACATTCATATGCTGCCTGCTGTGGTAAAATATGCACAGTCACTCATTTAAATTGCACTAAACATGTGCAAGGCAGAAAACTGTTCTGAAGAAGTAACAAAAAAAAATGTTTGCTTCACCTCTTCTTGTTTTACATCCTAAACAGTGATGGTGGATCCACCCTACCCTCCCAGCCCCAAATTAGATAGCACATAGACATTTTAGACATTGCAGCTGAGTGAAAATGAAACACAATTCGAAGAAATATAAGCAGAATAAACACTTTTTTTTTTCACGGTAAGCATGTGAAGATTTTTGTTAACTGACATCACAGATCAATGCTCTCAAACATATACCCTCATCTCTATGGGCACAGATACTAAAATGCACAACACACGCTCAGATGAGTCAGACGCATGGGTCAGGTGACCCCTCGCCTCACAGCTGAGTCACCAGTGACGTAGTCTACTGGAGCTGTTTCATGTCAGACACGTGATCACACCTTGGTCCTTTTTTCCTCCTTTACATCTGTGATTTTTTTCTTCTACCTGCTTCTTCTGTGATAACAAACTGGCATATGGTGAAAGCAAGAATACAGATACACTGCTAAAATACTGATTCTCTTCTACTGTCTATTTGACATAGGTCTGTGTTCCACTCGATTTACAATATGTATCATTTTACAGTCTAATCTATCTCTGTGTACTCTACATATAGGCAGTAAATGTGCTCTCCTGATATTAGCTAAAGAGGAAGTACAAGAGTAGGCAAACAGACTATTACAGTCTTCAGCTAAGCCTCTATTTGGGTCACCTGTCAACTCTGTTAGAGCGGTGATCAGAAAGAAGTAAATGTGGAATGATTAGGAAATTTGTCTCACAGCCTTTACTGTCTGAGGTGCTTTTTGAACCTCCACCAGAGAGCCACCCTATTATTATTCTGTATGTATGTCACTCTTCCCTCTCCCCAGCTTGCTTTCTATAGGCCTCATTGAGCAGCTGTATCTCCTCATGATACCCCGAGCTCTCCTGTGTCTGGCGTCGGCTGTTCTGCCGATGAGCCTCCACAGTGTCAGGTATAGTGATATTTATGGTCTCTGCTTCTGTGGTGCCACTGCTGGGGATGAGCAGGGAGTAAGAAGCAGTCTCACCCAGGTCACAGGAGACAAAGCGGTTCTCCCTTCGGGAGTAACGAAGTGATGGCGAGCGGGCATGGGTGGAGGACTGACTGATGTTAGATATGATAGAGACGCTGTCCATTGCCTCTTCATTGTCACAAATTTCCAAAACTTCAAGATGGATCTTGACATTAGTGTCCCCAACCCCAGCTCCAATTCCCATCTCCATTCCAATCTCCATCCCCATTCCTACACAGCTGGCGTTCACATCTCCACCCTGGCCTCTGGATGCTGTTTCGTCTGCACTGGGCTCATGGCCAACTGACTTCGAACGATAAACTTCCACCTGAGGGGAAGAGAGATTTCATGTTTTGTTTTGGATCACAGTGTACTTGATGTCGTACAAAAATATCTCACAATGTTGCTTTCTAAAACTCTATTCCATTAATCTTTTCCCAGTGGAACTCCCTGTTTTAAATCTACTTTATTAAGCTAGTCATTTTCATGAAAATAAATGGTTTCTTTTTATTTGTTACACAGCGCATATGGACATATTTTATATTTATTGATAACTAGGAATTTCCTTTTCCACATTTCACTGATTCAAGGTCTTATAGGGCTAATTCTAGAAGTGAGTTGTGTTGCAATCAGGAGCACATGACAGAAAAAATAATCTAGAATGTTTTTGATGGTGAGAGAAATGGCTAAAACTATGCCGCTCTTGATGGCTATATAAGAGAGTAAAATTGATCCCACAAACAATATTTACCGCGCTTAAATCTTAAATATGATGCCAGAGCCAGGCAGCTCTTAGCTTAATTTCAGACTAGATTTACTTATAGACTGGAAAATGATTTCAAAGCTTAAAAATGTACCTAACAACATTTTTAAAGCTAACTAAATCACAATTTACCCCTTTCTTTTTATTTAAACACAAACAAACACATTTAAGTAAATTATAGTGATCGCTGATTACATCATGTAATATCCTGTAACAAAGGAGTAGGCAAGCGATTCATATTTGTATTTATTCTGAGTACGAATGCAAAGAGCATTTCCCACAATGCCATAAATTCTATCTTGCAACGTGAGTTTAAACAAAGAGAGTGCTGAGATGACATTACCTTTTTGGCATTGTTCGGGGAGATCTTTCGACCATCACTGCTGACCTCGTAGGTGGAGAGAGACAGCGTCTTCCCTGTAGGTGCTTGTAAAGATACAGTTCCCTGAAAGGCGCACAGGGGAATTAATAGACCACCTGATGATCGCTGCACAGGAAAAACACAGAAAAGAACAAAAATTCAGTCAGAATTTAGCACATCGTCTTTATTTGAAAATCAAACTGCTATTAAATTCCGCCTTGGCCGCTCATTCTTGACAATAAATCCAAAGCAACTAATACTTCACTGTGGCTACAACTCATTTTCCATCTCATTCCTGTTGTTTAAAGTAACTGAAGTTACATTATGTGCCTGATGTCAAGTGCAGTAAGATGAATGTGCTGACCAGTCATTTCTATCCAAGAATTAATGAGGCTTCAATGTAGTGCCCTAACAACAGCACTCGGCTGTTAAAATGAGATGTCAAGACTTCATGCATGTAGAGGCCAACAGACCTTTCAGTGAAAAAACACACAAACACAAATAATGACTGACATATTTTTTGGCCGTTATTAGATTCGAATAGCAAAGTTTCAGCGCACAGTACCGGGCAAATTTTCTCCAACGGCTTATCAGCTTGCTTTTAATTATGAGTCTACATTTTTAGTTTCATTTTCATTTTTTCAATCATATTTCATATTTTTCAGTCACACATTTGCACTGCTTTTGTAGAGATTATGATGCCAGAGAGTAGATCAAAGTGAGCCTCTGTGAAAATATGTTTGAGACTGTGCATACTGATGGCAGAGGAAAATAGAAGCATCATGTGGCACAGAAGTAGAGAGACCTGTGGCAGGTCTAATTAAGCTTCTAAATTATTTAGTTAAATATAATAATCTGATTGTGACTATGATGCACAACAGAAACAAAGCAGATGCCAGTCTCTTGGCAATCTCCCCCAAATCTGCCTGGTTCCCTGTCATTATGTTTGCCTCATTGTGAATGGAGAGAGACATAGAGGGAGAGACAAAGACTGCAAAGCTGCGCTGAAAACACATTGTCACGTAAATCAAATAACGTTCAGAATACATCATGTGGGAAGAACACTGATGTATTTCTTTCTGGATATTTTCATATGATTTTCTTCATCTTACATATAAAATACTATTTTAACATGCTCCCCAAAGGATCACCTGGCTTTTCCTTTTCCATCTCAATAAAGTTATTTTTTTCTTTTATTTTTAAAATGCCTTTAAAAAAAAATCCACAATAACCATTTTGCACCTCTTTTGTGTTGTCCAACGAAAATCTAACTCGTGCTAGCGGACATTGGTCAGCTGAAGCTATTTGCAGAATAGATCGAATAAGTAATATAAGGTTAAAAAAAGTCTGCATAAAAATTAAGAAGTGGTGGGACTACACAAGGCTTACACCTGCACAAGTGGGGTGTGAATGATGTCAGATATTTCCGTGCATATAACCATGCTTTTCTAGTGGGTGTAGGGTGCAATAGAAAGGGGGGCTAAGGGACTAAGGGAGCTAATTTCAAATTCTGCCAATGCAGATGTGATGATATTTTAAAATGAATACTAATAAGGCCTGTACTTGTATAGTGCCCAGTCAGTGTATTTTGAACTGTTTCCCTATTGCTGACAGTAAGTCTGTTCTGATTTTTTATGCCAAATTGATGTTGACCCCAGTGATTAAGGAAATGGCAACAAAACTACTGGATCGCCATTAAACGTGGTGCTGACCTTTTTTTTTTTTAAATTTGCTAACAGAGTTATGGTGCAATCCCTTGCGTAGTGAGTGCGCATAAAACTGAATCAAAATATAGATATTATTTAAGTAAATACAACTGAAATATATCAATTAAATATATGATGTCATGTGGGCTCATTGCTGTTATAAAAGCCACTCCAGGAAGAGGTTGATGGTCTTTGCAGCCATATATTCATAGCTCAGACAAGTAAGATTCAGCTATTGGATAACAGGTTGAAACTGCCTCCAGTAAGTATGCATGTCCGGTTAATAAAACACATTAATATTACTTTATTTAGTATGAAAAGCTAAAGTTACTTACTTGCACTCCTAAACAGAAAAAAATATTAGGGGTGGAATGTTGTACTTGCTTAATTCCCAACTTTCTTAAAAAAAAAGGCCAGTATGCCGATTCAAATTTGGGTATAAACACATGAATTACGTCCAATGAATTCAGTTATTTTTTGCATAAAAACAAACTTCTGAAAGATTTCTAAAATATTTCTGTTTTCTTGTTTTTTTAGGCTAATAAAGCTAATAAATGTGTTAAGCACTGTACATGGATGCTAACATGTCCAGGCACATGTTGTGATCCAAAAATCGGCATAAAGCTAATATTTGTTTCTAAGGAACAGTAAATAACTTCTACTGTAACAAGTTAGATCCAGTTGGTTTATTTTCCTTTTTAATGTACAGCAGGTGACAACTGAAGAGCACAAATACTGCATTGAAGTTAACTAATACTGAGATATTTTTTGATGAATACCAAGACTTGCTATTAATAGGTTATATATTAAATAAGATATTTTGTGTAATGTTTATGTTGATTCAAATTAAAAGAATTATTGGAAGAAGAAAGAAGAACAGTAATTTTGATTACAGCCAGCATAACTTGTGGTTAGACGTATAAATGAAACATCAGTAAACAGAGTTTTGTGCCTCCTACAGGAATGACTGTTGAGACTGTTGTTCCAAAGTAAACACATGTGTGTCCTATAGTTATTTGATGTTCCCCCAAATTGTAAGAGAACAATGTAACTTGCCTGTTTGTTTGTAAACAGGTCATTTGGAAACTTGCAGAAGGTAACATTCTCTGAAAGTTTTCATTTTTTCCTCAGATTTGTGGCCACACGGTGTCTTGTAAACAGTAATAGCTTAAGAACTGAACAGTTAAATAACAAGTAAGTAAACAGTAAGTAAGTTATTCTCAATTACTAATTAATAGCATTCCCATACGCTTGTGTAGTTCTTTGTGTTTAAGGTTAGTTGGTATTAAAATCTTGGTATTCAAATACACTAAATAAGGATAAACACATTAGGACAGCAAAGCATCAGGTTGTCAGCATGACTCATTTGCTTATTTCACACCTTTAATTAATTGAAGTGTCAGCATACACACGTACAGTAATCTATTATTTAAATTGTATCAACTTCATACCTATTCAAAGTCAGTATTTTTTTTAAGTCTCTATATTTATCTATTTATATATTGCTTTGGACATTGGATCTTTTTCTTTAGAGTAAATTGGTTTCAGTCCTCCAAACCTTAATGCACATTAGTTCTCCATTTCCTCTTGGGGAAAAGGGCTTGTAAGTGCACCCTGACTCTGTGCTTGCTAACAGATATGTCACAGAGAGGGTAAAGATGCGTTTAAGCTCTAATTCCACCTCTTTCCCTGGCTCCTGAAGGCCAGATGGGCTGACAGTAAGGAGAAAAGACGATGGGTAATGACATCTAGCCTGCTAACACGGAACAAAACACAGCTTGGAAGAAGTATAAATCACAAAGTATTTTGGCTTGTCTTTCATCTGTTGTTTGGCTTTCTGTATTTATACAGTAATAACACGTTGTGTGTGTGTTTCTTTACGTCTTTTGTAAATGTGTTTGAGGAACATAATGGTTGGTGGATACAGGAAAAAAAGGCTTCATTTTCCTTTGTTGTTTGGCATTGTTTTCATGTTTGTTTATAAACTGCACTGTAATCGCGATTCCACATTTAAAGACCCCAATCAATGATTAAGGCCTAGAGAGACATATATATAGACTAGTATACTGAGAAGTAGGGCAGGGAAACGCACACACACATACACACACAAACACACACGCCAGCAGTGAGCATCTTAGACTTATACATGATGCAAAGTGAGTGCCAAAACCAAGCTGTAGATGCATGCTCCATGGACTTTCCACCCTCTGGTGATTTTCAGAGTGAAATATTTCAAACTTATAAGTACAGCAGAGAAAGAAAAAGAAGGAGAAACAGCAACAGCATGTGTTCATGTGTATACATGCCTGTATGTTTCCATGTCTGTTTACATCCACAGTCTACTGAATGAGCCTATATCAAGTCTGATGGTGTTATTGTTCTAATAGTCACAGTTTGGTTTCAAAGTTAATGCCTGTGGCTGCTCTGTTTCACAAGTGAGGCTGCTCTCTCATCTGTGTCGTTTATCTCCAATGCCAGGATACATTAATCATTAGGCCTTTACTGCTTTGTCCTTGTTTAACAATTGAGTTGGCTCTAGCGAAACACAAAGAGAATTAAGCTTCTGGTATTATAAGAACACAGGATGTCAACAACAAAGAAAGAAATGGATTAAAGTGGATTAGTGGATAGTGGTCTCTAGCAAACTGTCTCAAGCTTTAGTGCTCTTTGACTTTGCTAGTGGATACAGTAAAATATTGAGAATCTGAATAAATGATAACTTTGAGTCCCGGTATATACTGAATCAATGTGTGTGTTTGATTAAACTTGAACTACAGAATGAATTGGAAATAAGTTTGTTTTTTTTGTTTGTTTGTTTTTTAAATTCAACTTTCACTCAAAATTTAACCTGCACAAATTGTTCATAAACACACATGAGGGAGCTAATATCCAACGAATCTCACTGATGCTGATCTTTAAACTGTAAGCATTTTAAAGCTGCACATTCCTCCAACTTAAAAAAAAAGAAATTCACTAGACATAATAAATTTTAAGTTTGTGGATGTATATTTGGTTTTGAAAGACTTGATCGATTGCTCTATAAGTGATAAAAGCTCAGAACAGATAAGAATATGTGAGGAGAGGAGAGGAGAGGATTTTAAGCATTTTATCTAAATCTCACGCACAGTTCCAAGGCTGTCAGCTTGATTATAAAGAGGCATATTTTTAGATGTGGAAAAAAAAAAAACCCCAAACCAACAGTATGTAAGCCTTTCTCATCAAACACTTCCTTAAAGACTGGCTGTGTAAATATTGCACCCTATTCCATCGTCTATCGTCCTGTGTCTCTATACAAGTGGACCACAATAATTTTTTTAAATTTTCTTTCAAACAAAATGTAAATGCACAAAGGGAGATTATAAAACGTGTTTGTTTTACGGTCACGAAACACTAATTACTCTTAAATGATCACCACTACACTATGTTACTGCACGTTGCATGGTAAAGCCCAGGTTTCTTTGATTAATTTATGAAAGCAATAGAGTTGCAGTGTGTGGAAAAACTGCCTAATGCCAGCCATAAACCACAAAGTGACAGACACAAATGATTCATTTAATGGTTCAAGAGCCAACAAATACACTGGTTACACTGAATGCTGGTGTACCTGTCTGGGCGTTCTCTCGGATTTACTCCTGCACCACTCCCAGTCTGTCAGCTCGATTTTCCGACATTCCTCATGTGAAAGCCTCCTCTCAGGCCCCTCAAACACTGATGACGTGTCAGTGAGACTACGATCCTGTTCCCGGTGATGAGAAGCCAATGAAGGGACACAGCAGAATTTCTCATCATTCCCATGGTTCTCATGGGGAAGTGGAGCACAATCAGCCAGTGCCTCCTCGCCACCAGCCACTGCTTCCAATAGAAGATCTGCATGAGAGGAGCTGTCCACTGGGCACGTGGTGCTGAAATCAAAATTGGGCCCCAGCCTAGAGAGCGCACCACTTTGAAGCGCATCATGACGGGCATTAGGGAAGTCACAGTTAAAAAGGCTGTGATAAGCAGGCTTCTCAATGGGAGGACTGTTATGTGACATGGTGGCATGTGACAACTTGTACACTCCGTAGCCTTGTTGGAAGGAAAGGTTGAACTTAAATCTTCTTTTCATCACTGTGAGAAAGAAAAGTGAGAAAATGTTATTTTCTTCACCCTGCAAAATCATCACTGTTTCCCCCTGTACCACACGGCAACAGTTGTTTTGGCTTTTACTGTGTAAAAAGACATTTGGTTGTGCACAGTTAGTTAATTTGTGCTGTGCCATCATCTACCTGAGGGTTCTGGTGTTGGTTCCCGTTTGCAGTTAATGAAGCAGCCACATGGCATGTGGATCCAACGCTCAGAAAGCATGAATAACGGAGTGACCGCAGGCGCCAGCAGAGTGAGAAAGAAGCTCAAAGTCTCCAGGGAGGAGCTGCGTGCATTGATTGTGTGGCGCACCAGTACCAAAGTCTGTGAAGGGGGAAAAAGGAGAGAAATTAAGTCATTGAGGAGTCTCTGATTTAATATGCATGAGGAAGTTGTGGGAGGGAGACACATGAATGAAAATAAATTGCACAGACCTTTCACACATACTGGGCTTTCTTGATTTTAATTTTCCTATGTTCTGTATTCCAGTGGGCCAGCTGCACTTTAGCATAGCACCTGAGTGTGCTCAATTTTAAAGATGGCTACAAATAATACAGCTACAATAAAACAAAACCAACACCAATGAAAATATTCTAATCCACAGAAACAAAACTTGTGAAATTACTGTATTTCTGACCGGTGATATCTTGACATTTTCGTATTAATCATCATTTGTTTTTATTCATTTGAGAGGGTTGCAAGTTTGGAATGCCAATTCTCTTTGTCCATCACTGCTGCACAGCATTTATCAGCTACAATTTTTTCTTTTTCTTTCTTTTTTTTTTTTTTTTTGAACAAGAACAACTCTTGTAACAGAGGAACTTGGTGCTGCAAAGCATGGATGTATTTCACAAAGCAAACCCAGTGAATAGTGCCCTAAAGGTTGCCCCCAATTGTTCTCAAAGCCTTTTAGGGAGATTATTTTGTGAAATACAAAAAAATGCATTAAAAAGAACCTTCTTTCAAAAAATATCAAGGTTTTACAAGACAGGCAGCAAACCGTGAAGTTAAATTGAAATAATTCAAAGATGTCAGATTATTAATAAATTCCACATTTGAATCTCTGGCAACTAAGGACATCATTCACAATGTGTCCTCCTCACTGTGAAGGATTTCTGATGGAGTCTAACAAGATAAGGAATTTCATTCATTTTTAGTGACGGAGAAATTAAAAAGAGAACAAAACACTTCTATTAAACGACTCCGTTTTATTTCCCCTCCACATTATTAACCCTTACAGCTTACAGCATATGCGCCACCAAGAACAGTGATCTGATTTAGAGATGGACCGATCCGATATTACGTATCGGTATCGGTCCGATACTGACCTAAATTACTGGATCGGATATCGGAGAGAAATAAAAAATGTAATCCGATCCATTAAATATCAAAAAAGCACCTCACAAAACTTGGCGACACGGCGAGCCGGAGCAGTGTGGTCACGTGATAGAGCGGCTGTGTGTATTTGTAGCCTGCTAGCAAACATTTCATCTCCGAGGAAGTTATCTCAGAGAGAAGTAAAGCAAGTGTGTAAGTTCATCTCTGAATGTTTGTAAAGCATTCCCGCGTTAAGCTTAACAACCGATATATAGAGCAACTGCCTCTTCTCTCTCCTGCTGCTACTTCAATCGTGAAACTGCTTAATGATCAGCTGATCGGCTTTTCTGTCGCGAGTCCGTCTCTCTTCTTTGTTTTTGGCCCACTTCTCACCAGAAAGAGGAAACCAGCGGCTGAACAACAGCAGCACGTTTAAGCTTGATAAGCTGTTGTTAGAATTTATTTAATATTACTTTCTAGACCCGGATCTTTTTCTATGCAGCTGACGGCTGGTAACTGTGCAGGGGCGGATCTAGCAAAGTTTAGCCAGGGGGGCCGATAGGGCATGAAGAGGCAAAAGGGGGCACAAAGACATACTTTTCTTTCTTATTCTCATTTAAAATATCTAGCTTTTAATTATTTTATAATTATCTGAATCTTACACCCAAAGTTTTAATCTGATGTAAAATGTATAGAAGTCCATTACTGTATATAGTAACTGTTAAGTCTAATATACCCTAGTACTTTTTAGTAGTAGTACTTTTTCCTTTGGGAAGGTACCATCTGTGCAGTCTGTAATTCTGTTGAAGAAAGATGTTGAATCTATTTAATTATTCTTGAAAAATAATTTATTTCTGTGAATTTTTTTCACCCTGCATCAAATTAAAGTTGATTACATTGATTAAGCATCATGAGGAAGAGGGTGGTTCCCTATTTTCTTTTGCTGGGAGTTTGCAACCCTATTAGTTAGGTTGCTTAATATTTCTGCTAAGTACTCTTTAAAATACCAGAATAGGGAGGATGGGGTAGGTTTAACTTTATTAGATTGATCAGTGTTGCTGATCTATGAAATATTTTGGGTGCAGTGTGTTTTTTTTACATACAGGTATAACAGAATAGCTTTAGTGTTGTTGTTGTTTTTTAACTTGAGTATGAACTTATACAAAAAGCAGCAAGATATTAAAAAAACAGTTTTACTGATTAAAAAACACACTATATCGGATTCATATCGGTATCGGCAGATATCCAAATTTATGATATCGGTATCGGTATCGGACATAAAAAAGTGGTATCGTGCCATCTCTAATCTGATTAGGGGATACTGTTCAGCCGCGTGCCACACAGAGACCCTGCTAGTCTCTAATTGGCTGTTAAGCACTTTCGTGGATTTGATCGGATGGTGGCTGCTGACGTCACCCTTGGCCAGAAACATACAATATAACTCTTTACGATTATTTTCAGTGGCCTGCTCACCTCACCGATTACGGCAATAAATCACCAAAACAATCTGTGTAGCTATATAAAGCCAAACAGAGACCTTGGGTTAAAGTGATTTTACTTTAAAGTTAGGTATTGAGGTTTTATTTTGTTGTCCAGAGGTTGTTCTATAATTATGGGGTGGTTTCGTGTTAGATTTCGGTTGGAGTTTCATAGATTTTCTACAAACCGAGCGCTGAATAGCATTCCAACTAAATGAATAATAAATGATTTCATTTCAAGGTAATACAACTAAAAGGCTCCAAGCCAAGTAGATCAATGGGTTGGCAGGCCATTTGCTAAAAAGTTATTATGGTGTTGTTTTTGGCACCATTTACTGGGACATTTGCTTTTATGAGGCTTCTTACCATCATTGGCATCCATAAAACAACTCTGACAACCGCCAGGATCATGGAGAAGCGCTTTTGTGCAAACACCACAGGCGAATCCCCGACAGTAGCTGTCCTTTGATCACTGGCAGACACTGGGGACAAACTGCTGTCCTCTTTCTCCCTGATCTCTGTCCCGCACGAACTTGGACTCAGTTCGTTGTACGCCCCGAAACTTTTATTCAGGCTGTCCCGGGAAAAGGACTGCAGATCACAGAGAGGAGTGGTCCCGCTCAGTCCTCGTGTCATTTCTAGATAGCTGGGGTACAATAAAGTCCTTTGGGGCTCCCTGGAGCACAGCAGCTGGTAAGTGAGGGGGATAAAGAAAAATAACAAGCCGCAAAAACACAGAAAATATAAAGAGAAGAGCAGCAAAATGTAAAAACTGTCGCTCTCTGGGAAACACCCGAGAGAGGCCGGCGTAAAGCTTCCCCATCCGCATAAAGGTAGGACACTGACGGCCAGGCTGACCGCCCACACACCGGCAATAGCCCACATTACTCTCAGTGGCCGGCGCACAGACTGAAGCACTCCGAATCTCTTGGTGACATAAAAAGTGTAGGCTGCTATAAGGCAAGCCTTCATATTGCTCGAAACACCTTGGAACACGTACAGAAGTCCAGATAAAGTGCACAGGCTGCCCGACCCTTCACCTCCATTTGCTTCCCACTGAAGGAGCATGAATAAAGCGAGTGGGACCAAACTGAGCAGGTCGTCCACCGACATGGAAGCCACAATGACACACAGGGAGGTCTTTTTCCTCATCCGGAGGACAGACATCAGCGAATACACACCTCCAACTAACGTTACAGCGGCGATGGTTACGCACAAACCGAAAAGCAGCAGGCGGATTTGCCTCTTCATCCCGGAGGGGTCTGGCGTGTCGTAGGTGGCAGTTGGAAGGTAGCTTTGGTTAGGCGCTGGGGAGCTCTGATACGTCGTAGACATCTCCAGTGAATTCATTGTTCTGCCTCTTTTGGCACTTTTAAGTGTTCAAATTTGACTCATTAGCTTGGAAAGTTCACCAGGCTGGAACGACGCGAGAACAGCACAGCATTCGGCTCATGTTTAAAAAAAAAAAAAAAAAAAAAAATCACCATCCAACTGAGAACGTGTGCAGACGCTTTCCAGTCTCTTGGATGTGGAGCTGGTGAGGTTGTGTCGGGAGGCACCTGTGTCCACCGTTCAAACGGCGCAGCCAGAGTGCCTCTCGTTTCCAGCTGCTGATTTACGCGCTGTCGTCATCAGTGGTTACTTTCACGGCAGTCACTGGAGGGTTGAGCCAAACGCAGCATACTACTATAACCGGTTCTATATCCGTGTAGGACCGGTTCGATTCATCAGGGTGCATTTTTATTTGTGTCATGGCTGTCTGAACAAGCCCTTTGACAGAATTTAATGCAAATGATAAAAAGTAGAGGGTCTTATTCATGTATTTTTTATTTTTTATTTTTGGACAATTCATATTTTTGTTTATGTGTAATGGTGGAGCCATCACTTACTGAATCATTCCATTTGAAATCCATCTACACAGGCTGTGCGAGCCATTTTCAGCAGATTGGTTTTCATTGCTTTGTTTTCAAACCCCCCACCCGCGCTTTTTTTTTTTTTTTTTTTTTTTGCTTAATGGAGTCAGGAAACTAAATGCCAAGGCTAAAATAATAAGGGAATCATGTGGGGTGGATGCTCTCTCGAAACTGAGTAAGGCCAGTTTACTGTAAGTGCTTACATGGCTGTTTGTATATGATCACATGTCCTTAGATAAAAGTACTCGTAAAGTAAGATGAAAAAAGTGTGGCAAAGGTTCTGAAGTTTATAGAAATAAATTACCCTTATCTGTAAAAGGAAGCTGTGTTACAGAGAACTACTACACGATGTATTTTTTTAAGAGAATATTGTGATGAAGAATATTATGAATGTTCATTTACTTTTTATTTTTCCAAGAAAAATAAATCACACCTCCTGTGTTGTGCTTTGTTATCATTGTTGATAGCTTTTTGGTCTTATGCCCTTTGTGCAAATATGCACAGAGATGCATGATGTCAGCTCAGGCTCATTTATTTACACTCCTCATGTTCTTACTGTATGATATCATTATCTGTGGATGCTCCTGAGTGTAAGTGCATCTGACTTGAGGTCCTGAAATTAAATTATAGTTTGGGCTAAGTGACTTCCAGCTATTCTAATGACTCAACTCTCTCGGGGGGCAGGAGGACACAGAGGGGAATGTAAAAGGACAAGAACACAACCCACAAGGGTACATAAACACTAAAACACAAATACACACAAACACACACAAATATACCAGCTGAGCACAGCCTCACACATCAAGGTGACCTACTTTGTGTGTATCTATCTCTCTGTGTGTACTGCATGCAGTGGTTTGTTCATGTGAGCGCAAGGTAAGTGTGCAGCTCTGTAAAATAAATTCATAAACACTGTGCAAAAGTGCATCAATGAGGAACAGAGTAAATGCAGGGTCACATGATCTGTTAGAAAAACGAACACACTTTCATTATCTGTTAATGGAACAAAGACCTAAAGTACATTTTAATTCAAGTCAGTTCGATGCAGAGGTTGAACAGAAGAAATACACGGCTGAAAATTATTTACCACAACAGAATATTTAACAGTAGGTGTATACAGTTTTGAGTAACTTATTAAAATCCTCATGTTAGTGTTACAGGGCAGAACAACACAGTACGTCCTATTAAAAGTTATAAAATAAATATTAATCAGAGCAAACACAAATAGATACAAGCACCCATGCATTATGGATATATGCTGAGCTTATCTAGCCCTGGGTGAAAGCAACAGGGTCAAATCAGAAAAGAAGAGTGAGTGTGTTTGAACTACAAGTTTTGATGTAGCTCAGTTTTGAATAAATAAATAAATAGTCTCCTCAATAAATGGCTATCATAGACTCCACATTTTAAGTCTTAAAAAAGAAGTTAAAAAAAGTCATTTATACAATCACAGTTAAATTCAAGGTCATTGTAATACATATATACAAATTCATGCGTGGGTGATGAAACATTTATTGCAAATTCCCAGCACAACCACAACTAGCTTATCATTGTTTTCTAGCTACATGATAAAAGAACTTCCTCCATCTGCAGACTGACACACATGCATGCTGCACTGTGAGGGTAATAAGAGTTTACACTGAGCAAATCTGCATAGACTGTAACATGAATTTTATTCTTATTGGATTGTGCGTTGTTGCACATCATTTAAATCTTTCAAATGAGGCTTGCTATGGCTAGCATTCTCCTTGTGTTAGCATGGAACATGTGCTTTGTAACATCTGACATTTTTATTGGTGTGTCCACCAATTAAAGAGGTCCCATGAAGGAAAATAAAATTATATTCAAACTAATAAAGAGCTTCATTTGAGAATTACAGCCATATTACCACATCTAATAAATCCATTTACTGTAATATTGGCTTTGATATGAAACCAAAACCATGGGAATACTTTGAAGTAAAACCTTGGTGTAGTTCATCGGGACCATGAAAAGGAAACAGCTAATTAATGATTGATGATTGTAATATACTGTTCAAATGCCCTTCGAATTCATAAATGATGTACTGCATTGCATCATATACATGAATACATGTACAAATATAAAACTAACAATCCTCTGTTGCTTACTGGCCTCTGGTGGTACATCACAGCTTGTAACTTTAAACTGTTCCTCTCTCTAAACACAAATGTACCCACATCTACATGCACATACACACATATAAACACAGAGTGTCTAAGTGCATCGTTATCCTAAGTCACATTAAATATTAATGAAGCAGCACTTGACACAGAGATATAGAGACAGAAACAGGATGGAAGATTATATTTGCATAAAAGAGAGAGCTTTAAATTGAATGAGCAGAGGAGGATGAATAGTTAGTGCCATGAATTTATAATTGCTCAACACTCAATTCTCTGCTGAGTGTACCATGTAAAATACAACTGGTGCATGTTGGCATTGTTCAAATGCTGTTTTTAGAATTACAGTGACTTTGAGATCCAAATTATATCTAATGTAATCGTTAAAACTTGGTACAAACAAGTTAGTCCAGCATTAGTGAGTAGAAATGTCTAAAAGACACATTAAGCCTGTGTTAAAAATGTTTTCATAGAAGTGCAACAGTGAATCAAATGGTTTTGTGCAATTAGGTTTTTAGTGGTAAACTCTGAACTAAAAGGAGAACAAATATCTTAATGTCAGTAAGTGAGCAGAAACCATTCTCATAGTTGTTGGAGTAAGCGGTTGCTTCCATACATTCACAACATTGCCTCAGTTCATTGTGGTTTGTGGGCTTTTGTTTATGCACAGCTCTCTTAAGGTACTCTGGCAGCATTCAGTTAGCTTGAGGTCTAAACTAAAGTCATTGTCCTGTTGCATGAACCAATTTGATCTAAGCTTTACCTGTCAGACAGAGGGCTTCACGTCTGACTGTAGGATGACATGCATTCATGGTCAAATCAATGACTAGAAAATGTCTGGGTTCTGTCACTGCAAAATAAGCCCAAATCATCCCCCCTCCTCAGCTGTGCTGACAGTTGATATGAGGTGTTTATACCGATGAGCTGTGTTTGGTTTTTGCATGTGCATTTTGGCCAAACATTGCCACTTTCTCTGACTCTCATCTGATATTGTTCCAGAAGTCTACTGTGCACTGTTATAAACTTTAACATTTAACATACTATCTTAGGCCTGTGGAGTCTAAGATGTAGCTCCTGGGTTTTTTGCAGTTTCTCTGAGCATTGGACGATCTGGCCTTGGGGAGATTGCTTGGTCCACTCTGGTGTTTTCTGCTAAATGAAAACATTGATTAAGGTTGGCTGAAGAATACAACATCTTTTGTATATGCATATACTATTAACTGGAAGGTATATCTATCTATCTATCTATCTATCTATCTATCTATCTATCTATCTATCTATCTATCTATCTATCTATCTATCTATCTATCTATCTATCTATCTATCTATCTATCTATCTATCTATCTCTATATATATGTATCTACATATATATACATATATATGTATATATATATATATATATATATATATATATATATGTATATATATATATATATACATATATATATATGTATATATATATATATATATATATATACATATATATATATATATATATATATATATATATATATATATATGTATATATATATATATATATATATATATATGTATATATGTATCCTCTGAACAGATCCACAAATCCAAACTAATTTCACCAATTGTAAAATTGACTGAATTTTCATTCAGGTATGTAAGGTAGTTTCCAGGATCACTGCATTTTTTAGACCGCTCCCTGTTTGTCCAATTTAGATAGCTTAACAATTTTCAGGCTGTGATGCCTCAAACTTGTGCAGAGAAACTCAACTCAACAAAATGTGATGAGGCCAGGATCTCCAGCTATGGCCAAGACATTTCCAGTGTTTCCCAGCTGAAGAATGTTCAAAGCCAGTCAGATAAAGAGCGAGATAGGGAGCATGATTTGCTCTCTTTTTTTTTCCTTTTCGAACAGAACTGCTCTTTCCTGCTAGCTCGGAGTGCACTGAAAACACAGGTTTTTCCACAGAAACAAAGTCTGGATCCTGTCCCAGATTTGCCTTGTGCAACTTAGTCCACATCTCAAAAATTTAAATCAAGATGAAAAGTCATGTTTTGACATGCTGGAAGTGATTTAGTGTCCATTGCAGAGGCTCAACTGCTGCAGAAAATAATGGGACTTACAGCCATACTGAAAACGCGCACCAGAAATATTTTCCCAAATCTGTGATTTACCAAATTTAAATAAGATAAGGTTTTTCTTCTTAATTTTTTTTGTAATAATATACTTAGCTGCATAAAAGTAAATTTCAATAATAGATTAAACTTCAAGTAAATAATGCCAACCCTATTTTTAAAAATGTTATCACTGAAAATTAACTTTGTATTTTGAATTTCACCTTGATTTTGCAGTAACTTTTTTTCTATTTTTACTGGAATCTATATATTTAACCTCTTAAGCCCCAAGCCTACCTGATCTCCTGCCTTTTGCCCCCGTATCAGGGGGCGTTGGGGCTTAAGAGGTTAATAAAGGCAGTCTTGAAAAACAGAACGAGAAAAGGTGCATGGTGAGCAAGCTGAAGGACAAGGACCCTCTCTTCTATTACAGTTTTTCTCGATTGGTTTGGCTCATTTCTTGAAACAGAAATTACATTCTCAAAATAACATGGACAAACCTCCAAACCTCTTGGCAAATGTTCACAACAGAATGGCATTTCTCATTCATTTTATCAAATGGCAAATGCCTTAGTACATGTCTCAATTGTCTCAGTGCATCTTTGCAAATGATTAAGTACAAGTAGCCTACAGTTATACAGTTAGCCCACATTTAGCACATTTTCCAAATGAATAGATCTTGTAGATCTAAACTGATTAGTTGATTCTCAGTCTAATGATCATTCCCTCCAAAACATGTCAGCATGATTTCATTGTATAAGTACTCACATGCACAACCGTCTGTTCAATTGTCAAAATTGGTCAAGAACATAATACCATGAATACCAAATATAAATTTCTTTGAATATTTGATAAATTGATGACAGTCATTGACAGTCAGATGAAACTAGGTGTCACACACAGGTGTCTTCCATGATTGTGTGCTGCCAAACACAGATATATAGAGCTTGACCAGAGCCAGTCCGATCTCTGAACATGGATAGACAAGGCAAAGCAAACGGACAAGGGGAAGTTCTTCCTTAAGGAAGAGGAGGAAGAAGAAGAAGAAGAGGAGGACTGAGAGGAATAGGGGGAAGAGGAGGCCGAGGAGCGCGAAGACACTGTGCTGTCCCGAATGAAATTCGGGCCACGATTATAGACCATGTCATAAACCATGGCCTCACAATGGCAGAGACAGGTTGTCGAGTGCAGCCTAATGTGCCTCGCTCTACAGTCTCCTCCATTATCCAAACCTTTCGCAGGGAAAACAGGTATGTACTCTATGTAATCTATGATGGAATTATATGTTGTATAGGACAGGGCACTGTGCGTGAGGCAAAAAATGTATAACTTACTGTAGAGATTTTGTGTGCATCTGCCTACAGTGGTAGGTCTATACTAGCAGGTGGAGAGGACTAGTGGAATGTTTTGATACTAAATATGACAAGAAATATATTGAACAAATTACTGTAAACTATGGAATTACATAATTTATACAGTTTAGAGAAGTATTCCAGTCACTGTGCAGCGGGAGAATGAGTACAGCGAACACTGAATAAGTCCTTGTTTTTTGATTTTGTGTTCATACAATTTACTACTGTAATGTACATTTTCTTTTTACATATGTATGAAACTTTCTTTGCGTGTGAATAAAAAATGGTTATAATTTCCTTGGTAGTGTGAGTGCAATCTGTGATGTCAAACCTTGGAGGCTACTCTTTTCTGTTGTATATTGTTGGTCCTCTGCCATAGTGACAAAACATCTAAACATTTTGTATGGCAGTACTCACACAATGCCAAAGGGATGATGCATTTTGGGGGCACTGACTATTCAGATTAGAAAGAAATGTAGTTTTGACACATGAGTGAACTGTTTTAGGGGAGATATGAGCTTTTGCAGGTGGACCATGTTGTTGTGATCAACCATCCAGGTTTATTTTGACAAAAGCACCAAGAATGATGAGAATGTCCGATCTGTGTCGAGAAATGAGCCAAAGCTATTGAGAAGGATCTTTGCCATTTTGGAGACACTGACTGTTTAAATGAGAAAGGGATTTAGATTGAAGCCTGAGTGAACAGTTTTGGAAGAGATATGAGCATTTGCAGGTGAGCTATAGTGTTGTGCTAAACTGTAAGAGTGTTTTGCCAAATGATCTTAGGGTTTTGAGAATGTAATTTCTGTTTAAAGAAATGAGCCAAACCAATGGAGAAAAACTGTAAAGTGGGCTTTTGCAGTTATTATAGTAAGCAAGCAGGCTGAAAAAAATGCCTAAAATCAACACGTAAATCAGCACATTCACTGGTAAATGGTAAATGGTATATGGCCTGTATTTGTATAGCGCTTTTACTAGTCCCCCCCAGGGACCCCAAAGCGCTTTACACACCCAGTCATCCACCCATTCACACACACATTCACAGACTGGTGGAGGCAAGCTACAGTTGTAGCCACAGCTTCCCTGGGGCAGACTGACATGCTTGTCAGTTTGTCAGTATCTTTTGAGAATGCTTTTCAAATTGTGCAGATAAAATTTAAATGAAACTGGAAGTGCATTTATTATGCATTTGGTTCGCAGCTGTATGCACCTGTAAATGACTGAGATCTGAAATAATGTATGCAGATGTGTTAGGAATCCATATCTGCACGCAGTTTAAGTGTTGTCATATATCACAAATTAGACAGACTTGTGAGCAGATTCTTCTTCTGTAGTTTTGGTTTTTTATCAAAGTAATAATACAGTGTAGTTAATATGTAATTATTCAAGCGCTTAAATCTAGGGGTTATATACAATAATACTTATAAAGGTGAAGCAGTGTGTGCTTGCTTTGAAACAATAACGTGTTGATTAACACTTACTTGTGATTTTTGTTGCACTACATAATGAACTACTGATCAGGGGATGTCAGTGGTAGTTAGATGGTGAAGCACATTATTTTATTACCCACCCTGAGACAAATGAAGTGTTTTTTAGGGAGATTGAATTGCATTAGGGGTGTCAGGTGCATAATAGCTCATTTCTACTTCGTGTGTGTGCCATTTCAACTCAAGCCAGGTTGACCATCAGAAATTCTTATCAGACCACAAACAATTCTGCACCTGTTTCCACGGAAACGGTGACAGGAGTTTAGCGATATGCAGGTTTAGTTCGGTGCTGTTTCCCTTATTTATCTCTCACATAAGCAAGGACATATGCACCGGTACTCAGTTTCCATCAGCACTAATTGACTGAGTTTGAATATAAATTTTTTACTTTTAAACAAGTTACAAAAGTGACTAATGGTGCACTCATAGAGGTTTAAGTGGAGGTCACATCCCCATCAGCCAAACAAAATGTGGTATACGTTTTAGGAAGAACGGTTCCTTTTGTTGGCAGCGATGAGTGCAGCAACATATAGCAGTGACAGTACCCACAGAAACAAATAACTGCCTAACGCAAATGCTTGAAATTGAAATTAGGCTGAGGTAAAGTTAAAGAAGACAACACCGTACAAGTCAGGAAGACCATCCTTTTGCGTTATTAAAAGTTTTTCAAAGCCATAAAGTTCAGTGCTAAGTCAGGCTGATTTGCAAAAGCCGATGCCTTGTTGGGCTGGAATGATTTTAATGCACCTGGTAGAAATGAAAACAGTAAAAAACAACATGCTATTTATAAGCCACGGACCTCTGCGCAACCACACTGTGTGTGTTTTTTTAATATATATTTTGACAAGGAAGCGACAGATAACTGGTTAAATGAGGGGGAAAATGTAACACATTCAGATGCTTTCATACTCATTATAAAATTGCATAATAACTATGAAAGTGATCCATGTTTCAGGGGAGATAAACACCAACAGGTAATTTTGTCTGAAACATCCATCACTATTGCCATGATAGTGAATGAAAAGACATTTTAGTATAGGACCTTCATCCTTCCAGTACACTGTTGGAGTTTTGGAGAGTCTTGACAAGAAGCACTGAGGTTATTATGAGATCCCAACACCTTTCAAGGACACTCTAATGGAGCTTTGCTTTTTGCTTCGCCACCTATTTTGAGATTTGTAAGTATATGCTCTTTCCCATGTGTGCCTCTGAACAATGCCTTTGTTTGTTTAGGGGGATCACTGTGAAATGTCACAACCACTAAATTCATGAATCATTCAATGAACCCTGACTGGAATCATTTAAATGTCAAGTTCAAAATGTTTTATTAAACAATGACAAAATTACAGGGATCATAATGGATATTGTGGTCTCTGTATGTGTTTTTGTTACTTTTCTGTATTAAAGCTATAGATAATAAAGTGTGTGGCTGTATTAGCTAATAAACAATATGAATATGTGTGTTACAGAGTAAATATTAATGGAATATATAACCAGTTTCCCATATTTTGTGTCATTTATTAACTTAATTTCCAACCTAAGAGCTGCTGTAAGATTTCTAATGCAGGCTGTCACTGAAAAAAAGAACTATGGGCTAGTAATTAATTAATGTCTATTTCTCTGACTTGCCATTACTTCGTATGTGGAAGCAATACCAAATAACTCATCAAATCAGAATGTGTAAGCCATTCTGATTACCCATATTTGGGTAACAGGCCTATAATTTGTTCAGAAGCTCAGTCTGAAGGGTCCTGAGACTATATGAAAACGTAAAAGTAGGAAAAAAAAATCCAGAAGTAGACCTGGCTTTTTCTAAGGGGCTGATTTGGGTTTAAGTGTGATTGTTCTCATGTTGTATTCCTACTGAAATATTATTTCAAACTCTGTTTCATGGACTGCACTAGAAAAACAGATTTTCTACTAAAAAGTCCACTTTGCTCCAAAAGATAAACTTTAGAACATATTTTTGCACATAACAAGCACTGCATTGTTTTTACCCAATTACCGACATGGTAAACACACTAATGGCCAAAATGAACAGGAATGAACAGGTCACGTCAAGATTCTAATTTGGCCACCAGATGGACCTATTGCACTGTGTAATGGCTCATCTGTGTCAGCGTCAAACATAACCAATAATGGATCACTCAGGAGGAACCAGGCTTCCAAAGCTTTGCCTAAAGTCAGTGTAAGATGAATACAACCAGAGCCAGATAACACTGTATTTGTCTTCTACACTCACAATTCCTTTCTTGCAGATTTGTCACCCTGCAAGTGTTAGAGGGGGCCACTCTGGCGCCACTCAGGTGGGCCAGTGCTGTAGTTTTGCAGAGACAGAACTCATCAAGGCAGCTGATTGTGGAGAAATGTGTCAAATTAGCTTTCTGCTTCTTTGACCATCTCTCTCCACGATCTCTACACTCCATCTCAACAACCTGCAGCACACTAATCAGCATAACGAATTCATCCAGCATGCCTGGCTTAATGGAATCAGTTACTTGTAGGGAAAAAAAAACAACAACAAGAAAAAACCCAGCTTGTGTCTGAGATAACGGGGGAGTAATACGTCTGATCATTTATGCAAATCAACTGATGATGATAAACTATTATTTGTTTTATTTCTTATTGTACAAAAGAGATGGAAGGGAGAGAAGATAAAAGGAGCTCATATAAAGGAGGTGATGTGACAAGCCCATCTGTTTTCATATGCATGTTTTCATATGTGTGCCCAAGCACTGAGCCTCGCTTCCTTTCCCTGTCCATGTGTGTAGTGTGTGTGCGTACTTCAACATTAATGAGCAGACCAAAGATTTTCATTAAGGCCCCATTAGTACCTCTTTTTCCCTGTGGGCTTCTGTGCTCTCATTCATTCTTCTGATGCAATAACCAGAGAGAGAGAGAGACAGAGAGTGGAAATAGACACGCCTCACTGTCACAGGAGTTCAGTAAACTGCAATAAATCTGGCACCGTTTTAGAATACCCCAACTTGTTTGAACCCCTTTTCATTTTAGAAAAAGAAACATCAACTATTGAGTGATGACAAGTAAATTATGAAATATGATTGGTTATTAAATAAACATTTTGGCACGAATCATTTCAACTTGAGAGGCAGATGCTTCAATTATAGAAAACAAACAGATCACAAGGGACTGAGCTCAAATCCAAAAGGTTTCCTTGACTGACATCTATGCACTAGCTTGGCTATCATCCCCATGCTGCTGACAAGCATGGCTGGGCAAACTTTTAAAAACCTTTCAAGCAGCCACGCTATCAAACTGGAGCGCACTTCAAAACACTGTGGAAGGGTAGCGACTCCCCAACAAGTTAACTGGCAGCAGATCTTATCTTGGGAAGTGTGTTTTCAATCTTGGTGTTTCCAATCCAGTGCTCATCTCGGACAGAGATGAGCAGTTTGAAAAATTTGGCTGGAGTAGAAGAAAAAAGCCTTTCTCTTGAACATCACTAAAAATAACAAATATGCTTCACCACAGGGGGTTACAGCTAGGAATAAAACATTGCTGTGCTTTCATTACAGAACATTAGAGGGCAGTGGGTTTGCATAAAGTGCCAAAGCTGATTTCAGATCAACCAGAAACTTGTGAAACAGCAGAGACAACACTCAGTGGCTGGTGTTAACTAGTCTCTCTTTGTAGCCCGCTGTGTGCTTCACCTTCATGCTTACTTGACCTTAGCTGTTGCATAATTTTCACTGCCAATCAGTATGCTCGCATTTTGCCAAAGAAGATGGAAAACTCAAACAGGAGCCCTCTGAAAAGTCCAAGAGGAGAGATAGATGCTTTTTCTGTGTCCCTGCTGACTCTTCAAAGTGAGGTAAAACATTTCCTGTCAGAGGATTTCGGACAGAGGGGAAAACAAGCGAGGGTGAGGAAACAAAGTAAACCCAAATAGAAGCGTAGGAATTTCGGTGGTGGTCGACAGATCATGTTGGAGTGTTAAGACAAATATTGCTTGAAAATATACAATGTCCGCTCACAGAAAACGGCACACTGTAAGAGGCGACAGCATGCAGCAATGCTGCTACTCACGAGGAAGCTTGTCACATAGTAGAGTGGTTAGTCACACAGCTCCAACCCAGATACCACACAATTAACTCTACGATTCCTGCTGATTCCCAACGAACGAAAAAAACAGTTTTGGAACTGGTCTAGACATGTCTTACATTTTGATCAGGAGGTGTATTCAGTGAAATCTCTTTTCAGTGTCTGGATTAGGATAAATCTCACTGTACCTGCATTGTTATGTCCCCACATTTTGTCAAGTCTTGATTCCTGCTGGAACATGTGGTGTGATGACAGAATGAATATAAAAGGCACAAAAGAATATAATCTGTGTGAAAATCAAGTCATTGCTACCCTAAAGATAACATCCTATGCATGGAGTGATATTGGATTTAGTGAAGTGTGCGATGTGAATGGATATCACACTTGTACTTGAAGCTTTTTGAAAAATCAGTAATCCGTGAGAGCAGAAGACAGAAGTATAGATACTGTTCCGTTATGGCTCAGTCAAGGGATTATTGCAGAAAAGCATGCCTTTGTCCCATTTTAGGAGAAGACTGACTAAGAGCCTTCTCAGAAGAAAGAATCGTAATTACCTATGACAGCATTATTGAATTGGAAAAACACTGATAATGAAATGAGTCAGGATGTAACAGGAAGTTTCACAGTGCCTGTATGTTAAGTAAGTGATTTACTAATGGTTTTTCTGGATGGTCAGTGCTTAAAGCCATGTTTTGCAATTTGTATACCCATGAATAATTTGTCATGCTTTCTCGTTAATCTATGATGCACAAGTAAATGATACATCGATCAAAATTTTACCTATTTGTCAGAATGAGCAAATTTTCTGTAACTCTGTAACTGGACTGACACACACATACCTTCATACACATCCCTGCCTCAAGCACTTATCTGCACAATCTCACACACACACACACACACACACACACACACACACACACACACACACACACACACACACACACACACACACACATAACCCACTGTCATTGTTGCACTTTCCTAATGCACTGTTGTGTCTGTATTGCTCTGTTCTGTCTGGTGTTGCACTGTCTTTGTTTGGTTTTTGTTTTGTTTTTTCTTACAATTTTTGACTTAACTCTTTATAAAGTCTTTCCAAATTGCAAACTCAAAATTAACGCTTCAACTTTTGTATTTTCCCTGGAGCCGATCTCAGTGCAAACCATTTTGTTTTTAATTTAAGTGGCAATCTCAAAGATTTCAGCCCTGGTTGATTTGGTGACACCCGTAGTTACTAGTGGTAACTCCAAATGCACTTTAATACTGCGTGTGACAGAGTGCTGGGACCAGAAAAGCAAACTATTGTTGTTTTGATAAAGAAGTCAGGCAATAAATCGAGCTTTCTCCATCATTCTGTGAGCAAGTCTGATCTGATTTAATGCTGCACACGGCTTGAGTCTGCAAACAGCAGAGCACAGTGAAAGGACACAGTAGTTACCTTGCTGAGAAGTTGGTGGTGCGCAGCCTGTTGCCTACAGCCCATTGTGGCTGCTCCTTCTTGTGCTATTAATCTGTGCAGTATTCTAAACTGAAAATGAATGATGTCCTTTTTGTATATACATTTAGCACTGACCAATAAAGGTAAGTCCTAAAAAGACTAATAAAATAAATTAAAAAAAAAAATAAAATAAAATAAAATTAAATGTTTCACTGTGAAGTTGCAGCAGGAGGAAATATTGATCCATCCATTTTCTCAAGCAGTCGAGGATTGAAGGAGGTTCGTGGGGGGATAGCTCACCAGCCTATGGCAGGGCTAACACACAGAGACAACCATTCACACTCACACTCACACCTACGGTCCATTTAGAATCACCAATTTTTTATTTTTTTAAATTTTTTGCCTGTCCCGTTTGGATCTTTAGCCATCAGAATTGTTGTCTGAAGGCCAAGAAAGATGCCAAGTGGATTTACTTTACCAATTGGATCATCATGGCCTTGCCATATTGGTTCATTTGACTGACCTTTATTATAATTATGCGTTTTTTTTATTTTATTTTCGATTGTTACAGACGGGACAGACATGACTGGGGGATAGGACAGGGAGAAAGAATGAAAGAGAGGGAGAGAAAGAAAAATAGAGGGGAGAAGAGAGAGGGGGTGAGAAAGGGGGGAAGAAAAAAAAGAAAAACAAACAAAACACCTGGATCACCTGTATGAAGATAAAAAAAACAGAAGAGAAAACAAACAAAAAACCATCACAATAAACTAGCTAACAGTAGATACTAAATATTACATGTTATTGTGCAGCACGCAAGATCGACAGCGCGCAATGTGCTTTGAGGTAGCAGCCAAGGAAGGTGTAGTTTGTGTCTGTGAACACCCGTGTGTACACCTGTGTGGATCAGCACGCTTGTATTCAAAAGGTTTCTCCATGTAACGATCTGCTAGGGAGTGTGGGGAGCCATAGCCCCGTCCCCCAGGGCATGAAATGGGTATGGAGGAGATCCAGGCCCCAGACATCCAGAGATCCCAGAGTACGAGGACCTGAGAAGGACCACTAAAGGGGCAACTGTGCCACCCTCCTGGGAAGAGCTGAGGAGAGCCCCAAACGAGAGATCACCCAGCAGGCCCAGAGGCCAGATGCCTGAGGGTACCCCACCCCCCGGAAGGGGCTCAGCCGGGCCATAGGCGCCAGGCCCTGCCAATTGGCCACCAGGAGTGCCCAGCCCCAGACACCAAGAACCACCAACACACCAACGTCTGAGGGCATCAGCCATCGGCAGGGAGTGTGGTGTAGACATGTAGAATCACCAATTAACCTAACCAGTTTTTAGACTGTGGGAAGGAACTGGAGTATCTGTAGAGAACCCACACAGACATGGGGAAAACATGCAAACGCCACACAGAAAAGCCCCAGTCTGGTTTTGCTAACTACCTCACAGCAGGGCCTCAAAACATATAATTTACATTTTGCAGTATTATAACAGCAATTTTCCTGTTTATACAACCAATTTATAGTACTTCATGTATAACTATCATCTTACTTAACAGACCTTTATTTTAATACAAATCTTCAAGATTGCCAGTTAAGATCATTTAATTCAGAACTGCTCCTTGGTATTTCTTTTACTAATTGTAGTTAATTCTCTGAGACAAGCTGTTCAGGTCCAAGTCACTCATGCTTGTGGACCAACCTCTGTCAGATCATTTGTGTAGTAAGACAAATTGTTCAGTGGTGGACACAGTGAAAGGGTTTATCACTTCTGAAAGCTTGGAACAGAGGTGCCAGAGGGTGGAACACACTCAGGAGCAGGCATGCTAAATGGCCATGACTGATGAGCACTATTAGATAATTCTTCTGGGTCATGCATAACCAATTCAGACCAACTCAGGAAAATACACTCAAGAGCAACACACAGAGATGCATTTATATATTTATATGCATTTAACCCAAAAAATAGTGCCAATTAATGATATGCATATTCGTTTCTTTGGTGCATCTTATAGAAAATAATTACAAACGAGAGTCAAAGAATATGGCTGGATAAGCCCGTATTTGAAGCCAATTAGTCATAAATGAAACTGATACCTCTTCATAGCAGAGTGGCTTTATCCCTTGCACACTGGAATTCAAAGAGGAACACATACTGTACTGAACCAGTAGGCCTCAGTCTGGGAAGTGATCACACTAAGTCTGAGATCAAAGCTGTGTAGCAGCAATCAACTTGACCTCTTCAACCCCCAGCTGTCAGCAAGTGAGAGTTTTTGGAGGGACAACTTTCTGTGTGTAGGTGTGTGTGTCTTTGTGTCTTTGTGTGTGTGTGTGTCTGTGTGTGCATGTGTGTGTATGTGTGTGTGTGTGCATAGCTGTGAATATATGAGAATGAAAAATTGATAAACAAGGACACGTGGGGCTGATGTGAAACACCTGCCCAGCCACAGTTCTGGACCTGAGATTCTAAGAGAAGTTACTGGCCTCCTGGAAAAGCAGGTGAAGAGAAGTAACAGCAGCATCAGTTTAGAACTGCTGGTTGACATGTATTGAACTGGTGTGACATAACAGCTCCCCTTTGGAGAGTCTGTAGCTTATTAAATGTGAAGTATTGAGTCTGTCACTGAGCTACAAGCCAAGTCCAAGTGGTGCTTCTAGGCAGGAAAAGGACAGTTATAGCCAAATTATGAAGATTTTCTTATGACATTATGATGGGGTAAGTATATATGTCCTTCTCCTTTTGGGCTGGAGCGAGGGAGCTTCTGAACAGTAGAAGCATGTGCTGTTGCCTGTTTTTGGGGGCCCCAATGAAGGAAATTCAACAAAGAGGTAAAACACATATATTATCAAGTCATAAAATTCAGATTGATGCAACTTGGCACAAAAAACGCAGTTTTCATTAATTTAAATGATAAGAGTTTATCACCTCAGCAGTAGAGTCAGTACAGCAAACTGGAAATACAGAACACTCTGGTGGGACTCCTGTCCTTCCTCCTGCACTTCTCCTGCACCACCTACCTTGACTTCTTCCTAAACTAAACTAAACTAAACTAAACTAAGCTAAACTAAACTAAACTAAACTAAACTAAACTAAACAGATAATAAATCTCAGCACAGCTTAACAAATGTGCACAGCTTAAAAAGGCTCACTTTCTTCCACTCTTTTAATTATGGAAAGAAATTTGCACTAAATGTGCAAATGTGTGGGTTGCAAATGTGTACATAATACGAAGTAATCTGACCACACGTTAAAACAATTTTACAAATGCGTATGGCCAAACCTGAAAAAATACTGATCATTTTTGCACAATTTATTAAGTTAAGCTTTGTGAATCAAATAATTTTGTCTTAAGTTTGCCAGTGAACATCTAAATTATTCAGATAAGGCTTGGAAGAAAGTGCTGTGGTCAAATGAAACCCCTTTGGCATCAACTTAACTCACCGTGTTTGGAGGAAAACAAATGTAGAGTATGACCCAAATAACACCATCCCCACAGTTATATATATATATATATATATATATATATATATATATATATATATATATACCTCAATCACACTAACAAATCATGTTTTTTGGGAGATCAAAGATTGCATTAGATAACATGCAAATCAATTTCTAATGTTTATGTAATGTGTTTTTTTCTATATATTTTGATGATATTCTGTCTCTTTCCACTAAAATGACACTACCATGAAAAATTAGAGACCGTTCATTTCTTTGTAAGTGAGAAAACCTAAAAAGGCAGCAGGGGATCAAATAATTATTTCCTCTGCTATATGACTTTAGTTTGAAGTTACAGTATACATGCGAGTTGTTAGTGAAGAGTTACCTATTCATCTACTAAGCAGAAAAAAGGAACACACTACCTTCTGAGACACACATTTGTGTTTTTAGCTGCTAACACTTCATTATAGTGGCTTATCTTTTATGTTTGATGTTTGGTGCTAGGGGGAGCAGCGTCTCCTCACATTAAAAATGGGTTCAGGGACTCAACCTGCTGCTTGGTAATGCTGAAAAGCACAATTTTAACAGTAAACCAAAATACTAATGACTTCAGAGCAGACACATTAAACTG
Organism: Neolamprologus multifasciatus; assembly: GCF_963576455.1. Taxonomy (NCBI): domain Eukaryota; kingdom Metazoa; phylum Chordata; class Actinopteri; order Cichliformes; family Cichlidae; genus Neolamprologus; species Neolamprologus multifasciatus. The sequence continues at coordinate 6,679,732 of NC_140452.1, forward strand.
AGGGATCCTAAAACATGTGTGCTAATTCTCCTCACTTTTAGTACTATAAGTAACCTTGTTCACATAACTGTTCATATATTTATAACCAGCATGGTCGGTTGCAAGTGCTGGCATGCATTAGGAAAAGTATCAGGTAGTAAAGAACAAAATGTCTCTAGAAAAGTGTGTAACAAAGAACATACTGACCTTAAACTAGCACTACATTTATATAATGCCATATTTATCAAAATATATATTTTTTTACTCTGAGGAAAAAAAGAGAGTTTATCTGATTGGGAAGGAAGTTTTTTGAATCGGTTTGCATTCCTTTCCACATCAGGAATTCTTAGAGCAGCTCACAACTGCAAAGCAAGAATGGACAAGTGAAGAGGGTAAAGAAACTGTCTTTTGAATTTTCACAGCGTTTATGATGACTGTCGATAATCATAAAAAACAGTGACGCAGACGAACGCACTCGCAGTTTGCCTGCAGGCCTTTTTGTCAGACATAATCTCTAAGGTGTGGTTACCAGTTTTAAAAGGGTGAATTTAACCCAAACCATGATCTTTATCTAAATCTGATCACACTGCAGCTGAGAACTGGAAATAGGATAAGGGAAAAGGACGCTTTTATGCCAGACAGCCTTGCTAGCGGAAAGCCCTGAAGGCAAACGTCTTTCAGGAAGATGCAGGAAAGAAAGAGGAATAGATATTTGCCCCACTTTTGCAATTCAAACAGAGCAAGTGAAATGATCAGCACAAACAATCTCTGCACAAATAATGAATATAATAAAGAACACTGTATATTAACGGGTGTGGGTGTGAAATTGTATTATTGATAACAAAAAGTTATTACAGTAAGCACATGGCGGAGATTATGTTTGTTATTAGTGGTTGGGCTTGGCCACATGGTAGTTATGCATATGATTCAAAGCAAGGGAATAAATGTAAGTCACTAACAAATACATGATATACATGCTTATGGAAGGCATTTGCTCAAGTGGAACAGCTTTGATAATATTCCTGCACTCTATGTATACACCTAATACTACATATAGTATTTCACAGTGATTCCAGTAAATCACTGAAGAGTTAGTGTCGTGGAACTGTAAAATAACAACAAATGAATTTTGTTAGTGTAGTGCAGAGTATATCCAATTCCTTGTGACAATAATTCATAAAAAATAAGAACAAAACAGTCTGAGGCTGTCTGGAAATACTGAGTAATCTGGTACTTTTAACCATTTTCCTGTGTTTTCTATGTTTTGCACTTCTGTATTCCTCTGCAAGCCACCTCATGACTGTCGCAAAGCTTGGGCTGAAAGTCCGCCTCTATGAGTGACAAGGTTATTAATGTTTGTGTAGTAAATGTGAGTCATTAAACTTGTGGCTGTGTTTCTGTGGATCTGTACTTCGGGTGTAGATTACGTGTGCATGTTTATGTGTAGTGACAGCACATTTTGAGCTGAATAGGACGGCTCGTCCGTTGCTGATAGTAGAAGTGCTCCCGTGTTAGTACAACCCATCTGAGCGACCTTGATACAAACCCTTCGTACCTTGGTGACAAACGCCTAACACTTAGACATCAGTTACATTAATTACGAACAAAGCATATCTTTTTAAAATTGTGACAAACTGCCTGTCCTGTGTGATTCACAAGCATCCATCTATTCGTTTTCTTCTGCTTATTCACAAGCATATGCCTACCAAATGCAGAACTGGTTATTAGTCACGGTTTTTGCTTCCAGTTGTCTGGAAATCAATCACATCCACAATATTGTTGCACAAAACTCAGCTGATGAATCATATCTAATGAAAATGTGGAAGTTTTTATTTTTATTCTAAGAAATAAATGGTACTAAATTAAAATTAAAATGACAGAAAGGCAGCATTTCTTTTTATTCAACCCATGCGATGTCCACGAGGGTAATTGATGCATATTTGTATCCGTGTAGTGCCATTTACAACTGAGATGGTAAACATGGAAATGAGCTTGGATGAAAATCATTTTAGATTAGTGTGGCACCCCGTTGAGCTTGAAAAATACAGCCTACCTTAAAAAGACCCAAAGACCTAAAAAGAATGAAAAGAGTGTGTGTCTGTATGTTTGTGTCTGTTTTTCCACACATCGACCTATTTTTTACAACAAAAGACTTTTTAATACCTGTGTCACCTCAGGCACAGCGCAATTAAAATCCAATACTCTCCAGGAGTCCATAACATGCTGGGTTTACTGACAGCGAACAGAGCTCAAATGGCCAACAGAGAAGGGGCAATAGGTTTTATGTGAAGAGCACAGAAACACAACGATGGAAAATATGATCACAGTGGTTGCACTCCAGGCAAATGAACATCCTTTAAATGCACTGACAGACAGCTGCTGTGAAAACTGCTGTCAGTTCAGCTTCACAGATATTCGAAAGATGTACACAGATGGGAATTCCTTGGAGGGCATGCATACTTTTTTTGTGATTGCAGGCAATGAAACATGGACAGGATAATTGGGTGACATTAAATAGGCTTGCTTATTTTTTTTTCCTGGTGTAATTCACATGATTGATAGTGGAGCTGACAAAGTAGCTTATTGTGATCTATGACCTTCTGTTTTATTGTGATAAGGTCTTTTATCTATAATGACAAGAGCTAAAGAGGAAGTATGGTCACATAGTTATACAACCACAAAAGCTATCTAAGAAAGAGCTTGGGGTGAATGAATGGATCAACAAAACTATGACTACTAGGCTTTAAAACTATAACACAGGAGAGTGATGTTTATTTTTTGAGTTTTAAACCGAGGGAACTCTCTTTGACCGGATAATCCATCTTTATTACAATATTGTGAAATGTTTATTATACTTACTAATGAATAAATAAATAAATAAATAAATAAGACATGAATGAATGAAATCATTCATTTCCCAGTGTCATGTAGTTTCTACCCCTCTCACTTTCAGTTCAAACACCCTCCACTGTTTGCAGAAGTTGACTGGTCTTACATGAATGGCCCACTGGCGAACATTGTTGTTAAATAGTAAGTGGAGTAGGAGCAAAAGGTCACAACTAACTCAACAGTAACATGGAGAATATAATAAATTTAAGTTTTTTGGTTTTTTTTGACTTGCCTTAAAAACTCACTAACACCCAATAGGCACGATACTATGACAAGGCCAAACAGCTCTCATACATTCACAGATATATTTAATATAACACTCCCAGCCCTGGTAACAGTAAACATGATTTAGGTAGAATAGACTGACAGTTTAAAAAGAATGAGACAATCTCTATTCACTGAGTGTTGAGATCACTCCACATAGACGGTGTAGATTTTTATGATTCATAGCTTGAATCAGTTCAGTTCAATTCAATACAATTTTATTTATATAGCGTCAAATCGGAACAACAGTCGCCTCAAGGAACTTTATTATTCTAAGATAAAGACCCTGCAGCAATAAGTGGTCAATGGTGAATCAGTGGTGAATACATGTTTTATGTTTGCATCTTTAGGACTGTCTAGGCCTCCAGTGACAAAAAAAAAAGAAAAGGAAAGAAAAGAAGACTAATCCATGTGTCCCTATTGCTTGCATGTCGATTGCACTGTTACAAATCATTTTTTCTTGCATATGTAAATCAATGCAGGCAATATTTCCATTAAAAGCTGCTCGTCCTTATTAATTCAAATTATGCATTTTAGACCCATTAAGCATAGTGTAGCTTAAAAACAGAGAATTTGCTGTACATTTTGCCATTATTGCTCAGGCTTAAAAGCTACTAAAAGCTCTATAAGTAGGCTATACAAAATAAGGTACACATCAGTCCATGGCACTGTTCGTCTGAATCTGCGCCTTGGGGCTATTTAGGCACCACTAGTAGCAAGTGCAGCTGACAGGGTCACTTCTAAACGTCGCCCTAGCGGAGGAGGCAACGACTCTATGGACTCTAACTTCAGAGGGCTACTTCACTGCTTTACTGTATGTCACGGGCTGTATAAATATGGGGTCTCCCCTGTGTGGATCACACAGTTGCGCAAGACTCTGATGGATCATTTTAAATTCAGCGATCCTCTCTGGGTAGATGTGGTACAGTACGGTAGGTAGTTGTAGAGAAGGCTCTGTGCGTGAGTGTGTTCGTTTGTGTGTTCTTGTACTCCTAGAATAGACAGCCAGAGGAAAGAGAAGAGGGAGAAGAAGGAGAAGAAGAGAGGCGGGATCGGTTTGTGTCTTGTTGAAATCCCGGGTGAAGCAAATAGATCGTCTGGAATAGATCGATCAGCAGTTCGCGTTCCCTCCGTGGATTTGATGGATGTTTGATCAGTGGATGTGATGCCCATATATATCATCGACCGTAAATTTCCCGACATATCTGGTAAGTCGCTCACGCAAACCAAGCGCTCTTGTAAAGCTGTGCCATCTGTGTGCGTCGGCGCCTCTATGTGCGTGTGTGTGAGAGCGTATGTGTGAGTGTGTGCGCGTGTGTGCGCGCGCATCGGTTTTGCTTGCGCGCCCGTGCTGCTTCAGTGACACGGGGCAGCGTGCACCAGTTGATCATGCCACCCCCCTCGGAGTTTCTGACGTGCAACAGGAGATGAGGAGCTGGCACGCATTTCTCAGTTCCGAAGCACGGTGTGTGCGCTGAGCCTTATTTTTTTCTCCACCATAGTTTAAAACTTAGATGCATTTGGTGCGTCAAGAAAACACTGTTCCAGCTGGGTATCCTCTAACCTCTCTGTGATACTAGTGCACTGTATTCCAGCTGCGTGGGGACTGGTGGTGTTGCTGTAAGTTTGGTGTTATATCCCTTTAAAAGTTATTTTTACAGTTGCATTCATACTGCTTTTGCAAAAACCATTTGGACAGCAATATAAGAGGTGGACTTCATTTTATCTAGATCACAGCACCTTTGCGCACAGGGACTCTTCACTCAAAGATGATTTTAGTCTTCAGTGCGCAGCTATAGGCCCCGCGCTAAAAATCCTATCCCAGAGAAGGTGTTATTTTCAGTTAAAGTAGGCCACATTCCTCCATGTATTCAAACCCATTTAGACACTGGACATATTAATTGCTCACATGTATGTAAGTTGTAAAAAAAAAAGTGACTTTGCAAGTAGTGTTGTGTCGATTGTGTATGTGTGCGTGTGCGTATAGGCACATGGGTGTTTTCAGGTGTCTCAGTGAATGATGGGTTTAATTTTGAAGGGGTTTGTGTGGTCTCACAAGATTTGGGCTGTTTATGTTTTAGATATATCAAGAAAGGCAGACAGAGTGGGGAAAAATGAGTTTTGATTTTTGTGGCTCCTTTCAGAAACTATTATCTTAAAATACAGACACAGCAGTGCATACTTTTCAAATACGCTCTGAGCCACAGCATTAGAAAAAAAAAATTGACTGCATCCTGTAACTGGAGTAGCAACATTTAACATGGATTAGGTGTTCTCTGTCACACACACTGACGGAGTAAACATCTTTAAAAGCATCACTGTCACTGCAAATAGGTCCCCTTCACCTAACCAGATCCAATGTTAATGAGTAAATGAGAATAACCTTACTTTAAATTTGTAGCCCCAGAAACACAGCAGTAAGCGTAATGACAAATAGAACATGAGTGGGACAGTATTAGTGCTCCTATAGGACTCCGCTAAACGTGCCTGAATACACTTTTAGGGAGTCACTCAGGACCTCTAAGTGTCCTGCTCAGTTTTTCTTGCACCTTTTCTTCCTCTTGCTCTCAACTCTTTTTGCACATTCCTTCACTGCGTCTTTATGTTCAGTTTCCCTTTTAATATATTTTGCAGACATTCGACTTCTTGGCATGCAAAGTGTCAGGAAGCGTGGCTGAATATAATATACAGCCTCTACAATGCTGACATGCACACATGGTTTTATTAGAGCTGTGGGACTGCTGTCACAGTGATGTGTGTGCTCGCAGACAAAGTTTCTGCCCCCTCCTGCAGTCTGAGAGGGGTTGACAGGAAGTTGCGACTAACATATCAACTTGTGTCATCGTACTGTCTCATCTCCTTTTTTTTATCTTTTCAATCACTTGTTTCCCCCCATATTTTCCCTGGCCTTTATTACAGTTGTAGAATCAAGTCCAGTTGCCACTTCCCTGTAGTAAATCTTGGTGATGTCTTACATGCTTTAGTTTCGGTGTAGAGTTGGGAAAGCACCCTGCCTGTGGGGATCTGTGCTTGGTGTGTGTAATAGTGGCTTATCAGGCTGGATAACAGCCATAACCTCAGAGGTTTACTTTACCTCGGGTTATTGTTTAGTCATGAAGTGGATTGATAGGTGAATTTACATCCAGCAAGACTGTGGTTACATTTGATAAATGTGGATTGGGGGTGTGTGGGAGGACATGATGCGTGTCTGTAGTTGTCTGTTCGTTCAAAGACAGTTAGGAGACTTTGTCCTTTGGTCACGCAGCGCTCTCATCTCAGCCTGCATGTGGCAAGACCCACCCATCTGCATAGACACCTCATGACACTATAGCTTGTAGTGTGTATGAGAGCATGGCTGTGGATGAGTGTTTGTGTGCAGTCACTGAATGAGTGCATGTCTGTGCAGCGCTGTTAAAGGATTAAGGATTAATTGCCTTCAGAGATAGACTTAACTACTTGTTTCATGAACTTTGTAAAGTTCTCACTTGGCCCCGGAGAGGAAAACAACACTGCATAGAGAAGAGCAGAGGAAAGGTTGCGCTTGTTTTCTGTTCTTCAGAAGTGTGTGCTTCCTTCTCTGTTTTTGCATTTTGTTCTTTTATTTTTGCTTTTTTTTCCTTTTGCTTTCCTTTTTTTTGTTGGGAGCGTACAGTCACCAGGGTAAGAACTTCCATTATTTTCACCTTTCACTCCAAGAAAAAAAAAGTTTTTACGGTTTCTTTTCCCCCCCCCTCATTTGTTTTCCTAACATTGCCGTGTCTTTTATCTCCTTTTAACTTTTTCTTTCTTTTTTCTGCATGTGCCTAAGAAAGCAACAAAAAGATTCAACTAATACCTTCTATTTTAGAAAAGTACATGGTCCAAAAAAACAGAGAAAAAAAAATTCCCAAACTTTAAGGTTCCCAATGACTGGGATTTTTAGTTCTACTTATATTTTTGGCTCATTGCTATTATCTGAATCCATTCATTTTGTTATATTTAGATTGAATTATTATTTTTATATTAAATTATTGAATAATTTCTAATAAATTAAAGCAACATTTGCCACAAAACTGCAAAAATGTCCCAATGTGCCAACATTAAGTTACTTATTTTGTGCAACCAGTATACACAAACTACAAACGTCAGCATGTATGCATTTTAAGGTTTTTGCTTACTAAATCAGAATTTGTTGCTCATTAGAATAGCTGCTGATTAGTTTCCTCTCAGCTGACTAATCATTTCAGTCAAAACTCCATAGGTGAGTTGATACAGGCGGCAGTTGAAGAAGGAGTGCCAAGAATGACAGAGACCAACACCCCCAAGTCGGCTAAGAAGCTCCGATGGACCTCCCTGGAGATCGGCCTCATTACTATTGTCTCCCTGCTCTTCATTGTCATCATTGCCCTCATCATCCTCTTTGCCACACAGAAGACGGGTGAGTGATCTAACAACAGAAGACTGATAAAGATAAATAAGAAATATCGAAAACCTTGAGTAGCTCAAAGGACAAACATTTTTGGAGTTTTTGTCAGGCTCATGCTGATGAAGGTTTTCTGCACCTAACAAAATCCTTATCAATACAAATGCATCAAGTAATTAAAAATACTTTTGACAGCCACCGAGTGTTACTGAGCATCATCTTAACCAAACTTTTCCAAACTTTTCAAGATTGCCTTTAAACTGTGTACATGGAAGGACAATTGCTTTCAACTGAGTTCATGGTTAATGGTGAGCACAAAGAAGCCTGGTGAAGAGCAGCACTTTGTTCAGGTGATAGATGACACTTGAGCTGTGTACTTTAAAAACACAGTGCAGAAGTGCAGTCACTGAGACAGAATGAAGAAAACACTCTTAAAGGTCCTTTTTAAAAAAAATAAATAAAATTTCCATTGTGTTTTTTGGCACCTTTGTACACCCATTGTACAAAATCTGATCCCAGATGAGAATATATGTAAATATATTTTGATGTTTATTTCAAATCAGGAGAAATTATGATAAAAGAACAGTAAGAAAACCTTTCTTTGCCAGTGGAAGGCAAATAAATCTGTTTCATTTGTCAGTTTTTTAACATATACATAAATTTTCGTGCTTTTTTATGTTCTTTATGATTTATTAAACTGTCACTTGCACATGACAGAAGGCTCATTTTATATAATATTAGGAGTTTCACATATATCACTGCAGATCCAGGGTTAATGGAATGTGGCACAAGCTATGTAGGAATAAATTAACAGTGATAATAGGAAGCTTATTTATAGATGTATAGATTAAATAATAATAAAAGGAATGTGAAAATTTGCAGGTTTAGAAAACAATCGTCTAACAGAAAGAGGAATCAAATTAAGTTTGAGGCTTTTTGCTTCATAAATGTGTAAACTACCAAGTCATAAAGATTAAAGTTCAATACCTTGTTTGTGCCCGTTCATGCACATAGCTGTGTGCACATCATGTGCAATTCCACATAACTCATGACGCATTCTGTTTAAGGTCATACAGTACTTTGTTTCTTGTGTCAGACTGAATTTCATTAACACTTTACCATCTAAATAATTCCTGATAGTGAGAGTTACACACGTTATTTGCAAGAAGAAGAACAAATAAACAAAGGAACTGAGAGAAAATGGAAGTGGAGTAAGAGGAATAGGATATGACATCATGACAGATAGCCGCAAAAATCCCACTGAGTAATGATTTGTTTTGCATTTTCTGTAGATGAAATCTGCACCACAGCGGACTGCACACAGTCAGGTAAGCAATGTTTGTTTGTGCATTCTCTTCAATGGCTCGTTCTGCAGGCTTTGATTCTTCTCAAGGGAAGACGGAGAAGATAGGAAAACTGAGTTTGCCACATGAAGCCCAGGGATTTCAGACATACTTGGAGAAATTGCCACTTCAGATTCTCATAGGAAACAGAAGCTGAGAAACTGGTAATTCGTTAAGCAGGTATAGATGAAGCAAAACAGTCCAAAGCTGAAACTTCTTTTTCTCAGCATATTAAGAGTTTGTTATGGAGTTCATTATTTCCACTGTAAATATTCTTTGACCGCGTCTCCAGCAATAAGCAATCTTGCATAACGTTTATGAATATCACACAAAGCTGTTGTCACACAACCAATTTTTCTTATCTTTCTCTCTCTCTTCTTTTTTTTTTAATCATGATTCCTGTCAGTGAACATGACATTTTTACTAAAATTGTAAGAGTAGCTCCCAACAGCTCTGTTGTTATCCTTAAAAAAAAAGAACCCCTGTCTCTCTCTTCATCTATACTAATATGAAACATTATTACTTTATTTTTTCACATTGTTAAAAACATCTCATAGGAGAGAAAAATACATGAAATACAAGATTAACTGGTTAAAACTCTACCTCCCGTTTCTAGCAACAGATGCTGATTCATTTCTGATGCATTTTTGGAGAGCTGGTGTCCCAGTTCAGTCAAATTTGACAGACAGCCTTGTCACAGGAGATCTCTGAGCTGCCTTGTGGAATTTAATTGCAGTTTAAAAAAAGTATACATCTTTCGAGTACCGGTGCAACGCTGAACTCAATCACTGTCATTATACCGCTTTTTTTCCTTTTGCATTGCTGCAAATGTTACATTTATACCACAGAAATGTATTTTTGTATCTTCTTTTGTTGAATATTTTGCTACTGCAACAGCAAGCATTTCAGGCTTTAGGGAGATCATGATTGCAAATGCTCTTTTCTTTTTACAGGTTATTCAGTGACCTACAGAAAGAGCCCTGACAATTCCTGCCTTCGTTCTGCTTAGTCAACGTTCTCTGTGAAGTTTCAGCATTTCAGTGTTTTGAAGTTCTTTTCACTGTCTTGCTGAAACATATGTGAAAAGATGCAGTCAACCATTTATAATGCCTCAGACAGCTCATATCTTTAGCTTTATATAACAACTGAAAACATGAAAAGATTTTCACAGATCACTTATCAATGTGTTATATCACATTAGTTCAAGCCATATAAAAAAATAAAATAGACCATGTTAACTGGAACTTCAAGTTGCCATCTTCCATTATCCACCTAAATTGCAGTGATTAAGAGTGGACATGTGTGTTCAAGGAGAATATCAGTTCAGCTGACAGTTATTTATGAAACAAAATTTGATCTGTGTTAGTCTCTGACCTGTTTTTCTGCTTGTTATCCATCTATTTGTGTCATCTATGACCGGGAGAAGGGCAGGTTGATCTGCTTTTGGGGAAACCCAATAAAATTAGTTTCAACTTTTTGGTTATTTAACTTAACACACATTTACGGGATTTCATTTACTGTATATTTTCTGTTTTCAGCCTAATATTTATGCTTTGAATGCATTTATTTTTATTAAATCTAAGTTAACAATAGTTTTAATTATTAAACAGAAATGTGTTCACATCAGTAATACTCAAATGAGTCCCTTTAGTGTAGCCTGCAGCTTGTTAGCTTTTTGCTGTCAATACATTTGTCCAAATATTATATTATTAAATAGTGCAATGGTAGGTTTCACTGACTTGTACTTGTTGAACAAACTATACAGCACTATGCACAATTTTGAATACAAATTATAGGTTTCATATACACTGTCATAGATTTGTTGGTTATTTTTACTTAAACTGTATAGCCTTAAACAATGGCTTGCTTATTTCTGTATTCCTTCATTTCATGGAGTTTGTTTCCTCTCCGTCCATGCAGCGTCTCGTCTCATTGAGAACATGGACGCTAACGTGGACCCCTGTGACAACTTCTACCAGTATGCCTGTGGAGGGTGGCTTAAAAAGAACATCATCCCTGAGACCACCTCTAGATACAGCACCTTTGACATCTTACGAGATGAACTGGAGGTCATCCTCAAAGGTCAGACACCTACACACACCCGCGCAAGCAGATGCACGCTTTTTATTTTAAATTATTTCTGGAAAACATAGATGCTGTGGCCCCCTGACAAAAGGAGAGAGGGGCCGTCCAACTTGTTGGATTTAAAAATTAAGCAATTTCTTAATTGAAACATTTGATATTGTTTTATATTCTATTAAAAATAATTCTGTTTGTCTTTAGATTCTTTTGGAATTAGGGTTGTATCAAAGCTTTTAGCTTATGGAAACTTCTGGAGCACTCCAAATCCAAATCCAATTCTGAAAAAGTTGGGATGCTGTGTAAAACAAAACTAAAAACAGAATGCAATGGTTTACCAATGTCATAAAGTTGTATTTATTTCACAATTGAACACAGAAAACATATTAAATGTTTAAACTGAGAAAAATCTGAAGAAATCTCTGGAAATCATTGAAAAGGCTTAGGATCACTTCAAGAAACCATTGCCTGTGAACACAGTTCACCATGCCAGCCACTAATGCTGGTTAAAGCTCTGTCATGCAAATGTGAAGCCCTGTGTCCATGATGCAGAAATTCCAACATCTTCTCTAGGCCAAAGCTCATGTAAAACAGACTGAGTCAAAGTTCTGTAGTCACACAAATTGAAATTTGAATTGTGTACTTTAAAAACACAGTGCAGAGGTGCACTGAGACAGAATGAAGAAAACAGTGTGCAAAGGTCTCTGTTTTAGTTTTCCATTGTGTTGAAATTATTTCTGGAAAACATGGATGCTGTGGCCCCCTGACAAAAGGAGAGAGGGGCCACAGCATGAAACATTTGATATTGTTTTATATTCTATTAAATAAAATTCTGTTTGTCTTTAGATTCTTTTGGAATTAGGGTTGTATCAAAGCTTTTAGCTTATGAAAACTTCTGGAGCACTCGCACAATACGTTCTTATTGGTCTACTTTTTGTAGGACTGAGGACAGCTTGACTTGGTTTCACTAGTTTAGATGTAAGGAGTACTGTCCATCAGGGGCCGCAGCTCTATAGATATCATTGATGCCACGGGGGCTGGGAGTTTGTTGGCATTATCAATATGTGTGCATGTGTGTGAGCGTGAGCTGTTTTCTAAAGATCCCAACACATTATGATGAAAAAAGCATAATTTAAGCATTGTATGTGTGGGTGCGCCCCAAGTGTATTGTAGGTTTTTAGTAGGCATTAGAGTATAGTGTCCTTGTTACAAAAAAAGGCAGTTAAAGTGTAAATGTGTTTGCAGATTTGAGCATGTGTGTACATATGGGTCCATGCTTCATTTCAAGTTGTTTGCATGAAGGTTGGCAGAGCCCTTTGTTTCAGGGTGCTAAATATTTATGGGACACAAACTTTCCATGGAAAATGAAAACTCTTCATTTGCCATAAATTTAGAAATGTATATATCAGTACCTTTCTCTGTAATAAAAACAGCGTGGAGTGGCTGCAGGAGAAACAGAGTGGTTAGAGAGGATGAGAAAGATTCATCCTTATTGGGAAAGGGGAAATGGGGTTTAAAGAGCAGCTTGTCTTGTGCAGCATCCTTGAGTAATCCTTTCGTCCAGTCTTAATGGATAAACACACAGTTGCATTGGGACAGTATCGTCTTTCTTTTGCTTTCTACCCTGATATTTTCAGTTGGTGATATTTGTTTCAAAACATAAAACTGATTGTGGATGTGAATGAAGTGATTTTTGCATTTAATCCAAAATGAAGTATATATTGTCTGCAGTCTGTACATGATAAATCTGTACAATGATTTATCATGCTATGCTATTTTTAAAGTGAAAAGCTTTTCTTTTCTAAAACTTTTTTGTTTTGGACAACAAATTCTTTAATTTTGTTACTTTGGCTTTACTTCTTGATCACCACCTTTTTACCAATCAATAGAACATTCATTAGGGTTTAGAGATTGCCTTGTAACATAATGATCATTTATTTATATACCTTTGTTCAGAGGGTCCTTTTAGTGGTAGAATTGCATCATTATTTCTTCTGTGTAGTGTAATTATAAAAGTGTATTGCTGAAATTCTGCCTCTTACGCCTTCACAGTGATTTTCTTGAACATGAGATTCTCAGAGGTACTGCGGGGATTTTAAATTAGACTTCTAACAAACAGCTTAGAGATGGTATAAAAAGCAGTGCATATGAACTTATTCGGACTGCACAACTCACAGCCATTCATTCCTGCTTTATTCTGTCTTCCAAATGACAGCATATGCACTCATAAAAATCACACAAAGGGGGCAAGAAGGAAACATTTCTCAACAAAGACTCATTTGACCATTTGAAAATGCTATTGTATGTGCCGTTACGCACATTGCATGGCTCCGTGTGGGTTTGCGGCATGACTTTACACATACAAAATATGCTTACTCTTGTATTGTTGCTGAGACCTGGCTGATTTATCAGGTCTTGCGCTAATATCTGCTGCATTACTATAAAAGGAGAAAGGAAGAAAGCAAGTTTTGCAGAAACACTGGGCAAAGTGCAGTGGTTGATGTTTTACAATCATTGACTTAATTGCTCTAAATGCTGTGCTTACCACAGAGAGGCATGAGGTTCCAGTCATTCATCAGATTAAATCCCCAACGGCAGTCAGTGTTGCGCTCATTCCTTCAGCTTGTCACAGTAGGAATGTCTCAGACTGCACTGTATGCACACATGTTCAGGTTTACTTTCTGTTTGCTTCTCTGTGTAAGTCCTTTTTTTTTCATTTAAAAAAACAAAATAAAAACACAACGCCTTGGATCTGAAGTGCACATTCTATTGTTTTGAACACTTATAGCCATAAAACCTTTGCCCCTAAAACATTTCTATTGACTAAATATGTAAGAAGGAAAATTTACTGTAAGTGTGTGACCTAAGAGATGTGACCTCTGCTCTGAGGTCTCTAATATAAGACCTTTGATCTTAGGCCTGGCTGCCGATGCTTACTTGGATACTACCGCCTACTGATGAGCACATCCTTTTCCTGTCAACAGCTGCAGGGGCCTGAAAACACCTGGATACCACAGAGCTCTAGGCTCTCTGACATGCAATAAAACAAGACTCCATCTATGTGTATGTGTGTGAATAGCTGTGTAGATTTGTGGCTGCTTGTAAATGCCTTGGATTGTTCTCAGATGCTGTAAAATGCTCCGTAAATGATCCGTAATGAGGATCTGCACCCTGAATGTGACCACAGCTGTGCGTACGTAGGTGCACGAGGCTGGTAGAATTTTGTTTTTCAGTTCCCCCTCCTCAGGTGTGGCATGCTGTGCAATAATTTACCTAATTGACCGTGACTCTTTTAATTACTAACTAGTTTGTTTCAGGAAGGAAGAAGCGCACAAGAGGCAGAAAGGCTGAAAGGAGGGATTTCATCTAAACAATAACATAACAAAGGCATATATATGTGTGTGTGTGTGTGTGTGTGTGTGTGTGTGTGTGTACATTTATCTGTGCATTATCTGTATATGAGCACACTGCTGCTCTCTTGTGTGAGGTACTTCTAAATCTGACTATTGAGAGCAAAATCCAACCAGGGCAGCGCATGCAGTTTATGTTTCTTGTGGAATTTGGCATAATCAAGAACTTCAAAACAAACCTGTGTGGTAGCTGTGGCTTCCTTTCTGCATGATGCTAACAACTTATGACATACTGAAGAGACTGACTGTCTGTGACAACAATAACTGAAATACGGCTTTACTGTAAGACAAACAGTACTGACCACAGTAGGACTTGCTCACGATAAATAGCTTGCTCACATGACCTCCTCATATCAAAATTCCAGCAAGAATCGTTGCAAAACACCACAGAAACTCGATTCCTCATAAACACATCAAATAAATATAGCTGACCTGAGGTGTGTGGCCAAGAAAAATAATATGAATATTAATGCAGTAATTCTTCTCCAACAAAAACATATTGAACTAAAATCCTGAATTGAATATGTTTTTGCCAGAAAAAATGCTTATGAATAGAAGGAAGTAGTTTAGACCTCCACTAAGGTAATAACCTCCCCTGCTAGCTGTCCTAAAGCCAAATGTCTGAGTTTCCTGTGTAAATAACACTAAGAGTAATAAAGTGGCATTTTTAACAAGAACTGACAGAACCTGTGTATAGTATATACAAAGTTTTGATTTTGCTTTTTTTGGGGGGGGAGGGGAGACTAAATACTTACTACCTTTCCTTGAAAACTGCAGTGTTGAGCTAGATGGCTGTTTCAGCAACTGCTGGGATTATTTTAGTTTACACAATAGCAAAGTAGGCTGTGGCGCAGCCAAGCTCTAAGAAATTACTGTTTTTGTCACTGAATGGGGAACAAGACTACATGTAATAGCTCTATAACCACTAAGTATATGAAAGTTGCATGTAACTTATGGGTCTGAAACATGAAGCCAGTGCTGATGTGCCAGCAGGAGGCTGCTACTTTGATTTCAGAAAGCAATCTAAGATCTAATTAAACATTAACCTGAGTAAACTCTTTCCAGATCAGTTGAAGGTTTTAGTTCAATTTCTCTGCTTCTTATTGAACGCAAGATATTATTTATTTTTAAAACTATAATCAGAGTCAAAAAGGATGATAGAGAGGGGTGTGCCTTAGGGTGGGCTTACCTGGTGACTGACAATTTGCCACAAGGCCTCCCTGTTCCTTTCTAGTGACCTCTATTTTCTAATAGCTAAGATGATGACAGCAAAAACAGTCAATGCGGCAACCGTGGTCGGGAAGCGCATCTGTAACCGGAAGGTCGCCGGTTCGATTCCCGGGCTCTCTGTCCTGGTCGTTGTGTCCTTGGACAAGACACTTTACCCTACGGCCTACTGGTGTTGGCCAGAGGGGCCGATGGCACGATATGGCAGCCTCGCTTCTGTCAGTCTGCCCCAGGGCAGCTGTGGCTACAACTGTAGCTTACCTCCACCAGTGTGTGTGAATGCAAGAGTGAATGAATAGTGGCATTGTAAAGCGCTTTGGGTGCCTTGAAAAGCGCTATATAAATCCAATCCATTATTATTAATGCGAGGCCTCATAATGGGATTTTTCTATCCAATGACTATATTGGCTATGTGTATCTTTTATGTACATTCTATTAACAAAACATCATTTGTATTAACTAATTAGTATTAATATTAATTGTAATTAATATTTAATTTAAACAAATGGAGATTTAAAGTGCAGTTGTTCAGCCTATTTTAGTTTAAACATAAGTAACAAAAAATAGTTTTTTTTTCCAACCTAATTGCTTCAAACGTTTTATTTGTGGGGCAGCTGACCCCCAGAATAGCTCCTCTCCCCAAATATTTCCCAGCAATAGCACACAGAGAGCAAACAAAAACCTGACTACAAAATCCAACCAGGATGCCAATTTCACTTAAACAAAAAATTAATAAAAACTCACTGGGCATATGGAGTAGAAATGTATTTTTTCCAGAAAAAAAGCAGAATGATTTCCTACCATCCTTTCGCCTAGACTGTCAAGTCTGCCACTGATTGGCTAGAATTATGGCTCTAGACTACTCTGTGAAATTTAGAAAAATATTATGGTTTTATGCAATTGCTTCTTTACAACATTAACCGATAGAAGCTTCTCCAGAATATTCTTCAGTACACGGTCTGATATAATATCTTTTACCTGAAAATGTACAGCATTAGCAAAGCCATGAAAAAAAAGACAAAGAATTTTAATTAGGAAGTCATTTTCAGATATATCGCAAACAAACACAGTCTTAGATAACACATTTCAATAAATTTCAGCTGAATGGGAACAGGAGACGGGGCTGCCTCAGAGAAGATGAGACGTTAAAACTATTGCATAAAATTTTTAAAGCTAATCTGTATTCCTTTGGTAAAGACGTTTCCTCGCAGTGGGTTTATTGTCCCTACAAATGTGTAAAGCAGGAAACTTAGAGTCTCAAAACACTTTTGACTCATTTCAGTCTTCACTTCATTTGCAATTTCTGCTCGTAATATACACTAAGTACATCCTTTATAGTCATGTATTGTAAGCAAATTCAGCTGCACTAAAACACTGCAAGTGAAATGCCTTGTGGAATGAAAGGCATTGCCATTTTATCAGGGATAAAATGGCAATGCAGAGGGTAGAAACTCTAAATTCGGATTCTGTATCATGCTGAGTGGTTTGGTTCAAATTGACGTGACATCTCAAGCAAACATCAGGTGGCACAAAATCCATGCTCAAATAAATCCAAATACACACATAAGGGGTGATAGAAAGTGCGTCTGTTTGTTTGTGTGTGTGTGTGTGTGTGTGTGTGTGTGTGTGTGTGTGTGTGTGTGGAAAAGAGAGTGAAAGGGTAAGCCTTTGCTGTGGTTAAACATTAGCGCCAGGCAGTCAGTAATCCAATCACACACACATGATCTGTGCCCTTTTGCAGGAAGCGCCCTGTGAAGGGTCTCTATCTCAGGACTTCATTACAATTAAATGAGCGCATAAATAGTGCACACATGGTAATAAGAAAATGGGAGGATTAGAAATACAAAAAAGGTATAAAGAGTCTGAAGTGAAATGCAGTTATGCAAGAAGTGAAAACAAGTAGACCTATGAGGGGGAAAAGGAAGGAAATTACTTAAAAATTAGCACATGAACCAAAAAAACAAACAAACAAACAAAAAAAAAAACGCTCAAAACTACACACTGAGCATTTGGTGCAAAATTCTAGTGTGTGTGTTTGTATTTGGATAAATGATGTTCTCTGTGTTTCAGCATACCAATTTTGAAAGAAACTAATGGATACAACATCATGATGGTGGTGAGGAGGAATATACTTGTGCCTCACCTGATCTCAGTCCTTATGGAGCCATTTAATTAGGTGATAACAGCCTACTCAGAGGTGGGGGAGGCAGTATCTGAGCCAAGTTAATTATATCTTCTATTTTCCGAGGCAGGTCTATAGATAACAGTGCTGTGCTGTGATCCAAAAACACATATAAACATAAAATAAGCACAATAAAGAAACCTCTAAGTTGGTTTTATATGTCATTTTAAATCTAACTCTCTCATTAGTTGGGCTACTTGTAGGTCTGTGTATAGTAGTCAGGATTTCCTTTGAGGATGTCAATACTGCCACCCGGAGCTGCTGGTTCCTGCTATATTGTTGCCCACTCTTATAGATCTTCCTTTTAAAGAATGCTCCTCATGTTCTTAGTAGGCTTGAGGTCAGTGGATGGTGGCTGTCACAGCATGATTGTTTTCCTTTTTATTCCAAGGGTAAAGGATGTTTTGTGCAGCAGGAGATAGAGATACCATTTTGAAAAGGTATCTCTTGGAATCATTTCATGTATTGTAGAAAATCTTTTTATGACTCTTCTTCTTCTCACTAGAATGAACCAATTATAATTTGATGGTCACTGGTACAAACCACCGTCACCCATATGGCAAGCAAACAAAAAAGCTGTGTCCAAGGATTTCCGAATCCAACCTTTTCTCATCACATACTAATGTATGTAATGAGTGGCTGGCTTTGCACATCTCTCACCCCCTTACTCACCCATTATGAAAGCTTCAAAAGCACTCTTTTGCACCACATTTAAACCTAGTGGTGAGGTGTCATTTTCCTACATGCAGGATTGCTGTTGTGAACCATGACCAGCTGTATTCATTGTCTAAAGATATCACGTGAGTGACAGTGTAAGTCAAAAGCAAAAAAAAACAAACAACAACAACAAAAACAACCCAATGGAAGTCAGACACTGAAAATGAAATAATAACAATAATAAGAAAAGAAAAACCTCCGGCCATCCCTGAGTCACAGGAATATCAACCTTTGAAACAGAACTGTTATCTTTCTCTGCCACAGCTGCTGCCAAAACACTTTGTGTGTAAGGAAGAGATGCCGGCAACGTGTGACAGATCAGCAGTATTTGATGCACTGAGGTAATAACAGGTCACCAGAATCTGTAGAAAACAAATTTAATCCAAACTGAATTTGCAGAAACAAAGAGTGAAACTGCTCAAATATGCATTTTGCAGACTTACTGCTTATAAAGGGAAAAAATTATATTTCATATCAGATCTTGATAAATTAAATATTAAAGTTGATAATCTTTCCTAAAAAATGAATTGTGTAATTTATGGAAACCCAGATCTTTAAACTGTAGAGAGCTGTATTGAAAATCCTTTTTTTTTTGAGCAGTTAAAAAAATCTAATTTGTTCTTATTGTTATCTTTTCATATCAATCCAACTCATAGTGACAGGATTGTTGTCCTCTTGGACTCAGGGGAAAGTTGGCTGTCAAGTGCCCGTGTAATTTAAACTCCATCCTCTTTCCTGTATTGATCCTGGTGTGTCACTGAGCTGTGCAGCATGATGGTGTATATCTGTTGATGCAATATTTATAAGATAACTTTATAATTGTCAGGAAGCATTCAGGTCATGTTGAGCTATGTGATGGCTTGTCAAAGTCAAAAGGTTATCAAAGGTTATCTTTCTAACACATCCTACCTACTTAACCACCCACTGAAGAGTTTACTTTTGATAACACAGACATTGCTCTCCTTGGATAAAGTGGATAATGTCAAAAAAAAAAAAAAACCCAGGAAGAATAAAACAAAGAAAATATAATTCAAGCCTTTGAAATGTTGGTAGCATTTTTTGTCAAGGATATTTTGCATATCCTTCTTAGATCTTAGCCAAAATCTCTGCAGCAACACAGCACATGATTTATATATTATTACATCTTTTATTTTTTATGAGTTTTGTGTTGTCAGAAAGAAAAAGCTAATTTTCAGACATTAGGGTGAGTGCAGCACGGGAAGTAAAGCATGTCATCTACTAATTGGAAGGTTGGTGGCTCGATCCTTGGCTACTCCCAGTCTGTGTGCCAAATATCCTCGAGCAAGACACTAACCCCAGTTTGCTCTCTGATGCATCCGTTGTAGCATGAATGTGCGTGAATGTTTCTTTCCAAGCTCTTGAGACTGTGTGTGAATGTTAGACAGAAAGCATTCACAAAAAAGTGAATGGAGTGAATAAAGCGCGTTGAGTACAGGTAGAGTTGAAAGGTGCTCTATAAGAGCCAGTCTGTTTACCATTTACCATGCAGCTTATACATGCTTTGCCGAATATTTAGTCTGCTACACTAAAAGCCACGGGGAAAATGTCCTTAAATACTTTCTTTTAGACTCAAGAAAGGAGGATTGTACTAACCAGACAGTGTTTGCACAGCTTGTCTTTGTGGCTATCAACAAGCGGAAGTTTATGAATGCAGAGGAGACACACAGTCTGAAATACTAAGCTAGCTATACCAATGATTTCTTCCATTAAATCTTCAAAAAGCCATCCCTGAGGGAATAAATGTTTAAACATGCTACAATAATCTAAATGAATGACTTCAATCGCTCACTCTTGTTGTTTAGACGACTGGTTCTCTAGACAGCAGGCCAGTTCTGAGAAGCCATGAGTTCATGAACAGGCATTATCTCTGTAGTTCGGTCTGTAGCAATTTCTCTTTGGCTGTAACTTGGCCAAAAGTTTTTGTTCTGTTTTTGTTAGTTATCTGTGTGCACAGCATTGAAAGAGCTAAATCTACTCTGTAGAGATGTTTTGTCCTTCACTTGTCCAGTTTCCTCTATTGTTTTAAGGACATGCTGCAGACTGTGCTGGGATATGCCAGGTTTTCACCTAATAGCTCCTTGGGAATCATCTTGTTGGTGCAAACATGTCATTTTATGCCTAAGAAACTGTGTTATCCTTGGCATTTTACATAGGATTTAACTATAGAGTTAGGAACAAATGATGTGTTTGTACGACAGGCTAGTAACAAAATACCTAAAGACACCATTTAAAATGGGTTCTTTGCTAAGCTCGATGTTCTGTGTAGACACAACACTGGTTCATCCCTTGAGTTAGGTGTTTTTTTTATGCATGAATCATACACAGTGTTAAGGGCTAAAAAACTAACAAACAATGGTCAGGTTAAAGGACTGGACTGAAAATAAGAGAAAAAGAAGCCCATGTCCAAGGAGAAACTTTTAAAAAGCTTTGAAAAGTGTTGCTTAAAACCATTTAAAATAATTACAAGAAAGTCTGGGTTCTCAGAAGCAAAATATAAAGAAATGGGTGACACAAGACTTTTGCACAGCACTGTAGTTGTAAGCACGTGCATTTGTACTGGTATTCACAACAAACAACTACTACTTGTAGCTGGGAAAGGTGTTAGTTGTAGACAGAGATATGAACCTGGGTTACAGTCTTTGAAAGGTCAGTGCACTAGCACATTAAATGCACTATCTTGTGCTGAAAATGTAAATGCACATATAGTCCTGATGAGATACATTTTCAAAATGTGAAATACATAAAGGCTGCTTCTTTCTCTTGAGTTGTCACAAACAACAGCAACAGCAATCATAAGTGCAGCTATTTACATACATTCCGTATGTAGACAAAGCATATCACAAGGCACTTAGACTTGAAAGACATTTACATCATGTATTATTCATGATACAGGCCATATAAAGCAACTATACAGTTGATGGACAGAAACAAAAAATCTAAAAGACTTTTTTCGATGGAGAAAAACAAATGTAATTATATTTGCTTGTTTTTGTGATACCAGAATATCTTTAGTCTAAGTCATGTTGTGTCCCTACATTGTTACAATGTTTCCTATCACTTCAATGCACTTGATTAGATAGCTATGTGCTGTAAATCATAATAACTGCAACCAGCATATTGAAGTGACAGTTTCTGATAGGCCAAACCGTCTCTCTAATTTTTTCTCCAAGGTTCCCTGAACCACCCCTAGAAATCCCAGCATAGTAGTTGAACTGCAGTGAAACATTATGACGTGATAGTCAGGCTCATGAATGTATCAGCGTAGCGCAGGGAGAGTTAAGTTCTTCATATTGTTGGTGCTGAATGACAAACCAGCAGCTGGACTTGAGCTGAAGTTTCAGAAACTTCCTGTGTAGGTGTAAGGTTTTGTTATTTTGAAGCACCGAGGACACAGACTCTGTACCGGCATCACATAACAATAAACTTGCTTTAACCACAGCGGTTTGCAGCAAACAAAAATTACTGACTGTGTGGGTGTTTGAACCTTGATGATGAGAAAATGTATTTAGGCACATCCTCGTGTTGCTCCTGCTCGTGTGCTGCTGCTGAAAAGTGACAGCAGTTCCTGTAGGAATAGTTACACTTTAAAGCTACAATATGCAACTTGGTGCCTCGAGGCGGCACAGGAAAAGAGTATTGGTCTCCATGCCCTCCCCCTCAGTTTAGCAAGTTTACACCCCAACACTTATCACTCATTTTGATTAGCTGTCTACCTAGAAATGCTATCTAGCCTGAGGCTGAGCTAACTGGCGTCCATATGCCCACAACAGGTGTTGAAGAGGCAATGAACGCAGGTAATAAAACAAGCGCTGGTGCTCACTCTTGTTTCCAAACGGCCCTTTACTGCCACACCTTCAGCTTTGTTGCTCCTTGATTTCTTTCCACCTCTTTTCCTCTGCTCTGTGCCATCACTCCCATGCCAAAAGGTATTTGTGACAAACACAGAATAAAATATGCATTTATTTTTACATGATTTTGCATGATAACATTTATCATGCCCATTTAAAAGCCTTATACGGGGCCATTTTCACATTTTGACAGTGTATTGATGTATTAGCTTTGCTCTTGGGGCACCTGGTATATCAAAGGAAAATTCCAATACACACTATGTTGCACGTGTTTTTATATAACATTTAAAACAAAAAATGATTAAAGCTTTGTCTTTGTCTATTTTCTGCAAACGTAAACGTCTTCAGAAGATGATTTATTCTGTACTTGTTTATGACTAAAAAAAAAAAAGCACTTTCTGAATATTCTTTTCATAATACTTCGTCAGCTTGTTTTTATTTAGAGAGAAATAAAACAATTAAATTGAAAAGAACAGCTGTGACATGTTTTTCTTCTTAGAATAATTACATTTCTTCTGTTTTGTTACCGGTTACTATCTACTGCAAAGGCTTTACATCATAATTACTTTGTGTTGCCATTTTCTGACACAAGGACCGGAAGCATCCCTTAAATAAAATAATTAAAATGCATATGCATGACAGCTGAATTCTTGAATTTTTGAATCCCCAGAGATAAGAAAAAGAAAACCTTTATGTCGTACCTGAGGTTATATGCACCCAACTACTCCCTCTTTCCTTATTGTGCAGTGAACAATTTTGCTTCTTCATCTTTGTCTGTGATTGTTTGCTTCATGCTTGCTCTGTTTCTTTATTTGAAGGTGTCCTTGAAAAAACAGTGGAGGGGGAAGCTGCTGCTCTCACCAAGGCTAAGACCCTTTACAAGTCCTGTACCAATGAGAGTGAGTCAGCAGGCAAAAGACATTAACACGCTATGCCTTTTTAGATCCTCTATTATCCTAATGTGAACAGTCATTTTGTAAATTGCTGTTGAAGGTTAAATGTTTCTTATTCAGTTTTTGTATTGTCTATCAACAAAACTGTCATGAAAATGTACATGAATCATTAATAAAAAAAAAAAGAACTGCAATATTTCAGCTTTACATGATTCAAATGAATGCTTTCTTCAGAAGTGATTTGCTTTGGAAGCCACATCAATAAACTCCTCTAAGGCCTCTGAATTGCCACAGGTTTAGTATGTACTTGATAAAAAGCAATACAGTGGTTGAATTTCTTTTTAATTGATTTTCACAATTTTATGCGTAGAAAATAAATGTATCTACACCACAAAACCTATTTTCTTTGATTTTCGCTTCTAACTAGGTTTAATTGAGCTGAGAGGGGGGAGTCCTCTGCTTGACATGCTGCCTGATGTGTCTGAGTGGCCTATAGCTGTTGACAACTGGGAGACCAATTATGGTAGAGAACTTTGGTTCTTTTTCAAGTGTCATTGGGCATGATGTTATTGATGCCATTTCTTTCTTTTCACTTCTTTTTCACTTCTTTTTTCTTATTTCGTCAGGGAGAACGTGGAGGTTGGAGGACGTCATTGCCAAGTTGAATGAGAAATATGGAACTCTGCTCTTGGTTAACTTTTTCGTCGGCACAGATGACAGGGATTCAACCTCGCATATCATTCATGTAGGTGTACGCCTGTGGCAAGGAAAAGATCTCACCTCCCTCTGTTCATATTCAAAAAGCCCTCATGTCCCTCTGTTCACTGAAAGTAATGAATAAGCCTTTATTTGGCTTTGATACTGAAAATAAATGTCTTCTTCTCCTTGCCAGTTTGACCAGCAAACAAGCCTTGGCCTGGTGTCCAGAGATTACTATGCATGCACTGGTCCTTATGCAGAGGTCAGTTTGCATGTTTACATCTGTACAAATTCACACGCCAGTGCAGTGCAGTTAAAGCTTTTTAATCAATGAATAACTATTCATTTGAGCCCCTGGATTTCATGTCCCTCCGAATTTGTTCCAAAAAAACCACAAATGATGAGGCTATCAGCCGAAACATCCGTTCACATCAGTGCACAAATACCTTTTATTCCTACTCTTAGAAATGTAGTGAGTTTGTATGTGATGAACGAAAACACACATAATGCTGATAACTCTATCTCAATCCAAACCAGATGTGTGAGTGGAACAGACGTCCTTTGCTCTGGTTTCACTTTACAGCGTCCTATTTTGCCTTAATTGATATACGTTTGCTTTAGACGTACTTTGTATCAGTCAAATCTTGTTTTAGTCATTGTTACTGAAATCAGTGAGTTACAAGTTGTGTTTATTTTACAGGCATGTCG
The DNA here is from genome assembly GCF_963576455.1 of Neolamprologus multifasciatus. Taxonomy (NCBI): domain Eukaryota; kingdom Metazoa; phylum Chordata; class Actinopteri; order Cichliformes; family Cichlidae; genus Neolamprologus; species Neolamprologus multifasciatus. Next base: position 6,704,393 of record NC_140452.1, read on the forward strand.
GGCCTATGAGCAATTCATGATTGACCTGGCTAAGCTGATGCGCAAGGACCGAGGACTAGCGATCAATGAAACTCACATTAGGGAGGAGGTGACACGAGTTATAGACTTGGAGAGAGACATTGCTAATGTAAGTATGGATTTGCAGTTTTACAAGTAGAAATATGAATTCAAATACTTAAGAACCTCCTGTACTTTTCAAAATATGCTTATTATGGCTTTGAGAAACCATGGGAAAGAGATCTTGTTTTCAGTAATGCATACTGTAGTTCTAGCCTGCTCAGTTCCAAGTATTCATCCAGTTCCAAGTCTGATTATGATCAATAACTGAATGTAAAATAATTCCCGGTCCACTGCGAGAAGTGTGGCAGATATAAAATAGAAATCGTCAAACTAAAACTGGCTAGTTGTCACTGGGCACATGTTGCTAGTGTAGACTTCCTGGTGGTTGAGAGCTGTCCATAATGAAACAGCTAGCAAGATTATGTGGCAAACTGAACTACACCACAACCAAAAATAAACCTCTTTCTCACATCTTACCCTTTTCCAATGATAAGCAACAGAAGACGTGTAGTTAAACACATATCATTTTATAAAATGTGAAATACACCTTTTTTTCTGAGCTTCTTCATTCCCGTTCTCCTTGACCTATGTGCAGATAAGGGAGTGACATTTTCTTCTTGTTAGCTGAAAGAGCATATTTTTCAGGTAATGGAAAGAGAGACATTGGGATGTCATTGATTTAAAACTACTGTTAGTGATGCAAAGCAGGCTGTATTAAGCTAAACTAATGTCAATTTTGAGGCTAGTGAATGAGGTGACAGCCATTGAGACTGAATAGTACAGTCAACTAAAATGTTAGAGAAGAAAGTTAACCATAGCCTGGAATGGTAACTTGGAGCAAACCTTCAGTAATAAAGCAGTAAAATAGCAGATACCTTAATAAGCAAGTCAACATAATGAAAAACACTTGCACATTTTTGAGGAGATTCAGTGAGTTGCCTCCTTGTGAAATCCAAGATTTTCTGAATCATCTAAAAACTGTCAGTACCGTACCTGATAGAGCTCACTGACCTGCAGTTAAATGTAGAGCTGCAGGCTGTGGTGACATAATTACCGTGATCATTTCAGTATATAGAGGCAACCTACAACTGATGTAAGTTAAAATGCAGGGAAAAAATTTAGCAGGGCAAAGACTTTGTGCAGGTTCAGTAGCTTTATCTTTCTGTCTAAGCTGGTACTTCTTGACAGACTGGAAAGATGATGGTTCAAAGGTTCCTTCTTCCTTCTAGTTTTGTTTTTTTTTCATCTAACTTAACACAAAAGGTTTCTGTTAGCAGGATGACCCCCCTGTCATCCATTTGTAGACCAAACCTCCCTCCTCTATGTGCGTGTCTGTGGTTCCAGTCTGTAGCAGCTGACATCTAAAACAAGCTGTTAACCAGCCCGATCCCAACACCGTGACTTTTCATCAACAGTTTTCCACACTCTGTGTTTGTCATCCTAGTCTGTTCTGCTCTGCTCCCTGCCATGCTTCACTTCTCCTCCACTCAGCTGCTGGCTTTTACAAAGCAGTCACACCATTTGCGCTTTGACATTTACAGAGCCAAAGCCTCCTGGGACGCCAAATACGTTTGATGTTGCTGGACCTGCACTGCAACTGTACGCATGTGTCAGGAACCAGGAGGGTTGTGACAGCATTCTTGATTTTTAGCCCCTCTGTCTTGCTCTTTCCAAGGCTACTGATACCCCAGAGGATCGTAACAACCCGGTGTTGCTTTACAACAAGATGGAACTGGGGGACCTGAATGCCAACTTCACCCTTGAGGTTGAATCACGGGTAAAAAAAAAAATCTTTATGTACCACAGTTTGCTGTTTTCATTTCACATAGATACTTCTTTCTCATCTTTATCTTCTTCTCCTCTTTATCTCTGTGGGGATTTTATTAAAAAAAAACTCCTTTTGAAGCTATTTGACTGGAGTTACTTCACAGCTAAAATAATGAATACAGTCAACATCAGCATCCCTGACACAGAAAAGGTCATAAACTACTCGCCCAACTATTACAGAAGGCTCAACCTGATCTTGGCCAAATACACCAAGAGGTAGGTGTGTTCATTTAAGTCTGTATCTGTGATGGAGTATAAAAGCCTGTTTTTGTCTCTAAGCTTGTGGGGGAGGGAGTGCACAGTATCGATAGCTTTGTGTGAGCATGATTGCTTTTTTCTTAACATGTTTCTGTTTACTCACAGGGATCTGCAGAACTACATGGTGTGGCGTTTTGCTATGAACATGGTGGTGGGTCTTAGCAGAGCTTACAGAGACACCAGGAAAGCCTTCCGCAAGGTACACGCACAGGACCTTGATGCTGTTATAGTCCATGGAAGGTCCTGTTTGCAGACACTGCTGCTTACCTAAGTTATTAAAAGAAAATGCAAACAACACAGGGTGCAAAGCAGTTAAAACATGTTTGCAGTAATGTTCCTGCTGGTATGGGGCTAAATGACAATACCTATGCTTTGAATTAAATGCTAAAGATAGCATGGGATCATGTTTAAGATGCCAACATGCTGATCATTTGCAGGTTTGTTTACCACTGTCACCACCTTGCTGGAATATGTGAGCATGTTAACACTTGGCAATTAGTGCTAAACAGAAACTATCTAAACCACAGTTACATTAGCACATAAGGCTGCTTCCAAATGGTTATTTACTGCACTTTTTTGCTACTTTCATAAAGCAATATCAGTTACCTTAAGCTGATACAATTTATCTTCTAACACTGACAAGGTTACTGGAAAACCATCTAAGGTTAGAACATGTTTGAGATTTGCCTATGCAACATGCACAATAGGCACATTTTTAGAAATTAGAAGATTTTATATTTTCAATGATTTTTTTTTCTGGGGGGGGGGGGGGGGGGGTGTTAAGAGTTTTCATTTTGAAAAATTCTTTACAAAAAGTGGGGGATGGGAATCAAACCCTACCACCACCCACACGCCTATTTAATTGATGCTAAAACTGCAGTATTAGTCAGGCTCTAATAAACAGTCGATTTCAACACGTTGCTTCATTCATATTCTTCCTCCATCCATTAAAAATCTTGGTAATCCCTTTTTCTAATCTAATCATTTCCCCACTGCCCCATTTCCTATTGCCATGAGCCTCTTTAAACAATATGCTGACCAGTTTATCCTTCATCTTTAATTGATCTGTGCCTTGTTATTTTCCCTGCAGGCTCTGTCTGGTACGACGTCAGAGGCAGCAGTGTGGCGACAGTGTGCTCTGTACGTCAACAACAACCTGGAAAATGCTGTGGGACGACTTTATGTGCAGGAGGCATTCTCTGAAAAGAGTAAAGAACTGGTCAGTAGAAGGTGCATTAGGCTTTGTATTGTTAAAACACATTAAACTCAATCAAAGATAAAGAGCTCTTGGAAATATCCTTCATTAGACAAGATACAATCTCTGTAATGGAATTCCGCACCTTGTTTATTGAAAGCTGAAAGTGATAACCTAAAAATGCCTCTGCAGGGCATTACAAGAGGAGTGCGGACGTTTATGTATTCGGTTAGTCATACATACAACAAAAAACATGTGTTTCAGGCACATCTGATGGAGAGTATTTTGACACCCACTTGTGTTTTTGTCACATTTGTGTCTTGTCTATCAGAATACTGTAGTTTTTGCTTGCCTCCACTCAAAGCAGCTGAACAAGGTGTCCTTGTTATCTTGATCACACCACCCACACTGTAAATTCAAACTGCCTATGCATGTGTATGTGTGAGCTGTGGCATCTGACATTGTGCATGCGAATCAATTTTTATTTGCGACCATGTACAACTTTCACAAATAGAAATACATTATTGTAAATTTCTGTCATATCATCAATAATTTTACAGCATCTGTGTATGGCAGTACATCCTCTGATGCACACAGTACACACAGTACACACATTTCATTGTGACTAACTGACCTGCAGCTGCCACACTTTCTTTAAGTGACACAGATACAGTATCTTTTTGATATGTTCTTCTTTCCTTTCAGTGAGTACACTTTAGGTAAATTGTTGTTTTATACTGCTGCTATTAGTATACCATCGATACAATATATACTCATCTGCCACTTTATAAACCAAGGTATGCAGAGGAGCATCTCAGAGGTCACAACACCTCAAATCTTGGACCAGATGGGCTACAGCAGTAGAAGACCATAATTTCTGCCACTCCTGTAAACTAAGAACAGGAAACTGAGGCTGTAACTTGCATCAGCTCATCAAAACTAGACAATAAATGATTGGAAACATGTTACCTGGTCTAATAAATCTCAGTTTGAAAGCATGGTTCCACCTTGCCATGAATCAATGGCACAAGCTGCTAGTGGTGTAATGGTGTGGGGGAAATTTAATGATAGACTTTGGGGTTTTAAATTAAGTGTCATTTAAACACCATAGTCTATGTGTATAGTCTATCTATCTTCTGATGTTTTTTTGTGTTCCAACAGAATAACACACTGTATGATAAAGCTGGTTTATTGAACATAACATCGCCAGATGTCAATACAATAACAGACCACCCTTGGGACAGGGTTGAATGGGATATATGCAGAAACAAATCTGCAGTAGCTGATGCTATCATGTCAATATAGCCCAGGAGTTTTTCCAGCATCTTGATTAATCTAAAAATTAAGGCATGGTACTAGAAAAATATACCTAATAAAGTGGCCAGTGAGTGTATATATGACTTCTCAAAAAAAAAAAAAAAAAAAAAAAAGAAAAGAAAAAGAAAAGGAAAAGGAAAAACCCTAACAAAATTCTAAATTTATTATTCCAATGAATAATTTAATTTAACCAACCTTTCAGATGTAATTAGCAAGTCTTTGTCTTATATATAATATGCATTCAGAAATATACTTTGGCTAAACAACACAAACACTCACCAATCAAATAAGAGGAATGTTTCCAGCACTTTGTTGAATCTGTGCAACAACGATTTAAGACAGTTCTGAAAATAAAAGAGAGTCCAAACTGGTACTTGAAAGGTGTACCTAATAAATTGTCCAGTAAGTATATATGGTATATAAAGTAATTCTAAATAGTTAATGTAGATGGTAAATATGTAACTCTGATAAGTTGAATTAAAATATTTTTCATTAGATTGTTGCTAAAGTGTTACATTTCTAAGCATCCCTTTTTTTGTAATACGATAAGGTAACTTTGGGTCCAACTGTCTACTTTTCCAAACTCAGTCCTTGTGGACTAAATCACGGTGAATAAAAAATATCTATTTTTGAGCACTTTGCTAGCTTTGGGTAGATAATGCACCTAATTTGCAGCACTGTGTGACAAAGAAGCATAATCATACTAAAACTTTGACTAAAAGAAAAAAAACAACAACTGGAACACAGCGTATCCATGCACATAACGCTATCACAAGTATGTTAAAAGGTTTTTAGAAAAGCCTCTTAAGTATAATCGCTGCTGGTTTGTTAGAAACCACAGTGTGCTCTCCAAGTCGTCACGCATTATGTCAGCTAGGGGTCTGCTAATGTGATGAGAAGCTGGTGTGCCTTTTGTCTGCCTACTGTGGCCTCAAAACAAATCTGTGGTTAGAGGACTCTTGAAGGGTGACCTTTGTTGTCTCTTAAATTATTTTTTTTAATTTCCTGTTTCTGTTCTCTTTGTATTTGTTATTTGGTGCCGATTCATTTCACTTTCATTTGAATTGTCCCAGTTGTGTATTTGTTATGCTTGTGGCCAAAAACCTTGCCTTTTTAAGGCTGATGGCCAAAGTACAGGGCATGGTTTGCACTGGTGCCGTCAGTCAGATCGTGAAAACATATAGCTCAGGGCAAATACATTATAGAAACATGCACCACGGGTTTTACTGAAAAGTGAGCTTTTGATGTGATGACTGATGATTTTTGAATTTGCATAAGAAAATCTCATTATCCGAAGCTACTATTGCTCTGCAAATTCACGTTGAAGACAAGAATGCTGACATGAAAAGCATCTTTTCACTTGCACTCATTCATGTGTTAAATAAAAATAATATAACTGGCCTGCCTATCGCATGGATTGCCATTATGCTGAAATATCTCTTCTATAATTTAAATTCATAAAGCTCAGGATCATTTGAGTAACCAGAAATGAAACCCTAAAATGCTGAATGCATCTATAAGCGAATGTAGATTTTTAAAATATGTAGAGCAGTAGCATGATCAATAATGTATTTGTAACCATGCAGTCAAGGGGGGAAGACATCTACTGTAGAGAATTTTAATACACGATGAGACTTTTATATGTACAAAGAAATATCTATTTAATAATAATTTTCTTTTAGTAGTTGTAGTTGTTTTTAGTCACTAATGAAGCATATCTGATTATTGTTGTGACCTCAGCCAATTTTAATACTTGATAGAAAGAAATATGTCATGTTAAACTAATATCACACTCCTGAAAATGTCTGCCAAGGTCAGCAGACTCCTACACAGAGTGTAACCTGGAGTTGTTCTGCATTCATATGTGACTATGTAATAATGAGGCTTAATTCAGGGAAGTGTATTTTTATGAATTTGTTGCCCAGTATGTTGCAAGATTGCTTGGCATAACTTCAGATTTTGATGATAGTCTCCTTCTGCAGAAAATTTGTTCTGACTGATATGATGAGGTTTTCACTCTTTGTTTGTGTTTGTGTGGTTTGGCTTAGATGGAAGAGATGATTAAAGGCATTAGGGAAGTGTTCATTAGTAACCTTGATGACCTGACATGGATGGATGCGGAGACCAAGAAAGCAGCTGAGGAGAAGGTATTGCTTATACTTTTAGCTATAACAGTTAATGGTTGTTATACGTATAGTCCATTCTGAATTTCGGGATAGTTGATGGCTAAAAATGTTTGTTCAATTTTCTCAACCTATTCTTGTGCAGGCCCGAGCTATTCGGGAACGGATCGGCTATTCAGACAACATCATGGATGACGAATATCTTAACAATGAGTACAAAGATGTAAGTATCTGAAAATATGCAACTGAGAATGTTTTCCTTCTTTCATGGAATCATTTCAGCAGAATACAGAGCGCCTTTATTGTAGCCGCATATCGGTTCTGTGAAAAATCTCTGTGAATTCCTGGCTTTTATGAGTTTTGCTGGAGAATATATGGCCAAGTGTTGATAGCTCTCATCTCGGCTAATCCTCCTGTTTCTCTGTGTGTTGGTGTTAGCTGAGCTACAGTGCAGAGGAGTACTTTGAAAACATCCTACAGAACCTGGAGTATGTGCAGAAGAAACGCCTGCGGAAACTCAGAGTAAAAGTCAACAAAGAAGAGTAAGCTTTCCATTGAGGGGTAGAATAAACTGGCTTATTCCAGATGTATATTAAGCTGCAGTTATTACCATTTAAATTAGCAGTAATAAATCCGTTTTTTTCCCTTTTTGCCACTTTTGGTGTACCCCAGTATCTCACATTTAGCACAGTGCACTGATCATTCTCCCACACATACTCCTACCCACGTATAGAGTTCAGCTTTCCTCGGCTGGGAGGCTAACATTAGCCCAGCTATTAATAACTGCAGGTTAATTTTGATATATTTCATCAAACATGCATTTCACAGTAGTCTAGTGTTCTTTACTGTAGCAGTAGTGCTCTTCACTGTAGTTTAATTCCAACGTCTTTCTCCAGGTGGGTAACTGGAGCTGCTGTTGTCAATGCCTTCTACTCATCCAGCAAAAATCAAATAGGTATTTCACATATATGCAAAGATTAAACTGCAAAAGACTAAAACAATACATATTTTATGTATTTGCTGATTTATTTATTTTATTTTTCTTGGTGTCAGTGTTTCCTGCTGGAATCCTTCAGCCTCCTTTTTTCAGCAAAGGCCAGGCTAAGTCTCTCAACTATGGCGGCATCGGCATGGTAATCGGTCATGAGATCACACATGGCTTTGATGACAATGGTATGATTTTCCACATTGTTACTCTTTGTTCCTCCCTGGGGAAGACTGCACTGATCTTTGGAAAAATAAATTATATATATATATGTGATAAATTTCCCCTTGTAACTGGTACCAGAAAAACATGTTTTCCATTTAGGATCTCAGAACCTTTTTTCCAACTTGGTTCTGCTGCAGAGATGGGAGGATTTATTTATACTGACATCTACTGTTCACAAACACATAAATGTAATTGAGATATGCAACTAACATAGAATATATGCAGCATTTGAGTGCTGTTGATATTCTTGTTTTCCTGTTCATCAAGTTCAACCTGTCCACGTCCCATTCATTCTTTAGGCCGTAACTATGATAAGGATGGCGACCTGAAGGACTGGTGGACACCAGACTCAACACAGAGGTTCCTCGAACTGTCGAAGTGCATCGTTGATCAGTACGGAAACTTCTCTTGGGATCTCGCTAGTGGACTACATGTACGTTCATCTGAACTATATCCATCCTTCTTCATTCTCTTATCAAATTTCCTCCCATATTTTTCCCCAATATTATCATGAACTTTACTTTATCTCATTTATTTGCTTTCCTGTTACCTTCGCCAGCTTATCTGTTGGTCATTTTTCTGTCTTTCCACACATTTTGCTGCCTCATACCTTCTGTGCTCCAGGTGCCCTTAATATTTTGTGTTGACATATCAATGGCTGTTCCTCTCCTTCTTTTTGTCTCACCTTCTGTGTCCTTTTCTTTTGAACAATGCTTCTTTTATCCCTTGTGAAATGATTTCCTATATCCCAAAAGTTATATGTACAATTTGCTGAAATACAGAGGAAAAATTACAGCCTCCTTCTGTCCTTTTTCCCTGTCAATCTTTGTGTTCTATGTCCCTATATCGCCTCTCCAGTTAAATGGTAACAACACCCTCGGAGAAAACATTGCTGACAATGGAGGGATACGACAGGCGTATCAGGTAATGAGCCTGGGGAAAAAAAGAGAGAGAGAGAAAGTCAGTTTAAGAGGCCCAGTTTACAGATAAGAGAGGAGGTGATTCAGTCTGCAGCTTGCTATTGACATCTGCTTTCTAACATTAATAGACTAGTTATTTTGTTAGGTCACAGGCTGGCTCATTAGCTATTGTAAACACAGCAATAAAGGACATAATGTTGCTGCTGGATGTATCAGTTTTAGCTTGGCAAAGCACAGAAAAGACATTCAAAGACTTGAATGCAACATGAAAGAGCAGGTATAGTATTTTTACATAAATTATACATGTCTAACAAAATACATACACGGTACACTTTTTTTTCTTTCTCTTTCAGCGCAAAGTCTAGATTATTTTTCTAATTAATACGTAGATCTCAGGGAGACAGGATGGATCCATATGCATTTATTTTTCTGTCTTCAAACATGGTGACATAAGTTATGATTTCATAATCGATGCTTTCATAATCAGTGTGATTTTTAGATGTATTCAACATGACTGCTGGGTAAGATTGTGTCACTGATTTAGGCCTACAAGAACTACGTAAAGCAGCATGGAGAGGAACCACCTTTGCCTGGAATTGACCTTTCCCATGATCAACTCTTCTTCCTAAACTTTGCTCAGGTAATAGCCCTACTGTGTGATGCAACAGTTGTTTGTTGAATAATAAGCCATTTTACACATGCATTGTAGTTCTGATGTTTCCTAGGACTGTAGGCAACAGTAGAAAAATATCCTGCAAAATGTGCATGCTTCGTGATGGATGGATGGATTGGTGGATTGATTGAATGATGGATAGATTGATGGATGACTGGGTTAAGCAATGGATAGATGTGCAGATTTCAGATTTCTTGGTGCAATTCTGTGCATCCTAATCACTGTCTTTTTACAGGTGTGGTGTGGAACACATCGGCCAGAGCAAGCTGTTAATTCCATTAAAGTTGACGTACACAGTCCAGGGAAATTCAGGTAAACTCAAACCAAGAGTATTTTCTCTACATCAATCAGTTATGTGCTGCCGGCAAAGGGCAGAAAACAAATTACAATGGTAGCTAACATTTTAAAACCTAGAAAAAATGATATGTCATGTTAATTTCACTTTCAAGTCCCCGTCTAATATAACAACTTCAGCTCCAACCATCAATCTCCTCTCTACGTTCACAGGGTACTAGGCTCCCTTCAGAATTTCCCAGAATTTGCCAAAGCATTCAACTGCAACAAAAGCAGCTACATGGTTCCTGATAACATCTGCCGTGTGTGGTGATTCACATACCTCTGGGATGGGTCCTCCCCATCCCCCTACAGTACCTCTACCCTCTGATTTTTGAAGAACTCTGAAGGGCTGCATTAAAATGGAAGCTTCCCTTAGCTCTTGACTGGATGGACCATGGCTGGTGGACTGACACTGCAGTATGCACTTCATCCAAGGACGGCAGCACACTGTACCCTCGTAGATGGATGGACTGAGCACTGTCTCTCCAACTCTGACACTGTAGTTCATTCATTCAGCCCGATTATTCTCCTACTCAAAGGATACAATCACTTTTGTGTTTTTGATTTTATTTTTCTCTCAATTTTTCTTGTTTTGCTTCTCATTTATGAGTCCGCCAATGTGTATTTCTGAGTGCGCATGTGAGTGTGTTTCAGTCTAAATACTGCAAAAGTATTTGGCAGAAGAGCAGCAGACAGACAAATGTGCTCAGCCCACTGGCATATGAATACACCAGACACCCACTCACACTCATATACATGTAACAGGGCTGAACCACTCTATTGTATGTGGGACTGAGCTGTACTCTCATAAAACCTCAGCTGGTTTCAGCCTTCATCAACATGCTGATCCACTCTTCAGTGTACTCATAGTGTAATCTTTGGTCATCCATAAAACTAGATTAGATAAATTATTATAGAAAATCAAAAGTCATTTTATTATATAGAGCAGCTAGTATTTAATCGCGATCACATATTACACAGTGCTGTTCTATAATCAATGCTAACATCTTTACCGCAGTTGGCAGGTGGCTGCTCTTCATTAGCAGAACATGGATTATAAACCAAAATGAAGTTTTTGCCTTTAAGATGACACCTGGTCATAAGTCATAAAGACGACAATCGACAGACACCAAACCCTTTTCGTTCTTCGAGACTCCTGAGTTGTGAATGAATGTCTCTGTGTCTTTCACAGTCTTTGTATGTCATTTGTTATAACTGCCTGCTGTTTGTCAAGCAGATTGGTATGCCTTACAGTTGTGCTACTCTGTGTGAGTGTGTATGTGCATTTGTGGGAGAACAAAGGATAAGAAAATGTATTATTAAACAAGTAGCTCGGCTTTTTCTCATGCTCGTTTGCTTTCTCGTTAAGAATTGGATGAGAAAATCAACACCACTCTCACGTCTCAGTGTTTTAGCCAGCTGCCATATGACTTAACTTAGCATAACGAGTGCAAAGAGCTGTCCGTGGTCTGTCCAGTTTATATAATAACCCCGGCTTGATTTCAGTAATTGCCACATTGCGTTTCATGTTTTTATCAGTACGAAAAGCCAAAGTCAAAAAAGAATCTGATTTTTAACAAACTCGTGTGAGCGTATTGTTAATCTTCCAAACTTTTGATAAGACATTGAATAAGTGTGTTCATAAAATGTGTAACTATTGAGAAGAAGCATAGTGATTTCCCATTTTTATCTTGGCTTAATCTTACAAAGTGTGCCATATAGCCAATGTTTTCTGTTTTTGTTTTTAGGTGATTATAAGCACAAAGCAAAAGATTAAGCTTCTTATATAGTTTCAGAAACATTTAAAAAAAATCATAAGTGCATCAATTTTTAGAATACAGGTGATTGTATTAAATCAGTAGAATTTAATTAACCATTTCATATGGTTTTATTTTTTAATGTTAAATTGTAAATTGAGAAAGCTAGAAATTAGTGCAATGAATGATGTCCATGATCATGTAGACCACAGACTGTATACGCCTTCCATGTCCAAACTATATATATATATATATATATATATATATATATATATATATATATACATCTATATATAGATATATATAGACAGATATTCTCAATGCTATTTGTGCTAGCTATTTTTGTGTCTTTATTGGTCACTCGGTTTTCTTTCTCTCACTTTCAGTCCACTTGTAGAAAGACAGAAATACCTCAGTTGCCTGTATTTAGATACTTTCTAAGAATGACTGATTATCATCTTGAGAAGCATCTTTCTTTCAGAATAAACCTTTAAAAAACACAGTATGTCTGCAGACAGCTTGACTTATTATGTTCATGGGTGTTTTCGTTCTTTAGCTCAAATATATTTCTGAATGCATGTTATCTGGGATAGGAAGGACGTGCTAGTAACATGTGAACGGTTGGTTAATCTTGTCAGAAATCCTTGAGAAACAAGAAATCAAAATTTTGGGTGAAGCTGAAGTCATTTACTATAATAATTAGCTGATGATATGTTTTTTGGAGGGTTTTTTCCTCTTCTTCTCAGTTTTTCAGAAATGCCTAATTCTTAGAATCAACGAAGCACTGGAAACCTCACTTAGCAATTTTGGTTCATATTGACATGATAGGATGCCAAGAGAATATCTCCTACACCACTACAGCCTGAACTGACATAACCAGGATGGATCAGTGTTTTTATGTTGTTTAAGTCTGACCATACCATCTGAAATTAAAATTCGGTAGATTTGAAATAGTCAGACCAACAAGTCAACTTCTTCTTATTTATTCTAATGCTCGGTTTAACCATGACTACATAAGTGCTGCCATGTGATTGGTTGATTAAATATTTGTGTTAAAGAGCAGTTTAACAGGTGTACCTAATAAAGTTGTGCAGAAAATCATTCAAATATTCTACATCAAAGCTTGAAATCTGCATCATTTCCCTGATGGCCTTGTAAAGATTAAAGTATGGACATACATTACGTTCCACTCACACAATATTGTTGACTTGATGAGTGTATTATGAATAAAGTGGTTTATTTTTGAAATTTCCACAGAGAGGGCAAATATTTAATCTAAATACAGCTTCCCCCACTAATTAGGCCTATAAGAATTGGGGGAGTAGGAGCTGAGTGTGAAGCCAGCCAATAGTTAGTCACAATGCAAACAAATGAATGTGCAATATCTTTATAGCGGCTCCCAAGCTGCCTGCTAGTAAATATACCCCATGCTGCAATGAACTAGCAAGCACATTTCCTGGCACGGAGATGGCTTGCACCTTGGCTGAGACTAGAGAGGGAAACTGTCAGGGACGTACAGGGAAGAAGAAGAAGAAGAAGAAGAAGAAGAAGAAGAAGAAGAAGGAAAACAAAGACTTCAGTTCAGAGGTGAGCCAAAGAGAATTATAACGCACATGATATGAGGGACAGGGATGCCAAGTAGGAGCACAGGAAATATGAACAAACTCTGAAGAAAAGTGTCAAAAATATCTTAAGAAAAGGGAGAGTGCTGCTGCAGGGGCAAGGGCCAAAAAACACATACTTGTGCAAATAGACAAAAAGTAAAGCCTGGAATTATTTTGTTTATATCTTCATTTTTTAAGATTTGTTTGTAGTTCTTCTTTATTATTTTCTTTACCACACTATAAAAACGTTCACGCGAGTGCGTGCTTCTCATTGGCAGAGCAGACCAGAAGTATTTGGGGGTTATGCTGGAGTCTACAAAATGTCGCCAGTGTGTCAAACAGGGTGACTTTAAAAAGCAAGGACAAACTTTATTTAGTGTATCTTGACTGCATAAAACAACAAACAGCCAACAAAGATATTTTCACCTGCTGCTTCTGGTTAACACATTTCTGCCTTATCTGAGATCCATTCAGGTACTGTTTTCAGTAGAATATTAGTTGCAGTTGCTTATTTACTGCCAAGATTCCCCCTTTTGCTCCCACTGGCTGTAACACTTTGGCAGTTAGCTGAAAGTTCACACCGCCCACTTTCCTCGTGCTCTCACCTTCCCAGTCATTAGCAGCTACACTAGCTAACATCACAGCTAACATTACAACACCTCAGCATGTTCCTAGGAGGCTGAACAGTTTATTTTGCACTGTGAACATTGTAGACTGCTGTGGTAACCCAGAGGGGGGATATTAAACTAAAACACATTAAAGAGTGACTTGAGTTTTTTCTTTTTTCTTTTTTAAATTTGCTGTTATTATTTTATTTTATATTTGCACCACACGACTAGCAACTAGCACTTCTGGGTTTAAAATATTAAAACCTACTGCCATTTCAACTTTAAGAAAGTCACCAGTGCCAGCTCCTCTTTTGTTTTTGCTCCCACTACAAAGTTCTGCTCCCTTCTGTTGCCCTCTGGTCATAAAACTACTCAGCTTTCCATCGCGCACCCTTTGGGTGACCTTAATAGTGGGTCTACTGGTATGTGTGTGGGTATGTGTGTGTTTGTGTGTGTATCTTGGGGGGGGGGGGGGGGGTCTCTTCCAGTCTCTGGAATGCTTGTGTGTGTTAGTGCTTGGGGCACTGCACGGTGTATGCACAAAAGCACATGTGCATAGGCACACTGCCACGTGCAAATAATATGTTAGGAGAATCATAAGTGAGAAAGTGTTTCAGGTAGGAAATCACATCTTGTTATTGCTCACTTGATTCAAAAGGAGCTCTTATTGTGAAGTGCCCTCTTGCTGTGCTCTTGTTTTTAATGGCTGCTGATAGCCACCCGTTTTGAGTTCAAACTGGTTGAGTTTTCCCTGAAGTTTTTATATGGCTCTTTACTTTTTCATGCATTAGTATAAAAGAAAAGAATTCATAAGATCACACGGGCACGGGAACAATTCACTGTCGCTAGTGGTTTTCATTTAATACATAAATTAACATATAAAATTCTTCACATTAGTGAGTGCAGATATATCAAAAGAAAATGTTTAATGCCTAAAAATATTGTCAAGAATTTAAGAATTAATTTTTTTTTTAAAAAAGACATATGTGTATTAGTTTGCCTCAAGAACTCAGCATAGACAATGTGTAAATACAGTTCAAAATATTTGAAAAAAGGACATGATAAAACCTTAAAAAAATATTTTTTGCATCAACAACCTTAAGGCTTCACATTAGTATCTGTGCTCACTTCATAATTAATATAAAACAGTGACCTCCTGTGGTTGTTTAGTAAATCTGTTTTTTTTAAATATCTTTTTCTTTGTTTATTTATTATTATTTGTTTTTTAGCTGAGTCCATTTGGATAGATAGCTGCAAAAGTTTAAAAGTTTAATCCAATGAGGATTACTGATCACAACTTTCCACACTGGATCTTGTTTCTCTTTCACAGGTGAAACTGCATGTTGTAGCTCGCTCTAATCGACCCTTGAGCTGACAGCTAGGCATCCACTTCAGTTATCTGAAGACAGCCACATATGCTTTTTCCCCCTCTCCCTTTCATGTTTCAACCATGTCTACTCTAGTGTGTTCTGCCATTAAACTAACCATTGATCTTTTAGCAGATGACAGGTGAAAGATCAGTTCCATTAATTTTACATTTTGTCTCACTAAGTGGACGACACATTTCTTATTAACTGCTTCAAGACACTGGCACGCAGGTCACAGCACTTAATTGGTTCAGCTGATGAAACACTATTATCTGTCACAATCAGAGTTCAACATGCATCACTTTGTAGGGCTTTCTGGGAATGCAGTCTTTCCATTTTGCTGGTTTGCTGATTTAAATCAGACAATTAAAACATGATGTGCATTCTTTCGACCTCCGTCTTTAATTATCAAGAAAAACCATCAGTTCTACTTTAATCTCTTGTCTTGGCTGGTCATGGTGCTTATGTTAAGGCAGTGCTTTTATACATTTGGCTTGTTCACTATGTATCAACTCCACAACAAGATTTGACTTAAATTTAACTCTCATTTTCTGTGTTTATTTTAAAAAGCTATTGATTTCTTAACTACAGCTGAATTTGGCCCACAGCTACTGTTAAAACAAATGCATTTATTCCCCATGAGTCATTCAAGAGCATTAGATCCACATACAGGTTACTTTTTCCCATCCCAAAATAAGTTTAAGACCAAAGCGGACCTGGCTTTGTCCCAGGTGGTGGTGGTATCAAACAGCCTCTGTTAGGCCAGGTGGTTCCAGGGCTATATATAGGAGAACTGCAGCCGTATTGCCAGCATCATTAGTGGTGTTAATTTTACTGCTAAAATCAGACTAAAGCCTAAAATAGACTCTTACATCCCTATAACGTTACAATTACAGGTATTATTGGAAACAATAAGCAATATTATTGCTGTTGCCTTCCATTACTTACAGTAAGGTTTGACAGGGATGATGCATCTTATTAGAATGATCTCAGTTTTGCGTTCCACTCATGCATGTTTTATGTTTTTCTACTAAACAAGGGCAAAACAACAAGGTGATAATTGTGTAATGTCAAGTGTAGACACATAGAATTAATGTACCACACCTGGAAGACATGTTTTTGTACAGCACCATGTGGTGTACCTGTAAAGTGATCTATTAGTGGGAAGGCATGCCAAAGTGAGGCTGGCTGCAAGTTTTGTGAAGAATGCGTATCTCAATGTGGGGTGGTGTAAGGCAGGTTTGCTGTGAAGTGAGCACAGTGGGTGCGTTAACAGCATAAAGCATGATTATTCTGCAAAATATCTGTTACGAGCAACCTGACGCTATTAAATTACTACAAAGCATTGTATGCGTGTTTAATGAAAGGTTATATGTGTATAAGTAGGATGCAGAGTAATTGCATGTGTTTGCATGTTTGTCAGCATGAAGATGTGTGTGCGAGTCACTATAATTTACATGTGTTTCTGCTATTACGGTTGTGGTACACAAAGTTTCCATCTCAACCTCATTACCCTTTAGACTGATGTTTGCATCTGGTGCACATATTGAACATGACACTCAATGTACAGGATTATTTGGCCTGTTCCCGATTATAAGGCTTACACCTCTTGCTTACTGGAAAGTGGATGTGACACAACTTGCAGTAAAAAACCAGACAGTGTAATACCCTCTTATTAAATGCAGTCTTTAAAATGCCTCTTTAAGCTGACAGCGCCATTGCAGAGTTTGGTAATTTTAACTTATGAGCTAAGATGTTTGATCGCTCGTAGCTGAAGTCCAAATACTGGCTTCAAACATTTCCTGACGTGCTACAGTAAATTCAGCCTGAATTCAGTAGTGTGCAACAGGTGCTTACATTTCTTAGAACAAATTATGAGCAAAAACTACTCCTCGGATGTCTAATCTCTCAAGAGTTATGGTTTCACAGAAATTGAGAGTGCGGGACTGCTAAAAAAAAAAGAGAGACTTGTGGTAGCCATGGTAACAATATTGCTAGTCCTAAGACTAAGAAAGAATTTTGATGCACAGCTGTATGACAGGAATATACAGAGAGGGCTCACGTGCACATGCACACACAGGCAACTTTTTGGAACAAAAAGAAAACAAAAAAAGAACTTGGCATGTCCCAGTAATGTGGCTATGTGACACTGACAATACAGTATATTCCTGTTTGTTTGTTTTTTGGTTTTGTTTTGTTTTTTTAACATGAAGCATTATTCTTTTTAGAGTTAAAATGGTTTACAAAGTGAAGTTCAGCAGCCTAAATATGCAAATGTTTCACATTTAACACTATCTGACAAAAAACAGCTGGTGTTCTCAATAGGATATCTACTTGATTGTGGAGTTAATGGATTTCAATCCATGATGCCTGAAAGTGTTTTAATTCATGTTGTAGAGATTACAGTATAATATAAATAGTGCAATTGAATGGGAGATAATTGCAGAAATGTGTTTATTTGAAAAAAATATATATATGACAGGACAGAGAATTATTCATGTGAAAATTATTATCAAACAATCACAGTAGGGAACCGTTCCCTAATTTCATACAAACATTTTCTTTTCTGTCCAGACTGTATCTGATAGAAAATTAATATCGAAGCGTACAGATGATCGTTTCTTCCCCGTGTCCTCTGGAAGGAGAAGTTATTTTCTGTGATGAATTGAATTTCTTCCTCACATACCACTTTTCTGCCAAACAAAGAAAATCAAAATGCATTAGTAAAACAAACACACAGGATGTCTGTGAAGGTTCTCAGTCATCCAGGTCATCGTAGTCAAAGGAGCTTGCAAAGAAAAGCGTCTGGACTTCTTTGAGTTGCTTGAAGACATTTCACCTCTAATCCGAGGAACTTCTTCAGTTCTAAGGTCAAATGGCGAAGAGTCCCAGATTTAAACCCAGTGGGAGTTTCACCCCAAAGAGGGACAAAGGACCACTGTGTACGACCATCTTTGAACAGAGGCGGTGGTTTACGACACCAACTGTCTGCCATCTATAATCCAGTTTTGAGATTCCTTCCCAGACGCCTTAACGCCCACTCACACCCTGGGCCATCTGATCTCAGGAAATCACATGATAAGGTGGGGCCAGGTTTCACAACGAGCTCACCCGAAACCCTGGCTGATTGTGACCCACACCTGCTTTCACACCTTGGCTCATGTGATTAGGTAGAGGATCATCAGGGGGTCCTTTTGTCCCTCTTTGGGGGGGAAACTCCCACTGGGTTTAAATCTGGGACTCTCCACCATTTGACCTTAGAACTGAAGAAGCTTCTCGGATGAGAGGTGAAACGTCTTCAAGCAATTCAAAGAAGTCCAGACGCTTTTCTTTCCAAGCTCCTTAGACAACACACAGGATGAGAATTCAGGCTGGCTTGTAGGTTTTGAAACATAATCTCTATTCACTATTTTTCTTTGAGGTACTTTTCCTCTTGTGTATACACGTCATCTTGATCTGATGAAATGTGAAATATTAAGTGGTTGCCAAGGATAAAATATTTCACCCAGACAGAGCCATCCGTGTCTGTCTTAAATTTTCTAAATTTTAAGTCCATCCAACCATTTCTGTTTTTAACTGAAACCATGACCTTGTGGTGGCGCGAAAAGGGATAATCAGGGGATCAGCTAAGTCACAGCAAATCATTGTCTTGGGGCTTCCAGGTCTATGCAAAGCCCCATGGTAACCTATCAAATATTTTTTGAGATAGTTCAGTCTGAGTCAGAGTGGTGGGCTGAAAGTCACACTGACTGACAAGCCACTGGCATTCACAACTTATTCAAAAGTATTCACATTTAAAAACATCTATAAATACATACAATATTGCTGTATTACATTTAAGCATGTCATACATTTTAAAGAGAAATCAGATACCCAAGCAAAAATGAAGACGAAGTAGACAACAGCTATGCAACCGACAATCCATCCTACGATCAACAGAACAGGGAATAGTTTGTAGGATGAATCTGTTGGACCCACAACTAGAGACAAATAGAGAAACAATATCAATGTGATGGTTGATGGGTGGTTGAGGAAAAATTTATTAAACAGAGCCCGCCCCCACCCCCCACCCACCCAATGTTGTGTCTCAGTTCTGGGTAGTACGTGTGTGTCTTACCTCGCCTGGACATGGCACTTCTCTCTGTTCTAATCGTTTTGTTGTGATGTGTGCAAAACCAGCCTCCTTGCTGTGAGGGCTTGATGTTGGCATCCGGCAGAGCAGGGTGAAACAAATCTGGTGGAGTTGGAATACAATCCATCTTTAGCCCTTCTTCAGTCCCATTTGATTTTAGCCTGTTCTCCTCTACCCAACATTCACAATACACTTTATATTACCGACAGAACATTTAAATTTTCCTTTATTTTTATTTATTTATTTTTTTGGAAGTGATGCAGTGGCTGTCACATTGTTTTCTCTATGGACCAAGTCCCAGCTGTGGCGGGCCCTGGGCTTCTCCTCTCTTATCCTCCCGGGAGAAACTGTTACAGCTGAGGCTGGCAATGTTGTCTCTAGAGTGTATTCTGACTCTCCAGCAGCTCAATACTCTGGGTCAATATTAGAGCAATGCGAGATAAAATGCATTTTTCTGAACGGTTTCTTTTGTGGATTTTGACCTGTCTGTTTTTTTTCTACACAGATTAGCCAAAACACACAAGAAACTGATTATTAATATTTAAATATTAAAATTAATTTAATTCTGACAAACCGTGTGTAAATATTATTTTTTTTTAAAAAAAGGTTTGGAGTGTGCAGGACTATTTCTTGACCAGGAGCTGTAGCTCCCCAGAGTCTGGGCAGGTTACTTGTCAGTAAAACCACAGTCAGTCATTTCCACACTTTGTGTTTTCTGCACAATAATCACATTGGATGCAAATCGCCAACTGATGTGGAAACAGATTTTGCTTTGTACGTTGATAGAAATAGGCGTGTCGATGAGAGAAGGAGAGAGGAGTGGAGGAGAGGAGCAGTAATTACTGGAGACCTTTTAAGAACCAACAAAGGATGAAGGAGGAGAGCAGAGGAAAAGTGAGATCATGTGCCCTGGAAATCAGAGGGCACAGGAACATTCAGAGGAAGGGAAGAAAACGAGAACGCAAAAGAGACGGCACTCATGGTGTAATTGGATGAGCACTTGCAACTGACAGGCTGTCCTTCTGAAAATGACAGCTCTTTTTCTCTGGCTAAGCCCTTTCATTGTTAATACCCCTCTAGTCCCCCCTTCTAATTGTAGATTCAGCACCCTCACCTGCTAACATATGGCCCAGAGTCTGTATGCTGAGATCTGAAAAGTATGAGGTTAGGCTGATTGCAAGATTACATGAAAGTGCCCAACGTCTGCTGTCAGTGCAAAGTGTGGGTGTTGATGAAATTGGCACAGCTGTTTCCAATGATTTTACACCATTCCTGCAACAACTTACTTTGAGGTGAAATGTAAATATAGCATCTATATTTTAAAACCTCTTTCCCTGGTGATCTGAATGTGCACACCTGGGTGTTACGCCATTCCTGTGTTAACTCCAAATTAGCCTGTAATTTCTTTCTCCTCCTGCTAAGCTTAGATCAGACTTCCCATCCTTGCTGCAGTGATTCTAATATATTAGCTACATTGTTTTCCTCCTCTTTCCTTTTGTGTGACAAAAATTACTTGAAACCACTGTTGCTCAAAGTAACTGTTCATTTGTATTGTTGATTTGTGATTAGAGGATTTATGTGAAGTATTTTCATGCGCATATCTGTTGTACTAACTAATCAACTTTGGATATTCTTTGAATTTCTCTTACTGCACTTTTTTCTATCAAATATGCATTTCAGCTCCATGGCTGCTTTGCTGACAATAACCTTTATGGAGAGAAGTAGGAACTCTTGCCAGTGGTAAAATATATTCCAGGTAGTGTTTATCAGGTAGGTAGGTTATTGATTGATGGCCTCATCTGTGTTCATATGGGAGCAGCACAGCCTGAGCTGGAATTTCAGACTGAGAAAGCTAGTGCTTCCCCTAAAACGTTGGACTTTAAAGGATGTAATGTTTTCTTTTCCTTAACATTAGCTAACTAAGCATTTTTCATTGTATGGCTTTATTTCTGATGTTGATCTTTCTTGGTGTTATTTTCCTGTGTGACTCATGTAGCAGTTTTAACCAGTCAGCTTGTCAACACCTTGGGGATATGACCTTCGCAGTGGAGGAAATGAACAGTAACTCAGGCCTCCTGTTCAGCGTCACCCTTGACTGTCTGAAAGCTGAGAGTTGCCTAGCAAAGGGCACCACTCTGTTAGCAGCCATGTCTATGGTAACTAGAGATTAAGTTCATGCGCCAAACGTTCCACTGTAGAAGTGATGAAAGGTCTAACAATCATGCTTCCAAGTTTGCAGATAGACACAAGCCCCTGGATAATGTCCACATGGGTCAGAGCAACACTTCAATTGCAAGTCAGCGACAATATTGCTGTCAACACACTGGCTGTTTTGTTACTTTGTTGCTCATACTGGTAATGAAGCGTTACACATTTGTGTTTGAATTACACTGTGTTGCACTGCTACCTCAATAACAAGCTTGCAGGCTCTATATGTTCAACTTTCAAGTTTCCCCAGTTTTCATATGGCTTTCCTCTGACCGCTCTTAATTTCCCACAAATCAAAGGCATCACTGTTAGGTATTAGACATGCTCCCACAATTGCCTTTGACAAAAGCAGTGGCCTCAAAAATGAACTCTTTCTCTAAGATTACTCGTATTTTATAACGCAACTGATGTGTCAATTTCCATTTTTTCATACTCACTGTCTCTGTCTTTTTAAACTGTCTTTCTGTCTCTTTCTATCATCTGTCACTCTAACCACTGCTATTTTCACAGGTGAGCAACCTAGCCTTCATTGCCCAGTGATGCTGCACAAGCATGAGCCATAGTTGAGCTGCTGCCCTTGATGGGATGGACTTGGGTGGAATTGCTGTATGCATATGATGATTCTGGCAGATTTAGGATTCAGGGGGTTGCAAACAAACTCAAAGCAATGCCTCCTTATTAACGTAGTTCTATGAGTTCCTCCTCTGTATTCTTAAAGCCTCCAGTTCCCGTTTTTATTCAAAGGACTAACCAAAGGTGGTAATGCAAAGCATTGCTGCAAGCTTGAACTCTACATAATACACCTCTGCTTCTCAGCTCTTCGGGTACTTAAGCTGTGAATTGGTAATGAGACTTGAGTCATATAGATTACTGTTTGCATCCCATATAACGTCCTCTCATTTGATAGGACAATACTATTTGCTTTGTGGAAGGTTGATATGTCTGGCTTTTAACACAGAAAGGATGCCTTGTGAACTTCATGCACCTCAGTTCTGATCCTTTCATAAAACTATCTCCAAGGAACGCTGCTTATCCGGGTTGCACCCCAGCCCCCTCCTCCAGCTGATCCGGGGGGACGCCAAGATGTTCCCAAGCCAGCTGAGAGATATAATCTTTCCAGCAAGTGGTGCGCCTGCCCGATAGCGTAACAGTGGTCCTGTCGAAGGCTGACAGAGACCCTCTGGAGGTCGTTTGACTGACTCTTGATTGGAAGTTGCAGTAGTTTTTCTGAAAGATGACTTTTTACTACAGATATGTGTGACATAGGCTTCCATCCATCCATCCATTCTATTCCACTTATCACTTGTGGCAGGGGGTGGGGAGTGGAGCCTAGCACAGAGAGACAGACAACCTTTTGCACTCATAATCACACCTATGGGCAGCTTAGAATTACCAGTTAACCTGACCCTATTAACTGCATCTTTGGACTGTGGGAGGAAGCTGGAGTACCCGGAGACAAGCACAGGGAGAACATGTAAACTCCACACAGCCAGGTGGTGTAAACAAAAATCACGACCTTCTTCCTGTGAGGCAACAGTGCTAACCACTGTTCCACCGTGCTGCCTGTGATGTGCTGACAAATCATGAAACAAAAAAAATACAACAAAGAACGGCCAGGACTGTCGAAAAAGATAGAATCCTTGATCAGACAAGAATAGGACAAAAGTAACAGTAACTGCTCTCCATAGTTCTCAGACATAAACAACCTTTTGCTAAAAGAAAAATGAATGCTACACAGTAGTAAATATGGCTGTATTACAGATTTTGAGATGTGTTAATGCCATCAAATTCAATATGACTCTGGGTTAGGATTTCTATGTTTTAATCTGATTTGCAAATCATTGCATTCTGTTCTTAATTACATTTCTGTTAACATTTCGCACAGTGTCCTATCTTTTTTCAGGGATTTATTTGCATTATTTTCAAGGAGAGACATTTAGGCATTGAAATGCATGTGTACACAAATGTGTCTCAGCTAAGAATTTCAAATGCAATGAAATAAAAGATGCACATGCCTTTGAAGCTCAAAAAGACACGCATGACTGCATGAATACAGTGGGGTTCAACTAGTCTCTTAAAAATATCGTGCCACTTCTTGCAGATAGTGCTATCTGAGACAGGACAGGATTGGCTCTTTTCACTTCTAAAACTGATAACATCTGTGCCTTCTCAAGCTTGTAGAATTTCATTTACAGGTATAAACTGAACCTGACCTCTGGACAGTCTCATATGACATTGAATGGTCTCTAACAGGATATGAAACAATAGTTTGACACTGTTGGTCATCTTGTGATGCGAGCATCAGTTACACATTGACACTGACTGAGTGGTTGTAAGGAAGCAATTCCCATAAAGTGAGAAAAGTTGACTTTTTCCCCCCTGAATCTCTTTTACACACTCAGAATCTTGTTCTGAAGTCTGAATGTGAGTCTTTTGAATTCTCAGAGTCTGATGTAATATTACCATGCTAACTGGTCCTGGGTGCCTGGGTGTATATGTGGTAGTCCTTGTCCTCCTGGTTCAAGGAGAGCAGTGCTGAAAGAGAGACTTACATGTTTCCTTGACTGCTGGCCTTGTGCTGAGAGAGAAAAAGGTGCTTTTCAGGATTCATTATACTGAAATGGTGTTTGAATAAATACATAATAATAACTGGAAAATAGCTCATCTTCACATGCATTTAAGAGAAATGAAATACATAAATAATGTGTGCCTTGTGCTATAGAACAACCCATATCCGTAGCCTTTCTTTAAAAAAGTTTTCCATTCATTTTATGCATCAGTAAAAACTAAATTTCACACTTCAAAACGCCTTCAAATTGTCATATTAATATTAAGGTGAAATGTGGAACCATAAGGTGTTTTAATATAATAATTTCATGTAGCTCCACGGTAACTGTTAATTATTTAGGCCTTTAAAATCTTAATGAGAAGCAATTTTTTTTTATTGAAATATTTTCTTTAAGTTCATAATTAATTCAATTAATTAATTCAATTCATAAATTAAAGGAAACTTTAGGGAAATGTCCTGTACATGTGGTTTCCCTACAACGTGTAAGTCATTACTATAATAGTGCTACTCCTCCTCCTTGTCATAACCTCCAATTGTTCTTGTCTTTCTGCATTTTATGAGTCATTAGGTTTTGTTACTTAGCATAAGGAAAAGCCTAAACATAACTGTTATTGATCTCTCTTGTGTGCTGCCTTTCTCTTTGTGTTTTCACAGATAATTTTTTTTTCTCCAAAAAAACACCATCATTCATTCGATTGTCACAGATTAGGCTGCACTGACAAATGAGCAGAGATTGCCATAGGTGTTTGTTGTTAGTATAAATAACCAATTCAGGAAAAGATGTGCCAGCAAAGTGTAGCACCACCACAGGTATTAAATTACATTTTTGAAACAACGGCATGTTTTTTTTTTTTTTACCATGCCAAAAAATATAATTATTATATAATCATAATGCAGTTTTGTCATTCATAAAGTCTTAATTTTTTTAAAAAAAAAAGATCTCCCTTCATTTGAGGTGTGAGCTAATCACCCAGAAATGAACTTCATGCTCCTGCTTTCACAGATTTTGCTTCTTTTCCGAGGAGGTTTTCTTTGGGGAGCCTGCATTTTGGTCTATTGTGGCCAGATATTAGTTGCAGTCTGATTTATGTTGTCTATCTGCTGCCTGCTGAGTTGGTGGTGGTGGTCCTGGTGGCTTTTCATTCTGTGGTACCACAGGAGAACCTGATGTGTTGTCAGCAGAGGTTGGGAATTTGCCCTCTGTTGAGGTGATCCTATGTTTAAAACATAGCACTTCTTTAGGTCTGTAGTGATTGGCATACTTTTCATACTAGTGCCCATATGAGGACAAGCAACAGAGATTTAGTCTTGTTCAAAGCCTTGTGCATTGCAAACTGCTTTATATTCACAATTTGAATTTCCTAATATGATTTGTATTCTAAACATATTTCCCTTTTCATTTCCTGAGTCAACCTTATTTTCACAGGCACTGATCTGTGCACTGTGGCTGACCTTGCCTGCTCGTCAGCCAGCAGAAACAGACATCATGGACAATAGGGAACCAAGATCATTACTGAATGTGCAGTGGGGTCAGTATAATGCCTCTCACTAGTTTTGGGCTACATTGGTCTACTGGCCTTTGCCTGCCTCCTCCTGGCCTTCTAGCCAACAAATGTCCTGATTTTAATGAAGCCAAACTAATCACCTTCAGTATGCTGATCTTCTGTAATGCCTGAGTGGTCTTTGTGCCAGCAGTACATTAGTTTTCCTGGAACTGATACTTGCGTAAAGAAGGTATTTGCACTGTACTGAAGTTAAGGCACTCTGTTCTGTATTGCACCAAAGTCTTTTTTATTCTTCTTCTGATGCCTGAGACAAAACACACATACACTTACAAAAAAACCAAACAAAACTAGGAATCAATCCAACAAACAAGAATAAATCTTGATGTCCTAATAGCATGACACATTGATCGATAGGAAAGAACATAACAGACTTAAAATGAAAGTGAAGCAAAATCTGACCAAGTACTGACCCTTTACAAAATGCGATGTATTTATCATTACACCAGTCCCTAATGGTCAGATAAAATGAGATTGAACTGTCCATTTTCAGCTTACCTTACTCTAAGGAGGAGTATGTATTTCTGCATAAATAGAACAGAAATTTTTATCATACTATCAGCTCATGAGCTCATTTGGTGCTACTCATATGACAGTCCAATAAACATTCATCAGAGCTCACATGCGAGTGTGCTGCACATTGTGAGAATTGTTTGCTCTCTCACATATTATTCAGTGTGAGAAACTGTATTGCTGTCTCTCGTGTTCATTCTGTCAACACATTTCTTATCTGTCCTCCCATTTTGAACAGCTCCAAAAACGAATCTGGTACCTAATTAGATTAACATGGTGACTCATACTATATCAAAAAAAGACATCATCACACTTGCTTCTTCAATTTCAGAGGATTTTTTCTAAAACCCTCTAATCATTTGGTGTCCTATATAATGGAGGCAACGATGTGGGCTCCAGTGAATGGCGCTATTATGGAAGAGACCATTAGTTTCTGCTGCAGTTACTATGGTGCCCATCTCCCATGTGACTATTTCTCTTACTACATAATAGGTAAAAGAAAGAAAAAGCAACCTCAAAAGAGTTGGTGTGAGGAGCAGAGAACTACAGAAAGCTTTGGGAATATAGCAAAAGAAAGACCATTGTCACAAAAATAGATTTGAGGTCATGGTGCATGATGCTTATACAGTGTGACAAATATATAGACTTACCTTCCTTACCTACTTCCTTAAAATAGTTTTTCATATACATTACATCAATACATCGTGTCCTTTGATGTCGTTGGCAACAATGGCGCATTTGAAAAAAAGTGGATAATAGAAAGACTGCACCTAAAAATAAAATGCAACAGACCTGCATCTACACAAAATGACTCTCAGAAGCTTTTATCTTTGAAAAATATAGTTTTGCACAAATATCCAGTGATTTGCACTTCCTCAAATGCAGGCAAGGGGTTTGTTGTGATTAACTTTTTCTTCTGTTAATCTGTTCTTTTTTATTATCCATATAATGTCTGAATTTTGTAGAACATTTCCCTTCTAGCAATCCAGGAAAGAGATATGACTGTTTTTTTCATCTCTGCCAAATATGTTGCTTTGATGGCTTGTCTTAATGGAGTCTGTGAAACTAAAGGCTGATTGCTGCTTTTATTGCTTACAACCCTTTAAGTAAAAGTTTGCTGAGTATTAATCAACAAAGTCAGATTCTCAACAGTTCCAGCTGTTTGACATAGTAACAGAGTCAAAGGAGCTTGCAAAGAAAAGCGTCTGGACTTCTTTAAGTTGCTTCTTCTTTAAGTCTTCAAGCAACTTAAAGAAGTCCAGACGCTTTTCTTTGCAAGCTCCTTTGACTACAATGACCTGGATGACTGAGAACCTTCACAGACATAGTAACAGAGTATTTACCCGACTTTACAAACAGCTCCCTTAAAGTATAATGTAACAAACCGCAGCATCATGCTGGTACTTAATGTAGGGCTGCTGGAATTTATAGTGAATTTAGTCATACGTTTATCTCAAGTTCAGTCATTTCTAATACTTACAGTGTATCTTATTTTAACCACTTCATAATAATGATACAATCTTACTATTAATTATTCTAATCTCTGTCACTGATGTAAGCTCTTGGGTAATCTGATAAACATTTAATCTGCATTTACCACATAACAAAAAAAAACCAAAAAACAAAGAGTGATAAATTATGAGAGTAAATAGTTGTATGTACGAAGAATTCATGCTCTCACCCTAACATTTTGTCAGCAAAACCTGTGTTGTTCCACTGGGCTCTCTGTCAGTATTTTTGTTAATGGATTTACTCGAATCCTGGATGTGTGCATTCTTCACAGTCACTTATATTTTTGACGCCAAGCCACACTTCAAATTAATTCTGTATGTCTGTATATTTAAAGACCATTCATTTTATTGAAGTTTTCTCCTTTTAAACCAAATTAATTACTTAACCCTCCAATGGGGATTGTTTATTCTGGTTTCTTCAATTACATCTAGCAAACACAGTTATGATCTAAATGATTACTCTGAAATTAATCAGGCAGGCAGTGCACTTTGAAGAGAAATAGGAGTTGTATTGGAATTTGCATACAGAGAAGATACAAAGGCTGAGTGTAAACAGGGTGTAGATTAAAAAATAGATAATAAATATAAATCAGTGAGGCACTTTTGTCTATGTGCTACTCCCACTCACTTGTTTTCCCTGCCTATCTCAAATGAATGACAGAGGCCCACCATTTCTCCATTTCCCAAAGTATTCCTCTGTCTTGGGAGGAACAACAGATCAATCAGTGTTGGATAATCAATGTTAGCTTGAGAGCAGCTGGGTAAGCCAGGAAAATGTCTAATGCTTTAGTTTGTTATTGTAAGGAACAGCCAAGCGTGATGTTTATATGTAAAGGCCCCAGGAGTAGGATTTAATTAACAAATGACAGCTGGGATTTCTAGAGAGCATACCTCAGAAACCCTGGGCCTCATCATTCTATCTCAGGTCAAATCAGCATGGACACCATTGCCAAAACCCATTCATGTCTGGCAATGACTTGTCCTTCAAATTTCCACTGAAAATGTCAAAGAAGTGTGCAGCCTGAAAAATACAACTGTGGGGTTGTAAAGAAAAAAAAAGAAGAAGAAAAAATAGTGTTCATGCATTCAGTTAACAGGGTAATGAACACGTAAAACCCATGTAGTCAGCACTGACTGGACGACCATGATTTCTGTCCATTAATTTGGTGGTGTTCTGATGATGGATGGTGTGTGTGTGTGTGTGTGTGTGTGTGTGTGTGTGTGTGTGTGTGTGTGAGAGAGAGAGAGAGAGAGAGAGAGGAAGGGAGAGAGAGAAAGAGAGTGAGACAGACACACTTCTTACAGTCACTTACACTTACACTTACAGACAAAGTTCTTAGAAAGAATAAAGGTATCTGACATTTCCTGATATGATAAACAGCAGAAGAGACAATTGACAGCACACTACCACCATCTGGTGGCAAAACACTGATGCCACCACTTGCATTTATTTACCAATCAAATACACACAACTGTTAGCTGATTAATTAGTTTAAACTATGTGAAAAATAGCGAGTGACTGTAAGTTCAGAAATAAAATTAATACAATGTTCTAAAATCTTTTGGATGTGGATGTTTTGGACATGAGATGTTTTCTTGTGTTCTTTTCCGGCCTTAGTAGAACTATGTAGCACTTGGGGGCAAAGATGCAGCCCAGCAATCCATAACTTGAGGCCAAGATAGCAAACACCTCTGTGACTGTGGAGTACTTTCCAGGAGAGCTGATGTAGGCAGGAATAAACGCTATCCACACAGCACAAAAAATTAGCATACTGAATGTGATGATTCTGGCCTCATTGAAATTGTCCGGAAGTTTCCTGGCCAGAAAAGCCAAGACAAGACAGAGGAAAGCCAGCAGGCCAATGTAGCCCAGGACCAGAGCATATGCTAGATGGGAACCTTTGTCACAGAGAAGAATGACAATAGGGCTATCACGTGGCATTAGTTTTTGTGGCAGTGGGGGAGCAACAACCAGCCATACTGTACAGATGATTACCTTTATTTTAAAAAAAAAGTACACGTTTAGTATTTCAACTTTTTAAAGAAATGTTCCATAATTATTCTGATCTTAATAAAAAGCCAAAATTCTTTACCTGGACAAGTGTACAACAGGTAATGATTATCCTTTGCTGCAAAGGCCCAAACCATTTTATGACATGACTGCCTGGAAGTGTAGCCTTAAAGGCAATTAGGACCACTATGGTTTTCCCCAGAATGCAGGAGATACAGAGGACAAAGGTAATTCCAAATGCTGTGTGGCGCAGCAGGCAGGACAACTTAGAGGGCTGACTGATGAAGATCAGGGAACACAGGAAACACAGAGTCAAAGACAAGAGTAGCAGGAAGCTCAGTTCAGAGTTATTAGCCCTAACAATGGGGGTGCTTCTGTGACAGTAGAATATAAAGGCCACAAAGCAGGTGCTGAAGATGCCAGTGAGGGAAATAACCATCAGAATGAGTCCCATAGTGTCACTAAAGGAAAGGAACTCCATCTGTTTGGGGATGCAGGCAGTCTTCTCAGCACTGGACCAGAACTCTGGCAGGCATCGGATACACTCTATGGCATCTAAAGGAAAGACAGAAAGGCCTTAATTGCCATATTGTGACTTTTCCACAGCAAATGCACTGGGTAAGTCACATTGTAAACAGTAATGTGGCCAAATGGCATTTCCTCACCAGTCTGATTGTTAATCTCCCCAGCTGCACAAACCACACAATCATGGCAGCAGATAGGGAAGTTAGGTCTGATTGCTTTCCGGGTCCCTGGGGGACAAACATTGCTGCATACTGACAAGGGAACCTAAGCCAAAGTGGAATCACAAACTACACTGGTCACATAATGAAAACCTGAATATACAAATTACAGTTCAGAAAATTGTTGTTGTATTCTGCTGAGACCCTTACTTTGGTTCGGTTACCAGTCCATAAAATGTTCTCTTCCTGGATTTGAAGTTTATGGTGTGAAGCTGCAGTTGTCTCATCAAATTTACCTACAGTGACAAAATCCATTTTTCCATTTGGCTTCAGCTGCCAGTTAACAAGGTCATACATGGCTGTAGGGTCACCATTCTCATCAAACTTTGTTTCGTCACCAAAAGTGTTGAAATATTTTACCTGTTTTATATAATGAAGCAGCTAGAAAAAAAAGTAGATATGATCAGTAAAAGTGACTTCTGTAAATTTATAATGAATTATTAAACAAAGTAGTACCTGCCATGGCTTTATACTGTCCATATCTGGACATGCTTGCTGAAGAAATGGTCCTTTTCCTTTCACACAGCTTCTCATAGCCTTGATTGCATGGGCAAGGGCATACACAGCTTTATAGACATTGTAGGAAATCCTTAGCTGTGACACATCTGAATAGATATTTGCTATGCTCCCCAACTCTTCTGTTCCAGAGCATGGAGGATTACCCTCAGTATTATATTTTTGATCTTCAGCCTCTACACCCAGACTGCACTGAAACACCTCTTCCCAGAAGGGTGCCAGGAAGGGATCATTATTTGCATCTGAGCTTAAGGGATTCAAACGAAGAAGGAAATCTCGCAATCCAGGTATGTCTGCTCGCCGAATGGCAAATCCCATCGAACCCTGGAGGATGTGATGGTACTTTCTAGGGGTGGAAAGAATGGCAGCTGTGCTCCAAGCCTCACTGGCCAGCCATTGTATCCCAGCAAGCTCCATTCTGAATTCATGAAACATGTAGATTTGTGTTTTTACAGTGATAGAAAAACATTATAGATACAAATAAAACAGATGATACTGAGGACTTGTGGAAGAATCCAACCTGAGCACTTCATCAAACAGAGCTGCTGCGTCTTGTTCTACGGCAAACACCAGAATCACCCAAACCCCAGATGATTGGATGGTGGAAACAATAGATGATATCGTGCTCTGCGCTCTGTTCTTAGGTATAATTTCATGAAGAGCAACACAAGCACCCAACTTTGTAACCTAAGAGAGCAATAAAGAAGATAAATAACAGTAAATATTATTTTCATAGTTATTTTAGTAAGATACTCAAAGAAAAGGAAAATAATGCAATTTTATTATGAATACCTTTATTTGTAGTTGTCGGACTCACCTCATTTACAAAGATATTAGCCCCACCACGACCATAATCATCATCCCCTGCAATCACACCCACCCAAGTCCAGCCAAAATGCTTGACAAGTTGTAGTAGTGCATCTACCTGGCAGTAGAAAAAAAAAACAGGAAAACTAACACAGAGAACCAAAACAAAAACCAAATATAAAATAAAACAATAACAAAAAACAACGCAAAATATATTTTTGTTTGAGTGTTGCAGTGAACCTGGAAGAAGTCACTGGGCATGGTCCTTAAAAAGGCGGGAAACTTGTTTTTGTCACTGAGACATGCACAGCTTGAGAAATAGCTAACCTATAAAAACAAAACAAACAAAAAAAACCCCATAAATTTCAATGTAAAATAAAACCTTATGACTGGTATTGAACCATAAAAGACTCTTAAATTAATCAGTTGGATTTAATTCACAGGCTTGACCTACCTAGTGGTAATTCCAAAAAATTGACAATAAGCAATGCACACTACTATGTCGATTACAGAGTATTTTACAAGCTGTGAGAAACCTACCTGTGGCACATGAAAGACTCCCAAGAAATGAGCTACTACAAGAGACTGAGTAGAGCCCCCATCTCCAATCACTGCTGGTATGGACTCATGACAGACACCTTGCTGGTGTGTATTTCCTGCTGAATTGTTCTCTGTACCCCTTAACTCTAATACAGCCTTTAGAGCCTGATGGGGTGTACTACATGAATCATATATCTTATAGCCCAGTGTGATGTTGGGAAGGAGATTGCCCTTTCTGTTAATTTCCTCAATGGCAAAGATCATAGTTTGCATCCAACGGAATGTCCGAAAATTAAACCTGGAAGAAAACAGCAAGAAATTTACATTTGAGATGCACGGGTTGACTGGCCAGGGACTAGAACTGGATGATTTCCATTGTTCTGAGTCCGGACTGGTAACTGGCATACCAGTCTCACGTCATGCATGTACAACACATGCACAGTGATGCAAGCAAATAGTTACTTGTTACACGGTACCATGTTGCTAGGATACAAGCTCCTTTCTGTGAGAGTAGACACAAAGTTCACCAAAGCTAACAGGTGAGTACAATGAAAAAAAATCCTGTCAACTAACATTTGTGACACTTAAATTATCGTAACCCAGCTGAACATGTATGTTTTAAAGATTTCTAACAAAGGCAATGTGGCACAAGCTAAAGCTAACAAGAAGTCAAATCTAGTCACAACCCAGCAGCCTCAGTGTGCACAAAGGATCACTAATTATAAGAAAAATAATAGAAACAAATTAAAACAGAGGAAATGGTCAGTGTCCTGTTATTTGGTCAATTTATAAACATTCTGCAAAATGATGTCAGCAACTGACATTTGTTTTGTTACATAAATGTGTTGCACCTGTGTTTGTTTGGTAGATAAAATATTTCAGGTAAAGCTGGGGGTACAGTGTGTGCATTAATTACAGTTAATTGTTCTTAAAATAACTTTATTTTCAGTTGGTTCAGTGAGAGAAGATTCTCCAACGTATTGCAGTTTGGGGGAAATTGTAAAGCTTAAGTTATTTTGTATCCATAATAAACAAAATATTTTGCATTAAAAGTTTATTTTTATTCGTACATGCTTTTAATTATAGCTCTTTGGAATCAGCAAAAATGATATTCCCAGGTAACACTATATTTCAACATCCTTAATGTGAAGTTCCAAACAGCAATGTTAAGGATATTTAAAGAACTCTTACCTCGTGCACTGGGTAGACGGAGGTGTAGAAGTGAAAGACAGACTGGGCTCCACCACCATGTCATGAAGGGAGAAGAGTCCTCCTAATATGATGTCCCCTTTTTTTTCCAGTGCAGGCAGGCTCATCGTGCCAGGAATTATCTCACATTGATCTTGGTACGAGTCATAGGCAAAAATCCCTGTCCACAAAAGACTAAAGAGGACAAGCCTAGCTCTTCTCCATGAAAGACTAAACTTTGTTAATGCCAATGTCATCCATAAAGGGTTCATCCTTTCTGGAAAATACATAACTATATAGATCTGATAGTAAATTTTGCAAAACTTATAGAAATTTGACCATGAGCAAAAAAACAAATAAAAAAAAAAACAGTTAACTTGTTAAGAAAAAGCATGAAGAATGCATCATTACATCATTAACTTATCCTGACACAACACAACATTTAAAGAAATTTAACATACAGTATCTGGCCAACATAAGTTGATTATTATAAGCTCAATCTAGTAGTTAAAATACTTTCTATCAATCTGCTGTATCTTCCACCCCTACCAGTGGTGCACAAATAATATAGTCTTTGGCATAAAGTAAGAGATGCTGTCCTGTATGATATATATGCTCTCTGTCTCATGCTGCAACTGTAAGATTGGCTCTATCCCCGGGACTTATGATCAAAGGAAACAGAACATGAGGTTCACAACAAGTAACAACAACAACAACAAGGAACTGGGATGGGCACCTGACCATAATGAAGAAAGACATGAGCTGTCTCATGTCTTAGTGTTATGCCTGACTAGGTATTCATCCTTCAGGGATAAGGAAAGTACATAGTAGTGCAGTATTAGTCAGGGCTTCTACACTACATTACACGTGAATACATTGCTTTTAGAACATACACACAGCTGCACTTTTATCAATATAAAATATATTAAATTGACTTACACTGATTTACACTAACCCTGAACCCTTTCTCCTACAATTCCCTAAACTTTTAAAGTACATTTAAAATAACCATAATTCAGCCATAATTTGATTTTTATGCTTTTAGGATTTATGTTCTGACTTACTTTTGGTGCCTAAAAGAAAGGTCAGGAGTAATTTAGTGATTATTAATGAGTCATTGGTGTGTTTTGCATATTGTTATCAAGACAAACTCTGCAGGCTACAAAACACAGCAAAGCAGAATGAATATCACATGTTGTATGTTGTGCTGCCTCAGGCCATGAGATTGTGTTATGCACCTAATATGTCCCTGAGTGATGCTCAGAAGTGGAAGGATGGTGTCCTAGGAGACAGTGTTTAGTATTGGGATACGATAATCTCAGTATTGTTTAGTTTAGCTTTTTAACAAGACCTTGGGCTCAAACGATCAAATGCTCTCATGGGAAAGGATTAACATTATTTTATTCTAAAAACAACTTGGTGAAAAGAAAAAAATAGTTAGTAGTTGTAGTTAAAAGCTATCCTCTCTGGGAGATGGGTATCATGGTAAGTGAAGTTCCTCTCTTATAACAATACAAAGACAATATAAATGAATCAACTTTCTAAAAAAGGAAGAACAGAAAGAAAATACTGAGTTACAGTTAAGATCTTTGTCTTGTCTTCCTCCCCTCACCCCAACTGGCAGCCCCTCCCTGAGCCTGGTTCTGCTGGAGGTTTCTTCCTGTTAAAAGGGAGTTTTTCTTTTCCAATGTTGCCAAGGCACTTACTATGATGTGTAGGGGCGTTCATTCTGTTTTCTTTGATTATTTTAGGAGTTCTCACTTGCAACATCGTCACCATTTTCTCTGCAACAGCTGGAGTTAAGCGTGTGAGAAATCGGGCAGGGCAAACTGTATGGAGATCGCACCAGGCTATTGGTTCTGAATGATTATGATTTACTAACATGGTGGCGAGAACAAAATAGACTGGTATGCACCACCATTACCACACATTTCTGTCATTTGACTTTAACATTCCATCCTTGTACCTTACATCCCCCATCATAAATTAGACAGACACACATACATATATGCACATGTATCATTATTCACACACACACACACACACACACACACACACACACACACACACACACACACACACACACACACACACAGTTGTTAGCTCATATATAACAAATTAACTTACTGTTCCTCAGACAGATGATTTTGTTGGCCCTTACTGGACACTGACTTTGACAATAGATGAATGAATGGTTGTTAGTGGCATATGAAGGAATCCAGATGAGGGTTGATACCTTCATGTTTGAGGCCAGTGAAGTGTCATGTGTTGACTGTGAAGCAGGTAAGACCCATATGCTGGACTCGTCAAACAGAAGATGAACGTAAAGCATAGCTTCTTTGCTGGTAACAAACTGAATTAACATACGATCAAACATGGCAGGAACAAACTGACTGGCAAAGTGACTAAGCCTAGGGAGAAAACATAGAAACAAACAGCAGCACACAACAAATGACGAGCACACAACAAGAAACAGAGGCTGTGTCCCAATCCAGCGACCGCATGCTTCTTAGTGCGCATTTGGAGACCGATTACGTCACAGCGATGCGACAAAGGATGTCCTAATTCAAAGAGCACTCCAAATGCGGTCGACAAATGCGCAGTTCATTTCCCCAAATTTGAAGTGTAGACCGGTGTAGACTTTGTGGTCCCATATATCCCACAATTCATAGCGCGCCGGTAGGTGTGGATATTTTGTTTCGAAAAGAAAACGGCGGATGCCTGAAGCGTGGCGGTCAAAGAGTAAACTTCCAAAAGTAAGTACTGAATATTATGTCACTTATTTATGTGCGATGTATGTTTAATAATAAAGGACATTAAAACATTACTGTGTCACGGCTGGGCAGCAGTCGTGTGGTGGAATGAAAGAGGACCCAAGATGCAGATGGCAGTGGAGATGCAGGTGGAGGTTTATTTACAGTGAAAAACCCAAGGTGAGGGCAGAACTGAACATAAACCTAAACTGGTGAAACTAACACAAACAGAGGACACAAAGCGAGGAACGGAGAGCCACGGCGCTATACCAAAATGATGCAGAGAAATGCAGACGTCGCGACGAGGAGCACAGGCAGACACGCAGTATAAATACACACACCAGGTAATTAGGAAATGACACACAGGAGGGGACACAGCTGGAACTAATGGGCATAACGA
This sequence comes from Neolamprologus multifasciatus, assembly GCF_963576455.1. Classification (NCBI taxonomy): domain Eukaryota; kingdom Metazoa; phylum Chordata; class Actinopteri; order Cichliformes; family Cichlidae; genus Neolamprologus; species Neolamprologus multifasciatus. The sequence continues at coordinate 6,741,101 of NC_140452.1, forward strand.
GACACAAACCTACAAAGTAAAACAGGAAACTCAAAGACTGTTTCACAATACCAAATCGTGGACACGGACAGAACACAGAGGAAGGACACAGGTAGGGATGATAAAAAACACTAAACACACAACTCAAACCATAAGAACAAATACAAAACAGCAGAAACTGGAAAATTATAACAATAAACTCAAAACACTGGGTCAACGACCCAGGACCATGACATACTGTTGGCCACATGTTGGCAAATATATGTGTCATTAGTGATGTTTGTACTTTCAGCGTCAATTTGGTTTTAAAGCTTTTACTTTAAAATATACGCTGTTCAATAGTTGACTTAATCTTACAGAGAATGTGATAATTTTATGGATAATTAAAGTCAGTCATATATCCACAAACACAACAAGCTGAAAGTCAGTGATGCTGCTCAGTTTGCAGTCTTGAATATCATGGCACAAGCAGGATACACTGCACTGTTAATGTTAGCTATGTTATATTGCTGCCTCTGTTCGGTGGTGTCGAGCCAAACAGACTTTAACATGTGTTTGAACGAGCTGACAGTTCACTCGTTAAGCTGAAAGAAAGATGCTTTAATCACAGGAGTCACACATGTGTCCACTGTACCATCTGGGAACCAGGGGCGATTCTAGGATCAGAGCTTTAGGGGTGCGGAGCACCCAGACAGCTGCGCAGCCAGGCAAGATAAACTTTACTCGTCACGATGAGACTTCTTCCCTGTCTCTGTCAGTCCCTGCATTCTGAAATGTCTCCAGTTTTCCCGAGTTCTTTCTGACTGTCTCCTTGGTGCATTTAAACCCCGGTTCCTCCCTGTCCTCATCATCTGTTGTCTTCGTCTCCGTTATCAGTCATCATAATTTTACCATCTCTGTTCAAGTCTGCAAATGTCTTTATTAAATCATGAGATTCTTAAATTCATCAAGTCTCTCTGTGCCTGGGTCCTCATCACAAAACATGACATCACTGTTTTGTACATCTTAATACAATTTAATCCCCACACTTGTGAAAGAAAAGCAAAACACTTTTTTGAAAAGTCTGTAACAAAACCATCAAATCTAATCATGGTTATTTAAATGCTGCAAAAGAAGAATGGATTGGAATAAAAAAATACATACCCTAACCTTAATTACTGGGGGAGAATAATGGATGATACTCATAGTGAGAAAAAGGTAAACAGGTTACACTTGTGTTTGAATCCTGCAGCTTATCACACATTTGATTTCCATGTGTGACAACTGCAAGTGTCCAGAGTGAGGACAGACTGAGGGACCCACTGCTGCATCATCTGTGTGGCTCTGCACCCCTGAAGATGCACCAGGACAAACTCAGCAATGTGTGAGGAAGAGGAGGAGGAAGAGCCAGCAGCAGCTGACAGATGGAGAGAATAGACAGACTGTTCCCTGTTTGTGAAGGACTGCTAGGAAAGTTTAAAATAACTTATTGTCTGTCCTGAATCAGTCTTATTAGGTAATGTTCAAATAATTTTATGTTCCAGTGTTTTCAGTGTGGGAGAAAGTACTCAGGGCCTTAAAGTTACACACTATGAAAGGCAGCAACGAGTTTAATGTTCAGAAACCTAAAGTATGTATCAGCAGCAGAATGGACCTAAAAATAAATGTTTGTTTCAGTTCTATGAAGCTTTGAGTATTTTGGATTAGTAGCACTGCTGTGTTTGTTGCATCATATCGCTGTAATTGTTTATATGCTTTATATATTCTGAGGTAAGTTGATCTATAGTGTTACATCATATTCTATAAGGATGTTATGTGTTTGTATACTTTGTGCCCAGTTTGACCCATTTAGCAGAAGTCAGCCTGTTTAAGGCTCTGATATCTATTCTGTATGACTTAAAGCAGTTATGACATGGTCTGATTTTCTCACCCAATAAAGGAATATTTAATATATCAGTCTACTCTTCATTCTGTCAGAAACAGTTATCACAGGTCGTACATTTGCTTTTTACACACACACATATATATATATATATATATATATATATATATATATATATATATATATATATATATATATATATTTAATAATGCCAACATATTAAAAGAACAATATTTGTCTCTTATATATAATACATCTATAGATACACTGTCAAAGATACTTGTCTTTGAGTAAAGATTTAAGGTGATAGGAAATTTGAATAAATGCAACTTGAATCTTTGACCCAGAGTTCAAGCTCACTGCTGTAATATATCATAATAATCTGACAATAACTATAATATTGGCCATATGAACAACATAAGCTAATTGTTATTTACTAACTAATCTTAAGTACAGTACAGAAATGAAGCCCAGCAATCATGTTTTTACAGTCCTGTGGTCTCAGCCTCAGATACTCAACTAATCAAAGTGATGTCATAAAAAAAAATGAACGAACAAAAAAAACATTTTTTTCTGCTTCATTTCTGTCAAACAGCGTGACGAAGGCCAGACCGTCCCATTTCACAAGCCTCTCACTTCTGCACTTGTCGTACTTTGTAGTACCTGCCGTACGTAGTCCGCAAACTGCGCGTACTACGAAGCGTGCGGTTGCTGGATTGGGACACAGCCAGAGAGATGCAGTCAATACATACACACACACAGGAGGAGATGGGGAAGTGGAGACAGCTGGGAACACAGCGGGGGAAAATCAGGAGTAACGACACAGGTGAAGCAAAGCTGAACATAACGCACAAGAGACACCGGCCACCACAATAAAACAGAAAGCATAACCACTGAGACAGAGACAAGGACACGAACTTGACATGGATAAGAAAGGTAAACAAACAGACACAACTGACTTCATGAGGAGCGACATGGAACACATGGGAGGAATGAAATCTAAAGACTAGATAATACAACAAAAAACAAATAAATATAAAACAGAGGGATTACAACTATAATAAGAACCAAAACCTGGAACAGAATCTTAACTTCAGAATATTAAATAAAACAAAATCAAAGGACCAAACACATAAATGCTAGGTCGCAGACCCACAACTATGAAAACAGATTGTTTTATCTTTTCTGTTTTGGAGAAAGTCACTGCTACAAGTGGTCTGAAGTAGCTTTGTGTATTGGTCACAATTGAGAAGGATGAAGATTAAATTCCACAGACAGATTAGTTCTGTCTCAGCATTAATGTGGGAATTGTAACCACACTTTTTCACTGATGCTTCCCTTTGTTGGATTTACCTCACAAGCTCATTTCACTGGACCCCACCTAGTAGAGTGACAAATCAGTGACATGCAACACTAAATCTTGGAGAAAATCTAGGAGAAATTATATAAAAATGCTGAAATTATATCTTTCTTGGGACATCTTCTAGGCTGCATCACTTTTCATGTGTGTTCCTCCTCCATATCATCCCTCTGATGACAGGCTGATTGCTGAAAGGAGCATAAATTGAAAGTTTCGGAGGTCTTACTTAATTTACAGTCACCTCTGTCCCATCAGTCTGAGTCTGCAGATATTATCAGCTCGATAGAGAACAACTTGTTCATTTTCTTTCTTCCTTATTAGATGTCAGTTTTGCGCCATTATATTGATGTAAAGGGCTACAAACATAATCAGCTAATTCAAATCCAATCTATCTATCTGACTTCTTTTTCTCATCTTTATGTTAGGTAGTGAGGTTTGGTGTAGTGTAGTTTCTTTCTTTTGGTTAGGATATCTGAATCTAATTGGAGATAAAGTATAAAGAGATAAAGGGATCTGCCAGGCCCGGGAACCTCCGCCAGTCCCCTTCGAGGCCTTTCCCAAACCACAGCTCAATTTATGTCCAAGCCATTCACCTTTATCTACTAAAACGATGTAAAACCTCATACGAGGACGTGGGCCCAGCGAGTGAATCTATCTATCATGGAATGCATGTCACACATATCTAATTCCTTAGATTTGTTTGTCTGATATTTTCGGTTAGATGGATCTCTTTCTCAGCCTCACCCTAGAAGGGACATAACATGACAGTAAAGGAAACACTCTTGATTTAGCAGGCAATTTGAATTTAAAGTATTACCTGTGGCTTCAGATTTTAAGTATAGGCTGGATTTGCAGAATGCCTGGAAGGTGAAGAGCTCAGAAATCAGGAATAACATTGAGTATAATAAGTGCAAAAATGACATGGCTGTAACCAGCACACAGAAGAGATTAAGAACATAGAATTACAAATTCTAGCTGTCCTGGAAACACATTTTCTCTGCTGTTGTAAGGAAAATGAAAATGATCCAGGCAATATGTATACCTATACTCTAGGTGCGCTCTGCTGGATATATATGGAAAAATAAAGAACCGCTGGTTGTGATATGATGGTATAGGGCTTGATTTACTGTGCAGATCAAGCAGTTCCTTGTTGTTTCTCACACAGTGAATATTGAGCAAAATTGCACTGCCTCTCACTGTCAGGCAAAAATCATTTCCTTTTGTACTTGGAAGCATTAAGAGACCTGCGGCATATTAGAGTCTTCAGAATATTCAGTCTCCAGGCTAATAGTCTGTTCAGAGAAGGAAGGTTACTTCAAACTTTGCTGTTTGATTTTCAACATTTTTAGCATGAATATTTTTTCCCACAAAATCAACTTAAAGCCAGTGGTGTGGGGTGACTTTTTTTTATTATTATTATAATAAAATAATAATAAAGAATCAGCTGAATTAAGAGGCTTGAGCAGACAAAGTTAACTGTAAATATCTACACAGTGGGGATTGAAAATATGAATGAAAAATGAATCTGATGTGTTGACAAAGCAGCTGGTTAAACATATTCAGATAATTTCATAGATGCTACTTCGAAAGTGTACCTACTCTCCCATCAGATTACCGTCAAAGACCAGTGGTTTATCCATAATGTGCATGTTCAAATTACAAGAAAAACACAGCTGGCCTTTCAGCTTGTCCAGTTAAAGTAATTTTTAATGGAGAATGGAAACGTCCCCAAAACAGAGAGAACTGGGGTCTTTTCTGAGATTGACACAAGTGAATATAGCTGACTGCAGCCACAAGATGGCAGCAATATAAAGGATGGATGCACATGTTAATTGACAGGCGCGAAGATCTCTGACAGTGACAGCATTGTCTGAGATCAAAAGAAAGAGGTTGGTTTCCTATGGTACAGCAACAACCCAGGAACCACCAAGCCTGCCAGGAACTGGAAACTGCTGAAAAAGTGTCACTGTCCACAAGAAGGCAGTTTTACATAACCATGGACTGAATGGTTCAAAATCGCCACTTTCAAATCAATATTCAGCTGCCCACATTGACAAGCCAAACAATTTCTGGGAGAAATGCTTTATGGTCAAACAAGAAAAAGATCAAACTATTTAGCCAAATTGACAAGAGGTATTTTTGGAGTACGAGTACCAGTTATTAAGCATGGTGGTGGTCATGCTCTGGGGTTATTTTGCTAGTACATTGCACAAAGTCAATGAAATAATTAACATCACCTCAAATCAACAGCTAGATGGTTTCAACTTAAAAACAACTGGGTGTTCCAAGACAACAAACATCAAAAGTGATTTTGAAACTGATAAAGTTACAAAGTAAAGAGTTGTCAGATATCCAACCAGAATTATGCTAGAAGGTTGTTGCTGTCTACCAGGAGCATTTGGTGTTGTGCAGCATTTGGTGTGGTGCAGCTCAATAAAAGTAATTTAACCAAATAGTAGTAGGGGTAGTGGTCACATCACAATTTAGGCCCAGTGCCATCTTATAAATGTATAGATATATTATTATATAAGATTTAAAATGTATATGCATACGCTTATGTATAACATGGAATACGTCACACATATTCACAGACACAAAAGTTTTTAAATATCCTTCACTTGTGGCAAGTTTTTTTGATGTTTGCATGTCACTTGTTTGTGAACTTGTAGATGATGAAAACAACATGTGTTGTCTTAATCTGAATGAATAACAACATGCATTGAAGCGTAAGTGTGTGCACTTGGGAAGCACTTAAACTTGTTTGTGAGCATATTATGAAAGGGAAACTATGTTATGACATCAACCTAAACCTGCCAATTTACCTTTTTCCCAGAGGGGTGGGAGGTAGACAAGGGGCAAACTGGGCAAGAAAAGACAAGCAAGTGTTTTCGACAAGACTGATGACATCTGGCCCTTAGGATAGAAAACAAGAGCTCACCAGGTGTTGCGTTGAAAACTAATTAATTTAGAATTTTTTTAATTGAAGGTTACCTTGTTTCTCTCAAAACAATTAGCATTGATGCCATTAATTAGTGAGATGGCAGTGAGACATTAGTTACTGTCACCTGCAATTATTAGTTTAATATTGAAGAGAAGAAAAAAAAACTCTTCTAAGTTAACTTTAAGAAACACACACATACTGAGTACAAAGGTATACAAAGTATAAAGGTTTCTATTCAAGGGTGTCATTGTTTTCACAATTTGAAATTAAACATTACATTTCAAAGTAGTTTATCTAATTTATGTTCAAGCTAATGCTGTACATATACGTATATATTTATATTCATTAGGTTTACAAGGATTAAAAATATCAGTATGAGTTCAAATAACATTGGCTGTATTCAGGCCACTCAAATCTCCATCATGACTTTCAGACTTCATTGTAATATTGTAATTATTTCAATTATTACATCTTGAGGTACACGGCAATAAATAATCTAACATACATATTACATATAGTATATCATTTTGTTTTTAACAAAACTATACCAGAATGAAGAAACAATGAGTCAGAAACTATCAAGATGACTCAAGAACCACCTTTAGCAACACAAACTTGAAGTAATGTTCTGCATATCTTTACCAATCCCTCACATCATTGAAGAGGAATTTCAACCCAATGATATTAACACTATTGCTTCAGATTATTGATATTTGTGGGCATTTTTTTCCAGCGATAGCATTCTGGCCAAGGTGAGGTCTGTCAGCTAGATTCTTTACTGTCTCAGGCATTATGTTCTAGATTTGCTGCTGTGCTTTGGATCACTACTCTGTTCCATGATGTAGTTTAGGCCAAGCTTTAGCTCTCGGACAGATGAGCTCACATTAGACTCTACAATACTTTGGTATCAATGTGCTCAGATTCTGTGGTAAAATAAGCCCAAAACATCACCCCTCTACCACTGTGTTGATATGTGGTATGAGGCGTCTGTGCTGATGTGCTGGATTTGGTTTCCAGCAAACATGGTGCCATGCATTATGGTTAGACGTTTCCATTTTCTTCTCTGCTTTTGAAAGGATATTATTCCAGAGGTATTGTGGTTTATTAGGGTATTGCCATACTCTAATTCTGCTGAATATCTTCTATTCAATTGTCATCTACCCACAATTTAATTGTAATTCAGTTATCTAGCTGTAAAACCTTTTAGGCAGAACTGGGAAATATAGTATTTTTCTTCTATGAGCACAGTCATCTTTAGAATTTCCCTCGTTGCAGCCTTTTAAAAAGTATCCACACGTCATCATCAATTCTTTGGTAAATGTCATATTTTGATATGGACACTTGGGCCTGTGACCATCTCCTAGTATGCAGCAGAAATCAGGGCAGTGGGAAAAGATTTGCCGCCAAAGATGACCTTAACCAAGTACCCCTGTTGGTTCCATTGAATTTTGGCAAACAAAGCAATTGTTTGATTTCAGTCCTTTTGCGAGTTTGCACTTCACATCAGAAGATGTTTCTCATTATTACTGAATGTCACCGTTATACCTGAAGCCCAGTGATATTTTGCAAACATTTGGATTTACTCTTAAGATTGTCCCTGTAAGAGAAACTACTGTGACCTTATAGAGTCATGAGAAAAGAAAGTACATCTTCTTTCAGTTCTAAGGTTTTATGTATCTGGACATAACAAAAAATAAATAAATCATCTGGTCCTAACCAGGTTAAAAAATTATTTCAATTATTACATCTTGAGGTACACGGCAATAAATAATCTAACATACATATTACATATAGTATATCATTTTGTTTTTAACAAAACTATACCAGAATGAAGAAACAATGAGTCAGAAACTATCAAGATGACTCAAGAACCACCTTTAGCAACACAAACTTGAAGTAATGTTCTGCATATCTTTACCAATCCCTCACATCATTGAAGAGGAATTTCAACCCAATGATATTAACACTATTGCTTCAGATTATTGATATTTGTGGGCATTTTTTTCCAGCGATAGCATTCTGGCCAAGGTGAGGTCTGTCAGCTAGATTCTTTACTGTCTCAGGCATTATGTTCTAGATTTGCTGCTGTGCTTTGGATCACTACTCTGTTCCATGATGTAGTTTAGGCCAAGCTTTAGCTCTCGGACAGATGAGCTCACATTAGACTCTACAATACTTTGGTATCAATGTGCTCAGATTCTGTGGTAAAATAAGCCCAAAACATCACCCCTCTACCACTGTGTTGATATGTGGTATGAGGCGTCTGTGCTGATGTGCTGGATTTGGTTTCCAGCAAACATGGTGCCATGCATTATGGTTAGACGTTTCCATTTTCTTCTCTGCTTTTGAAAGGATATTATTCCAGAGGTATTGTGGTTTATTAGGGTATTGCCATACTTGTTAAGGCTTTTTTCTAATTGTACTGTCATGAACTTCAATATTTAACATGCCAACTTGGGCCTATAGAGTTGGAGATGTGACTCTTAGGTGTTTTTGCATTTCTTTAAACATTGCACAGTTTGACTGAACAAGGCCCTTAATTGGTTTTACTTAAAGACACAACATTGAATTCTAGGGCTTATCTTCATTGAGGTTAAGAAATTAAGAAATTAAGTTTCAATCTATAATAAGAACACACAGCCAGTGTCAGTATTTGTGTGTCTGTGGCCATGCCACAATTGGGTGTATACAGTTTTTTAGTTACTACTACTACTACTACTACTACTAATAATAATAATAATAATAATACTAATAATATGCTGCTGCTGCAGCAGCAGCAAAATATACATCATAACTGGAATTAATGTGGTTTTCAGTAATTCCACAATACTACCAGCAGATGACAGTATTGTCCATGGTATGGTGATGCAATAGAGGTACAAAGAAATCACTGATTTGTGATTGTGTGTATGTGTAATTTGTTAGGAAAATGTTTTGTTAACAAGACTAAGTATTTTACTTTTTTTCTTTTATTTTCATTGATTTAAATCTTGCACTACATATTGTATTGCTGTCCCAGATGTGTTCTGTATGAGAACAAAATTAAGTTTCAGCTTTTATAATTTCTTATTTATTTCTCTCTTTCCATGTTCTACCCCATAATTTAGCTGACTTGTATTCTACGTTCCCTGTTATGGTAATACTGACCTTCCAAGACTAACTCTAACCCTTAACCCCTGACCTTACACTTTAGTGTAGGCCCTTCACTCTTGCAACACTAAAATGCTCTCCTGAATATAAAGATCATTTAGCAATAATAAAGAACATCACTGGACTGCACAGAGACCTGATCCCCATTAAACAAGAACACAGGTAATAATCATTATTGTGCTGCTGCACTGTTACAAACTTATAAATACTACATTGTGTACCGAAGGAAGCAGATCATTTTTGGATTGTTATCAAAATGTAGCTTAAATATTTATTATTTGTCAATGTTTTGCCAACCTACCCTGCAACAACCCTCATAATACCAAAGAGAATAAGCCTAGGTGTATAAAAAGTTCAGATCCAGTTGATTGATTATGTCTTTTGACACTAAAAAAACATATACGAAGTTAACTTCTGACTTTCATTCATTTCATCAAGTTCAAAAAGTAAGATGAATCATAGACTTTGGCCTTGAGGGCACCAGCTCTCCAGTGGACATCATAAGGGTATCATGATGCAACACTCCTGGAAACAAGTATCTGCTAAGAGGATAGGTGTGTGAGCTGACTGTATTCTGGAGGGAATTTCTCAGTTTGTTATTGTGCTTGTGATTGGGATGAGCCACAGGTGTAGGTCATGGTCAGGCCTTAGGCACCTGCACTTCAGCACCTGTGTTCGAACTTAATCAATACCCAAAGGTAAACAACTGTGACCGAAACACCAATTTAACTTTGCATAAACAAAATTAACAATATCTTTTGGTAATTCAAAAGGGCCCAAGAGGCACACCAGCTGCTACTGAACATCCCTTTGGCTGAAAGGCAACAATAACAAAATTAATTATTGCAAGGCTCAATACACTGCTAAATCAGTTATGCTAAATTGTTTATTTTGCTTCCTTGTCAAAAGTGTAACTTTAATCCCCTAATCCAAATGCAATACCTTCTTAAAGTGCCACACAGGGAAATAACTGAAAATACAAGGTAAACATGCCAAAAGCATTTAGCACAAATTCAAATCAAGAATGATTATGTGTAAATCCACATGCAATATATAATGTTGTTTTTTGTTTGTTTCTTTTGTTTTTATTTCACATTCAAACTTTCTGTTCAAAGCAGACAGAACAAAGAAAGAAAGAAATTGACAGATTAAAAAAACCTCAACATATTAGCCCAGATTTCTAGATTACTAGATGTAGGATTCCACATCACTATGTTCATCCAGCTGAGGTTTTGTTAGTAAAAAAGACTTTCAAATCATCTTCCCCAACTGTTCATAACAGTTTACAAAAAAATAATAGTTACTATTGAAAACTACTGCACTAGTTGTTTTCTGAAAAAAATGACTTACTTGGTATGCCATGTTACAATATTAAGTGTAATAAAAAAGGCAGTTATTTGGGTCACATTACCAGTAATAATGTACATGGTTATGACAGTGTTCAGCAGTAATACTATCATTTGTATGCTGGAACACAAATTTCCTATGTGATCTAAAATAGTCAATATTAAAACTTTGCAGCATTTTGAAGCCCTGCAAAAATGAAGTGCCTTGTTTGTATTTAGAAGCTTGTATAAGTTCCCAAGATGAACAACTGCAAACCATATACTATATTTAATTATGGTCCCCACTTTTCATACCTTTACATTTTGAGGAACTGTATGTACACTGATGTATAAATTAACTAACTTTAAAAATGTAATCTTATTGAGGAACAGTTACACAAGATATGATATTCTTGAAGACATATATTCTCATTATTTTCATTACAGCAAACAGAGTGTGTACAATCATATGTATAAAATAAAATAAACTGAATGAAAGATAGGGTAGCTGAACACTTTTGAGTTAAACATACGGTAGCATTCATCATCTCTACATTTTGAAATCAAGGCCTCCTGGCCATAACTCTGTGTGAAAATAGCCAAATAGTACATTTTACTCATAAATCAAATCCCACTAAACATCATATCTATATTGGGTCCATCAATTCTGGTCATGGATCAATGTCCAAAGCAAGTCCACATTTTGGACGTCCAAACTTGGACGCCAATATGATGTTCAACATTTGAGCTTTGGACTGGGTAATATTTCTGGACATTATGTGTCTATGACAGGTGCAGGAAATGTACATTATTTATACATTTTTTAAATCATTTTTTAATTACAAATGTGTTTTATTACAAATGGCTTATGATTGTAAGAGGAAGTGAACATGGTTGTGATTGGTAGAGAAGTTGCAATGACAAGTAGGAGAAGTTTGTGAAAGTGTATATGTATGAACTGGACTATCTGCTCGACAGTCTTTGTCAACACGCACATTTTCCAAACTGTGAGAAGCTGGGGACATGTCCACCGAGCAGCTGCTCACTTTTGTTTTAGCTTCAAGAGCCTGCGGCATCTTGGAGATGTGCACTGATCACTCTGCATTCATTTGTACATAAATGTTATGATCTAGACCCATTTCAGAAGGTGGCATACTGTTCCAGATCATTTTCCAACAACTTCATTTGATTGTCTCAGCCACAAATGATGGCTATAGACGGATACAAAAGTGTAAACAAAGCAACAAAAAGATTAACTGGTAGTCTATAGAAAACATGTCCTTTACCCTCTGAAAATATGTGACTACTGACACTATCCGGTCTTTAACTGATGACGCGACAAATCCTGCTTCCGGGCCTAAAGTAGTCTGTGTTTAATATGGCTTTTGTGTTGTTAACATGTTTAATGTTTTGTATTTCCTTCTATTTAATCTCAAAAAGCTCCTAAAAACAGTCAGTGATCACTGTTGACCTCCCTCGGCTTTCATTACCGCTAATCATTTATTTAAGCTCAGTTTTTAAAACCTTACAATGTAACTACAGCCCAGCCCATGCAGCAGTATATGAATGACTAACCTTGTATTGTGGATGGATTATCTCAGTTGCTCTCCTGGCTGAAGTTTGGTCCATTTACAGCATCCTGCCATGCGATTACATTTGTTCCTGACCACCGAGAACACTCACGTTAACTTTTATCAAGTGGAAAATAGTTAGCGTATTTATATTATGCCAACATAGCTGTGTCGCTAGCGGTCACGTAGCAAATCATTATATACCAGCTAGCCAAACTTCAGTAACCCTACAAACGTCACTGCTGTTCTGTCTTCATTTATGTTGGAAGTGATAGCAGAGCCGTACATTTGAATTTGTTTCCAAAATCCCCCAGTCAGTATTTAGATGGAAGCTAGCGAGCTAACTTTCTGCTAATTTCTAACTACGTTAAATGTCATAAATTCCGTTTTCATGGATGCCCGGATGTTAAACTCAATTGTTACACCTGGTAGAGCAGAACGCTGATCATTTTATTACAGATGAAAGACTTTAGACACTTTTTCAGCTCTCAGTGATGCCACAGTGATCCTTTGATTTATGGACCTGGAGCGGAGCCTGGAGCCCAGACACGGCTAGTGATGTCAGACTTAAAGACCGGATAGCAACAGTATAAAAACAACATTTAAACAGGCTTTAGGCTTTAGGCTAAGTTTTGTTAAGCTTGGCATTGAAAAGATGTCCACAACAACCACAGTTTGACTATAAATAGCCTGTACATGGAGGTCCTACAGACATCTACACTAGATGTTCTATAGACGTTGAGAAAAAAATGTCACCTGGCGTTACAAAACAACCCCTCCAGTGGACCAAAACTGGACGTCCAAAAGTGACATATTAAAAAGGTTACTCTGACATCACTTTGCATAGTGGGATTAAATTAAAATTTTAAGTATTTATGGATTTTTTTTTTTCAAAATGCACAAGTTTTATCTAATATTTTATGTTAAATCCTTAAATTGTGTATAATTATGCATTGATATGCACTGGACTTTATGTTTGTTGGTCCGAAGTTATAATTTGTTTTATTTGTTTCATATAAATTTGGAAATCTAAAAAACCTAAAATTGTAACAAATCATTATCAACACATAATATCATGACGAGGCCCAATGAAAGTTTTCCTGTCTCTGATTGGTTGGTAAAAACTAACGTACCCTGTCATGGTCTAAGATAAAATTCTGCTCTAACCCAGACAAGAGTAGCTTTTTCCCACCATAATGCATAAATAGAAGATGTTGTCATTGATAACAGGGCTAGTGTTCATTGGATTTTTTGCATTTCAAACTGTAGAGGAGAAAGCTTCTCTGTGTCAGATACTGGGGAGTCCAGAGTTTCCTATGCTGTCAAAAGAAGGAGATGTTATGATCGGTGGAGCCTTTTCCATCCACAGCAAAATAACATCGCCTTCACTTGTCTTTACAGAGAAACCCAAACGCCTCAGATGTTCCAGGTAATTTTATGCTATTAACAAAAATACTGAGGTTTGTGACAGTAAACACAAGTTTATATTTGCTTTTCATTTCTCAGTGTCAACCTTAGGGAGTTTCGATTTGCACAGACGATGATATTTGCTATTGAGGAAATAAACAAAAACAGTTCTCTTCTTCGCAATGTTTCTATTGGATATCGTATTTATGACAACTGTGGCTCAACACTGTCCTCAATGCGTGCAGTTATGGCCCTGATTAATGGTGATGAATGGATGCTGGGAAAGAGCTGCTCTGGCCAATCAGCTGTGCATGCTATTATTGGGGAGTCTGAATCCTCTTCAACCATTGTTCTGTCACAAACTACTGGACCATTTAAAATACCAGTGGTAAGAGGGATGTTGATGGATATTCCATGTATGCATATGAAATGTAAACTTTCCTTATTCTGTCTCTCTTTCTTACATCTTTCTATTGTGTGTACTCAGATAAGTCATTCAGCTACTTGTGAGTGTTTGAGTAGCAGGACAGAATATCCTTCTTTTTTTCGAACCATTGCCAGTGACTTTTATCAAAGTCGAGCCCTCGCTCAACTGGTCAAGCACTTTGGCTGGACCTGGGTTGGAGCAGTCAATAGTGATAGTGACTATGGTAACAATGGCATGGCTATCTTCCTAGCTGCGGCCCAAGAAGAAGGAGTGTGTGTGGAATACAGAGAGAAGTTTCACAGGGCAGAACCAGAAAAACTTCTAAAAGTGGTTGATGTGATCCGTAAGAGCACTTCCCGGGTTATTGTTGGTTTCCTGGCCCATGTAGAGATGAACAACCTTCTGGAGCAATTGAGTCTACACAACATCACTGGCAGACAATTCATTGGAGTGGAGGCCTGGATTACTGCTGACAGCCTTGTGACTCCTACCAGCTTTGCTGTATTGGGAGGCTCACTGGGCTTTGCAGTGCAAAAGGCTAATATCAGTGGCATGGAAGATTTTTTAGTCAAAGGCTTTTGGGAGACAGAATTTCAGTGTAAGGAGGCAAACCAGGACAGTATGATAAATACTACATTTTGCAAAGAAAATCAGGATCTAATGGAGCTGATAGATTATGATGATGATGTGGCAGAGCTGAGATACTCCAGTAACATTTACAAAGCAGTCTATGCTGTAGCTTATTCTCTGCACAATATCCTAAAGTGCTCAAACATTCAAGGGTGTGACAAGAAAGTTCATGTTACTCATAGGCAGGTAAACTAAACTAATGACTAAACTTTTCTTTGTTTTGTACATCAAAATAGTGATATTAATATAATGGCAATATATGACACAGTTTAGTTTTCTGGTCTTCAGGTAGTGGAGTCCCTAAAGCAAGTGAACTTTACTATTAAGAATGGGGATCGAGTGTGGTTTGACAGCACTGGAGCAACTGCTGCCAGGTACGAGGTGGTAAACTGGCAGCATGGACCAGATGGATCTGTTCAGTTTATACCAGTTGGCTATTATGATGCTTCTCTACCTCCTGGTCAGAGGTTTGTTCTTAAAACTGAAGCCATTGTGTGGCCTGGAGGAAGCAAAGAGGTAAATATTGTAACTGATAAAACAACATAGTTAAAAATGTGTCTCTTCAAAATCTTTCACATATTCCTCTTTATTGGATCTGAAGTTGCCTGTCTCAGTGTGCAGTGTCAGCTGCCGTCCAGGAACACATAAAGTTCTTCAAAAAGGAAAGCCAGTCTGCTGCTATGACTGTATGCCATGTGCAGAAGGAGAAATCAGCAACACCACAGGTATCACAGTCCTGAATTACAGCAACGTGCATACACTGTTTGCTTTCTACAGTTTATGTGTCATGTTTAAGTCTTCTGTGGTACAGTTACTGATTTACAGTTACACTGATTTAATACCAATAACGGCAACACTGTTTTCATTACAGATTCTAATGACTGCAAAAAGTGTCCTGGAGAATATTGGTCCAATCAAAACAGAGATGCATGTATATTAAAAAATGTTGAGTTTCTTTCCTTCACAGAATTTATGGGAAAAATTATTGTGTTTTTTACTTTCTTTGGTGTTCTCCTTACTTTGATAGTGGCTGCTCTATTCTTAATCAAGAAGGACACTCCATTGGTAAAGGCCAACAATTCTGAGCTGAGCTTCCTGCTGCTCATCTCCTTGACTCTGTGTTTCTTGTGTTCTCTAACTTTCATTGGTCAGCCCTCCAAGTGGTCCTGCATGCTTCGACACACAGCATTTGGCATAACTTTTGTGCTCTGTATCTCTTGTATTCTGGGGAAAACAATAGTAGTACTGATGGCCTTTAAAGCTACACTTCCAGGGACTAATGTCATGAAATGGTTTGGACCTGTACAGCAGAGACTGAGTGTTCTAGCTTTCACTCTCATACAGGTATTGATTTGCATTCTTTGGCTAACAATAAACCCACCATTCCCCTACAAAAATATGAACCATTACAAAGAGAAAATTATACTTGAATGTGCCCTGGGATCACCTGTAGGTTTCTGGGCTGTGTTAGGATACATAGGGCTTCTGGCTATGTTATGTTTTGCACTTGCTTTTTTAGCTCGAAAGCTGCCTGATAATTTCAATGAAGCTAAATTTATCACTTTCAGCATGTTGATATTCTGTGCAGTGTGGTTAACCTTTATACCTGCTTATGTCAGCTCTCCTGGGAAATTCACAGTTGCTGTGGAAATATTTGCTATTCTGGCATCAAGTTATGGGCTACTCTTTTGTATTTTTGCACCAAAATGCTATATTATTGTAATTAAACCTGAACTGAACACAAAGAAACATTTGATGGGAAAAATACAATCAAAATAAATCAAGGCACCAGTTTTATTTCAAATGCATTTAGTCGTATACTTTTTGATTTCACTACTTACCCTTACGTTTTGGTGTGACATTCATTTTCACATGTATTGTATTTGTATTTTCTAGTTTTTCAAAAATCTTCAAAAGATTGTACAAAGTGAATGTACGACACTGTTTACAGTTTTCTTTTTTGTATTGATTTTGATAATTTTATTGTGTACTAATTCTAACACTGTCAGTAATATTAACAATAACAATCAACAATAAAAATGTGTAATAAATATTTGATACACTTTTTTTGGTTCATTATTAAATTGGGAATTAAGTGAATATAACGTTCTTTAATATGAATAAATTAAACAAAAAAAAACTACTCGTCGCCAGGGGCGATTCTAGGATCAGAGCTTTGGGGGTGCTGAGCACCCAGAGAGCAGGCAAGATAAACCTGTCTCTGTCAGTCCCTGCATCCTTAAATGTTGTCCCGAGTTCTCTCTGACTGTCACTTTGATGCATTTAAACCCCTGTTCCTCCCTGTCCTCATCGTCTGTTGTCTTCGTCTCCGTTATCAGTCATCATAATTTTACCATCTCTGTACAAGTCTGCAAATTTCTTTATTAAATCATAAGATTCTTAAATTCATCAAGTCTCTCTGTGCCTGGGTCCTTGTCACAAAACATGACATCACTGTTTTGTACATTTTAACACAATTTAATCCCCACATTTGTAAAAGAAAAGCAAAACACTTTTTTGAAAAGTCTGTAACAAAACCATCAAATCTGATCAAGGTTATTTAAATGCTGCCAAAGAAGAATGGATTGGAATTTTAAAAAATACATATCCTGCCAAATGGATCATCATGGCATTGCCGTATTGGTCCATTTGATCGACCTTTGTTTTGATTATTTATTTTATTTTCAGTTGTTACAGACGGGACAGACATGAGTGAGGGATAGGAAAGGGAGAAAGAAAGAGGAAGGAAAAGAAAAACAGAAGGGGAGAGGGACAGTGAGAAAGGGGGGAAGAAAAAATATCTCCGGGATCACCTGTTGAGAGAAAAAGAATAGAAAACAAGCAAAAAAAACAAAACAAAGCAACATACTATACACAACACCATCGCATTAATCTAGCTAAGTGTAAACAGCAGTAAATGCAGCACGCAGGACAGACAGCGCACAATGTGCTTTGAAGTAGCAGCCAAGAAAGGTGTGATTTAAGTCTACGAACAGTGAACACCCATGTGCACACCTGTGTGGATCGGCGCGCTTGTATTCAAATGGTTTCCCCATGTAATGGTCTGCTAGAGGATGTAGAGAGCCATAGCCTCGTCCCCCAGGGCATGAAGCAGGCATGGAGGAGATCCAGGCCCCAGACATCCAGAGGCCCCAGAGTGCAAGAGCCCAAGGAGGACCACCGGAGGGGCATCCGTGCCACCTTCATGGGAAGGGCTGAGGATCCCCAGACGAGGGGTCACCCAGTAGCCACCGGGCAGAAGCTAGAGGGGGCTGCACCGGCGTGCCCGCCGGCTCCGCCGGCAGCCAGCTGTGCCAGAGTGAACCGAGCCGCAGGCACAGAGGCCGGAGGCCCGAGGGCCCCCCGCGCCCCGGAAGAGGCCTGACCGAGCAGCAGGCGCCAGGCCCCGCCAAGTAGCCACCGGGAGTGAGCTGGCACATGACCTGAGCGCCCAGCCCCGGACACCAAGAACCAACAATGCACCGACCCCTGAGGGCATCAGTCACCGGCAGGGAGTGTGGTGAGGGGAGATAGGCCTCCACACTTTGGAGGGCCTGGGAGTTCCCAGAGAGGTGGAGTCTAAGACCCGACCTGACATATAGACACAGACAAACAGGCACACACAGACACAGACATGCATTCCCACCCTCATGCACACATATACAAACACTCAGCACTCACCCAACGTAGGAATAAACGTAAATGGACATGTACACACAATCACACTCCCCAAACATACTCTATACCCCGGGTCCAGGTATCCTCACCCCCAGAGATGGAAACGGCACCCAGACCCAAGAGATGTTACCCTTCCCTCCGGGGTGGAGGCAAGCAGACCGCCCAAGGCTCCGCAGCAGCAGGGAGGCCAATCGGACAGCCAGCATCTCTTCCCAGCCGCCCCGCCCCGATGGCTAGCAGAGAACGGGGGTGTGTTAAGACCCCATACCTCCCTCCTCCCGCTCAAGTGTAGTGTTGCTGCGTGTTGCTCTAAAGTGTATTTAAAACAAGGGAGAGCATGGTGCTGCTGCCAGAGAGCAGCAGGTGTTAGCACGGCCCCTCCCGAGAACCCTCAATGTCTACATGGATTTAAAATTGAGAGGTGGGCACCGGCGCCAGAGGTAGGTCTGAATACACAGACCGTCTACTGGACGCCGTTAACGTGCCCACCCTCAAGGCCCTATATATATATATATATATATATATATATATATATACACATATATATATATATATATATATATATATATATATATATATATATATATATATATATATATATATATATGTGTGTGTGTGTTATGAGAGTGTAAGTAATGTGGATGTCTAAGTTGTGAGATAAAATTGAGGCACAGGTGGCCAGAAGAGGACAGAGGGGGGGGGGGGGGGGAATGTCTCCCCTGCACCCTGGTGACACACCCGCACCCCAAAGCCCTACCTGTGTGGGTGGGTGTGGTGGAGCGGGAAGAGGGAGGCAGCCGGGGATGGGGAGGAAAAGAAGGGAGGGGAGGGTGTCCCTCCCTAGGGCCAGCTCCCCCGCTGACCCCAATATGCACCCCCGTCCTCTGGTATCCACCAAGGCAAGGGAGCCCAGGCCCATCCAGACCGGGGCCTACGGCAGCAGCACCGCCAAGCCCCACAGGACCCGGGGCAGCCCACCCCACCCCACCGCAGAGGAAACTGTACCCACCCCAACATTCAATCATCTCCCAGACTACACAAGACACAGACACCCAGGTTAAGTTTATTCTCCACCTCTCCTATGTCTCTCCCCCACCTGCAGAGTGGACTCCTGCAAAGATGGAACAACCTCCCTGCCAGTTCAAGAGCCCCCCGGTTAGGCCGATGCACAAGAGGCCCCCTGCGCCAGGGCTGAGCCCCCGTGCACCCACCCGCCCACAACCTCGGCGACACACCGACGAGGACCGAAGCCCCCAAGGCCCAGCCAGAGCCCCAGCACGGAGGCGAAGCAAAATAAAATTGCCATTTGGCAAAATAAATCCATTGGGTATCCTTGTTGGTCTTCAGACAACAATTCTGATGGCTAAAGAACCAAATGGGACAGGCGAAAAGAAAAAAAAAAAAAAAAGAAAAAAAAAAAATACATATCCTAACCTTAATTACTGGGGGAGAATAATGAATGATGCTCACAGTGAGTAAAAAGTAAACTGAATGCATTTTTTGGACAGAGATTCACTTTTAATGTGTATGTATAATATAATACAGATAAAAAACACTCCCAAAACAGAATAAGTTATTACAAATAAATTATTACAAAATATCAATAAAAACTATAAAAATGGAGGCAACTTTGCCTGTGGTAGAATGTATACAATGTATGAAAAAATCTTTATTGCAGATACTAATTTTACTAATTTAATAATAATAATTTTGTGTTGTAAGATTTATGACTTTCATGCTTTCATAGTGGTACTTAGGAGAGCTTAACATTTTTATCAGGTGGTACTCACTGTAAAAAGTTTGAGAAACACTGATAAGTGTATGTGTGCTTTTGGAAAACATTTAAAGCTGCTGTACAGAATCTTTGAAACAAGCTTAAAACATTTTTAGAATATAAACAGAGCATCTGCTTCTCTTTACAGCTCCTCACTCCACCAGGGCTGTTTGGCACTTTCTGATAGTGTGCAAATGTGATCTACGTACTGCGGCAGTCATACAGACAACTGGACGGTCCAAATGTTGGCCTACCTATTACTGGCTGAGGTTTTAGTAGAGTTGTGGCTGAACCACATAAAATATATAATTAATTTTAATCTCCCCGATCAATTATAATGTTATGTTGGAATGTTGTTAAAGAGGGTCAAAAATGTTTCAACCCAGTTTGTTTAGCAGATTCTGTATAGCAGCTTTAATATAGGGAGAACACAAGTTCCAGATTGTGTGAGTAAAATCATTTTTTTCTCTTTGTCAGTTTAACAGTTTCTGTTTTGCCTGTCACTGTTCCCTGTCTGTTTTCTTACCTGGTTCTTCCTGACCTTGTACTTTCTCCTCACATTCCCCTCTTTCCTCTCTCCCTCTTTGGACTGACAATCATACACAAATAGATTGTATTCAATTAGATGAAAAATTACATTAATATGAAAAAAATTCTATTAAGATCACTAACAAAAAGTCTTCTCTCAGTCTACTTTCAACCAAAAGGAAAAAAACCAAACCACACAAACATCTAATAAAAGATATAAATACTAAAACACTGATCCAACATTATCCTTTATTGACGGATCATTTGAACCTGGCTGTCTCTCTGTACACAAACACACACACACACACACACACACACACACACACACACACACACACACAACAGGAGTTATAAGGTTAATGGGCATTCAGTCAGTTAGCTAATTAGTATCCCTTTCAAACAGGACAGTGATAACAACAGCAGGCTGCGGACAATTTAAAGTTTTAGATTTTAAATAGGCTGTATACATTTCAATGGGAGCAACACGACGGTCAAATGTCGCTGATTTTACTACAGAGCAGGAGGAATTGTAGAGTAGCAAACATTGTCGGAAAACACGCTTTCAACACTGGGTGTTACCGGGTGTAATGTTTTTCAGCTAAAAAGAAACATGGTCTTACTCCTACCTAACTATATAAAGAGTAACTGAAGGTTAAATGCAGCTAATACGTCCTGTTTTAAGCCAGGCACTTACACCTCCGCTCTGCTGCGTCTCAGCCACCATCGCTCTGGCAGCAACCGCGCTAGAGTCAGAGTAGGGGAGAGGCGAGCTGGAACAAACCATTTTGGAAGGGGGGGTTATCTATACTTTTGTTGTTTAAATGTTATGTCTCAAACCAGTACAGTACTGTATGCTTTTTATATTTTTAGTAGTGTGTCACACAAACAGCAAATATTGTCAAAAAAAGTAAGAAATCTTTGGGGGTGCTTAAAATAGGCTAAAATCGCCCCTGCTCGTCGCACTTTATTATTAGCATAGGTATAGTCTACAGTATAGACAATGCCTTCTGATTTGCAAACCTTTATCATGTACACGTGAGTCAAAAAGCTTTGTCATTACAAAATTAAAATGCTTGAAAAAACACATAAACCTGAACCTGATCCTGGAAATTGTTGGATTATTGCAGGGTCTTTTTTACCTTATAATATAAAGCGCCTTGAAGCAACTGTTATTGTGAATTGCTGTTATATAAATAAAATTAAATTGAATCAGTTCTGAACTGAGTTCTGTGTTTAATATGTTAAAAGTAATTCATTCTAATTATTGCAGTATGCACTTGTGAACCAGGCCTCTTTCTCAGGCATGACCTGTTCACACTCAACCTTTTAAAAACAACCACTCCTCAGCACTGATCAAGTTTGTTGGACATTGTACAGCCTTACTGACAGAGAAGTGCAAGGTTTATCAGACAACAGTTTACGGACCATATTCAGTGTCAGTATTTATCATACAAGCCCAATTCTGAAAATATTGGGATATTGTACAAAATCTGTTTAAAATTTGTTTACGCTATTGTGGATAAAGTATGGGTTTATACGATACCATCACACACACATGTCCACACAGAGAGAAAAGAAAGAGAGAAAAAATGTCAGCCATAGACATCGCCACTATGATACCATGATGTCACCCATTAGTTTTGGACTGCATTTTAAAACCTCAAGATTAATGTGACTTCTGTGCTAATGCTATAATAATACTAACATTTCACTCACCACTGCTCTCAGGACACCTGTCAGTCACAGTGGCTATGCAACTAACTACACTATCTATGTGAACGAGTTACAATAAAGTCCAAAGATGTCAACAATACATTTTGCACTCACTTCTAAACATGATTTCAGTTGTAAAGCTCCTTGTGATTGCTTTTTTCTCTAGCTGATTGCCACAGTCACCCACATTTTGAATCAAACGCACCAACCTGTTAGTAGTCATTTACCATGTACTCTCAGACATACAGAGAAACCTGAAAAAGTGTGATGCAGGCCAGAAATGTAGAATATTTGCCCTCAAAGTAAAAGTTGTGCTTCATAACTGTATTCAACATGTTTCAAGAGGTAAAACTTTGAAGGTGAATGTTCTCTGTTTCTGGTTTATGGGGCGCCGTTTGTAAACTGAAGCATGCTGAAATTAACTACCAGCATGTCCAGCGATTTAGCTGGACATATGCTGCGGCGATTGTGAAGTGGACACTGCAGTTGCTTAGTGTGACTACTGCTGAACCTTTGGATGGCCAACAAAATGGCTCTTTCGATTGTAGCCCTGGCTATATAAGTAGCTCATTATTTAATT
The DNA here is from genome assembly GCF_963576455.1 of Neolamprologus multifasciatus. Classification (NCBI taxonomy): domain Eukaryota; kingdom Metazoa; phylum Chordata; class Actinopteri; order Cichliformes; family Cichlidae; genus Neolamprologus; species Neolamprologus multifasciatus. Next base: position 6,764,025 of record NC_140452.1, read on the forward strand.
TTTTTCATTAATATTGATAGTTAATTGCAAATGTTTAATGTGTTCAAGAATGTATACAAATGCTTGCAAAGTATGTGATGTGTGTCAGTTAAATGCATAACCTCTTTATTTGTATTTTGAGGTTTATGTCATTATTTTTGATATGGTTTTGATATGTACTACAGCTCCAGTGAACCCTGAAGTAGTCTCAGGTAGATGGGTGGGAGTAAGTGGGGAGCCGTGTGCACTCTGCAGGAAGCGAGAGAGACGAGAGCTGAACAGTGTCGAGTGAACGCAGAGTTCATAGAAGGCGACAGACGTATTTTCGGGTTGACAGATAGTTAACTGGAGTCGAGAACTGTTGTACCCTACTGTGAGGTAAATATGAATTTTATCTGACACTTGTACCCAATGTTATTGTGTAAAACAGGCTAACTGCTAACCGCGATTAGCCGCTAGCATAACTGCTAACATAGCCGCTAGCGTAGCCTAGCATATTCGCTAAGCTCTTGTTCTGCTCTGTTTTTTATTTATTAAGCTAATGCTAAGATTGAATGTTATCGCATGTGAACTGGCATTTAGCGGGGTTGTGTGATTCAGGAGGAGGAGACGGACGTCTGGTGTGGAGTTATGTGTTCACGTGGGAGCACGTGGAAAGGACTAGTGATGTTCGATTCGTGAACGAATCGTTCAATACTCGAGAATCACTTTACTGACTCGTGAATCATGATTCACAAGCCCAACTGACTCACTGACTCATCCCTGTTTCTGTTAGCAAACTAATTCGCTTAGTAGAAATATATCTAGCTTATAATTAAAATTGTGGGGGGGAAAAAACAACAGCCAGTTTCTTAACAAAAGCATTTCTGCTCTGAACTGGAAGAAAAAACCCTGAGTAGAAGCTCACATCAAGAAAATAGCTCCTCGGTTCACAGTAGCATCGCTCTGCTAACATGCTACCAGCACATTTGAGCTACTCACCCCCTCCCTTCCTGTGCTGAATCGTAAGCGTAAGCAAATCACTCAGGACTCGCTCACCCCCTCCCTCCTGTGCTGAATCATAGAGCGAACGAATCACTCAGGACTCACTAACCCCCTCCCTCCTGTGCTGAATCGTAAGCGTAAGCGAATCACTCAGGACTCGCTCACCCCCTCCCTCCTGTGCTGAATCATAGAGCGAGCGAACGAATCACTGACTCACTCACCCCCTCCCTCCTGGCTCACAGCTCAAACGAGTTGAACGAATCACTGACTCACTCACCCCCTCCCTCCTGTGCTGAATCATAGAGCGAGCGAACGAATCACTCACTCACTCACCCCCTCCCTCCTGGCTCACAGCTCAAACGAGTTGAACGAATCACTGACTCACTCACCCCCTCCCTCCTGGCTCACAGCTTCTTCTTCTTCTTCTTGGTTGGCAACCAATGTTAGGGCGCATTACCGCCCCCTGGCTCACAGCTCAGTGGACATTTAGATGAGAAAATATATATTTAACACATTTAAGGAAAATACTAATAAAATACAAATAAACAAAATAAATGTTTATTAAGCAATTTTGATAGGAAATTGCTTAATTTTAGAAATGTTATTGCTCTTTTTTGCTCTATAAAATAGTTGTTTTTTTAGAATCATTCATCTTAGCAGTGGGATTTACATGAAAAGAGAAACAAATTAAGTTTGAGTGAAAATGTAAATTTTTTGCACTCTCTGGTCAACTGACTCAGTGAATCAAATGACTCAAAAAACTCGATTCACTTTGGTGAGTGACTCATTAAAACTCGATTCAGTAAAAAGAATCAAATTTACCATCACTAGAAAGGACTACTGTGAGTGCTGCTGCCGCGGCCTGCTGGTAGCCGTGACCCAGTTTCCCCGCTATCCCCTTGAACTGCCTGGAGGTGTGAGTACTGTTGTTTGCACGTGCTTTTTATTTTTACTGCTTGGCAACAAGTGAAGCGACCATATTGTTTTAGGGCCCACACGCAGGGCCTTTCTCAATATGCGTACTTGTGCGTACTTGCGTTCTCGTGTACTCGTGATATGTCATCAGTCGGAGACCAAGTACTGTTCCAATTCGAAGTACGCATCAAGCTGAGAACGAAAGTCCCGGATGTGTTCTTGCTCCGCCCGTTTTATTGAACATGCATCGGTGGTGACTTGTGTGGACTTGGTACAGCTAAATATCCCAGAATGCATTTCGTCCAAAACTCAAACGCGGCAATGGCGGACGAGCGGGGCTAAAAACTTTTAAATATTACTCTTTCTGGGTCACAAAATAAACTTTTAAGTTCTTTTCAAGCGAGAATGTAGCTGTGTAAACTTCAAATATCTGCTCGATTTATCAAGATATCATATATTTCCAAACGAGCTCCGACGTTTTCGGAGACGTCTGTGACCTGCCAGCTCCATAGCAGACAGCGAGGTCGAGGATTATTAGAGCCGGCGAGAACAGCAGACTCCCGGCACATCGTTTTCAACCCCCCCCCCCGCGGTCTTTTCGCTACTCAGGTTAAACAAACCCCAAACCCCAGTAGCTGTCTATTGTATTAAGTGTCCACTAAAATAAAAATAAAAGCGTTCTCACAGCTCACCTGCTTGTTTTTATTAAGGTATGTACACGTATGCACACTATTTTTATTAATAGAGATTTCACTACTAAGGTTAAACATGATATATAAGTCACTTAGATCACTTCTAAATGTTAATGTTTGGTTTATTTCAGTATTTTATTTGTTCCTGAGTAAACCGGTTTGGGTGTGATTAAAGTTAAGCTTCATAACATATTACTCACAGTTAAATTAAGAGGGGACGGCAGTAAAAGCTCCGGACCTGTGACATCATCAAGTACGCTGGTGTTCCAATTGTACAAATCGCGAGTTCGTGCTCGCGTTCTCGGCGAGTCTGTACTCCCGTGCATTCTCGGCGAGTACGTACTCGCGTACTTGAGAATTGAGAAAGGGCCGCACTCTCTGCCACTACCCGATCCGTACCGGAAACCCGATCGGTACCCCGCATGCGCGAAAGGTGTCTACTTCCGGTCGTAGCGTTTTACGATAGTTATGGGTTAGAGTATCTGTTAAGATGTTAAGAATAATAAGTATATCTTAAAATGTTTGCAATAATGAAGCATTTCAGTACAATGTAGACAAAAACGAAAAATAAAAAGATAGTTACGGATCGGGACTCCCCGATCCTTACTGCGCATGTGCAAAGTTGGACCGTACAAATCGGGTCTACCCGATCCGTACCGCGCATGTGCAGATGTTTTCTTCTTCTGTTCGTTTAATGGCAGTTTACTCCCCAGTGTACGAGGATACTGCCACCTGCTGACCGAGCGAATGAACCCTATTGTAAACTGAATTGGCGTCATTACAAAAGTGTGTTTGATTTAGTGATAGTCGAGTGTGTTTATGCTTGTCTGTGTGGAGAGGATTGACTGGAATAGTGATGATGATGTCCGCTATCACTGTCAGTTGTCAGTAAACACTTAATCTGGCTGCTGAATCTTCACGTGACACATTGCTAAGTCAATATTATTAAGTCTGTAATTAGGCCTCATTCTTCTTATTTTACGGCGCTGTTGTTCAATCAGGGAACGCTCTCTGTTGAGGAGAAAAGCATGAATTTGTCTGTGAACGGATTATCCATTGTTTAAATGTCCCGGGCAGTCGAAAAGGAGGCAGAGCTGTTGAGAAATGCTAGGAGCTAACTGGGCGCTAACCGTATCATTCAAATATATTGAATGTTGCAATGTTGGCAAAGAGAGGAAGTGACGTAAGATTTGCGCGTGCGGGGTACCGATCAGGTTTCCGGTACGGATCGGGTAGCGACACTCTCACCAACACACACACATCTCAAGTGCTACAGTCTTTCTGCTAGCAAACCCCTCGTTGCTGGCCTGAGTTGTGGCTCGGGTGCGTTGGGACCCGGAGGTTTTCGTAAAGCTTTTATTTTGGTTTTCTGTTGACCTGTACAATAAATTTGCATGTTAGCTAAATATTTCGTTCCCCGTAACATTTAGATTTAACATTTAAATTTAAATACAATATTTAGATTTAGTATTTAACATTTAAAATTGTGTTTTAAATATAAAAAGTTACAAATGTCTTAGTAAATGTTGTAAAAAGTGACTTGAAAAAACATGTTTTTGTAAGGTTTTAAGCTATATGTGGAAAAATTTTGCTGTTAATTTCAGCATGTTTCAGTTTACAAACGACGCCCCATACTGGTTTGCTTCACCCTTTTCCCAGTGTAACTAGAGCTTGGCAAGTCACTTGCTTATCTTTATCGTTCATACTAACTTTCAAATGTGGGAACTAGCCAGCCGTAGCTATGTAGTAGTATGCTGCAGTGCCATAACGGTTTGTGACCAGTTTCATGACTGCCAGCAACCTCCAGTAACTACTCATGAATTTCAGATTTCACTAGCAACTTTTGGTTGCCAGTGGGTTACTAATCAGTCTATATAAGTGTGTGAGTGTGTTTACAAAACAAATATTTACATATGTCTTGTTTAGAGTCTTTATTTAGTTACCACAAAGGTTATGGAATGTTGCCACCTAAAATATCTTAAATAGAAATTTGACAGCTGTTTAAGTATTAAGTATTTATTTTAAATTGTGTTGATTTTATCACACTGCCAAATGGTTCCTGTTTTGAACCATCAATTAATAAAGCAAACTATGCAGCTGAATTAGAATATCTAGCTCTGTGTGTGTTGAGTTGTATGGTCCCACGTGGAGTCTTGTGTCATTCAAAAATTTAATATTTTTAAAGTAGAAATTGTTTCAATTACCACTATTATAACAATTTACATAATTTACAAAACAATTTACACTATTATTATAGCAAATGTTTCCAAAGAAGACAGCTTAAAATATATGCATTTTCTGGTATGGGTCACTCAGAAAAAAAGTTGTCTCCCATAAAAATCGCAAAACAGTGTGACAATGTATGTCATACTGTGATATGATAGGAGGACCTCAGGCTTCATCAATTATAGTTCTATAAAGCTCTGCCCATTAAAGAATACACATGCTTGGTCAGTAATATCAGAACAGAGTACAGGGCTGTACATGCATGAGTGTGGTTGTCTGTAAAAGATGTATGACTGCACATTCAGAGTGTTATTTTGGGGTTTATTTATGGGAGTCTGCAGAGCAGAGGAAAATACTGTTCTCTGTGAAATGCTAGGAAGTCCAGAGGTTCCTCTTTTGACTAAGAAAGGGGATATTACTATTGGAGGAGCTTTTTCTATCCATAGCCAAATCTCAAAGCCTTCGTTCTCCCTGACTCATACTCCAGAACCTCTCACATGCTCCAGGTTTGTCTTTTTTCCCATTGCAGGGTTCATGACTTGAAGAACTTTACATTACACTTTTTAAAACACCTTTTTTACTCTTTTCAGGATAAATTTGAGAGAATTTCGTTTTGCCCAAACAATGATTTTTGCAGTAGAAGAGATCAACAATAGCAGCACTTTACTGCCTAACATTTCAGTTGGTTATAAGATATTTGACAGCTGTGGTTCAACACTGCCTTCAACACGTGCAGTGATGGGTTTACTAAATGGACAGGAAAGGACAGCAGAGAAAACCTGCAGCAGTCATTCATCTGTTCATGTCATCATTGGAGCTTCTGAGTCTTCCTCAACCATTGTGATGCTACAAATTTGTGGGACCTTCCAAATACCAGTAGTAAGTATTTATAATATTTGTGTAAATTTTTTATAATGTAACTGTCTCCAAAAATTGAAGTCTAGTAACTTTTTTGGTCATGTACAGGTTTATGTGAATCTTAGATTTAAGGCTTCCAAGCTTTACATTAGATTTAGTTACAAGCCAGAAACAACATTTTGTTTGGTCTCTGAAGACCCAACTGTAAATCTCTTCCCACTTACTTGTCAATTTGTTTTTGTTTTTCTCTTTTACTTCATTTCAGATCAGCCATTTTGCCACATGTGCTTGTCTGAGTAACAGAAAGGATTACCCTTCATTCTTCAGAACCATCCCCAGTGATTACTATCAGAGCAGGGCCCTGGCAAAACTGGTAAAATATTTTGGATGGACATGGGTTGGGGCAGTCAGAAGTGACAATGATTATGGCAACAATGGGATGGCAACTTTTATCACAGCAGCAAGTCAGGAAGGGGTTTGTGTTGAATATTCAGAGGCCGTTTCAAGGACTGACTCTAGTGAGGAGGTTGCAAGGGTAATTGAAGTGATTCGTAGTGGCACTGCAAGAGTTTTGATTGCCTTTCTTGCCCAGGGTGAGATGGACATTTTGCTGGAGGAAGCTCTGAAGCAGAACTTGACTGGGTTGCAGTGGGTGGGCAGTGAATCGTGGATAACAGCAAGTCATTTGACTACTAAGAGGTACTCTGGCATACTGACAGGGTCTCTGGGCTTCACCATCAGAAAGGCAAAGATTGCAGGCCTGCGAGAATTTCTTTTACAAGTTAACCCAAGTCAGGATCCTCAGAATAGTGTGCTAAGAGAGTTCTGGGAAACGGTTTTTGGCTGCAGTTTTCAATCCAGGCTGCCTGGTCAGATTCAGTGCTCTGGCTCTGAGAAGTTAGAGGACATAAACAATCCTTTTACAGATGTATCACAACTAAGGATATCTAACAATGTGTACAAGGCTGTGTATGCCATAGCTCATGCTATGCATAACTTGTTAAATTGTGGTCAAAATGCTAAAGCCATGAATCAGTCATGTATATGGAAGGATCATTTAGAGCCAAAAAACGTAAGACATTACCTTACAAAATCGTAGAAAATTATTTATTTGATTTAGAATATCTATATATTAAAAGTTACCAACCCTCGTTTTGGATTGGTAGATTGTGAAACACCTCCAAGATGTCAATTTCACTCTTCAGTCGGGAGAAAGAGTATATTTTGATGAAAATGGAGACCCTTCAGCAATGTATGAACTTGTGAACTGGCAGAGAAACCAAGCAGGAGATATAATTTTTGTGGCTGTAGGGAGCTATGATGCTTCACTACCAAATGAAAGTCAGCTTGCCATAAATGGAATCAATATAACATGGATTTCTGAATCCCAAATGGTAAGTCTATTTGAGAGCAGGGAATATTTATTTAATACTTATTTTTGCAGGTTGATTAAAATTATGCAGAAACAAAATATGAAATTAATTGTAGTTACTTGTTCAAAACTCTGTTAATGAGAAATACAAGTAACACTTTTTTATTAATAAAAACTGACATTCATAAAGTTGTTTAATATTGAACTTTAGCAAATAAAAACAATCTCTCCCACATAGACAGATATGTATAATCCTTAATTTTCAATTGTAACAATGTTAACATAACAGCTTCAGAACTATTTTTATGTTAATTTTCCCCTGTGATGCAGAATAATGAGTAAAATAATGGTCTGAAGGTTAAATGCATGTTTGTATGTTTTTCTTTATTCAATTTTATTAATGTGAAATAAATTGAACAATCTAAATTAAGTATGTGGATTACAAGAGGAACAAACTGTGACCTTTGAGTTGTGGTGTTGTTACAGAAGCCATTGTCTGTCTGCAGTGAGAGCTGTCTGCCAGGTTTCCGCCAGGCTGCAATTAAAGGCAAACCCATCTGCTGTTTCTCCTGTATTGCCTGTGCTGCTGGAGAGATTAGTAACACAAACAGTGTGTAGAAAATTTCCTGTCATTTTTACTATGTAAAAAAAGTGATAATAAGTTGATACATTACTAGGAAGTGTTTATTTCAGTATTAGGTTATCAAAATACTTTTTTATGTTTGACACTTCATTCAGATTCTGCAGTGTGTTTACCATGTCCGCTGGAGTACTGGTCGAATGAAGATCGCAGTCAATGTGTTCCAAAGGTGATTGAGTTCCTGTCTTTTGGAGAAACTATGGGGGGCCTACTCGCCGCTTTCTCATTGTTTGGAGCAAGTTTAACATTGGCAGTGTCATGTGTTTTCTTTCGGCTTCGTCACACACCTCTTGTCAAAGCCAGTAATTCTGAACTGAGCTTCCTGCTGCTCTTCTCCTTAACTCTGTGTTTCTTGTGTTCTCTGACCTTCATTGGCCAGCCTACTGAGTGGTCATGCATGCTACGCCACACAGCTTTTGGCGCAAGCTTTGCCTTGTGTATGTCATGCATTTTGGCTAAAACTATAACAGTGGTGATTGCCTTTAAGGCTATAAGGCCAGCAAAAACAGTTCCTCAGTGTTCTGCTGCGCTTCAGAGAACAAGTGTGCTCAGCTGTACTTTACTCCAGCTGCTGATTTGTGTGCTGTGGTTAATTTTTGCTCCACCATTTCCCTACAAAAACACAGTCCATGCCACTGAAAAGATTATACTAGAGTGTAATTTAGGTTCACCTTTAGGATTCTGGGCTGTTTTAGGATATATAGGACTTCTCAGTTTGCTATGCTTTATCCTTGCTTTTCTGTCTCGAAAGCTGCCTGATAATTTTAATGAGGCCAAATTCATCACCTTCAGTATGTTGATATTCTGTGCAGTCTGGGTCACTTTTATCCCAGCATATGTCAGTTCTCCTGGTAAATTTACTGTAGCTGTAGAGATATTTGCTATTCTGGCCTCAAGCTTTGGGTTATTTTTCAGTATATTTGCTCCAAAATGTTATATTTTATTAGTGAAACCCGAAAGAAATACAAAAAGACATATGATGGGGAGAAACCATTAAAAAAATAACAAATGCACGAGGGTACGCTTACTCCATCTTTAAGATTTGTTTATTTTAATTTGTATACAATCATTGATCAATTTATTACTTTATATATTGGTCCTGTAAACCAGTAATTTAAATATGTATTGCGCTTGTTTATGTTTTACTCTTTAGTACGATGTTAAAATGTGAACCACAGATGGAATATGTAATAAACAATAATAACTTAGTATAAGGAGTGGTTATGTTGAATTCAAAGATATTACTTTTGTAGGAGGCCCTCTAAGCCCATTAACATCCCTATTCACTGGTCAGTCACAGCAGAAGCAATATCATTGGTAGAGACAAAGACAATATTCACAGCTGTCACCCATAAATCCCTGTGGCTCTGTGACATAAAAGTCATATTAAAAGCAGTGTTGAGGAGGCTTATCTTTGAGCATTTGTTAGGAAGCATTCAGCTGAGGAACTATGCTGCTGATAGCCAACCTACTACTTCTTTCCTGTCTGGCTGTGAGAGAAGGGAAGCCTGTGTGTCAGGCCTATGGGACAAAAGAACTGTCTCAGTTTTCTAAGGAGGGAGAAATCAACATTGGAGGAATTTTTTCTTTCCATCAGAACCCCATCACTGTTTATCCAAGTTTTGAAGTCAATCCAGGAAAAATCCAATGTGAAGGGTAAGACTGGGATGAAATAATATATCTATAAATCCTATTCCAATATGGGTTGTTTATATTTTAAATATAATCTTCCTCTTTGCTTTTTTCTGCTATGAAAACTTTGGTCCTTCTTCTTTGTCCAGACTGGACCCAGGAGAGCTTCAGTATGCATACACTATGATGTTTGCTATAGAAGAAATTAATAACAGCTCAGGGTTGCTGCCAGGAGTGACACTTGGTTATAGGATCTTTGATTCCTGCCCCAGTATACCTTTGTCTATTAGGGCATCACTAAACTTGATGAATAGATATGAAAGTGGAGCAGGGAGCTGTAACAAACTTTCCAACGTACATGCTGTCATAGGAGAAACCACATCCACCTCCACGATAGGCATTGCACGCACCATGGGACCATTCCATATACCTGTGGTGAGTGTTGGGGGCATGCATGCTCTATGCACACATAAACTTCCTGAGATGCAATAATCTTCATTAAATGTCTTCAATGCTCAATATGACATTTAACCATGTTATTGTTTTCCAGATCAGTCATTCAGCTACTTGTGCATGTCTTAGCAACAGAAGAGACTATCCTTCTTTTTTTAGAACCATACCTAGTGACATTTACCAAAGCAAAGCATTAGCAAAGCTTGTGAAACATTTTGGCTGGACCTGGGTAGGAGCTATCAGAACTAATAATGATTATGGGAATGGTGGTATGGCCACTTTCTTGGAAGCAGCAGAAAGGGAAGGTGTGTGTGTTGAGTACTCAGTGGCCATTTACCGAACTAATCCAAGGAAGTGGTTCTTAGATGTGGTAAATATTATAAAGAAATCCACCTCTAAGGTAATAGTGGCATTTGCTGATGGCACAGACCTTGACATACTTTTTAAAGAGCTTCATGCTCAGAATGTGACAGGCCTGCAGTGGGTTGGGAGTGAAGGCTGGATCACATACCGTTATATTGCCTCTCCAGTAAATTACGCTGTGGTTCAGGGGGCAGTTGGCTTTGCAGCATTAAATGCTCACATTCCTGGACTGCAAGAGTTCCTAGCCAGCAGCAGGCCTTCCACCGTACCTGGGAATCAGGGCCTTGTGGATTTGTGGGAGACAGTGTTCAGGTGCAACCTGTCTCCTCAAACAGAGACTCATGCTGAAGATCTGACAATAGCCTGCACTGGAAAGGAGTCTCTCCTGCATGTGAAGACACGTTTCACAGATGTGTCAGATGCCAGCCTGCTAAATAATGTGTACAAAGCCACGTATGCTGTTGCTCATGCTCTACATATGCTATTTACTTGCAAAGATGAAAGGGAGCCTTTTGAAAACAATACTTGTACTGATACAGAAAATGTACAACCATGGCAGGTAACCATAAAAAGAAAGTACTGTGTCTAAATCCAAAATGTTATTTTTAATGACTATTGTTACATAGTCAGATAACATTTAGTGTTTGTCTGTAGGTACTGCATTACCTAACCAAGGTCAATTTTACAACTAAGACTGGTGAAGAAGTGTTCTTTGATGAGTTAGGTGAACCTGTGGCACGTTATGCATTGGTGAACTGGCAGATGGGTGAAAAAGGTTACATACTTTTTAAGACAATTGGTTACTATGATGCATCCCAGCCTGAGGGTCAGGAGTTTAAGATGAAAGCAGGTGTGAGAGCCATCTGGGCAGGAGAGAATTTCGAGGTAAAACAACACAGATAATACTGTTGTTTATTATCTGTGTTTCTAACCCTAAAGTTCTGACGCTTGATCTTTTACAATCACACTAAATGTATACAATTGTAAATCTGGAAGTAATTTGTTTTTAATATTGTCACTATAATGCAGGTGCCAAGGTCTGTTTGCAGTAAGAGTTGTTTGCCTGGGACCCGTCAGGCTTTTGTAAAGGGCAAGCCAATCTGCTGTTTTGATTGCATCACCTGCGCTGATGGGGAGTTCAGCAACACTACAAGTGAGACAGCTGGATTTCTAGCCTTTACTCTTGTGCTCATTGTGTTTCTGTTGGGCAAAATCACTGCCAGCACTTTACTGGTCTATTTAAAGATGTATGTGCTGTACATTATGAAGATATTTATGTTTTCAGATGCAGTGAAATGTGACAAATGCCCTCCTGAATTCAAGTCCAATGAAGAGAGAAATAATTGTGAAATGAAAGCTATTGAGTTCCTCACATTCACAGAATTATTGGGTATACTGTTGGTCTCCTTTTCTCTCTTTGGTGCGTGCATCTCAATGACTGTAGCCCTAATATTTTTCCAATACAGACACACTCCTATTGTCAGAGCAAACAACTCTGAGCTCAGCTTTTTGCTGCTCTTCTCTTTGACTCTGTGTTTCCTGTGTTCTGTGACCTTCATCGGCCGGCCCTCCGAATGGTCCTGCATGCTTCGACACACAGCATTTGGCATAACTTTTGTGCTCTGCATCTCTTGTATGCTGGGGAAAACGATAGTGGTTGTAATGGCATTCAAGGCTACACTTCCAGGCAGTAATGTTAAGAAGTGGTTTGGACCTGTACAGCAAAGACTGAGTGTTCTAGCATTCACTCTCATACAGATTTTGATTTGCATAGTTTGGTTAACAATAAACCCACCATTCCCCTACAAAAATATGAACTACTACAAAGATAAAATTATACTTGAATGTGCCCTGGGATCACCTCTAGGGTTCTGGACTGTGTTAGGATACATAGGGCTGCTGGCTATGTTATGTTTTGTACTTGCTTTTTTAGCTCGAAAGCTGCCTGATAATTTCAATGAAGCTAAATTGATCACTTTCAGCATGTTGATATTCTGTGCAGTGTGGTTAACCTTTATACCTGCTTATGTCAGCTCTCCTGGGAAATTCACAGTTGCTGTGGAAATATTTGCTATTCTGGCCTCAAGCTATGGAATGTTATTTTGCATTTTTTTGCCAAAGTGTTACATTATTTTATTAAAACCTGAAAACAATACAAAGAAACACCTGATGAGTAAAGGGACCTCAAGAACGATCTGAGAGGTTGCTAAAAAAAATTGAATCTGTCCCTTCTATAGTTTAAATATTGTTCAAATAATTCAAAACCCACTGACATCTAAGAGAACACAGCAATTAATTATTTCAAAAACAAATGCTGGTTCACTACATGAAAGAAGGAAAGAAAGAAGCAAATAACTATAGTCCTTCCTACAAGCTCTATATCGTATATTAAATATTCCCAACAAAATCTGTAATTTCTTTTCCATGTAAAAAGTTCCGTTGATTTTTATTTATTTATTTTTTTTTACATTTTTCTTTCCCTAAATTAATATTTGTACAAATAAAGTTTTGATAAATTCTGAATCCGTTGTGTTACTTTGCGCACCCATAAAAAGTGAATAATGACAGATTCCAAGACTGTGTATGTATCAAAATTCCATTCAATTCAAGTCAGTTTTATTTATATAGTGCCGAATCACAACAACAGTCACTTCATGGTATTTTATATAATATAATGTAAAGACCTGCAATAATGGAGAGAAAACCCCAACAATTCAACAACCACCTGGTGACAGTGATGAGGAAAAAACACTCTTTAACAAACAACCCGTGGAAGAGAGTCAGATATTCATTATAACTATTGATTAAATGCGGAGTGGTGTATAAACACATAGTGAATAAAAAAAGGTGTGTGCAGAAAAAACACTACATGCATCATGAGAAAGCCACCAGGAGCCGAGGTTTATTTCCTTACTGTGGTGAGTTCTGAAACATGATTATCACTCTTTCAATAAACTGCAGATTATCAGTTAGCTCTTTAACAACTAATCTTTTTTAAATAATTGAAAAAAGGAAGGCTTGAGATTGGCCTTCAATTAGTTCAAATGATCGCGTGATGACCTTTAAAGTAATAGTTTAATTACTGCCCTGAAAAATGACTAGGGCATATAGCCCATTAATAGAGAGACTGATCATATTTAAGATTGAAGCATTAAGTAGTGGTACGATTTCTGTGAGCAGTCTTGTAGGAATAGAGTCCAATAGAAATCTTGATGGTTTATTACAAAAGTTGTATTGATCAACAACTACTGATCAAAGACCAATGATCAATGGCCATGAGTACAATTCACAGAAAGTTGATTCAGAGATGGTCTTTCCCTTTTCACGTAAATGGCCTCCCTTGACTTCCCGCTCAAACCAGCGTTCTTCCCTGTCCAGGATCAAATCAAATCAAATCACTTTTATTGTCATTTCACATTACTGGTACACTGTACATGTGAGTGAAATTCTTGTGTGCAAACTTCACAAGGAACAGTGGTGTGCAAAATACAAGAAACATAAGAAACAAAGAAAATTATAAGAATTGAGAATTATAAGAATAATACTAAGCAAGCCTACCGTATACTTACCGTTAGAGATTGACAAGGTACAATGCACATGCTATGGCAAGGGGTAGCCACGATGACAGGTCAGGGGGAAGACATCATCAGTGCAAAAGGAACTGACTTGAAAGATAGGATGATGGAGTCGGAACAATACTGGAAGAACATATGGGAGAAGGACGCAACTTAAAATACGCTCAGTGGCTAGGGGATCTGAGACAGGGACCAGTAACCATCACAGTGGCAGATATCCTAGACAGGGTCTCCAGTGTGAAGAGTTGGACAACACCAGGGCCTGACATGGTTCACGCTTAGTGGCTGAAGAAGCTGACTGCACTCCATGACCGTCTGGCAGCACAAATGAACAAGCAGCCTGTTGATGAGAGACACCCAGAAAGCCAAAACCGAAGGGTGGACAGTCCGGATCCTCAAGGACCCCCAGAAGGGGCCGGTCCCATCCTACTACCAGCCAATAACCTGCCTCAGCACCACATGGAAGCTTCTTGCACACATCATAGCGGCTAAGATGAACTGGCACATGACCTGAAAGATAGGATCATGAGTGGGGCACAGAAAGGGATTGGCAAGAACACCAGAGGCGCAAAACACCAGCTAGTGGTAGACTGAACAGTCAGCCGAGACTGCAAGACTTGGCTGACCAACAGTGCACTGCCTGGATTGATTACAAGAAGGCCTATGGCTCAGTGCCCCACACCTGGATCTTACCTAGACCTATACAAGATCAACAGGACCCAGCCCATAGCACAAGTCACTATCAAGTGTGGGATCTACCAAGGAGATGCTCTGTCCCCACTGCTGTTCTGCATAGGCCTGAACCCTCTCAGTGAGATCATTAACAAAACTGGCTACGGATACCGACTCCAGAATGGACCAGTTGTCAGCCACCTCCTGTACAAGGATGACATCAAGCTATATGCCAAGAGTGAACGAGACATCGATTCACTGATCCACACCAACAGGATATACAGCAATGACATCGGAATGCACAGCCACTTCGGACCAGAGAAGTGTAGTCGGATGATAACGAAGAGAGGGAAGGTAGTCAGACCTGAGGGGATCAAACTACCAGAATGCAACATTGCAGACATAGAGGGTAGCTACAAGTACCTGGGGATCCCACAGGCAAATGGGAACTATGAAGAGGCCACTAGGAAAGCTGAAACCACCCAGTACCTTTAGAGGGTCAGGTAATAATACTAAGCAAGCCTACAGTATACTTACCGTTAGTTATGAAGAGTCAGCTGAACGGTAAGAACAAGATCTGGGCTAACACCTATGTGCCTGTGATCAGGTACCCTCTTTGGATAATAAGCTGGCCAAAGGAGGAGATAGAAGCCACTGATATCAAGACCAGGACACTTCTGACCATGCATGGAGGGTTTCAACCCAAGTCCAGCACCCTGAGGCTGTACGCTAAGCGGAAGGAAGGAAGCCGGGGACTGGTGAGTGTCAGCACCACAGTCCAGGATGAGGCAACAAACATCCATGGTGTTTGCTCTGTGTTGTAGCATCCTGATGACACGCAGTTTGTGCTCCAGTGGATGATGAGAGTCAAACCTTAAAATATGTATAATACTGATTCACATGCATAGGTTTATGGTACTGATCAGCTTTTAAATGCCCCCCACTACTGATGGAAATCTCACAGTCTAAGAAGGCTAACCCACCACTTTTCATATCCTCCCTGGTGAATTTGATGTGTTGGTCCACCAAGTTAATGTGATCCGTGAATTGTGGTGCGTCCTGAGATTTGATTTTCACCCAGGTGTCATCCACATACCTGAGCCAATGACTTAGTGGTGTTCCAGGGTAGGATAACAAAGCCCTCTTTTCCACTTCTTCCACGTGCAAATTGGGCACAATAGGTGAAACTGGGGAACCCATAGCACACCCATATTTCTGTTTATAAGATTGGGGAAACCTGCAGTCAGCTGAGACTGAAGTCACTTGGATAACTGAAAACATCCAGATGAACAGAAACAACCTTTTGGGATTACAAAATTTAATGAATCAAGCTGAGATTGAGACTAAAAAGGTATCAACTGAGTTAAACCGAACTGAACAGCTTCACTCCTCAAAAGCTGTATAAACCAGAATAAAAACATGTCTGATTTTTTTCTTCCTGTTTGCCTATTGTACAAATAATTGAAAAACCAATTAAAAATATTGAAGTAAAAGGAAAGGAAATCATATGGCTAACTTTATCAGGCTCACAAAAGTCTGATTTTCTTGAATCTACATGGACCTATTGAAATGATAAATATTATATTCATGAATATAATATTTCATTTCAGATTTCATTGCATCTGAATCAATGAAAGTAGAAAACAATGAATTTATGGGCATGGTAATACAGAGAGGACATTTACAATAATTCAGTAGTGTTTTGCAGCGCCACTCCTCTGGCCCCACCTTTTGTTCTACATAGAAGAAGCATGATGGTTCTGTTATTCATTTTTGCTGCTTCAAAATGTATAAATAAAGTCTGCATGTTTCACTTAGACTAGGTTACTTGCAATGCCACCCAGTGGTTTATTTTTTACAGACAGCATGTCATTTACACAGAAGTGGCCAGAACAGGGGTGGGCACTTTTCCAACTGTTATTGGTGGCATCTTTCTCTCAGGCTAAAGAACCTGTGTGCATACGAAGAGGGGATACTGAGAATCCCCAGTTATCTAGGGATGGGGACATTATACTGGGGGGGATGTTCTCTTTTCACAGTAGCTGGAATGACAGAAAGGATACCTACATGCAGAAACCACTGCCACTTCAATGCACGAGGTAAATAACATAAAAATAATTTTTTTTATAAATTTAAAAATATAAATTTAAAATAGATAAATGATCTAAGACATAAAAAAAATTAATCCTTTTATTTCTTGCTTTTATCTTGTTTTTCTATATTCATATAACTGACTGATTTCAGTATTTTATGTGTTAGTAATCTATTGTCTTTATGTCAACTTTTTCATTTTTTCAATGAAGTTTGAATTTCAGGGAATTTCAGGTCGCCCAGGCTATGCTTTTTGCCATTGAGGAAATTAATAACAGTTCAGACCTACTGCCAGGAGTCTCTCTGGGCTATAAAATGTATGATACTTGTGGTTCCATTGCCCAAAGCATAAAAGTTGCACTAGCCTTGATGAATGGTAATCAAATTATTTTCACAGCACCTGAGGCCCCTTGTACCAAACCAGCACAAGTGCAGGCTATAATGGGAGAGACTTCTTCCTCTCCTTGCATGGCAATAGCTACCGTAATTGGGCCATTTTATATACCAATGGTGGGTAGGATAGCTAAAAATATTTTTTTTCTGGAAACAAAAATGTGACTCTTTAAAAGTTCTGCTTTCTTTGTATTTTTCCATTTTAGATAGGCCTCTTTGCAGGGATATAATGTGCTTAACACAGTGAAAACTGAAATTAAATGTGGTTGTGTGCAACATTTTTTTTTCTATTTTTAATGGTCAGTGTGACTATAATCTCTCTTTCTTTTCTTTTCTTTTCTTTTTTTCTTTTTGCTTAGATGAGTCACTTTGCCACATGTGCTTGTCTCAGTGACAAAACCAAGTACCCATCCTTCCTCAGAACAATACCCAGTGACTACTACCAGAGCAGAGCCCTGGTCTATTTAGTAAAGTACTTTGGATGGACTTGGGTTGGAGCCATTAGAACCAATGATGATTATGGAAATAAAGGCATGGCAACATTCACAGAAACTGCACAGCAGCTGGGCATCTGTCTGGAATATTCTGTATCTTTTTTTAGGACCGATCCCTATGAAAAAATTCAAAAGATCATTGACATTATAAAAGCTTCAACCTCCAAGGTGATTGTTGGCTTTCTGTCCCACTTTGATATGGATGTGCTATTACATGAGTTTTCTCTCAACAACCTCACTGGTTATCAGTGGATAGGCAGTGAGTCTTGGATATTTGATTCTCAAACCGCAGAAATGGATATACATCACATACTGGATGGTGCCATAGGTCTTTCCATTCCCAAATCACATGTCAGTGGCCTAAAGGAGTTCATGCTGAATGTGAAACTTCTTAATTCATCTAATGATTTGTTTACTGAGTTCTGGGAGGCATTATTTAACTGTAAGTTCAAGGAGTTGAAGTCGACAGCAGAAAATCCGAGAGAGTGTACCGGACATGAAGATCTTACTGGAGTTAAAAACAGTTTCACTGATATGTCACTCATGCCTATCTTTAACAATGTATATAAAGGAGTGTATGCAGTGGCCCATGCCCTTCACAATATCCTCAATTGTAATAAAACATGTGAGAAAAATGTGCAGCTAGATCCATTAATGGTGAGCCTATCTAAAATTATATTGTTCAAATCGAGTTACAAGAAGAATTGTTTAAATTTGAAGACAACATATGTTGATCATGCCATTAAGCCAGTGGATCTATTAAATGTCCTTCAGTATATTAACTGCCTTATTACATATGTTTTTAGATTTTGCAGCGCATTCTAAAAATTTACTTCAAAACAAAAGGAGGAGATGAGGTTTACTTTGATGAGAATGGAGATCCAGCAGCAAAGTATGAAGTTATAAACTGGCAGCCAAGAAAAAACGGCATTGTGGAGTTTGTGAAAGTTGGCCTTTATGATGCATCACTTCCTCCAGGCAAAGAGCTGACTCTGCAAAATAACTCTTTAATCTGGGCAAGAAACTCAAAGCAGGTGAGTGATCAATAAACAATGAATACAAATAATAAGCTTATTAAGTATAAAGAATTAATTATAACCAGGTATTATTATTTTAAAACATTTGAATTTCATGCATATAAAATTAAGAAACGATTGTAAAGATCATCATACATGCAGTTTATCCGTGGTTATTATTGTACATTTATTCATACAGGTGCCTGTGTCAGTTTGCAGTGAGAAATGTCCCCCAGGAACACGCAAGGTTCTCCAGAAAGGAAGGCCTGTTTGCTGCTATGACTGTATAAGATGTGCAGAGGGAGAGATAAGCAACATTACAGGTGTGGTAATATTTCAATAAAAACTTTAGAACTTTAATGAATTACAAGCAATATTACTGTTCATGTTCCAGCATATTTTTTCATTCTTTCGCAACATTGAGGAAACCCCTCAGAAATTTTAATAATTATGCTCTTTTTTTCTATACATAAAGCAAACGAAGAGTGAAATATGGGGCTGTTTTAGCCTACTGTGAATAATATGAGCACACTCCCTGCTTCAAAGCCTGCCGTATCTATCATAACTTTCGCTGTTGTTCCAGCACCAGTTGCTTTATACCACAGCATGTAATTTCTTGAAGATGCAGTTTGTTCAGAATCAGTGTCAGTTTTACTGAAAAATGGCCAACGATGTTTGAAGTTACTTATTTACCATTTTTCATATTGACTGTGCAACAGCATTGTCAACACATTTTTTCTCATCTTCTCATTGTGTAGCATTAGCAGTAGCCTGACCAATGTAGAGTAATAGTTAGTGTGCTAGTGAGTATAATATGCTGTAAAGTAGATCCAAACACATAAATCTAATAAATCTCCAGAATTCTAACATTGTATTAACATTAATTTGCAGATTCTGTTACCTGTTTGAGATGTCCCCCTGAATTTTGGTCAAATGAAAGAAGAGACACGTGCATAAAGAAGGAAGCAGTGTTTCTGTCATATGAAGAAATTATGGGAGCACTCCTGACTGCTGCATCTTTATTTGGAACATGCATGACTACCGGTGTGGCATTAATATTCTTCAAATACAGGAAAACTCCTATTGTGAGGGCAAACAATTCTGAGCTGAGCTTCCTGCTGCTCTTCTCTTTGACTCTTTGTTTCCTGTGTTCTCTGACATTCATTGGTCAGCCCTCTGAATGGTCCTGCATGCTGCGACATGTAGCTTTTGGGATCACCTTTGTGCTCTGCATCTCTTGTGTTTTGGGGAAAACAATGGTTGTTTTGATGGCTTTCCGGGCAACGCGTCCAGGTAGTAATGTTCAGAAATGGTTTGGACCTACACAGCAGAGACTCTGTGTTACAAGTTTTACTCTTATACAAGTTATCATATGTATCATTTGGTTAACAGTTTCGCCTCCTTTTCCATTTAAGAATTTTAAGGAATTTAAAGACAAGATCACCTTAGAGTGTGCTCTGGGCACATCTGTTGGCTACTGGGCTGTGCTTGGCTATATTGGACTTTTGTCTGTCTTATGTTTCATTTTTGCTTTTCTAGCTCGAAAACTGCCTGATAATTTCAATGAAGCCAAGTTTATCACCTTTAGCATGCTAATATTCTGTGCAGTGTGGATCACATTTATTCCAGCATATGTCAGCTCTCCGGGGAAGTTCAGTGTTGCTGTAGAAATATTTGCTATTCTTGCTTCCAGCTTTGGACTGCTGATTTGCATTTTTTTTCCAAAGTGTTATATCATCTTACTGAAACCAGAAAGGAACACGAAAAAGAACATGATGGGGAAGGGTGCTCCACGATCGCCATTATGATAATAAATAAATAAATTATTATTTTGTTTGTGTGTGTGTGTGCTTCTGTGCTGGGTTTGTTTGTACCAGCAGAGAATGCAAAAATGCAAACATAACACACTGCTCAGACATGCTTGGTCAGAATGACTAAGCAAATATTTTAACAAAGTCAGCCTTTAACATTTATGATTTAATTAAAAAAAGAAGAAGACCATATTATGATTGACAAACAGAGAATTTTGAAGAGAAAAAGTGACAAAAAGTATTCCTTTGTACATGAATTAAAAGGAGATCATGTTGAAATGGAGGCTCATGTGAGATTGAGCTAATGGTAAATCTGACTGAAGATAAATAGCATAAATTGAACGAGACATGAAGTGAGAATATTAATATGTAACTGAACATTCACATGTGATGGAATTATTGACTTTTCTTATTAAAGTAGGAAATAGAAAAGAAAAAAATGTGATGAATTCATATTAATGAAGTAACCTTTGTCCTCATTAAAAGCGGGTGAAAATTACAGAGAGACTGACATTGACTGATTGTATGTCAGAATCTGTGATTGGATGTCTATAGAGAGGGAGAGAGAAACAAGATAAAATAACCTTTATTACTCCCATGTGTGGGAAATATGTTAAGGAGGGGAGTGAGGGGTATGCAAATTGACAAATGAGTATAAAAGGGGGTACCTAGGAACATTTGGAGCTGTGTCTTCCTCTAGTTCTTGCGATGAGCAGACAACATCATCTGAAGATTCGGTCTGTGGACTCACTAATTTGATTTATAATTTTTGACTTTTTTTCTGCTCATTTTTGTTGTGTTAGAGTACACATTCAAGAGGATTTGCATTTCCATTGTTTCCTACTGGACTTGGCTCCTTTCCTAATGGATTATACTTACACTGAAGAGAATATTAATATTAATATTCAATTAATATTATTTGAATCGGCTTTTGCATTGCTCCTGCTAAATTGCTTTAATAAAAATATCCCACATTTAAAAAGTAAATTGCGGACATTTCCTTTTTAACCCACTGTGAAACAGTAATATTAAAAATCTGAGTATTAATCTACATTAGTATGAATACTACAGGTTACTCCAGCCTTTTAAAAGTAACAGACCCCTGGGGCAAACTGTTCAGACCACTAAACAAACTCAGCCATATTCCAAGAGCATTGATCTAGATGGAGACAATGGAGTTGGTGCAGAAGGTTATGTAGTCAGTGATACACTCATTAAGTCCACTGATGTCCTCGCCGTTGGGTTCACAGAGTGTCTCCAAGTCTGTCATCTCAAAAACCGCCCTGTAGTTCTGCTAAAGCCTCTCCCGACCACCTCCTAATACTCCTAGTAGTCACAGGCTCCTTCTTCACAATAAGCACATAGCGGTGGATATGGTGATCATCTGACCTACCCAATGGGGGGAAGAACTGCGTCCTTGACGTTAGCATACAGTAGGTCCAAATTCCTCTCCCTCTTGGAGGGACAAACCACATAGTGTGTAAGTTGGCAGTGTAGCGCCCTAGGGGACATGGTTGAACTCACCAAAGATAGCAATGAAGGCACTCGGGTGCTGAGGCTACGTCCACACCAGCCCGGATAGATTTGAAAATGGCGTTTTCATCTGAAAACGCTCCGTGTACACACTATCGTTTTCAGTGGTTTTCACAGAGTTGTGTGTCCACATTGAAACAGCCGAAAACACTTACCTCCAGTAATGCGCATGCGTGAAACGCATTTAGTCTGCCGCTTATTTACTTTCCGGCTCTTTAAAATGTTGCGGCAGAATGCTGAGGAAAAGCACTGAGTTTTTTTAAATGGACTAACAATGAGGTGGAGTTGTTGCTGTGAGTAACACATAAGTACAAAGTTACAAAAGCGAGTGAGAATTAAAGAATATGAAGAAAAGCTATCAGCATGTACAGACTGATATTAATCTTTAATAGGGCTGTCAAAGTTCATAGCAAACAAAACAACTGCTGTATAATGCCCTCCGATAACTTAGTTTAATTGGTCACATGACTGCATCATATGACTAACATGCGTCATCATTTTAGAAAGTCTGCGTTTTTGCTGTCCACCCTGCGACGCGAAAGCACTGTTTCCAATTGTATGCGTTATCCAGAGCGTTTTCAACACGCTACGTTTTCCATGAGCGAAAATGCCATCTCAGTGTGGACGAGAGGCCAAAACGGAGAGAAAATGAGTGTGGACATAGCCTGAGTCTGTAACCAGGCTATAGCAGAGTGGATAATCTCACATACAGCTGTGGGGTTAGCAGAGGGAGAAATATAAAGAGCCACCAAGATTACTGGGTAAATTCCCTGGACAATTAATATGGCCTGAGTCCAACAGTGCACAGTTCAGTTTCCGGGCAACAAATCCACTCTTTGATTTTTATTTGAGCAGGGTTACACCAACGATTGTTAACAACAATGGCAAGCCCCTCTCCGTTCTGCTTACTGCTCGCAGTGCTGTCCAGTTGCCCTGAACAGTGTGGAAGCCTTTCATAGATGCACTGTCATTGGGTGAATCCATGATTCAGTGAAGCCTATCAAGCTACACTCCTGATATCCCCTCTGACTCCATGCTACCACTGTTAGCATGTTCGTCTTATTTGCTAGCAACCGAACATTCCCTATTATAATAACTCCCAACTCTTGAGCGTGTGTCATCTTGCCCCATAGTTAGACAGAGCTAGGTATCATCTGCATAGCAATGCCTTAAAATGATACTGTCCAATGGAAGCATGCATAATATAAACAGAATTTGTCATAGCATGAAATCCTGTGGAACTCCATAATTTACTCAGAGTGTAAAGAAGTCTCCCCATTTATAAAAACAAAATGGAGTCTATTAGATAGACATGATTCAAACCACTGCCATGCAGTACATTTAATTCCTACGGCATACTCTAATCTTTGTAATAAATACTGTGATCAACAGCATCGAGCGCTAAACTGAGATCTAGCAAGACAGCGGCGCTGCAACAGTTTCTGGGAGGTCCGGCTGCGCTGCCTCAGCCTCCCCCACTGTTGGTGACGCTTGACCGGATGGGTGATGTGGAGGATCCGCTGACATTCTTTGAGACATTCCAGGCCACGGTGCTTGCCTGCCGGTGGCCTGAGGAGGAGTGGGCTCCCAGGCTGCTGCCGCTGCTGCCAGGGGAGGCACAGATGGCGGCCCTCAGCCTGCCCCCTGCGTCCCCAAGCGTCTTAGTCAATGTCTGCAGGGCGGTCCTAGATCGGCTCGGGCTCACCCCGAAGGACTACCAGAGGCGTTTCGAGCAAGCTGGATGTCAGCGGGGGAGCGGCCATTCACTTGGGCTCGTCAGATGGAGGAGGCGGCGGCGAGATGGCTGCGACCAGGGCCGACGGAGGAGGAGAGGTGTCTGCTGAACCTGGTGGTGTCTTTAGTTAAGACAGCCGGGTCATGTGATGGCTTTTAAGGTAATGGTTTAATAACTGCCCCCCAAATTGCCTGTGGTATATAACCCATTAATGGAGATAGACTGATTATATTTAAGACTGGAACATTAACAAGTGGTAGGACTTCTTTGAGCAGTCTTGTAGGAATAAGGTCTCAACATTTTTGATGGTTTGGAGAAGGTGATTTCTAAAGATAACCCAGAGAGATCAATTGCAGAGAAAGAGTATAAATAAATATCAACTGAACTGAATAGAACTGAATAGCTTCACTCCTCAAAAACTGTAGATGGCTGTTTTTCCTCACTGTACACAAACTGAAACGAGAATATAAACATGTCTGATTTTTTTTCTTCCTCTTTGCTCGTTGTGCAAATATTGGAAAAACCGATTGAAAATACCACAGTGAAAGGAAAGGAGATCATATGGTTTCATTTATCAAATTAAAAAAATTTCCAAATATAATCTTAAAAGATAATAAAGGTTTTCTTGAATCTTCATGGACCTATTGAAACTATAAATGTTATATTGCATCTGATTCAATCAATAATGATATTGTAGAGTAGTGTAGTGTGTTGCAGCGCCACCCCTCTGGCCCCTCCCTTTCCTTCCACATAGAAGAAACATGATGGTTCTGTTATTCATTTTTGCTGCTTCAAAATGTATAAATAAAGTCTGCATGTTTCACTTAGACTAGGTTACTTGCAATGCCATCCTGTGGTTCCGTTTTTACAGACAGCATGTCATTTACACAGAAGTGGCCAGAATTGGGGTGGGCACTTTTCCAACTGTTACTGGTGGCTTCTTATTCTCAGGCTAAAGAACCTGTGTGCATACAAAGAGGGGACCCTGACAACCCTCAGTTATCTAGGGATGGGGACATTATATTGGGGGGGATGTTCTCTTTTCACAGTAGCTGGAATGACAGAAAGGATACCTACATGCAGAAACCACTGCCACTTCAATGCACAAGGTAAATAACATTATAAAAATAAATTAAAAATAGATAAATGATCTAAGACATAAAAAAAAATGTTTCTCTTGCTTTCTCTTGTTTTTCTTCATTAATATAACTGACTGATTTCAGTATCTTATGTGTTAGTAATCTATTGTCAACTTGTTCACTGTTTGAATGAAGTTTGAATTCCAGAGAATTCCGGGTCGCCCAGGCTATGCTTTTTGCCATCGAGGAGATTAATAACAGTACAGACCTACTGCCAGGAGTCTCTCTGGGCTATAAAATGTATGATACTTGTGGTTCCATTGCCCAAAGCATAAAAGTTGCACTAGCCTTGATGAATGGTAATCAAATTATTTTCACAGCACCTGAGGCCCCTTGTACCAAACCAGCACAAGTGCAGGCTATAATTGGAGAGGCTTCTTCCTCTCCTTGCATGGCAATAGCTACCGTGATTGGGCCATTTTATATACCAATGGTGGGTAGCTAAAAAATTTTTTTTCCGGAAACACAAATGTGACTCTTTAAAAGTTCTACTTTCTTTGTATTTTTCCATTTTAGATAGGCCTCTTTGCAGGGATATAATGTGCTTAACACAGTGAAAACTGAAATTAAATGTGGATGTGTGCAAAAAATTTTTTTTTATTTTTAATGGTCAATGTGACTATAATCATTATTATTCCTTGTAACATCTTAAATTTGATCTTGTTCTTTGTCTTTTTCGTGGCCTTTTTTCCCCCTCTTAGATCAGCCATTTGGCCACATGTGCTTGTCTCAGTGACAAAACCAAGTACCCATCCTTCCTCAGAACAATACCAAGTGACTACTACCAGAGCAGAGCCCTGGTCTATTTAGTAAAGTACTTTGGATGGACTTGGGTTGGAGCCATTCGAACCAATGATGATTATGGAAATAAAGGCATGGAAACATTCACAGAAACTGCACAGCAGCTGGGCATCTGTCTGGAATATTCTGTATCTTTTTTTAGGACAGATCCCTATGAAAAAATTCAAAAGATCATTGACATTATAAAAGCTTCAACCTCCAAGGTGATTGTTGGCTTTCTGTCCCACTTTGATATGGATGTGCTATTACATGAGTTTTCTCTCAACAACCTCACTGGTTATCAGTGGGTAGGCAGTGAGTCTTGGATATTTGATTCACAAACCGCAAAAATGGATATACATCACATACTGGATGGTGCCATAGGTCTTTACATTCCCAAAGCACACATCACTGGCCTGAAGGAGTTCATGCTGAATGTGAAACTTCTTAATTCATCTAATAATGATTTGTTTACTGAGTTCTGGGAGGCATTATTTAACTGTAAGTTCAAGGAGCTGAAGTCAACAGCAGAAAATCCAAGAGAGTGTACCGGACATGAAGATCTTACTGGAGTTCAAAATAGCTTCACTGACATGTCACTCATGCCTATGTTTAACAATGTATATAAAGGAGTGTATGCAGTGGCCCATGCACTTCACAATATCCTCAATTGTGATAAAACATGTGAGAAAAATGTGCAGCTAGATCCATTAATGGTGAGCCTATCTAAAATTATATTGTTCAAATCGAGTTACAAGAAGAATTGCTTAAATTTGAAGACAACATATGTTGATCATGTCATTAAGCCAGTGGATCTATTAAATGTACTTCAGTATAATAACTGCCTTATTACATATGTTTTTAGATTTTGCAGCGCATTCTAAAAATTTACTTCAAAACAAAAGAAGGAGATGAGGTTTACTTTGATGAGAATGGAGATCCAGCAGCAAAGTATGAAGTTATAAACTGGCAGCCGAGAAAAAACGGCATTGTGGAGTTTGTCACAGTTGGTCTTTATGATGCATCACTTCCTCCAGGCAAAGAGCTGACTCTGCAAAATAACTCTTTAATCTGGGCAAGAAACTCAAAGCAGGTGAGTGATCAATAAACAATGAATACAAATAATAAGCTTATTAAGTATAAAGAATTAATTATAACCAGGTATTATCATTTTGAAACATTTGAACTTCATGCATTTAAAATTAAGAAACGATTGTAAAGATCATCATACATGCAGTTTATCTGTGGTTATTATTGTACATTTATTCATACAGGTGCCTGTGTCAGTTTGCAGTGAGAAATGTCCCCCAGGAACACGCAAGGTTCTCCAGAAAGGAAGGCCTGTTTGCTGCTATGACTGTATAAGATGTGCAGAGGGAGAGATAAGCAACATTACAGGTGTGGTAATATTTCAATAAAAACTTTAGAACTTTAATGAATTACAAGCAATATTACTGTTCATGTTCCAGCATATTTTTTCATTTTTTTTTTCTATACATAAAGCAAACGAAGAGTGAAATATGGGGCTGTTTTAGCCTACTGTGAATAATATGAGCACACTCCCTGCTTCAAAGCCTGCCGTATCTATCATAACTTTCGCTGTTGTTCCAGCACCAGTTGCTTTATACCACAGCATGTAATTTCTTGATGATGCAGTTTGTTCAGAATCAGTGTCAGTTTTACTGAAAAATGGCCAACGATGTTTGAAGTTACTTATTTACCATTTCTCATATTGACTGTGCAACAGCATTGTCAACACATTTTTTCTCATCTTCTCATTGTGTAGCATTAGCAGTAGCCTGTCCAATGTAGAGTAATAGTTAGTGTGCTAGTTAGTATAATATGCTGTAAAGTAGATTCAAACGCATAAATCTAATAAATCTCCAGAATTCTAACATTGTATTAACATTAATTTGCAGATTCTGTTACCTGTTTGAGATGTCCCCCTGAATTTTGGTCAAATGAAAGAAGAGACACGTGCATAAAGAAGGAAGCAGTGTTTCTGTCATATGAAGAAATTATGGGAGCACTCCTGACTGCTGCATCTTTATTTGGAACATGCATGACTACCGGTGTGGCATTAATATTCTTCAAATACAGGAAAACTCCTATTGTGAGGGCAAACAATTCTGAGCTGAGCTTCCTGCTGCTCTTCTCTTTGACTCTTTGTTTCCTGTGTTCTCTGACATTCATTGGTCAGCCCTCTGAATGGTCCTGCATGCTGCGACATGTAGCTTTTGGGATCACCTTTGTGCTCTGCATCTCTTGTGTTCTGGGGAAAACAATGGTTGTTTTGATGGCTTTCCGGGCGACGCGTCCAGGTAGTAATGTTCAGAAATGGTTTGGACCTACACAGCAGAGACTCTGTGTTACAAGTTTTACTCTTATACAACTTGTCATGTGTATCATTTGGTTAACAGTTTCGCCTCCTTTTCCATTTAAGAATTTTAAGGAATTTAAAGACAAGATCACCTTAGAGTGTGCTCTGGGCACATCTGTGGGCTACTGGGCTGTGCTTGGCTACATAGGACTTTTGTCTGTCTTATGTTTTATTTTTGCTTTTCTAGCTCGAAAACTGCCTGATAATTTCAATGAAGCCAAGTTTATCACCTTTAGCATGCTAATATTCTGTGCAGTGTGGATCACATTTATTCCAGCATATGTCAGCTCTCCGGGGAAGTTCAGTGTTGCTGTAGAAATATTTGCTATTCTTGCCTCCAGCTTTGGACTGCTGATTTGCATTTTTTTCCCAAAGTGTTATATCATCTTACTGAAACCAGAAAGGAACACGAAAAAGAACATGATGGGGAAGGGTGCTCCACGTCCACCATCTTTAAAATAAATAAGTTATTTAATTAAAATATTAAGTGTGTGTTTGTGTGTGTGTGTGCTTCTGTGCTGGGGTTTTTTGTACCAGCAAAGAATGCAAACATAGCACATTGCTCAGATCTTGTCTGAGGTGTTTAGTGTGTGGTCAGAATGACTAAGCAAACATTCAGACAATACCTGACTTTAACATTTATGATTCAGTAAAATAAATTTTATTGAGTATATTATGATTGACACACACTTAATTCATAGTGCACAGTTCTCACTACTGTTGGGTTCATCTTATGAGAGAAGACAGCTCAGCAATCTGTACAAATAAAGAGCACCCAGGTAGTAAACACTCTTCTTATGAGATATAAAAACAAAATGTTAATTTGATTGGCCAAAATATTTCGGGGGAGGTTGTGGTCATGTACTTGTTTCCCATTCTTTGCCTTGGGTCCATTCCATGGATCACCATACCCTCTGGTATGGATATCTCCTTCTGCAATGAGAAGAACAGATAAACAACCACCCACTGTCTAAACAGAGAACTTATTCCTTGTGGTATTTTTTAAGCAGTTTGGTTTTGGATGGGCGTGACATTATCTTTTCAACGCTCTATTCTACAACACCGATTTGTGTAATAAAAGATAAGATATAAATGTGTTATTTTAGATAAAATATAAGTGCGTGATAAAAGTTGTGAGGTAATTGTAATATGTAAGACAATGGGGCACACAAATATTAAAAATATGTTTAAAAAAATTAAAACAAATCTCTACTTTCACACCTTTTAACATGTAAATCCATAATCCATCTTAAAGCCTCATGTCCTTTCTTGGTATCAGTGTGATATTGGACCAGAGTGGTCTTCCTCTCTTAAACCTGTTTCAGAAGTCCCCAGAAGGTGAGAAAAATCTGTCACTCTTCTAATAAAAGTTAGTGGACCTTACAGGCCATCATCCTTTCCCATCAGGAGAGTGCAAAATGAGGTCCTCTGGACAAGCCTGATGACCTGACTGTTGGAGGGAAAAAGAACAAAAAACGTATAACCCATGGAAAGAAGTTTCTCAGTACCTTCCTTCTGGCTTCCTTGACTGTCGTCTTCACTTTTCAGGTCCTCTGCCATACTCTAACAATGGCATCTGAAGCTATGTTTTTAAGAATGAGAGTGCGGCACACAATACCAAACACGCCAAGAGCGGAGAGGGGAAGTCTAAGGACTTCCTGTTCTATACCACCCTCAGTGACTTGAAAACAAATTTTTCAAATGGACCTGCAATGTTATCATCAGATTAAGTTAGCCAATTGGGTATTATAGTGTGGTCCACATTTTATCAGGGATTCCCCAACAGGATGAATGTAAACACGTTTACAATTTAATTAGGTAACACATGCTCATTAGACAAACATCTTAGAACTTCAATATCACCAATTTGTATCACAATCTTTATGAAATCAATATTAAAATTGAGGAATCATCTTAACCACAAAAGTATTAGAGTTAGGTTCGACCAGTCCCCTATTACAGTCACTGGAAGCAGTAGTCTTACCATTGTACAGGTTCCTGACCACATCCGAGGCAGGAAATCCAAGTCTTTTCCTCCACAGAACCACAATAGGTCAGACTTGGAAATAGGTATCTGGTATTGGACCAATTCACAATGTTTATTATTTTATTAAACCATGAAAGCTTTGCTGCACTCCACCTACCTCTGTTGCATTATAGTAAACATGTGTAATTACCCTCCTTTGGCATTTAGTCAGGTGGTGTGGTCATGTTGGACGCTCTGAAAACAAAGAACTCAGAATATAACATTTAGCAGGGGTGTGACTCATGTGCAAAGCAATCGTGCAGTGTAAACCTTTTAATTCTTTACACATCATGATTTCTCTCAGTAATGATACAATAGCATTTGCTGGTGATGTTCAGTAACAACAGCATTAATGAGACAGTCAGGTCAAGGAAATATGACAAGATCAGACCTAATTATTAGGCTGATGATTAACAGCCTAATAATTATTACAAATGAAAGTCATTTGTAATAACATATAAAATCATTAGTTCATCTTCCTCGCAATGGTCTTCGCTGATAATCCATTGTGGGCTGGTTTGGAGGCGGCCCCCAAAGACCTGGTGGATTCAGCTGTTGTTGTGATGCCAGTGCTGCTGCTACTGCATGTTTTTATCTTAGTCTTCAAATCCATAGGTGTTCTGACCATCTGCTTGGCCTTTTCCTTTGTTTTGTTAATTTCCTTTTCATTCTGTCAGGGCTCTGTGTGCGGGTAGGCAGAGGTGAGGATCCAAAAGCAGGCCTCGCAGAGACCAAATTGCAACTGAAAACCAAAGCTTTATTGCTGGCGATAAACAAAACATGAACTGAATACTGACTGCAGAAAACAGAAATCAAACCAGGGAAAAACACAAACTAGAACACACAGGCAAAATCTGATGGTACGACACGACACTGAGCAAAGGCAAACACAGAAAATACACAGGCCTCGACGGACCTGGAAATCCCTCACCTAGGGTCTCCTGGGTGAGGGATTAGATCAGACACAGAGTGATTCAGAAGGCCCCTATGAGAAGAACACTTAGGGAACAGTTCACCCTGCCCATGATAGGGTTACTGGGGCAAGGGCAAGCCAGGCCTTAGTCCATGGGGCTTTGCCAGGCACAGCCTGAAAAAAGGACATGGGCCCATCTTCCTGTAGGTCCACCACCCGCAGGAGGCACCGTAGGGGTCATGGGTGCATTGTGAGCTGGGCGGTGGTCAGGAGCAGAGGCCCTGGCGGACTGATCCCTGGATACCAAGACTGTCAATTGGGAAATTGAATTTTACCTGTCTGATGGGGACAGAGCCTGAGTTAGTGTGTGAGGTTGAGAGGTACCAGCTGGATATAGTCGGGCTCACCTAAATGCACGGCTTGGGCTTTAGAACCAGTGTCCTGGAGAGAGGTGGTGGACTGGAGTGGGTATCCTAGTATCTCCTTGGCTTCCTGTCCGTACATTGGGCTTTCTTCAAGTGGACGAGAGGGTTCGTTCCCTTCGGGTCAGGGAACTGGTCCTGACCATCGTCTGCACTTATGCACCAAGTGGCGGTTGAGAGTACCCAGCATCTTGGAGTCCCTAGGTGGGGTGGTAGAGGGTGCTCCACCTGGGGACTCTGTGTTCCTACTGGGAGACTTCAATGAAAATATTCAGGCGATGGAAAGAATATTTTGAGGACCTCCTTAATCCCACTGTCATGGCTTCCATGGATGAAGTGTGAGATGGTCGAGAATTTACTCCAGCGTCCGGTTATATGTTAGATAGCAAGGAGCAGATGGCTGAGTTCCACTCCACCGAGAGAGCTTGTGACGTAATCCCCCCCCCCCCCCCCCCCCCCAACAGCCCTTTTGAATGTCTCCCTAATTATGAGGTCTCAAGGTTGGCAAGTATGCTCCCACTCCCCAAATGCTCTCAGCCAACCACAAGCATGCTCTCCTACTCTGTCATAGTTAGCTGATATGACTGATAGGCTTAACAACCTCTAGACTGTGGAGCAACTATGCCATAAGTGAGTGGCAATGTGACCACAATAACACTGATAACACAACAATCAACTAACTTGTAATCGAGTGCGTTACAATATGTAAGGAAACATGTTAGCAGTGGCTACAGGTTGTATTTATTTTAAAGAACAGAACAGACTCAATATATGAAGAATCATACAGAAGGGTGAGAGAAGGCCACCAACATCCTAACCGTCCTTCACACCTCAAGCTTCATGTTTTGAACAAGGCTCAAACACACAAATATGCATAAACACGCATATTTATCCCTGATAAAGTTATTTACTGTTAGCAGATTAGACATGCAACCCTTCTGCCTCCAGACAGCAGACAAGTACAAGCTAAACTACAACACTAGCAGGATATTCCTTTGTTTAGAAAAACATTGCATATAAGATAACAAAGCAGGCTTTTGTTTTGAGCCTACCCTAGATCAGAAAGCAGGTTGTTGTTTTGAGCCAGCCCTAAATCAGATTCTCTTGAGTCTAATTAAAGTTAAAGAAAATGTAGTTTAAACTGTATCTCAGTCAATTAAAAAATTGATAACAAATACATATTTGGGATTTAAGCACATATAGAATATATAGAATATATTTTGAATAAGACTATAGTATATCACAGAGTTACTCCTCTCGCCCCACCTTTTTGTTCCACAGGGATTAATTTTTGCTACTTTAAAATGTATAAATACAAGTCTTACTGTATACAGTGCCATATAATGCCACCCAGTGGTTTAGGTTTTCCAGACAGCATGCCATCTACGCAGAAATGGCCAGAACAGGGGTGGGCATTTTTACAACTGTTATTGGTAGCGTGTTTCTCTCAGAGTGAGGAGATATGCAAGAGGAGAGGGGACCCTGAGAACCCCCAACTGTCTAAGAATGGGGATATTATACTAGGAGGGATGTTCTCTTTTCACAGCAGCTGGAAAGACAGAAAGGATAACTACATGCAGAAACCACTGCCACTGCAATGTACCAGGTATAACATTGCAAAAATTTATTCAATTTTGAAATATCTAAAAGTGGTCTCCAAAAAAAAAAGGTGTCAGGTCTTTTGTCCCATTCTGGTTTAGATATTCATGTATTTCAGTTGTGTTACTGACGATTTATTTTAACTGAGTGACATTTAACAATGTTCTGTGTCTTCTTCAACATGAAACTAAATATTATATCAATTATTTACTGTTTGGATCAAGTTTGAATTTCAGAGAGTTCCAGTTTGCCCAGGCTATGCGTTTTGCCATTGAGGAGATTAACAACAGTTCAGATATACTGCCAGGAGTCTCTCTGGGCTACAAAATGTATGATACTTGTGGCTCCATTGCCAGAGGTATAAAAGTTGCATTTGCCTTAGTAAATGGTAATGAAATTTTTTCTGCAGTGTCTGGAGCACCCTGTACCAGACCTGCATCAGTGCAGACCATTTTGGGAGAGACGTCTTCCTCTCCTTGCATGGCAATATCAACTGTAATTGGGCCATTTTATATACCAATGGTGGGTAGGATTGGTAGAAATGTAAGAATTTCTGAAAAAAACAAAAAACAAAAACGATTTGCCTTTATTGTTCCACTTTATCAATATATATCATTCTTTGTGTTTTCCCATGTGAATGAGTTCATTTTCCTCTTTTTTAGATCAGTCACTTTGCCACATGTGCTTGTCTCAGTGACAAAACCAAGTACCCATCCTTCCTCAGAACAATACCAAGTGACTACTATCAGAGCAGAGCCCTGGCCCATTTGGTCAAGTACTTTGGATGGACTTGGGTTGGAGCTATTCGAACCAATGATGATTATGGAAACAATGGCATGGCCACATTCACAGAAACTGCACAGCAGATGGGCATCTGTCTGGAGTATTCTGTATCTTTTTTTAGGACAGATCCCTATGAAAAAATTCAAAAGATCATTGAAATTATAAAGGCTTCAACCTCCAAGGTGATCATTGCCTTTCTTTCACACATGGATATGGATGTGCTAATAAATAAACTGTCTGTCCATGGCCTAACTGGGTACCAGTGGGTAGGCAGTGAGTCTTGGATATCTGATTCCCAAATAGCTGCGATGGATATACATCACATACTGGATGGTGCCATAGGTCTTTCAATTCCAAAAGCACATGTCAGTGGCTTGAAAGAGTTTATACTGAATGTGAAATCGCTGAATTCATCTAATAATGAACTCTTTATTGAGTTCTGGGAGACACTATTTAGTTGTAAGTTCAAGGTGTGGAACTCAACAGCAGAAAATCAGAGAGAGTGTACCGGACATGAAGATATGACTGGAGTTCAAAACAGTTTCACTGATATGTCACTTATGTCTATCTTTAACAATGTCTACAAAGGAGTGTATGCAGTGGCCCATGCACTTCACAACATCCTCAGCTGTAATGAAACATGTAACAAAAATGTGCAGCTAGATCCATTTATGGTGAGGTTACATTTGAACAAAAAGTAGCAGTTGTGCTGTCTGTGATACAAAATGAGATTCAATAAATTAACAGACTGCCTGTCTTCTTAGATTTTGCAGCGCATTCTAAAAGTTTATTTCAAAACAAAAGAAGGAGATGAGGTTTACTTTGATGAGAATGGAGATCCAGCAGCAAAGTATGAAATTATAAACTGGCAGCCGAGAAAAAACAGTATTGTGGAGTTTGTGACAGTTGGTCTTTACGATGCATCACTTTCTCCAGACAAAGAGCTGACTCTGCAAAATATCTCATTAATTTGGGAAAGTAACACAAAGCAGGTATGGTATTAGAAAATAATTAAAACCATAATTAAAAGCTACAATTTAGATTTTGAATGTTTGAATTTGGTTTGAATTTGAGGCAATGAAAAATAAAGCTCAAATGATACAGGCACTTTTGTTGTAGTCATTGTGCATTTATCCATACAGGTGCCTGTGTCAGTTTGCAGTGAGAAATGTCCCCCAGGAACACATAAGGTTCTCCAGAAAGGAAGGCCTGTTTGCTGCTATGACTGTATAAGATGTGCAGAGGGAGAGATCAGCAACATTACAGGTTTTGTGCTCTAACTTTAGAAGTTAGTGAGGCAGGCTTTGCATTTTTGTTTAATTCACATATCCCCCAACCCCAGTAAAATACACCTTATACCAGGCTGTCATCAAGACAAGAAAAATGAAAAAGAAACAGACAAAAAGACCTATGCCAGATGTCTTTTCACAGTTCAAGAGTCAACTCCAGGTGACACCAATCAACGTTAATAGAAATAAAAAAAAAATAAAACAAAACAGTCAACTCAGCAGATAACATGGGTTTGTAGGTTGATCTCTTTTCATTTTTGTATGCTCTATATTTGGCTAGGTGCAGAGTAGAAACTGGAGCAATGTAAGAAATGCATCATCTACTATGTTGATGAGAAAGTGAAGAAATGTCAGGAAGCATGTTGCTTCTTCTCTTTATAATTGTGTGACATCAGTAGCTTACTAGAGTAATTGTAGAAATGATATAGGATAAAGTAGATGTAAACACTGAAAATTATGCACTTGGGGAAAAGTGAAAAATCTACTCATGAAGTGTAACTTCTGGTTCATTATCAATTTGCAGATTCTGTCAGCTGTGTGAGATGCCTCCCTGCGTTTTGGCCAAATGAGAAAAAAGATGCCTGTATTAAGAAAGAGGCAGTGTTTCTATCATATGAAGAAATTATGGGAGCACTCCTGACTGCTGCATCTTTATTTGGAACATGCATGACTACTGGTGTGGCGTTAATATTCTTCAAATACAGGAAAACTCCTATTGTGAGAGCAAACAATTCTGAGCTGAGCTTCCTGCTGCTCTTCTCTTTGACATTGTGTTTCCTGTGTTCTTTGACATTCATTGGTCAGCCCTCTGAATGGTCTTGCATGCTGCGACATGTAGCTTTTGGCATCACCTTTGTCCTTTGTATCTCTTGTGTTCTGGGGAAAACAATGGTTGTTTTGATGGCTTTCCGGACTTCACGTCCAGGGAGCAATGTAATGAAATGGTTTGGACCTGCACAGCAGAGACTCTGTGTTACAGGTTTCACTCTTATACAAGTATTTATATGTGTCATCTGGCTAACAATTTCTCCGCCTTTTCCATTTAAGAATTTTAAGGAATTTAAAGATAAGATCACCTTAGAGTGTGCTTTGGGCTCTGTTGTAGGTTATTGGGCTGTGCTTGGCTACATAGGACTTTTGTCTCTCTTATGTTTTATTTTTGCTTTTCTAGCTCGGAAACTGCCTGATAATTTTAATGAAGCCAAGTTTATCACCTTTAGCATGCTGATATTTTGTGCAGTGTGGATTACATTTATCCCAGCGTATGTCAGCTCTCCAGGGAAGTTCAGTGTTGCTGTAGAAATATTTGCTATTCTTGCCTCCAGTTTTGGATTGCTGATTTGCATTTTTTTCCCCAAATGTTATATCATCTTACTGAAACCAGAAAGGAACACAAAAAGGAACATGATGGGAAAGGGAGCTCCATAATCATCTTTCTGAAAAAAAAAAATAAAACAATATGTAAGTAATGGTTTGGATTCACTTCATCCTTCGGTTACAAAGATTGTATTTTTAAAATGCATATGAATATACCAGTGACATTAATATGGTCATATTGCGAAAAGTATTCACACTCACTCATCGAAATTATTGAATTTAGGTGTTTCAATCACAGGTGGATATAATAGGGGTGCAACAATACTCGTATCGATATTGAACCGTTCGATACAGTGCTTTCGGTTCGGTACGCATATGTATCGAACAATACAAAATTTTTAATTTATTTTATCAACTTTCCTTCTGACGATGCTGTCTGTGTTGAGCGCTCAGTGGATCTGTGCTCCACAGTGCAGCCTCGGCGGAGTAGTCGAACGCAGATTCACTGAGCGCAGGGCAAGCTAGCGAGACAGAAGTTAAGCTCTCCTTGCAACATGGCAAATTGAACCTCCCCCACCCTAATTCAGATGTGGCGTTTGGAACTATTTTGGTTTTCATGTGAGGTATGACCCTGATGGTAAGCGCGTCATGGCCAAAAGTAAAACAGTATGTCGGATGTGCCATGCAATGCTCAATTACATTGGTGGGAAATAGTGTGTTAGCGCAGTTAGCTCGTTAACGTGTTGGCCGTCCAGCCCCACGCACGGGGCGATCCGCGGTAGCTCGTTAACGGAGATTTGCCGTGTTGTGGCGTTAACGTCATTTCAGATTAACGCTGACAGCACTAGTGGGAACACAACGAATATGACTGCACATTTACTCCGACAGCATCCTAGTGCAAAGAGAAGTGGAAGCAGACAAAAACAACAAGCACGCATGCTACAAACTTTACCCGAGTCATTTAGATAGCCGTTAGCACATGATTCTCCTTATGGGGACCTGATATGTTTAATATGCTGCTGAGAATATAGCCCAGAAGAAGTGTATAGTATAGCTTTTATTTTGGAAAGAGCCATTTCTCTGTAATAAACTCTCTTTTCCAAAGATGAGTGATTCCTCAATCAGATATATTTATTTTTTTATTACTTTGTTGTTTCAGCAACATTAAATTTAAAAACTGTACTTTTGAGTTATTTATAATTTTAATAAATGACAAATTAAAAAGGCATGAACATTTTTTTTGTATCGAAAAAATACCGAACCGTGACACCAAAGTGTCAAACCGAACCGAACCGTGAATTTTGTGTATCGTTGCACCCCTAGTATATAACCATGCATGTAGGCATGCAGACTGCTTCTACCATCTACTATCATTTACTATCAAAAAGTTGATTCTGTTCATTGGACATAGTGTTTTCAGTAGGAGAAATGTTTTGTCACTCATCCAAATAACTTCTTCACTCTCAGCTGACTTCAGGTTTTCCCAACCTTATATAAGGTTTATAAGGATGGTTTAAAATGCTATGTCCAGATGAACAGAATCAACCTGTTGGCATTTACTTACCTGAATTACTGAGCATGGATCAAGACACCTTTGGGATGAATTAGAGTGAAGGGCAGCCCTTCTCATCCAACATCAGTGTCTTATCTCTGAAATGTATGTCTAGAAGAATGGTCAAAAATTCCCATAAATACACTCCTAAACCTTGTTTAAAGCCTTCCTAGAAGAGTTAAAGCTGTTATAGCTGCAACGGGTGGGTCGACATCATATTAAACTCTGTTGATTAAGAATAGGATGTGACGTTAATGTGCACGTGAAAGGAGTTGAGGATATACTTTTGGCAGTACGTCAGTCATGTACAATTATGGGAACTGATTAGAATTTAGCAATTCTGATTCTATTATTAATATTGCTTATCAATATTTGGTTCCTTATCAATTCCTTATCATTGGATTCTCATTGGCTCTACTTTAAGAGTCACCACCATCTCAAAGCAGGATATCAAAGACATAGCAAAAGTTTGTCCACGTGGAGGTATTTCTCCTCTTTATTGTGAGTGGTGTTAGAGTCATTGCTCAAAAAATGACGGTCATGGTGTGCGCTCTGTGACAGCCAGGAGGAAGGACCCAAATGCAGACCCAAAAATTAAACTCAAAGCGACAGCTTTATTTGCTAGAAAAACTCAAACATGAAATACAAGATAACTCAAACTAGAAACTCAAAGCACAAAGCTCTAATTAGAAATCTGGGAAAACTAAAAATGAAAACCAGGAACAGAGAACCATAATGTTACCATTAGCACAGAGGAGAAAACGCAGCACAATGAAGGTACAACACAACAACTAACAGAAATAAACACAGGACTTAAATACACAGGCAGGACAACAAGAGGATGGGGGACAGGTGGTAACACAGCTGGGACAAGTCAGACCTAACGAGACAAGGGAAGCAAAACCAGACACACTGCACACAGGACAGGGACTATCAAAAGAAAACAGGAAACATATGACAGGCACAGAGGCATGGACTTGACACTGAACAGAGGGAACATGGAGCACAGGGACAGGACTAACTGGGGAACAAGAAAATAAACATGAAGACAGAACTACGCCTACACTAAACATGAGGGGCACAAGAAAAAAACCCAAGAACTAGAAATCACAAACAAAGAAGAACTAGATAGCTAGAAATACAATACCATAAACCAAAAATACTATTAATAATAAATTATGATGAAATCAAATATTAATAATAACACAAAACACTGGGTCACTACGGTGGCCCTGAGAGGCCAAACGGACTACAACTTCAGAAAACACTTGCAAAAAGAAAAATGCTGCAAAAAGAAAAATGCTTCAAAAAGAAAAACACCTGCAAAAAGAAAAACACTTGCAAAAAGAAAAATGCTGCTAAAAAAGACAAATGCGGCAAAAAGAAAAACGCTGCAAAAAGAAAAATGCTGCAAAAAGAAAAACGCTGCAAAAAGAAAAACGCTGCACAAGCACACACAACACAACGGAAATGTTTCTGGGGAGACAGCTTTGTTTGACAGAAATGAAGGAGAACATATTTTGTACATTTGTTTCTACATGAGCTTTGTGTGATTTGATAAGTATCTGAGGCTGAGACCACAGGACTGTAAAACATGATTTTTGGGCTTCATTTCTGTACTGAACAGTCATTTAAGATTAGCTAGTAAATAACAATTAGCTAATTTTGTTCATGAGACTAAAGTCATCTCACTTTGGTAATGTAAATATAATATGGCCAATATTATATTAATCGTTATTAGTTATTACAGCAGTGAACATAAACTCTGTGTCAAACACTGAGCTTCAGTAAAGATTCAAGTTGCATTTATTTATATTTCCTATCACCTTAAATCTTCACTTAAAGACAAGTATCTTTGACAGTGTATCTATAGATGTATCATATATAAGAGTCAAATATTGTTCTTTTAATATGTTGGCATTACAAAATCTGGCTCAATGCTTATATATGTGTGGAAAAAGCAAATGTACGAGCTGTGATAACTGTTTCTGATAGAATGAAGAGTAGACTGATATATTAAATATTCCTTTATTGGGTGAGAAAATCAGACCATGTCATGACTCCTTATGTCATACAGAATAGATATCAGAGCCTTAAACAGGCTGACTTCTGCTAAATGGGTCAAACTGGGCAGAAAGTCTACAAACACATAACATCCTTATAGAATATGATGTAACACTATAGATCAACTTACCTCAGAATATATAAAGCATATAAACAATTACAGCAATATGATGCAACAAAGGCATTTGTGGCCCCTTTGACAAAGCTATGTAGCCACAAAATCCCTTTTGAGTGGTCAGGGGAATGCCAGCATGCATTTGAGTCTGCAAAATCTCTCCTTTGCAGCGCCCCAGTTCTGGCTGCCCCCAACTTCTCTCAGCCTTTCAAACTGGAAGTCGACGCCAGTGCCACTGGAGCTGGTGCGGTGCTGTTGCAGGACGACGCAGAGGGTGTGTGTCACCCAGTCTGCTGTTACTCTGTAAAGTTCAAGCGCCATCAGCTAAACTATTCCACCATAGAGAAAGAAGCTCTAGCGCTGCTGATGGCCTTGCAGCACTTCACTGTGTATGTGGGCTCTAGCTCCTTTCCAGTAACGGTGTATACCAGGGGTCTGCAACCTTTATCATCAAAAGAGCCATTTTGCCCCTCTTCTGCCAAAAAAAAATCATAGGGAGCTGCAAAAAATAACTTTTCATCTTTATTTTATTTTACCTGTTACAACCACTGAATAAAACAAACAGAAGTGCAATGTGCATTTGTATGCCTGCTTTGAAATAAATTAAACTGTTAACTGTAGGCCTATTTAAGTCCGCCGTATATTTTTGTAAAAGTAAAATAAAAACTAGCCCACTTTAATATAAATAAAACATTTAGCTGAAACTTAGCAGCTTTTAAAAGAAAAAGAAAATTAGGAGTCTTTGACAAGTCCATGTCAGTGTTCTCTCGTCCTCTTCGGGTTTTTTGCTCAGCCAGCAATCAACTGAAGCACCTGAACATACAAAAAATCTACATCAGCTCGGAGTCTAAATTTTATTTTTTTTTCTGAAAAATAATAGCTTGTAAAATACTATTGTCCTTACCATTTTAATGTGACTTCTGTGTCTGAAGTTCGCTGCAGATCTTCCCTATGTCGGGGCTGTAAGATGTGACTTTGATCTTCATACAGGACTGTAGG
The DNA here is from genome assembly GCF_963576455.1 of Neolamprologus multifasciatus. NCBI lineage: Eukaryota > Metazoa > Chordata > Actinopteri > Cichliformes > Cichlidae > Neolamprologus > Neolamprologus multifasciatus. The sequence continues at coordinate 6,804,837 of NC_140452.1, forward strand.
CTCTCATCTTTGAGGCGGGAGCGGTGTTTGGACTTTATAAAATTCATGCTTGAGAAAACTTGCTCACATAAGTATGTTGAGCCAAAGATGGACAATACTCCAAATGCATACTTTTTCATGTTAATATACGTGTCAGGAATGGCACTCCATGTTTCAAAAACAAGTTTGTCGGGGTGGGGGAGTTTTTCCATATCACTCCATTTGTGCTCTTTAGCGAGCGTAGCCTTCTGACGGGCGACTTCTTCAAGATCCGCCGTCAGTGTTTTGAACTTATTTACCCACAAATCTTTATCCGCTATGTCGGCCAGTTCAATTTCTAGATCAGACTTACATACTCCGGTGAATGCAACTGTGTTCAGCGGAGATGGGTCGATGTCCAGCGGTGTGACAGGGAAAGAGAGAGTATGTTTCTCCTTTCTGAAATCACTGAATCGTTCTCCAAATGCAGCTTGCATTGCAATGATGGCACGGTGGAAATATTCATAATTTATTTCATTGTTCGCTTCTTTGAACTCTCTTAGGGAGGGGAAGTGAGAGAGCGTACGTTTTTGTGCATCTCTTGCGAACACTGTCATTTTGCGCTCAAATGCCAAAACATTCTCCAGCATCTGCAGGGCCGTGCTTCCCTTTCCTTGTAGTTTTGTATTCAGCGTGTTCAAGTGACTTGTCATATCCACCATGAAGTAAAATTTACCCAGCCAATCGGGTTCTTCCAGTTCAGGATAGCGGAGGCCTTTGCTTTCCAAGAACGTTTTCACATGCTCCAGACAGGTAGCGAAGCGTTTCAGCACCTCTCCCCTGGACAGCCACCGGACTTTGTTGTGCAGCAGGAGATCTGAATATGCGTTGTCGACTTCTTCTAACAATGAACAAAACTGTCGGTGGCTTAACCCGTTTGCAATTATTTTGTTCACTATCTTGATAACAAGGTTCATCACTTCGACACATTCGGGGGGGGGGGGGGGGGGGGGAATGTTTGTGCGCACAGTGCTTCTTGGTGGAGGATGCAGTGAAACGCCATCAGCTCTCGATCCAGTGACTTTTGAAGCAAATTCACAAATCCCTTCTGTGCTCCTCTCATACTGGGTGCCCCATCAGTAGACACTGACACCAGGTGAGTGGTGTTTATTCCTTTCACTTCTAGACAACTCACAACAGCCTCACAAATGTCCTGCCCTCGTGTTTGGCCCTTTAGCAGTATGAGTTCAATCAGTTCTTCCTGAGGTCCATCACAGTTGACATACCTGCATAACAGTGCTGTCTGTTCAACATCGTTTACATCACTTGACTCATCGCAGGCAATTGAAAATGCTTGAGCTGAATTGATGTCATCAATTTGCTTACAGCTGATGTTTTCCGCCATTTTAATGGTCCTGTCTCTGACGGTCTTTGCGGAGAGAGGCATTTCTCTAATTTTCTGAACAATTTCCCCCTTGTTTTTAAAGTCGGAGAATAGATGCTCTGATATTTTTATGAACGATTCTTTCAAATATTCTCCGTCTGTGAACGGCTTCCCCCTCTTTACAGTCTCCAGAGCTGCCACACAACTAGCAGTGCTAGTTGGCTGTGGAGAGCTGATCCACTTCTTGAAAGATAGTTTGCTCTCTTCAGCTTTTCGCAGCAGTTCTGAAATTGCTCTCTTTCGCTCATCTTCGGTTGGGTATTTTTCAGCGAATGCTAAGTGCTTGTTTTGAAAATGTCTTTCAATGTTATATTTTTTGTTGTTCGATATTCTCTCGCCACATATCAAGCACACAGGTAAGCCAGCGTCGTTGGCGGTGAATGCAAATAAATATGTCCACGCTGAATTAAACTCTCTATTTTCTTCCGAAACTTTTCTTTTTTGCGATTTTTTCATGGTTAGCCTTTTGCAGGGTTAGCATACTCTAAAATCCACCAGCAGGTAAAGGCGGGGTCTGTTGACGTTGATGTGACGTGTATTTTTGTTGAAAAATTATAAATTAAAAATAGCTTTTTTAAAATTAGATAGTATCAACTCAAACTCCAAGATAACTAGGCAAAAAAGTAAACTAATAATCATGTATGAATAAAAATGAGTTTTGAAATACCTTTCATTTTTTTTTTTTTCTTCCGATTTTTGTCAAGTCCAGAGGGAGCCGCAACTAGGAGGCTAAAGAGCCGCATGCGGCTCCGGAGCCGCAGGTTGCCTGGTGTATACAGATCACAATCCCCTTACTTTCCTCCAATGCATGTACAACCACAACCAGCGACTAATGCGCTGGGCATTGCTGGTGCAGGATTATGATCTGGTTATCCAGCACAAGAAAGGGACTGAAAATCTGGTGGCTGATGCACTCTCACGCAGCGCTTAGTGATGAGTTTATTCTGTGTTTTGCATAGTGTAAATATAGGGTGGGGGGAATGTTACATTCTGTGAGGCTGTGGGAGTGTGTGGGCGTGGTGTTGTCCTCTCCCTCTCCTCCTCCTTCTTTAGTGCCCCTCCCCTGTCTCTCTCTGCCCCTGCCTTCTCCTTTTAGGACACACCTGCTGCTCATCTGCCCTCATTTACCACCAATTACCCTCAGAGGTGATATAAGCTGGAGAAGAGCAGTGTGGAGGTGGGAGAGGCTTCTGTTGGAGTTGCTCTGTGCTGGTCAGTGTGTGATACTGGTCTAGGTATGGAAAAGGCCTGTTGTGTGTGACCAGCCCCACTGTGCATGGCTCTTTGTGAGTAGTTCTTAACTGAGCGGTGGTTTCCCTTAAGTGACAGCGGCCTCCATTATTTTGTTTGGCCTGCCTGGTTATTGTTAATAGCAGCGTTGCTGTCTTTTTCTGTTGAAGCCTTCTTTGTTGAAGTGGTCACTATCTCTTTGGGTTGACCTGTCTGATTTATCATTAAAGCAGCGGTGCTGTCTCTTTTTGTTGTTACTATTTATATGATTATTGAGGTAATTGATTATAATAAAGATATATTTTGTGTTACCTACCTCTGCCTGGTGTTCTTTTCATTTCAACCCGGATCCAACTGTTACTGTCCCCCACCCTCATCACCTAGATTTTATGTGGGGATGTAACACATTACTGTAATCTCATTACTTTTTCAAGTAATAACTTATGTAAGGGATTACTATTGCAAAAAAGTAATTAGATTACTGTTACTTTCCCGTAAGCACGCTGCAATACTAAACCATCGTGATTTTGTTTGTGAGACTGTCTCATGACAATGACATAAGCACGTGCGACGCCCTGTGTAGATCAACAATGGATAATATGGAGTGCGGGACACAGTACGACCATGCAGCATTTAAAGCGTGGACGTACTTATATTACTACATTACATTAAATTTTTGTCCATAAAAAGTGACAAAAACATTAGCGTCCGCTGTACACTCTGCGTGGGAAGAAAAAAAAATAATTCTACAGCAAAAAAATTAAACTTCAAATCTGAGTGCCTAGCAAGCCGCCATGGGGATTTCACATTAACAGAGAAACCCCCGGATTCCCCCCGCTGACACGACTGCTGCGGCACTGGGCAAACCTTCACCGGTTCCACTCCTACTAAACAGGTGAAAATAGATTAGTGCCGCTGAATCTTTGATTTTATTTATTTTCTGCTGTGTTTTACTTGCATCTATTTGAAAGAGTGAGTGTAAACACAAAACATTATTTTATTTTATATGCTGGAATATGCAGAAAATAGGTTTAAATGTTAAAGAATTTCTTCAAGTCAAAGACTGTTGCATATAATTTAATTTTTGCTTAATGCAAAGTGCATAAAATTAGATTAAGGTTAAAACTCATAAAACATTTTTTTTAAAAGAGGCTTTCCATTTTATTAAATTTTATATGATGGCTTATGCATAAAAAAATAGAAGCTGACCAGCCAGCACAGAAACTTAGAAGGGATTGCCAGAGGTGGGATGTAACAAAATATTTCATTGATGTCCTTAAGTGGAATTTTCAGGTAAAAGTTATTTTTTTGACCACCTTTTACTTTTACTCTCTACGTTTTCAAACAAATATGTGTAATTTCTTTTTTAAAACATTTTCATTACATTTGGTTAAAGGCATATGATTTTAGGTCAGTGCAAGCCTGCAAACATCTAAGCAATTTGAGCCTAAACAGTCAAAGACAAAAGAGAGTCTTATTTTTGTATTAATCACCAGGACTTGTTGAACAAATATAGATGAAAGAGGTAAAATCTTGTGGAATAGTCAGAGGTTAAAGTGGATTAGTGTTTTTTTTGTTTGTTTTGTGTTTTTTGGGTGCAACACTGGAACCTTTGCAGACGTCCATAGGGTGCAGTTGCATTCAACTAGCGCTTCAAAAGAGCAGTGAGAGGAGCAAAAAGTAGCAGGTAATTTCAAATGCGCATTTCTGTTTGTCTTCGGCTTGTTGCACTGTGTGTCTGGTAGCTAAATGTACAGCAGCTGTATTTCACAGGGAGCAAAAAGAAAAAGAAGTAACTTCACTCAGAGATACTGTAGAGCAGAGCTTCCCAAAGTGTGGGGCCTGCCCGAGCCATTGCGGGGGGGGGGTGTATGAAAAAGGAGAAAACAAACAAACAAACGCTTGGACACTGCTAGCACGGGGCGCCCACACAAACGCAAAGCAGGAGATGAAGCATCGCTGAATATGTTTCCAAACCAACTTCATTCTAAGCCAAAGACAAGAAAATATTGTGCAGCATATCTTCCCTTTGGCTTCACCTGCACAAGTGCCAAGGTAGGTCTCCCCTGGTTAATTGGTTTTCCCTGCATCAGGAGCAGCGCTGGGCTGTTTAAATCACGGACAAACAGTGTCCCACATTCTTGATTTTTAATTCACGAACACTTGTTGTAATAACTAACTACTCCTGACATTTTGGAGATGTTAAGTCTTTATACAGTAAAGTTACAGTGGGATACAAATAATATCAGGATGATCCTGCCACGATTTGTCCCATCTGTCTAAATCACGGGCAAACAGTATCCTACAGTTGTTGATGTTTTTAAGTCCATGTTGCACAGAGAGGCATTTTTTGAAAAATGTATTGATAGCAATGTTGAATATTATTACACAGGAAAAAAACAACTACACATAAAATAATTACACCATGATGCCTCTGCCTTTCTAAATGGAGGGACAGTAACTGCGTGTGTATATGTAAGCGTGTAAAACCTGAAGATAGTCAGATTAACAGTAACAATATTTTGTCTCTATTTGCCATTCTACAATTCATCTCATGTAAACAATTAGTGATGGGTCGTGCGAGAACGAAATGGCTCTTAAGAGTCGGATCTTTGAAGTGAACGACGCGATCCGGCTCCTTATTGGGAGCCGTGAGGGTTTTTTTTTTCTTTCTCTCACCCTCTCTCTCGCCTTTTTTTCCGCTAAACGCCGCACGCGCGGCCTGTACTTTGCGCTGGGCAGAAGGGGGAGGGGCGTTAGTTACACTTGCAGTAGCACAGGAACAGAGCCAGAGAGAAAGAGAGCGAGGGACAACAACGTCACATTAGAAAGGTATAGTAATCATCCAATATTTTCAGGTACAGATGATAAAGGATTCAGAAATCATGCAGGCCCATATGACAGAGAATGTGCATCTTCTTTTTGTTTTAATATTTTAATTTATATTTAATTGTGTTGTGGTTTGCAGTGTTTTGTGTTGTTTCATGTTAAATTTGTTTAAAAGGAAAAAGCTGAAAATTTAAATAGTTAAAAGTTTAAAATGTAAATAGTTGTTTTTTGTATTATATGATTTATTTATTACAATTTATGTGGAGTGAATAAATAAAGTATATTTACGGTGGCCCTTAGAGACAAAGCACGTACAAACTCCAAAACACGTAAAAACTCAGAAGTACGTACAAACTCAGAATCAAGTAGTAGGCCATATATAAGCATATATAAATAAAACCACTTTTTTTTACATTAGTAATTCCTTTTCTGCATAATTTTATATTATTGTTAATGATAAATTAATTAAAGCAACAAAACAACCTGAAGAGCCGGTTCGGAGCCGAAAGAGCCGGCTCTTTTTAGTGGGCCGAGCCGAAAGAGCCGGATCTCTAAAAAGAGCCGGAAATCCCATCACTATAAACAATAACATGCGCACAGCATGACGTGAAAAAAGGCACACACCTTTGAGTGCCCGGTTATATTTTAGATAGCAAGGAGCAGACAGCAGCCCAATTTGGCTTCATTTTGGGGGAGCTGTTGTGTTGTCCATGTTTTCTACAGTAATTGGTCAGATTTGATACCGCTTAACAAAAACTTATGCATCAGAAAGCAGAACTGTGACTAAAGACAATCAAAATAACTTTGAGCATTTACCAAATAGTGAATATTAAGTGCACTCACCTGAAATGGAAAGCGTACCCAAAATACTTATGGACACTTAAAGTGATGGTATTGAGCATCTTGAAAGTCAAATCACTAAGGTGAACTACATGTTTGAAATGATTTAAATGTTTTGTTCATGTCTATGTTTTTTGGGCAATTTAAATGTTTTAATACACTCAAATCACTTTTTTCCTTTAAGTCGTTGTCAGTGTCTCATTTTAAGTGGAGGTTTTCTTCTCTAAGTTGCATTACCACTGCCAGTCTCCTCACAATCCTAACTGAACCCAACAAGAGTAGATTCCAGTTTTTTTTTATTTATTTGACTTCAGATGACAGATTACTGTGGATTTGATTATTCTGACTACTCAGTTAAAAAGGGTGATGATAGCATAAGATTCAGTTAGCTTTGTACAAAAATAGCTGGTAGAAACGTCCTCCAAAGGGCAACTTTTTACTTTTTTACTTTAAGTAAATTTTAGAGTGTGTACTTTTTCACTTTTACTTGAGTAAAGAAGTTGAATCAGTACTTCTGCTTTTACTTAGGTATTTTTCAAACTATCTGTACTTCTACTGAATTACAAAATGCCTGTACTTTTGCCACCCTAGCGGAGTTATCTACTGTATAAAAATGAAGCAGTAGAAACTGCCTATCACTACGTTTGTTACCTGTTAAAGTTCCAGGTCTGGGAGCTGGGCTCGGATTTCCATTCACTCAGCTTTATCGTCACTTGGTTCTTGGCAAGCTTAGCATTATGATGCTCACTGTGCAGGTGCTAGCAAAGAGTCAAAATTGTATTTGCACATTACTGTTGTGCTCTCATCTTTTTGTATGATAAAAATAAAAGTAATGTACATATCCATACTGTAGACTGTGCTGCTATTTTCCTTCTCTGGAGCACAAATTTAAATTAGCTCACTGTAGCACAAGTACAAGTGGAATCAATAAACGGGATTGAGAGTCAAGCAGACTTAACAGTTCCAAGGAACTGGACTTCTGGTTATCTGTTCTTAAGTCCTGTCCCTAGACACTAATAATAATGTACCAACCTACTCGAGAGCTTTCTTAATTTGGTTAGATGTTGTGTTGTCTTGAGTTTTTCATTACCATGGAAATAATTCTGTCAGCACGCAGTTTAGTTGTCTTATGCACACTTTCAAGTCCTTTGATGCTTTTTTCTTTTATTTTTTTTTAATGTAACAGATTGTTGCTTTATGATTTATTCACATTCAAAACAGTATGTGTTAAAAAAAAATAGTAATGTGACTATGTAAACAATTTTCATTGTGTAACCAGTTTAATTAGAAATACTATAAAACATTATGTTGTATATTATTATAATGTATTATATTACGCTAGTAGGTACTAGTAGGTAGTAGTAGGTAGGGTAGGGTAGGTGTAGGACCACAATTTTCCAAATGACTAAAAGAGGGTGCTAGGCATTGTTGGAAAAGAAAGAAGAAAAGAGAAAACAGAAAAATGGATGCAGCAGAATTTGGTGCTTTAGAAAGTTAGCCTGGATTAAACACAAGAATTATATTTTTTCTTTCTGGTTAAATGTCATTAACAGTGTTGTTTTATCATTATGTGTGAAATACAACTAAGATGTGGAATAAGGTACTATGCTGTTTTGTAATGATATAAAATATTGCAGTTGCTGTTACACTTTATAAACACAAGTAGATTAGAAACATTTTTTTAAAAAGCAATCGTTAAAATTACATTTTTGTAATTTTTATTTTTAAGTGTTTCATTGCAACTAAGAGTGTGAATCTTTATTGCTAAATTTATACTGTTTCATTGTGATTTTACTTCCTCACACAGACAAAAGACAGGTGAAGTGAAGAAAATCAAATTGGTAGCTAGGTGTTGCAGTTGGAGAGGGAACCACTGTAAACACAAATTACTATAAAGAAAAAGTGAAATTGTTGATACTGACAGCCTGAAATACCTCCAAACTGTCGATTTTTTTAGTATTAGCTTCTATCCTTCCAGCAACTGGTAGACTGCTGGTAATCTTTATTGTAGAAAACACAGAAAAACATCAAAGTGAATCAATCTGACCCATCAGTTGCCCAACTGTGAGAAATACAGTTGTTTTAAGATTGATATATAATATTGCATTAGTGCATCACTAATATGAATGTGGGTTAGTGAATGGGTGAATGTGACTTACACAAAGCTCTCAGAGCAGCCTGAAAATACAATATAAAGTGAAGTAAATAAAGTAGGCAGCTCAATTATTTTAATTGAATTAATAAAAAAGTAGGTGTTTTCTAAGAAAGTAATAATAACAACTTTTTTGTAACTTACTGTAGGAAGAAACCACTATAATTTCATAATTTTTCAGTGCATATTTATTCATAGTGAATCACTTTTTGTATTATAACTACATATTACATACCTACACACCTAAACTGCATTTCCTTCTTTTACAAAAAGTAACCTCCATAAAATTGTATAATTGGACATGTTCCTCCTCTTCCTCAACCTGAGAATACATCATCTCTCTTCTGTTTTTACATCTTAGGTTGCACCAGAAGGTATAAATATCAGTGCAAGTCTTTCATTTACATGAAGGCATTTATAATGGCATTAAGTGGTTTAGCTCTAGACTTGGCATCCTCACACAGGTGGCCAGAGCAGGGGTGGGCACTTCTCCAATTATTATTAATGGCTTCTTTTTCTCAAGCTGAGGACCCAGTGTGCACGCAGAGAGGTGATTCTGGGAACCCAGTCCTATCAAAAGATGGGGATTTTATATTAGGGGGGATGTTCTCTTTTCACAGCAGCTGGGAAGACAGAATGGACAACTACACACACAAACCAATGCCACTACAATGTACCAGGTAAATGATAAGAAATGAATTTAATGCAGTCATTTTTAAGAAATTCAAGTTTTAAGGGAAAATGTGATGCAATTCCAATTATTCATAAATGTCTCAAGTTTAAATTTCAGAGATTTCCAATTTGCACAGGCTATGCTTTTTGCAATTGAGGAGATTAATAATAGTACAGACCTACTGCCTGGAATCTCTCTGGGCTATACAATCTATGATACTTGTGGATCTGTGGCCAGAAGTGTAGGAGTTACACTAGCTTTGGCTAATGGAAATGAAATTGTGTCTGTACCCTCGAAGGCACCATGTACCAGACCTGCACATGTGCAGGCGATAATAGGAGAGACCTCTTCTTCTCCAACCATTGCAGTAGCTACTGTTATTGGACCATTTGTTCTGCCAGTGGTGGGTAGACTCCTTTCTTTATACATTTTTTATATATATAAAGATATATATAACGTTTAAAAAAATATTTTTATTTTCTTAGATCAGTCACTTTGCCACATGTGCTTGTCTCAGTGACAAAACCAAGTACCCATCCTTCCTCAGAACAATACCCAGTGACTACTACCAGAGCAGAGCCCTGGCCCATTTGGTCAAGCATTTTGGATGGACTTGGGTTGGAGCTATTCGAACCAATAATGATTATGGAAATAATGGCATGGCCACCTTCACAGAAACTGCACAGCAGCTGGGCATCTGTCTGGAGTATTCTGTATCTTTTTTTAGGACAGATCCCTATGTGAAAATACAAAAGATAATTGAAATTATAAAGGCTTCAACCTCCAGGGTAATTGTTGCATTCCTTTCCCATGCGGATCTGGATGTGCTGCTACATGAGTTTTCATCCCATAACTTGTCTGGGTACCAGTGGGTAGGCACTGAGTCATGGATATTTGATTCACAAACAGCAAAAATGGATATACATCACATACTGAATGGTGCCATAGGTCTTTCCATTCCTAAAGCACATGTCACTGGCCTGAGAGAGTTCATACTGGATGTTAAGCCACTGAATTCATCTAATAATGAACTCTTTATTGAGTTCTGGGAGACACTATTTAGTTGTAAGTTCAAGGAGTTGAAATCATCAGCAGACATTCAGAGAGAGTGTACTGGACATGAAGACATGACTGGAGTTCAAAACAGCTACACTGATATGTCTCTCATGCCTATCTTTAATAATGTATATAAAGCAGTGTATGCAGTGGCCCATGCACTTCACAATTGCCTCAGCTGTAATAAAACATGTAACAAAAATGTGCAGCTAGACCCATTCACGGTGAGCTTTACACCAACTTAAAAGATTAAATCACATTAGCAAGAACATTGTTGTCATAATTAAAAAAATATTTTGTCTTTCATAATCTTTGACCATTAGGTGTGCAAGATATCTCTATTGCAAGTAACTGAGTTTTGGCATGTAATCTTAGGTTTTGCAACACATACGGAAGATTCACATCACAACAAAGGAAAGAGATGAGGTTTACTTTAATGAGAATGGAGATCCAGCAGCAAAGTATGAAATTATAAACTGGCAGCCAAGAAAAAACGGCATCGTGGAGTTTGTCACAGTTGGTCTTTATGATACATCATTGGCTCCAGAAAAACAGCTAAATTTGCAAAACAAGGCTTTAATTTGGGCAAGAAACTCAAAGCAGGTACACATTCATACAATTTTGGGTTTTTTTGTTTTATTTTTTTCAATTTATAAATATGTATTTAATTTGTTTTACAGTATTTTGGTTTTGATCTTTCAAAATTAAGAAATTCTTTGACTGAGAACTTCATTTTTTTTTCTTAAAGTCCATATGCAGTTTAATTTTCTTGATCATGCAGGTTCCTGTGTCAGTTTGCAGTGAGAAATGTCCCCCAGGAACACGCAAGGTTCTCCAGAAAGGAAGGCCTGTTTGCTGCTATGACTGTATAAGATGTGCAGAGGGAGAGATCACCAATGTTACAGGTATGGTGACATTGGATTTTAACTTTGGTGCATTACAAAGCAAAGTTAACCATGTAGGACGGTCATACGAGAACTATTTAATAATCGTGATGTTTGTTTTTATGCAGACATAATATGCATATAGATTTCCTTCTCAAACTAAGTAAAACTATTTAACTAATAGTCACAGAATCATAACATTTCAACAGTAAGGAGACAGATTTAGGTTGGGCATTGTTTCAGTTGACGGTTTTGGATTTTTACAGAGCTGCATAGAACTATATGTGCATTTTTTCACATATATACTCATAATTTAAAATACATGAAACTAGTAACCAATATGGTGAAGAAGAAATCATCCATTCATTTTCTGCTGCTTATCCATGTCTCGGTCATGAAGTAGAATTGATAAAAAGAATTAGATAAAAGTTTACATGGAAAAAAAGAACAGGTTTATTCAAGACGTTGTATTTAGTCTTGTTGTTGCTAATAATAATAATAGAAATAATAATTTATTTTACACACAGAGACGCACAATAACATGCACAACTTACAAGTCAAAATAGAAATATAAAGATATAGTCTGTGCCAAATTTCATCAGGTCTTTTTTATTTATATTGTAGTGTCTTTCCAACAGAAGACAGAGACAGTCGGTTATTCTGTTTATGAGTTTATTTGGAACAGTAACACATGTTGTTCTACAGACTCTCTGTCATAGGTAGCTGATATAATTGACAGGCTTAACAGCCTCTAGACCAGGGTTCTCAAACTTGCGGCCCCTCTACTTGCGGACTGCATATTGATGTGAAATCTTTTTCTTTTTAATTATTATTCAAAACATAATTTAATATGAAGGCAATATGAGCAGTGTTGATGAGTGTTACAGGCATTGCCCTTTAAGAATGTAGCCAGTGTAGTCTGTGCTTTAGGGAGATAGTGTGGGACTGCCTCTCCGTTATGTGTGTGAGTGTGAGTGTAATATTTACCACAAACCTTTGTTCTAAACTTAGAGTTAATACAATTAATGGTGATTAATACTCAATAAATGTTTTTCTCTATCTGATAACACCACTGAGGCTAAATATTAAACACTAAATAACATTTGGAATAATATCTGGAAAGTATAGAAAATCTATTATAACTCCTTGTAAAATTTAAATGAAAAGTATGTCACAATCACAAACACTGATGGATGCTCAATTTAATTTAATTCAATTTTAGTCATACAGCTCTAAATCGCAACAACTGTTGCCTTGAGGCTGTTGTTGTTGTTGGAAGCTGGTTCAAAAGTAGAAAAAGAAGCCTGAAAACCAAAGACTCTGGCTCCCATTCTACTTTTAAATACTCCAGAAACCACAAGTAAGTTTGCAGTCCAAGAGTGAAGTGCTCTACTAGGGTGATATGGTCATTAAGATAAGATGCGACCTGAGTATTCAAGAGCTTAAAAGTGAGAAGCCCTATTTTAAATTCAATTCTGGATTTAACAGGGAAGGGAAGCCAATATTGGAGAAATATGCACTCTCTTTCTAGTTCCTGTCCATAACCTTGCTGCAGTATTTTGGATTAAGTGGAGGCTTTTCAGGGAGTTTTTAGGACATCCTAATGACAAACCAATTAAAAATACTCCAGCGTAGATGTAATAAATGCATGCACTAGTTTTTTAGTGTCACTCTGAGATAAGATATTTCTAATTTTAGGGATATTGAGCAAATGGTAAAAAGCAGTCCTACATATTTGTTTAATATTTGACTTCATGTTTCCTCACCGTGTTACTGGAGGCCAAGGTAATGCCATCCAGAGCAAGAATCTGGTTAGATACCATATGTCTTTGATTTTCAGGGCAGTGCAATAACCTCAGTTTTATTTGAATTTAGAAGTAGAAAATTAGAGGTCATCCAGGTCTTTGTCTTTAAGACATCCCTTCCGGTTAAACTAATTGGTATCTGGCTTCATGGATAGATAAAGTTGGGTGTCATCTGCATAGCGGTGAAAATGTATGCTATGCCTTCTGATGATACCTCCTAATGGAAGCATGTGTAATGTAAACACAATTGGAACCATGTGGAACTCCATAATTGATCTTACTGTGTGAAGAGGACTCTCCGTTTACTTGATAGATATGATACAAACCACTGCAATTCAGTACCTGTAATGTCTACAGCACACTCTAATCGTTCTAATAGAATATTATGGTCTACATTATCAAACATTGCACTGAGGTCTAACCGGACAAACACAGAGATGAATGCATTGTCTGAGGCCATAAGAAGATAATTTGTAACCTTCATTAAAGCTTTCTGTTTCTGTACTGTGATGAGCACTGAATCCTGACTGAAACTCTTCAAATAAGCCATTCCTCTGTAGATGATCAGTTAGCTGTTTGATAACTACTCTTTCAAGATTTTTTGAAAAGAAACAAAGGTAGGAGATTGGCCTATAATTAGCTAAGACAGCAGGGTCAAGAGATGTCTTTCCAAGTAATGGTTTAACTATTGGCAGCTTGAAGGCCTGTGGTACATAGCTGATTATTAGAGATGGGTTGATCATATTTAAGACTGATGCATTATTAATGGTAGGACTTCTATGTGCAAATGGGAAGTAATTACTGAAGTTACTGAAGGGGACATGGGCCCACCGCCCTGCAGGCCACCACCTGCAGGAGATGGGGTAGGGGTTGGGTGTATTGTGTGCTGGGTGGCGGCCAGGAGTGGAGGCTCTGGCGGATCCGGAGAGGGGCTGGACTCTCAGTTTCTCAGTCTGGAGCTGCCCCTGGTGAGAGGCGGCAGGCTGGGGTGGGTATCCATAGTGTCACCTTGGCTTGTTGCCTGTACATTGGGGTTTCTCCCAGTGGACAAGAGGGTTTACTCCTGCGCCTTCGGGTCATGGAACGGGTCCTGACCGTCATCTATGCTTATGTGCCAAGTGGCAGTTCAAAGTACCCAGCCCTTTGGAGTCCCTCTTGGGGGGGGGGGGGGGGGCTCATGTGGGCAATGACATTGAGACTCGGGGGGCATAACTGGGAGGACTTCTGTGCAAACCACAGTTTGACCATAACAAACACCATGTTCGAACACAAGTGTTCATAAGTGCACGTGGCACCAGAAAGCTCTAGGCTGGAAGTCAATGATTGATTTTATAATCGTATTACCAGACCTGCGGCCATATGTTCTGGACACTCAGGTAAAGAGACGGGCTGAGCTGTCAACTGATCACCACCTGGTGGTGAGTTGGATCAGGTGGAGGATGCTGGACAGACCTAAACATATAGTGAGTGTGCACTGGGAACGCCTGGCAGAGGCCCCAGTCCACGAGATCTTCAATGCACACCTCCGGCAGAGCTTCAACAGCATTCTGAGGGAATCTGTGGACATTGAGTCCAAATAGACCATATTCAGCACCTCCATTACCAAAGTCACTACACTGAGCTGCGGCTGCAAGGTGGTTGGTGAATGTCATGCTGGTAACCCCTGAACCAAATCGTGGACACCAGAGGTGAAGGAGCCACCAGGCTGAAGAAGGAGTCCTATCGGGCTTGGTTAGCCTGTGGGACTTCAGAGGCAGCTGATAGGTACGGACAGGCCAAGTAGAACATGGCTCGGGACTCGTCACTGCACGGAAAAAGACTTTTGGACTGCCTCAAAGAGATTTTGGCAAACCGTCAGGCGACTCAGAAGGGGAAAGTGGTACTCTACCTGCACTGTGCATAGTGCGGGTGTAGCACTGCTAACTTCGACTGAGAAAATTGCCCTGAGTTCCTGAATGCTCTGGATTTTGTAAGGCTGTCTTGGCTGACACAACTCTTCAATGTTGTGCGGTACCTCTGGATTGGAAGACCGGATGGTGGTTCCCATCTTTAAGAAGGGGGTAATTGGAACAATTGGTGTGTTCCAATTACAGGGGGATCACACTCCTCAGCCTCCCTGGGAAAGTCTATGCCAGGGTGCTGGAAAGGAGAGTCCATCCGTTAGCTGCACCTCAGATACAGGAGAAACAGTACGGTTTTCGTCCTGTCATGGAACGAGAGGATACTCTCAAGTATCCTCTCGAGGATACTTGAGGGTGCATGGGAGTTTGCCCAACCAGTCCCATGTGTGTTTTGTGTATTTGGAGAAGGCATTCGACAGTGTCCCTCGGAGTGTCCTGTGGGAGGTGCTTAGGGAGTATGGGGTATCTCTCCCATTGCTACATGCCATTCAATCCTTATTCAACCGTTGCAAGAGATTGGTCCGCATAGCCGGCAAAAAGTTGGTTTCATTTCAGATGGGTGATGGGCTCCGCCAGGGCTGCTTTTGTCACAGATTCTGTTTGTAATTTTTATAGACAGAATTTCTAGGCGTAGCCAAGTGTTGGGGCAGACCCAGGACTCGCTGGAGAGATTATATCTCTCGGCTGGCCTGGGAACACCTTGGTGTTTTTCCGGACAAGCTGAAGGAGGTGGCTGAGGAGAGGGAGGGTTTCTTTGCTTAGCCTGGTGTTAACCGAGGCATTCGAGGCTAATTAGGATAATTTACATCTGGCTCTGCATTTAGATTATGTAATTATTTTATATTTTATATCTGTAATTTATATTTCATATTGTGATTTTTACCTGTATCATGGTTTTACTGGAAAGCACTTTGGTGTACTTCGCACATTAAATGTGCTATATAAATAAATTTGATTGATTGATCAATGGTCATGAGAATTTGCATATTAATGATCAAGGAACGAACCTCCCAGCCCATTGTTCATTCAGTGGTGCTAGTTTCAGACATGTTGTGTTGAGTCTGTCATTTTTAGCATTTACATGGATGTTAAAATCACCAGCAATAATTATTTTATTTGATCTGACCAGTAAATCAGATAAAAAGGAAGATAATAACAAATAAGACTGGTTTTTGAGTTTTGAACAAGGCTAAGCATCAGGCTTTCAAATGAATTAAAAGTCTGTCTTGGTCTTTGGTTGATTAATAAGTTGGTGTGGAAAACTGCTGCCACACCGACCCCTCAGCCCTGATGGTTACTATGGCTCAGGGGTGTTGATTCATTTAAACAACGTAATCATTCTGCTGTAACCAGGTTTCTGTAAGGAAGAGTAAATCAATTTGTTAATCAATTATTAATTAATGTACGAAGAGACTAAAATACTTGGAAGAGAGAGACCTAATATTTAATAATCCACATTTTATTGTTTTACTCTTTGGTGTAGAAGCGCATTATTGTGTTGTCCCTTTTTTGTGATTTTTTTATGTTTAAGTTGTTTTTTGACGGTTTTTAGTTTGTTTTTTGTCTGTTTGGGAGCTGACACAGTCTCTGAGGAGATGGGGTTTTGGGGGATAATGGGAGGAGAGAAGCTGCAAAGAGGCGTGAAACACTGCAACTCTGCTTCTGGGTCCACACTCTGGATAGTCAGGTTTTGGGGGGAATTAATACATTTGGCAAGACTTCTAGAAATGAGAGCTGCTCCATCCAAACTGGGATGCATGGCGTCTCCTCTCTAGACATCACATCTGTTAATCCTTACTTGATCACAAACCAGTATACCCGTGTGCTTAACCTAATAAACATATTGTTTATCATCTTGTAATTGTACAGCATCAGTAGGATATTGCATGGATGTTTTAAATGCAAACACATATGAAATTGTGCTCATTAAATTTAACAACTTGTAACATCTGCATCAATATTAATTTCCAGATTCTGTCACCTGTGTGAGATGTCTACCTGAGTTTTGGTCAAATGAAAGAAGAGATTCCTGTATAAAGAAGGAAGCAGTGTTTCTGTCATATGAAGAAATTATGGGAGCACTGCTCACTGCAGCATCTTTATTTGGGGCATGCATGACAATTGGTGTGATACTCATTTTCTTCAAGTATAGGAAATCTCCTATAGTAAGGGCAAACAACTCTGAATTGAGCTTCCTGCTGCTCTTCTCCTTAATTCTGTGCTTCCTGTGTTCTCTGACCTTCATTGGTCAGCCCTCTGATTGGTCCTGTATGCTCCGACATGTAGCATTTGGCATCACCTTTGTCCTCTGTATCTCTTGTCTTCTGGGAAAAACAATAGTTGTTTTAATGGCTTTCAGAGCTACACGTCCAGGTAGTAATGTTAAAAAATGGTTTGGGCAGACACAGCAGAGACTCTGTGTTACAGCATTCACTGTTATACAAGTTATCATTTGTATCATCTGGTTAACAACTTTTCCTCCTTTTCCATCTAAGAATTTGGTACAATTCAAAGATAAAATCATCTTAGAGTGTGCCCTAGGCTCGGCTGTAGGCTTTTGGGCTGTTCTTGGTTATATAGGACTTCTGGCTATTTTATGTTTTATTTTTGCATTTTTAGCACGAAAACTACCCGATAATTTCAACGAAGCCAAGTTTATCACTTTCAGCATGTTGATATTCTGTGCAGTATGGATTACATTTATCCCAGCATATGTCAGCTCCCCTGGGATGTTCAGTGTTGCTGTAGAAATATTTGCTATACTTGCATCTAGTTTTGGACTGCTAATTTGCATCTTTATACCCAAATGTTATATAATCTTAATGAAGCCAGAGAAAAATACAAAAAGGAATATGATGGGGAAGAAGACACCAAATTCACTTTGAATATTGAATTTGGTAAAATGGTATTTTACTCTTATTATTTTTACCAAATTAGTTCGTCACCATCCTGTCAGAATATGAATAAGCTCCTTCTCCTTCCTGATGCGTTTTCATTACTTAGTTTGCAACTAGGTAAAAAAAAAAGCATACCAAGTCACTGATAGCTAGAGGTTATTGAGTCATTCATATATTTATCATGGCATGCCTTTATTTTGTCTTTATTTTATGTCAAACCCTGGAAGCTTGAAATTTGAATTACATGCCACTGCAGATAAAATTAGTAAGAGTACCTGTTCTTCTATAACCTGTTCATTCTCATTTTCAAGAGGTTTCCATTGCCATTATCAAATTTTTGTGCGCACCACAGTGCAACTCCATCAATTGTTTTGCTTTGTGCATGTATGTGTTTAATGCATGGTTCTCAAAGAGCAGCTACACATATACATGGCAAATGAAATAGGGAAAGTAAAAAAAAAACTTTCTTACTATATGAGTAATAGCAATAACAGTAAAGCTCTTCCTTTGTATAGGATTAAAACAAAATATAATATGTGGTACTTTAAAAGATGAGTTTTTAGTGTAAACACAAGTTACAGTAAATAAACAAATAAATCTTTTGGTGTCACATGTTTGAAATATCTCTAAACTGCTGATTATTTGCTGTTGCCTTTGTTCTCTGTTACCTCTTCATCTGCAGCTGGCGCAAAGACGCACTTATCCACACAACTGTCATTTGCAAAGTGGGTCTACAAACCCAAGCATTAGGGGCACAGGTGGATTGCCCTATTTCAGTACACCAAGCAAAAAACGTAACACCAACCAACCAACCCAGTGATATCAAGTTCTGTACTGATACAAGATGGCGCTACACATGCTGTAAAATCTTTAAACACTTTCTTAAACCACACTTCAGACATTGTTAAGTCCATGACATGTTTTTAGAGTAGGGTTCAATGGTGTAAATTTTCCTTAGCATTTCCTGTTAACTTCAGACTGAATTAGTATCAGACTGATGACAGATCTTAATATCACATCTTTGCATCACAGATGTGAAAGTGGAAGTGAATGGATGACTGTAACTTGTATAAAGTTCTAAGAGTATAAAAGTACTGTATAGGAAAAATATTTTTTTAGTACATTATTTGTAGTGAATTGTTCTTTCCATTGTTAATTCATATTTAAATGGGCCTTTGTATATCCTTATTTTCTGTATATGAACCAACATTAAATTGCAAATTTGGGCGAGTCCCTCCTTTTTGCTGAACCTGTACATCGAATGGGAATGATCTGTCTCTATTCTATTTTTTTTCTTTTGCTGCACCAAAAGGTATAAATACCTTCATCTACATTGCGGTATTTTAATGCTACTAAGAGTTTAGCTCAAGAAATGACATCGACACACAGATTGCCAGAGCAGGGATGGGCATTTCTGCATCTGTTGTTGGTGGCATCTGTCTCTCATGCTGAGGAGCCAGTGTGCAGGCAGAGAGGAGATCCTGAGAACCTACTGCTATCTAAGAATGGGGATATTATATTGGGTGCTATCTTCTCTTTTCACACAAGCTGGAAAGACAGAAGAGAGTCCTACATGAACCAACCTTTGCCACTACAATGTATCAGGTAAATGACACAATACAAATTAATTTACATTTAAGGAATCTGTTGGCTATCAAAAGAGGAGTAAAATGTATTTTGATTTTCTCAGTTATTTCATTTCCTTCCATTGAATGCTTTAATTTGAAATGGTTTTTTTTATATTTTGAGATTTATCCACATTATTTGTGTCTGTTTTAAGGAACACAATGCAATGCAAATTAATCATAATTGTCTCAATTAAGTTTAAATTTCAGAGATTTGCAGTTTGCCCAGGCTATGCTTTTTGCCATTGAGGAAATTAATAACAGTACAGACCTACTGCCAGGAATCTCTCTGGGCTATAAAATCTATGATAATTGTGGATCTGTTGCCAGAAGTGTAGGAGTTACACTAGCTTTGGCTAATGGAAATGAAATTGTGTCTGTACCATCCAAGACATCATGTACCAGACCTGCACATGTGCAGGCCATTATAGGAACAACATCTTCTTCTACAACCGTAGCAGTAGCTACTGTCATTGGACCTTTTTTTATTCCAGTGGTGGGTATTATATATATATATATATATATATATATATATATATATATATATATATATATTTGCCTGGTGCATCTCATGTACAAGTACCGAGTAGAATTGTTCTTTTTGTAATTTTACATTAAATTTGAATGTTGTATTTTTAACCGTTTCATTTTTTCTCATTCTGTGTCTTTTTCATTTATAAGTTTTTATTTTTAATTCTAGATCAGTCACTTTGCCACATGTGCTTGTCTCAGTGACAAAACCAAGTACCCATCCTTCCTCAGAACAATACCCAGTGACTACTACCAGAGCAGAGCCCTGGCCCATTTGGTCAAGTATTTTGGATGGACTTGGGTTGGAGCTATCAGATCCAATAACGATTATGGAAATAATGGCATGGCCACATTCACTGAAACTGCACAGCAGCTGGGCATCTGTCTGGAGTATTCTGTATCTTTCTTTAGAACAGATCCATATGTGAAAATACAAAAGATAATTGAAATTATAAAGGCTTCAACCTCCAAGGTGATTGTTGCATTCCTTGCCCGCGCAGATTTTAATGTGCTGCTACCCGAGTTTTCATACCATAACTTGTCTGGGTACCAGTGGGTAGGCAGTGAGTCTTGGATATTTGATTCACAAACAGCAGAAATGGATATGCATCACATACTGGATGGTGCCATAGGTGTTTCCATTCCCAAAGCACATGTCACTGGCCTGAGAGAGTTCATACTGAATAAGAAGCCAATTAATCCATCTAATAATGATTTGTTTACTGAGTTCTGGGAGACAACATTTAGTTGTAAATTCAAGGAGTTGAAGTCATCAGCAGACATTCAGAGAGAGTGTACTGGACATGAAGATATGACTGGAGTTCAAAATAACTTCATTGACATGTCTCTCATGCCTCTCTTTAACAATGTCTACAAAGGAGTGTATGCAGTGGCCCATGCACTTCACAATATCCTCAGCTGTAATAAAACATGTAACAGAAATTTGCAGCTAGATCCATTTATGGTGAGCTTTTTGCTAATTTACATGACAGTGTTCACATTAAGATTTTTAATTAAAAATTGATTCTTGCATATTTTTCAGTCAGTAGGAGTGTAATATCTTTTTCATGCTATGAATTGAATTATGACATGTTTCTTAGGTTCTGCAACACATACGAAAGATCCATTTCACAACTAAGGAAGGAGATGAGGTTTACTTTAATGAGAATGGAGATCCAGCAGCAAAGTATGACATTATAAACTGGCAGCCAAGAGAAAACGGCGTTGTGGAGTTTGTCATAGTTGGTCTTTATGATATATCATTAACTACAGAGAAACAGCTAAAACTGCAAAACAAGTCTTTAATTTGGGCAAGAAACTCAAAGCAGGTAAGCTATCATACAATTCCTTTTTTTATTGTATGTATATGTACTTAAATTGTTTATTTTGGTTTTAATGCTTCAAAATTAAGAAATCGTTTGACATAGAACACCATAGACACATTTTTTTTTTCTCAGTGTCTATACACGGTTAAATGTTCTTGATCATTCAGCTGCCTGTGTCAGTTTGCAGTGAGAAATGTCCCCCAGGAACACGTAAAGTTCTCCAGAAAGGAAGGCCTGTTTGCTGCTATGACTGTATAAGATGTGCAGAGGGAGAGATAAGCAACATTACAGGTGTGGTGATATTTCATTCTAACTTTGGTGTGTTGCAAAGCAAAGTTATGTATGTAGGAACGCCATACGAGAACTATTTAATCATTTTGATGAATGTTTTTATGCAGAGATAATCTCCATCTAGATTGCCTGATTGAAATATTAAAAAATATTTAACACATTGCCACAGAATAGTATATATGTTTGCATTTGTTATTACAGCTCACTTATAAAGTGATAACCACTTAATATCGAAGTAATATCATGGTAGCATAATATAATAATAAAATGCTGAAATTAATGTAAATGGATAATAAGTCCCAAAATCTAGGGGTAATAATGTGGAACTACAGCTCAGTAAAAAAAGGGGAAATAGTAGGGCTGGGTATCGTCACTGATTTCTAGAATCGATTCAATTCCGATTCACAAGGTCCAGAATCGATTTGATTCACGATTCGATTTAATTAGATTAGATTCGATTCACTTCGATTTGAATATGGGAAATTTTGACAGTCAGAAATATTATAATTCACATCAGTACATTTACATATTTTTGTATCTATAAAAAGGAAGCTGACACACGCAAGACTTTATCAAAGGTGTGAGCGTCACAGCAGATGCCTTTGTGTCAAAGTAGCTGAAGATAAAACACATGAAGGTGATTTTTCCTGGCCTGGGATTTTATAAAAATATTCTGCAGTACATCAAAAACGAAAGAAAACCATTAATAAACATATGAACATTACCTCTGAAGTTACAGCGATTTTATTAGAGACACGGCTAAGCGTTTTGCATAATTTTAAAAAGTTTAAATTTGTTCAGCATTGAACGGCAGAAATTAGGTTTTCTTTTCGGAAGTATATAAAACGGAAAGAAAAAAAAAAGTCGGCCGATAGCGCTGTAAACAAAGGTAGACTTGTGCGTAACAAGCAAGCGAATAATGCAGAAAACCATACAGAGAGAGAGAGAGAGAGATGTGCCTCATGGTAGAAGCAAAACAGTAAAAGTCAGAGTGAATACATGACGATGTTTATGTGAAGCGTAGTTTGGATCTTCTCTTGCTGCTGGTTCGGTCAATATTGTTTGGAGAGACATCAAACTAACAGCTTTACAATCAGCGCATAAAGGGCGTGAACACAAAGCACGGACCCGCCGGCAGATCAGAATCAGCGGGCTGTCGGCTTTCAGCCCCGACTGTGAGAAAGGCGACATCTAACTGATTCTGATCCGCGGGCTGCGCTGTGTGTTTAAGTCTTTGTGCAGAATCCGTGTTCCTGCTCTCATTTACTGTTTTAGCTGTTTGGTGGTTGTTGAAATTTTGTGAGATTTCACCAGAGATTCTGGCATTTCGGGCAAAATAAATTTGTATTAAAAAATCGATTCAGGATTTTAATGAATCGATTTTACGTAATCCAAGCCAGAATCGATTTTAATCGATAAATCGATTATAAAAACCCACCCCTAGGAAATAGTAGGGTAACAAGGCAGAAACAAGAATGTAATAATATGGTACTTTCTAATTTATTAGCACTCCATTACTGTTTGAGTGTTTGTGTAATAATCAGGAAACAGAGCTGCAAAATGCAAAACTGCCTGTTTCTATCTAATAACATATTAATAATCACACTTAAAGAATAGTAATGACTACCAGGAAACACCTTTTGCGTTTTTCAATTCAATACCAAATCAAAACAATAGTAATCTCAAGCCACTTTACATTATAAGGTAGACCCTAGAACAATGCATACAGAGAAAAACCCCAACAATCACATGACACCCTATGAACAAGCACTTTGGCGACAGTGGGAAGGAAAACCACCTTTTTAACAGGAAGAAACATCTGGAAGAACCAGGCTCAGGGAGGGGCAGTTGGGGTGAGAGAAGGAAGACAGGATAAAAGACAAGCTGTGGAGAAGAGCCAGAGATTAATAACAAGTATGATTCAATGTAGAGAGGTCTATTAACACATAGGGAGTGAGAAAAGTAACTGAAGAAGAACTACTCAATGCATCATTGGAATCCCCAAGCAGCCTACACCTATTTCAGCATAGGTAAGGGAGGACTCAAGGTCACGAGATCCAGCCCTAACTATATGCAAAAAGGAAAGTTTTAAGCTTAATCTTTGTGTAGAGATAGTGTCTGTCTCCTGAATCCAAACTGGAAGCTGGTTTCGGGGGCCTGAAAACTGAATACTCTCCCTCCCATTCTATTTTTAATTACTCTAGGAAAAACAAGTAAGCCTGCAGTGTGAGAGCAAAGTGTTCTAATGGGTTGGTATGGTACTATAAGGTTATTAAGATAAGATGGGGCCTGATTATTCAAGAATTTGTATATAAGGAACAGTATTTAAATTCAATTCTTTAACAGAGAGCCAATAAAGGGAAGCCAATATAGGAGAAATATGCTCTCTCTTTCTAGTCTCTGTTAGTACTCTTGCTGCAGCATTTTGAATTAACTGAATGCTATTCAGGGAGTTTTTAGGACATTCTGATAATAATCAATTACAGTAGTCTGGCCTAGAGGTAATAAATGCATGAACTAGTTTTTTCAGTGTGACTCTGAGACAGGATATTTCTAATTATAGAGATACTGCACAAATGGAAAAAAGCAGTCCTACATATTTGTTTAATATGTGCATTGAAGGACATATCCTGGTCAAAAATGACTCCAGTTTTCCTCACAGTATTACTGGAGGCCAAGGTAAGCCCATCCGGAGTAAGAATAATAATGGTTAGATACAATATTTCTTTGATTTTCAGGGCTGAATACAATAACCTCAGTTATCCAGGCCTTTATGTCTTTAAGACATTCCTGCAGTTAAACAGAATTGGTCCTAGCATTGAACCCTGTGGAACTCCATAATTGACCTTACTGTGTGAAGAGGACTCTCCATTTACTTGAACAAATTGGAGTCTATTAGACAGATATGATACAAACCACTGCAGTGCAGTACCTGTAATATCTACAGCACACTCTGATCATTGTAATAGAATATTATGTTCAACAATGTCTAATGCTGCACTAAGGTCTAGCAGGACAAGCACAGAGATGAGTCCACTGTCAGAGGCCATAAGAAGAGAATTTGTAACCTTCACTAAAGTTGTTTCTTTACTGTGATGAGCTTTGAAACCTGACTGAAACTCTTAAAATAAGCCATTCCTCTGCAGATGATCAATTAGCTGTTTGACAACTACTCTTTCAAGAATTTTTGAAAAGAAAGGGAGGTTGGAGATTGGCCTATAATTAGCTAAGACTGCTGGGTCAAGTCATGGCTTTTTGAGCAAAGGTTTAACTACTGGCAGCTTGAAGGCCTGTGGTACATAGCAAATTATTAGAGATAGGTTGATCATATTTAAGATTGACACATTAATTAATAGCAGGACTTCTTTGTGCAGTCTTGTATGAATGCAGTCAGGAAGACATGTTGATGGTTTGGAGGAATTAATTACTGAAGTTAACTAAGAAAGATCAATTGGAGAAAAAGATTCTAAAGACTCCCTAATATGTTATTAAACAGAAAAGCAGTTTTGCGCTTTGTAGTTCTGTTTCTGCTTATTACACAGAAACTACCACCAGTAATTGAGTGGTAATGACTTACAAATGACCAAGCTGTAATAAAAAGTGCTACCATAGAAAACGATGTATTATTAGAAAGAGAGACACATGTTTGATCTTGTAACACAGAGGTTCCCAAAGTGGGGGGGGGGGGGGGGGGAACTGCTAGCATAATGGACAGGTTTTTGACAGGGCTCCCACAGAAACGCAAAGCAGAAGATGAAGCATCGCCAAATGTGCTTCCAAACCAACTTCCCAACCCAAAGACTAGGAAATATGATGAAGCATATCTTACCTTTGGCTAATAGCATATCTTACCTTTGGCTAATAGCATATCTTACCTTTGTGCGACCTACCTTCGCAATTTGTTTCCCATGCGTCGGGAGCATGCGCTGGGCTGTTCAAATCACGGACAAACAGTATCCCACAGTTGTTTATGTTTTTAAAACCATTTTGCATAGAGGCATTTTTTGAAAAATGTATTGATAGCTATGTTGAACAGTATTACACAGGAAGAAAAACAACTACACGTAAAATAATTACACCGTGACGCCTCTGCCTTTCTAAATGGAGGGACAGTAACTGTGTGTGTATATGTAAGCGTGTAAAAACTGCAGATAGTAACATTAACAGTATTTAACAGCCATTGTAGAAATTCATCTCATGTAAATAATAACGTGGCGCACAGCGTGATGTCAAAAAAGGCACATACCTTTGATGTTGCGTGACAAACTCTGTATTCCTCGTCCACACGTAAACGCAAAAACCGAGTTTTTGAAAATCTCCAACCTGACAGGAGTTTTTAAAAATCTCAGTTTGCGGTGATCCGAAAAGTTGTTTACCTGTGGACAAAAGCTCCATGCATAAATGCATAAAAAAGCTGCGTTTTCAAAAATATCCGTGTATGTGTGGACGTAGCGTAAAAGAGTTAATAGTTCATTTTATTGCTACCTGTAATTTATTGCAGTTTAATTAATTTGTTTGTTTACTAAATATTTGAGGTGTGAAATAAACTGCAATTGAGTTTGAAAACAAAAAATATGGGTGTGTGTGGTTAGAAGATGTATTTGTGCCGGGGGGTGGGGTTTAGGTGGGGGTGGGGGTGGGGGGGCAAGATTTTCTTGTAAAACAAAGGGGTGCCTAGCAAAGAAAAACTTTGGGAACCACTGTTGTAACAGGACGTATATTTGGCCTATGTAAAATTGTGTATCTTTCTGCCTTTGTGCTCGCTATTAAATATTTAGAATTATTTGCACATTGCTTCTAAAATGCAAGGGACAAGTATACCACATTCATAAACTCTGATGAATGCTCTAAAAGTTATATCTTTAAATCGTTATTTGATCACAAAACAGTGTGGCAGCCATTCAATAATAATGTTGTTTATGCACTTCTAATTCAACACCAGTAGAATATATCATAGCAGAGGCATAAACAATTGTATTCATTAAGTGTAACATCTGCTTCAATATTAATTTCCAGATTCTATCACCTGTGTGAGATGTCTACCTGAGTTTTGGTCAAATGAAAGAAGAGATGCTTGTATAAAGAAGGAAGCAGTGTTTCTGTCATATGAAGAAATTATGGGAGCACTGCTCACTGCAGTAGCTTTATTTGGGGCATGCATGACAATTAGTGTGATACAAATTTTCTTCAAGTACAGGAAAACTCCTATTGTCAGGGCAAACAACTCTGAACTGAGCTTCCTGCTGCTCTTCTCCTTAATTCTGTGCTTCCTGTGTTCTCTGACCTTCATTGGTCAGCCCTCTGATTGGTCCTGTATGCTCCGACATGTAGCGTTTGGCATCACCTTTGTCCTCTGTATCTCTTGTCTTCTGGGAAAAACAATAGTTGTTTTAATGGCTTTCAGAGCTACACGTCCAGGTAGTAATGTTAAGAAATGGTTTGGGCAGACACAACAGAGACTCTGTGTTACAGCATTCACTGTTATACAAGTTAATATTTGTATCATCTGGTTAACAACTTTTCCTCCTTTTCCGTTTAAGAATTTTAAGGAAATCAAAGACAAGATCACTCTGGAGTGTGCTCTAGGCTCAGCTGTAGGCTTTTGGGCTGTGCTTGGTTATATAGGACTTCTGGCTATTTTATGTTTTATTTTTGCATTTTTAGCTCGAAAACTACCTGATAATTTCAATGAGGCCAAGTTTATCACTTTCAGCATGCTGATATTCTGTGCAGTGTGGATTACATTTATCCCAGCATATGTCAGCTCTCCTGGGAAGTTCAGTGTTGCTGTAGAAATATTTGCTATACTTGCTTCCAGTTTTGGACTGTTAATTTGCATCTTCATACCCAAATGTTATATAATCTTACTGAAACCAGAAAAGAATACAAAAAAACATATTATGGGGAAGAAGGCACCATAGTCACTTTCAAAACTGAATGCAGTAAAATGGAATTTTAATGTTATTATTATTTTTACATAATTGGGTCATCATCTTGTCAGAATATAAATAAGCTGCCAGCAGGATATACTCCAATTGATACTGGCTTTATAGAAACTGCTTCTTCTTTCTAATGCATTTTCATTACTTACTTTGTAATTTACTCAAACAAAAAAAAAAACATACATAAGTGGCTGATAGCTAAAGGTTACTGAGTCATTCACACATTCATCATGACATGCTTTTATTTTGTTCTGTCAAACTCTGGAAGTTTGTTATTTGAATGACATGCCACTGCAGATAAAATTAGTAAGAGTATGTATTATTCTGTAACTTGTTCATTCTCCATTTCAAGAGGCCTCCATGTATAACCACTGTTGAATTTTAGTGTGCAGCACAGTCTAACTTGATTACAGTAGTTGCTTTGCTTTGTCCATGTATGCGTTTTATGCATGATTCTCAAAGAGCAGCTACTCATAGATACATGGCTAATGAAATCAGAAAAGTTTAACTTTTTTCTCTTAATTTAATGATAATAGCAATAACAGTTAAGCTCTTCCTTGATATAAGATCAGAACAAAATACAGTCCCAAACGCATAGAAATAGCTGCGTTTTCAAAAATACCCATGTAGGTGTGGACGCACAGTAAAAGAGTTAGTAGTTTATTTTATTACTACCTGTAATTTATTGCAGATTACTTGTACAGTGGGACCCCGACTTACGAATACCCCATTTAACGAAAAATTCAAGTTACGAAGGCACTTAACGGCAATATTTCTGCCCGTGTTACGGCAAAATGCCGACATAACGAAATCCACTGGCTCTGATTGGCTGAGCCCAGAATGCCCAGAATGCCTTCCGAATCATGTGACAACCCCTAGGCTTTCGTACTTGCGCTTTGCTGTTCCACTTGAATGACGTATTGTTGTTGCAGTTAGCAATTAGCCTATAGCCTATCGTTCACTCAAAAGGCGCGATGGGTACTTCGACTTATGAAAATTTTTGACTTATGAAAGACCCTCAGGAACGAATTAATTTCGTAAGTCAGGGTTCCACTGTATAATATATGGTACTCTATACGATGAGATTTTAGAGTAAATACAAAAACAGTAAATATAGAAAAAAGTCTGTTGGTGTAAAATGTCTAAAATACCTCTAAACTGCTAATCATTTACTGTTGCCTTTCTGCTGGCAACGGAATCTGTCTCCCAAGTAGATTGGGAGTCTGAGTCTAGCTAATTAAGGTGGACATTAAACTCTAAAAAGCTGTCATACTGCCCCTAGTAGCAGCAATAGATTTAATTTTAAGAACAAAAACACGAGGATATGCAGTTCATTTTCAACTTCTGTCTATTAAGCAACAGGTTATTTTAATTATTTATTTATTGTTGGCTAACTGAACTCAAATGGAATCCACTTGTTAGCCGTAATGCATAGTTTTGAAGAGTCAATTATAAATGAAGACTTTGTGGAGGAGAGCCTGTATGCGTGGGTGCACCGGTGGTTCACCGGACCAACAGGCTAAAGTCAGATTAGATTTTTCCTTACTAGATCAGTATACAGACCAAGCTGGCAGAGCAGATGTCTGTAAGATGCGACCAACAATATTTTATGCAAATAAAATGCTGCTCATCAAAAAACAGGATAACTGGTCATTTTACAGAGTAAGCAGAAAGTATCGAGTAGTGTAACAAATGGCTTTATCATAGGAGTAGGTAACATACTGTGCTACTCAAAAGTAACACGTAATGTATAATACATTACTGTTCTTGAGTAATGACTGCAACACTGATTGCAAACTGGTTGTAAATTGATTTGATGTGCTTGGGTACTCATCGCACATCTGCACTGCCAGCTGATTGTGCTGCTTGGTCTTTCCACGTGGCCTGACGAGGAAAAATCAAACACAGAGGGGACAGTGTCAACTTCAGCTTGTGGGTCTGGTGAACCACCGATGCAACTGACTTAAACACACACTTATCCACCGAACTGTCATTTGCAAAGTGATCTACAATCCCAAGCATTATGGCCCACAGGTGGATTACCTTATTTCAGTGGGAATCTATTTAACAATTAAAAACCAACCAACCTAGTGACATCAGGTTCTGTACGGGCACAAGATGGCGCTACACCTGTTGTAAAAACTTAAAACACTTATTTCCTAAACTACACTTCAAATGTCAAATCCTCCCTGCTGTAAATTTCCCTTAGCATTTCATGTCAACTTTAATTTAGTATCAGACTGTTGACAGATCTTAATGTCACATCTATGCATCACAGATGTGAAAGTGGAAGTTAAAGGATTACTGTAACTTGTTGTATAAAGTAATGTATAAAAAAGTAAAGTTTCCAGTGCATCCACTTCTTTCCTTATTAAGCAGGTGCTTTCTAAGAAAGTAATTTTATGACCTTAGTTACCACTTTGGAAAAGGATGCTGCATGTTTAACATTTGAATAAATTTCAATGCATATTTATTTCTAATAAATTGTTTTTTGCACTGTTACTTCTTATTTAAGCCCTGTGTGATGTGTATGTCCTTGTTTTACATACGTAAACTTACATTTAAATGCAAATTTGGGCATGATTCTCCTTTTGCCAGACCTGTACATCTACTGTGAATATACTGCCACTCTTCAATTATTTCTTATGCTGCACCAAAAGGTATAAATACCAGAATAAGTATTTCATCTTCATTATAGTACTTTTAATGCTACTAAGTGGTTTAGCTCAAGAAATGACACCAACACAGAGATGGCCAGAGCAGGGATGGGCATTTCTACAACTGTTGTTGGTGGCATCTGTTTGTCATGCTGAGGAGCCAGTGTGCAGACAGAGAGGAGATCCTGAGAACCCACTGCTATCTAAGAATGGGCATATTATACTGGGGGGAATGTTCTCTTTTCACACAAGCTGGAAAGACAGAAAGGATTCCTACATGAACCAACCTCTGCCACTACAATGTACCAGGTAAATGACACATTGCAAATCAATTTACATTTAAAGAATCTTTTGGGAATCATTACAGACAAAAAAGTATTTTCATTTGTTTTAGTTATTTAAATTCCTTTCATTAAATGTTTTAATTAGAAATGTTTTTGTTTTGTATTTTGAGATTCATCCAGATTATTTGTGTCTGTTTTAGGGAACATGATGCAATTCAAATTATTAATAATTGTCTCAATTAAGTTTAAATTTCAGAGATTTGCAGTTTGCCCAGGCTATGGTTTTTGCCATCGAGGAGATTAATAACAGTACAGACCTACTGCCTGGAATCTCTCTGGGCTATAAAATGTATGATACTTGTGGATCTGTTGCCAGAAGTGTAGGAGTTACACTAGCTTTGGCTAATGGTAATGAAATTGTGTCTGTACCATCCAAGACCTCATGTACAAAACCTGCATATGTGCAAGCCATAATAGGAGAGACCTCTTCTTCTCCAACCATAGCAGTAGCTACTGTTATTGGACCTTTTTTTGTACCAGTGGTTGGTATTTTATATATAGAACCTATTTTATCATCTTTGAATACTTAAAAAAAAAATTTTAAGTACATTTTATGTACTCAGTATAAGTATTGAGTAGAACTGTTTTTTAAAAAAAATATTTTTACTATATTTTTTCCATTAAATTTAAATGTTTTATTTTTAACACTTTCATCTTTTTTCATTCTGTGTCTTTTTCATTTATAAGTTTTTATTTTTAATTCCAGATCAGCCACTTTGCCACATGTGCTTGTCTCAGTGACAAAACCAAGTACCCATCCTTCCTCAGAACAATACCCAGTGACTACTACCAGAGCAGAGCCCTGACACATTTGGTCAAGTACTTTAGATGGACTTGGGTTGGAGCTATCAGATCCAATAATGATTATGGAAATAATGGCATGGCCACATTCACAGAAACTGCACAGCAGCTGGGCATCTGTCTGGAGTATTCTGTATCTTTCTTTAGAACAGATCCATATTCCAAAATACAAAGGATAATTGAAATTATAAAGGCTTCAACCTCCAAGGTGATTGTTGCATTCCTTTCCCGTGCAGATTTGAATGTCCTGCTACCTGAGTTTTCATACCATAACTTGTCTGGGTATCAGTGGGTAGGCAGTGAGTCTTGGATATTTGATTCACAAACTGCAGAAATGGACATACATCACATACTGGATGGTTCCATTGGTCTTTCCATTCCTAAAGCACATATCACTGGCCTGAGAGAGTTCATACTGGATGAGAAGCCATTGAAATCATCAAATAATGAACTGTTCACTGAGGTCTGGGAGACACTATTTAGTTGTAAGTTCAAGGAGTTGAAGTCATCAGCAGACATTCAGAGAGAGTGTACTGGACAAGAAGATGTGACTGGAGTTCAAAATAGCTTCATTGACATGTCTCTCATGCCTATCTTTAACAATGTCTACAAAGGGGTGTATGCAGTGGCCCATGCACTTCACAACATCCTCAGTTGTAATAAAACATGTAACAAAACTGTGCAGCTAGATCCATCCATGGTAAGCTTTTTAGTAGCTTAAAATACAGTTTTCACATGAAGTTATTAAGAAAAATGTTATCTAAAAAAATGGATTCTTATATATATATTTTAACCAGTCATTATGTACAATCTTTGTCATGCAATGAATTGAGTTATGACATACTTCTTAGGTTCTGCAACACATACAGAAGATCCATTTCACAACTAAGGAAGGAGATGAGGTTTACTTTAATGAGAATGGAGATCCGGCAGCAAAGTATGACATTATAAACTGGCAGCCAAGAGAAAATGGTACAGTGGAGTTTGTCACAGTTGGCCTTTATGATACGTCATTAACTACAAAGAAACAGCTAAATCTGCAAAACAAGTCTTTAATTTGGGCAAGAAACTCAAAGCAGGTAAGCTATCGTACAATTCCTTTTTATGTTCTTGTTTCTTTGTTCAAAATATGTAATTAATTATGTTTCACAATATTTTGATGCTTCAAAATACATTGTTCTACAGAGAACATCATATGGACATTTTTCTTTGTCAAAGTCCATATACGGTTAAATATTTTTGATCATGCAGGTGCCTGTGTCAGTTTGCAGTGAGAAATGTCGCCCAGGAACACGCAAGGTTCTCCAGAAAGGAAGGCCTGTTTGCTGCTATGACTGTATAGCATGTGCAGAGGGAGAGATCAGCAACAATACAGGTGCAATGATATTTCATTTTAACTTTGGTGCGTTGCAAAGCAAAGTTAAGTACGTAGGAAGGCCATACAGTAACCATATAATAAGTTTGATGTCTGTTTTTGTGGAGACATAATATCATTTAGATTTCCTTGTTGAACTATGTGAAAATAATTAACTGCTTATCACAGAATCGTGAGTAAGGAGATAAAATTAATTTGGACATTATTTTTGATAATTGATAGCATTGGATTTCTGCAAAAAAAAAAAAAAATTAAAATTTATATAAAGTTTACATATGTCTGCATATGTAAATATAGACAAATAGAGAGAGAGTTTTTATGTTATAACAGGACTTACATGTGGTCTTCGTAAAATTGTGTATGCACTCTGGAAAATATTTAGAATTGCATGTTCATTCATTTAAAGTGCAAAGGAAACGTATGCAACAATCAAAAACAGCAGGTGAATGCACTAGATAGCTACACTGTGCAAACTCACTTAACCACAAAACTGTGAAGCACTGTTTTTTTGTCTGTTTGTTGTTGGTTTTTTTTGGGGGGGGGGTTGATAAACATGATAAACATGTTGTTTTTCATCTTGTAACTGTAAATCATCAGTAGAATATTACATGGATGTTTTTGATTCAAATACAGGCATATGACATTTTTACTAAATATTAATTTCCAGATTCTGTCACCTGTGTGAGATGTCTACCTGAGTTTTGGTCAAATAAAAGAAGAGATGCTTGTATAAAGAAGGAAGCAGTGTTTCTGTCATATGAAGAAATTATGGGAGCACTGCTCACTGCAGCATCTTTATTTGGGGCATGCATGGCGATTGGTGTGATACTTATTTTCTTCAAGTACAGGAAAACTCCTATTGTCAGGGCAAACAACTCTGAACTGAGCTTCCTGCTGCTCTTCTCCTTAATTCTGTGCTTCCTGTGTTCTCTGACCTTCATTGGTCAGCCCTCTGATTGGTCCTGCATGTTCCGACATGTAGCGTTTGGCATCACCTTTGTCCTCTGTATCTCTTGTCTTCTGGGAAAAACAATGGTTGTTTTAATGGCCTTCAGAGCTACACGTCCAGGTAGTAATGTTAAAAAATGGTTTGGACAGACACAGCAGAGACTCTGTGTTACAGCATTTACTCTTATACAAGTTATCATTTGTATCATCTGGTTAACAACTTCTCCTCCTTTTCCATTTAAGAATTTTAAGGAAATTAAAGACAAGATCACTCTGGAGTGTGCCCTAGGCTCAGCTGTAGGCTTTTGGGCTGTGCTTGGTTATATAGGACTTCTGGCTATTTTATGTTTTATTTTTGCATTTTTAGCTCGAAAACTACCCGATAATTTCAATGAGGCCAAGTTTATCACGTTCAGCATGCTGATATTCTGTGCAGTGTGGATTACATTTATCCCAGCATATATCAGCTCTCCTGGAAAGTTCAGTGTTGCTGTAGAAATATTTGCTATACTTGCTTCCAGTTTTGGACTGCTGATTTGCATCTTCATACCTAAATGTTATATCATCTTACTGAAACCAGAGAATAATACAAAAAGGAATATGATGGGGAAGAAGGCACCAAATTCACTTTGAATATTGAATGCAGTAAAATGTGATTTACCAAGTGACTGAAGGCTAAAAGTTACTGATGTATATATATTTATTATGGTTTTTCTTTCTTTATTTTGTTTGGATTTAGTCTGGATTTTTTAATTTAAATTTGAATGACATGGGACTGCAGATAAATTCAGAAAGCATATGTCATCCGCTCAATTTTCCCTTCTTTTTTAAGATCCTGCCATGTAGAGCCATAGTTGAATTCTAGTATTAATTGCATGTATCTTGATTAGTATGTTTTCTGCATGATTCATAGAGAGCAGCTACATTCATGAGATACGTGGCAAATGAAATAAGGAAAGTTAACCCTTTCTTCCTTTTATTATATATGGGAAAAAACAATAAAAGCCAAGCTTTTTCTTGGTATTGGATCAGAAAACAAATGCTATATGGTACCTTACATGATGATAACTAGCTGTTCTCATCACATTACTTAACCACTTTAAACACAAATTACTGTAAACAAAAAAATAAATACAATTTATTGATTTACTGTTAACTTCTTTGTTTTTCTATGTTAATGCCTCATTTAGACACATCATTGCTGCTCTTGCTGAACAAGAAAAATTGTAATTTTATGCAAGCCAGAATTTTATTTCACTCTCACATACTTTCTTCTGTTAGATACACATATTTTTACTCTTCTTACTCTTACATAATTTTATGTTAATTTTTATATTTGCACATTTTCATTCTCATATGTATACATTTTAACATGGATGTACAGGGTGGGCCATTTATATGGATACACCGTAATAAAATGGGAATGGTTGGTGATAGTCCTGTTTGTGGCACATTAGTATATGTGAGGGGGCAAACTCCTCAAGATGGGTGGTGACCATGGTGGCCATTTAGAAGTCGGCCATCTTGGATACAACTTGTTTTTCAATAGGAAGACGGCCATGTGACACATCAAACTTATTGGTAATGTCACAAGAAAAACAATGGTGTGCTTGGTTTCAATGTAACTTTATTCTTTCATGAGTTATTTACAAGTTTCTGACCACTTATAAAATGTGTTCAATGTGCTGTCCATTGTGTTGGTTTGTCAATGCAACCCTCTTCTCCCACTCCAGGGCTCGCAAAATCGCTAGCCCGACGTCCCGGGGCTAGCGATTTTTCCAGTCGGGCTACCAAAATCTATCTCTGCCCTGCCCGTCGGGCTATCGTAGGAAGGAAAAATATATGGCAATGCTTTTGCATTCTTTCGGAAATGTAGCTGGATAATTATGTCATTGGCATCGGTGAGCCACTGTCAATATGTGACATATTGAAATTGCGTTTGAATTTGCGCTTGTTTTTTGCTTTCACTTTGCTTTTCAGAGAGCGACAGTACTGATTGGTGAGTGACGATAATTTGCGCTTCAATTCCTCTGACATCGTCTTATCAATCGTTAGCTTACTATGCAAACATGACAAGTGAAATCTCCCGCAGCAAGCTTAAACATGTGAGAGGTTGATCGCGCAGAGAATCGCTGAGCGTTATGTAAGTGCGTGTGTAAAAGCAGCAGGATATATATTTTAGTTCTGCTGAGCCAAATAAGACCAGTCAGGGTGAAAAAGTGACAGCCAAAGAAAAGCTTACCACAAAATGGAAAAGTTATGACAAATCAGACTATAAGGCAAAAAGAAAGTGCAGCTTTATGGTTTCATGGACAAAAGAATTTCTGTGGCTGCAATATGACAAGCTAAATAATAACCAGGGCTGCACATAAGTGGTCCGCAGGTGCGCATTCGCTGTCAAAAATAAAAATCACGCACAAGACAAGAAGTTGCAACGCGTGTTTGTGTACATACGATTTTCAGGAGAGGACAGACATTTGTTTAGAACTCTTAAAGATGTCGAAGAAGCAAGCTCCTTTAAGCAATTACTTTGGTTTTCCAAAGAAATGTCAGAAGGAGTCCGAACCACAAAAGAAGCGCATATTCTCGGAAAAGTGGTTGCAGGAGGTGAGCTGTCTTCAAACAAATGATGAACGCACAGAGATTTGGTGCAGAATGTGCCGTGAAAATCCCACTCTAGCGGACAAAAACAGCCTTTTATATGGACGCAATCGCGCGTTGCAACTTCTTATCTGGTGCGCGTCTTTTATTTTGACAGCGAATGCGCACCTGCAGACCACTTATGTGCACCTGTGTAAATAACATAAGGTTCTGCTGGGTGTGTTGTTGGTTTTCCCATGATTTCTGAGTCGACAAGCGCCTTTGTTACTGGGACCAGTAATTTTAAGAAAGGCCCCCATTAGAACCCATGAGAAATGCAAGAAATGCATTATTGCTCAGTCTGCAATATCTTTCCCAGAACAAACACCAATTGCAAATAACAAACTAAAAATAAACCTGATATATCTGTTTAGAACAGCGTACTATGTTGTAAAGAGTGAACTACCATTGGCAAAATTTAGCAGTCTTTGCAAACTTAAAAAAGCAAATGGCCTAGATCTTGGTTCCACTTGCCTCTTACCCGTGACTTCAGTGGAAATTTCAAATTCAGGATCTGACACAGACTGATTCATGTTCTACACAGTTCTTACAAGTTCATAGAAATTTATGTTCAATTAGAACCAAGTATTTGAGTTGATGATTGAAATTTTTATACAATGTTGTAATTTGTGTTTCAACAATTTTTTGATTAATGTTTTGTTTCCTTTACAATATTATACTTTAATGTATAATATTGTAAATACTGTTCATCTAGGAATGCTTGGACCTGGCACCCATAATGTGGTGGTGCACCATCTTGCTGGAAAAACTCAGGGAACGTGCCAGCTTCAGTGCACAAAGAGGGAAAC
Organism: Neolamprologus multifasciatus; assembly: GCF_963576455.1. Classification (NCBI taxonomy): domain Eukaryota; kingdom Metazoa; phylum Chordata; class Actinopteri; order Cichliformes; family Cichlidae; genus Neolamprologus; species Neolamprologus multifasciatus. Next base: position 6,841,794 of record NC_140452.1, read on the forward strand.
ACATCATCATGTAGCAATTTCAAATATCCAGTGGCCTTGAGGTTTCCATTGATGAAGAATGGATCCACTATCGTTGTACCCCATATACCACACCAAACCATCACTTTTGTTGTTGTTCCAACAGTCTTGGAGGGATCCATCCAATGTGGGTTAGTGTCAGACCAATAGCAGTGGTTTTGTTTGTTAACTTCACCATTCACATAAAAGTTTGCCTCATCACTGAACAAAATCTTCTGTGTGAACTAAGGGTCCGGTTCCAATTTTTGTTTTGCCCATTCTGCAAATTCTGTGCGCCGATCTGGGTCATCCTCGTTGAGATGCTGCAGTAGCTGGAGTCTGTAAGGGTGCCATTTGTGAGTAGCTAATATCCGCAGAAGGGATGTTTGACTAATGCCACTCTCCAGTGACATGTGGCGAGTGCTACGCTGTGGGCTTTTGCTGAATGAAGCTAGGACAGACACTGATGTTTCTTCATTAGTGACAGTTTTCTTGCGTCCACATTTTGGCAAATCCAACACTGAACCAGTTTCACGAAACTTAGCAAGCAGTTTGCTATCTGTAGCATGGGAGATGGGTGGTCTTGTAGGGTGTCTTGCATTGAAATCTGCTGCAATGACCCGGTTACTGCGTTCACCAGATATCAACACAATTTTGATCCGCTCCTCACGTGTTAACCTCTTCGACATGTCAATGGCTGTGACTTGCAAATAACTCATGAAAGGATAAAGTTACATTGAAACCAAGCACACCATTGTTTTTCTTGTGACATTACCAATAAGTTTGATGTGTCACATGGCCGTCTTCCTATTGAAAAAACAAGTTGTATCCAAGATGGCCGACTTCTAAATGGCCACCATGGTCACTACCCATCTTGAGGAGTTTGCCCCCTCACATATACTAATGTGCCACAAACAGGACTTTAATATCACCAACCATTCCCATGTTATTACGGTGTATCCATATAAATGGCCCACCCTGTACACTGTATGTACTGTATAAGACAGCAGAGAGAGAACCTGGGGGATGCCCATATTGTTGCTGGGGACTTTAATAAGGTATGTTTTAAATCTGTACTCTCCAAAATCACGTGTTAATTGTCCTAACAGGGGGGATATAACACTGGACCATTTGTGTACTAACATGAAGCATGCCTACAGAGCAACACCCCTCTCTCAACCTGAAACAATCTGACCACCTCTCTCTGCTCCTCATCCCTGCCTACATCCCCCAAAGGGAACATAGTTCTCTAAGCACCCAGGTCATTAAGACATGGCCAGATGATGCTGTCCTCCAGCTACAGGACTGTTTTGATCTGACAGACTGGTCCATCTTTGAACAGCAGGACATGGAGACCTTCACTAAGTCTGTCAATGGAAGATGCCATCACCCTTCACAGAGCACTGGGCCCTTTGGAGAACAGGAAGAGCTACATGAAGATGCTCTTCGTGGACTACAGCTCAGCATTCCACACCACAATCCCAGACATCCTTACCACCAGACTGTACCTCCTTCAGAAGACTTTCTAATCAGCCAGCCTCAATCAGTCTGACTCCTCGCCCACTGTCACTCAGCACCAGATCTCCATATTGCTGTATTCACAGCCCCCTACTTTATTGCCCACAGTGGTTGGGTTCATCTCTCAGAGAGATGAGACAGCGTACAGGTCGGAGGTAGAAAATCGGTCCTGCTGGTGTTTAGAAAATAATTTGAAGTCAGACGCCCTTAAAACAAAAGAACTCATAATGGAGTTCAGGAGGCACAGACAGTCTCCTGTCTTCTCTCTTATACTTAATGGAGAACGGGTGAAATCTGTCTCCATCTTCCGGTTTCTGGGCAACCACATCTCTGCTGATCTCACCTAGACCCACAACATAAACGCCCTTGTAATGATGACCCAACAGTGGTTGCACTTCCTCGGAGTCCGGAGGAAGAATAACCTGGACCAGAAGCTGCTGCATGATTGTATATCTCCTGTTTGTTATTTATTTCTGCTGTCTTGCAATTTATATTTTATTCTTGCATATTTGGCATGGAACACACATAATTTCACTGTAAATGTACAATGACAATAAAGGGCTATTATCTATTCTATTCTACAATAAAATTTAAAACCCTTCTCCTCATTTACAAGGGCTTCAATAATCATGCCCCATCTTATCTTAGAGAACTCATACTGCTGTATCACCCCAACTGAGAATTTCAGTCTTAAACCAAAGGCTACTTGTGGTTCCTAGGATATTTCACTAGCTGGGCCCACATCCTCATTTTAGGTTTGACAGCGCTTTTAGTAAAATGGTAAATGGCCTGTATTTGTATAGTGCTTTACACTACATTCAGTCATCCACCCATTCACACACACATTCACACACTGGTGATGACAAGCTACATTGTAGCCACAGCTGCCCTGGGGCGCACTGACAGAGGCGAGGCTGCCGGACACTGGCGCCACCAGGCCCTCTGACCACCACCAATAGGCAACAGGTGAAGTGTCTTGCCCAAGGACACAACGACTGAGACTGTCAGAGCCGGGGCTCAAACCGGCAACTTTCTGATTACAAGACGAACTGCCTGTCATTTTTCAATGATAAATGCAGAGAAACTGCCAAATCGGTGGTAGAAAAGCTTGATGCTGTGTTTGTAAATGAGGGCTAGAGAAAGATCCTGGCATCCCAGTGCCAGAAGGGTTCACAGCTGCTTTTTGCAAAAAGAAATGCAGAGAAACTGGCAACTCGGTGGCAGGAAGTTTGCTGCATTTTGCGAATGACAGATAGAGAAAGAACCTGGCATCACAATGCCAAAGTTTGCTTCTGCACTTTGCGTAAAGAGGGATGGAAAACATCAAAGCTGACATCCTATGCTTAGCAGAGATAAACGGCATGGAGGAGCAGCAGAGCATGGAACTAGCGACTATTTTCCAGCTGTGCATTAAATGGTGGTGGGGTGCAGGTGCATAGTACAGAGCTTGCCCCTGCTACCTGGTGCTTTTGCTTTTGGAGCTGCAATTTTGCTTCTGCACAGAAGAAGACTTTGGACTGATATTTAGTGCGAGGTTAAAAACCTACGAAAGTTAGAATACTGGTGAACAGAAGCAGTTAAAACCTGGCTACAACCCAGTCTGAATCCTTAACGGCAGCATGTTCGGAAGACCATACAGAAGCGTGGGAATGGCATGGCTTCTGAGTCCGGTGCTGATGTCTGTCGGCTTTCGGCTAAGTCACCCGGCATGTGGACCAGTTTCAGAGTAACGTAAGTGGAGCTGCGAGCTTTGCTGGTGAGTGATCTTCCTTAATTTCGTGGAGGTGGCCAGTGGCCGGACTTACTTCATAACTGAATTTACTGGAGAGAAGATGACTGAATAGATCAAGCTAACAAAAAATTGCTAAAAAGTTTCCCAGGATGGCAGAGGGCATTCGGTCTCTCTGAACCACTGCCATGACATTCAGAGTGTTTGGGTTTCTTGGATCGCCTGAAGGGAATCAGATAAAATTATGTTACTCTTTTAAGATAAGCTGTGTTAAAGACCTTCTTAAATGGTATTCACACGAAAACGAGAACCGACAAAAACAAACCTTGTTGGCACGAAAAAGAGAACGAACAGCTTGTAGAACTGAGGGTCATATATAGATAAGAAACAGAAGGGGCGTGTTTGGGGGAGTGGTCCCACTCCTGAAATTCAGATAATTTATCTCCAATTAAAAGTAGTATGGGAGGAGCTTTAAGGCACTGTTTTTAATTTTGTTGTTCTGTTGTATATGAATCTTTTTTGTCTTTCAAGTAGTACATGTTTTATATGTGAAAATGTTTTTTGTTAAAAAGTTTCTCTCACCCCTGGATTGCAGAAGTTAATGGAACCGGATGCTTGTTCATCTCTAGCATCATCTGAAACCCTATCTCCTTAAAAACTCTTCTGTGGAAAAAGCTCCTAGCTTGGATCTGGGGACAGACACCCTCTCTACTTTTCAGATAAGGCTTAAGGCTTTCTTTTTTGACACAGCTTATAGTTAGGACTGGATCAGGGGACTCTGCTATAATAGACTTGGCATCCTATGATACACTAAGCGTTTCTCCTTATCTCACCCCTTTTCACTCACCATGTGTTTAGACCACTCTACATTTAATTACAAGTAGTTTTGTCAAAATTAACGTGTTAACGCAAGTTAATCTGCCATCACGGTCAAGGCAATACATTTTTTTAATGCATTTAACGCATCTATTTTTAATCTATTGACAGCACTAATTATAAGTTATTATTAATCTCTGGCAGCAAAAAAAGATGTGGTAGCATATCTCATCACACACCACACTCAGCTAGACTCCGGGACCTTCACCTCCCTCTGCAAGCTTCAAAACTCTGCCTCTCAAATAAACCATGCATATCCCACTAACCTTCATTTCCTCCTGGATACATTTTGTGTCCCTGCTAATTCCCATCTGCTCTGTCCACAATTTACCAGCGCTAGACCACCATGCCACAAGTCTCCCCCAATTGTTTACCTTTGGTGCCTTTACCCCTTCACTTCACCACACCATGCACTTTTTCTTGTTGTTCATGATCTTAAATAAAACTTGTGTGAAACTAACTCAACCTTCTCCATATCTGGTTCTGCAGACACAGGCCCTCTTGACAATCATGCCCAATACAATATCCCCAATACAATATCCTCTTTGTTAGATAGCAGTGGGTTTTTAGGATCTCCTCTCTGCCTACACACCGGCTCCTCAGCATGAGAGACAGATGCCACCAACAACAGTTCGGAAATCGGAAAGATAACAGTAGTCACCATGGTAACACTTGGTGCAGTGACCCGCAGGTTAGACGAGTGGCTCCAGCAGATACCAGGAACAATATCTGAGATCTCTGTCCAGAAGAGCACAGTCCTAGGAACAGGAAAGATACTGCGCAGGACCTACAACCTCCCAGGCCTCTCGCGAGAGGATATATAGATATAATTTGTTTTTATTTAAAAAAATGTTTTACTCTGTTAGATCAGCCACTTTGCCACATGCGCTTGTCTCCGTGAAAAAAACATAAGTACCAAAAAGCCAAGACTACTACCAGAACAGAGCGCTGGTCCATTTTATCAAGGAAATAAAGTTAAAAAAAAAATTTCTCTTAATATATTGGTAATAGCAATAACAAGCTCTTCCTTGGAATAGGATCAAAACAAAATATAATATATTGTACTTTACAAGATAAGTTTTTAGTAAAAAAAAATTACAGTAAAAACAAAGATATCTGTTGGTGTCAAATGTCTAAAATACTTCTAAAATGCTGGTCATGTACAGTTGCATTTGTGGTGTGTTAGCTTTTCGTCTAGCATTTGGTGCATTGCTGCTGATGCTGAATGGAGTCTGTCTTCCAAGTAAATTGGAATGGATCTTAACCCTTTAAGACCTACCAAGTCCGCCAGAGCTTATATTATATTTTTACATGCTGTAGTGCCATTTTTGGGAGCATTTCAAGTTGATATACATATATACAACCATTATAGCCTAACATTTAATAATATGTCTGCATTAAGTGCATAGTACTTACATAAATTGCAAAAAAGTGCAATAAACTACAAACAATTGAAAATTGTTTTGGTTTTTTAACATATATTTCTAGTTAGAGAAATTTAAGAGGCTTATCCCTCAAAACTGTAAATACAAAAAAAAAAAACTAGTTTCCCACCACAGAAAATTTATTAGTGTCTTCATAGTTTTATTTTTGAAATACGCCAATTTTCATATACTGCAGGAAAAACGAAAATATTATAATGCAAATTTGTAAAATTTACTAATAACTAAATAAACTATTTCCAGCAGTGCAATATGAGTCCTAAGCATCCCAGAAACGACACAGAAAGTCATAAAGTCAAACATAACTTTTAAAAACACCAGTATAGGCTCATAAGGCCCAGATGGTAAAATTTCCGCAAGATGACATCACTTCCGGTTTCGGGCAGGTCATGGCGGACATGCGATAGTTCACGCTGATGGAGGTAGGAAGTGTTATGAACAGTTGATCGGATCGGCAAAGCGTGTTTCTGGAATATTATGTTTTTGTTGCTTTTTATGCAGTTTTTGCAAAGCTATATGTGGAAGGAAACTGTGATCTAGAACAAGCTGATGGCATAAGATGTAAGTACAACTCCTCCGGTTTCGTATGCAAAAAAAATTATTGTGCTAGCTTACGTGGTTGCAGTGCTACCGGGATTTAAAAATAGTTACGCAAAATGGAGCGTGCCCGCTCCGACCGGCTTTGAAGGGTTAAACCACACTTCCAAGACAGTGGTAAATCTATGACAGCTTTTAAAGTAGGGGTGCTGTAAATTTCCATTAGCATTTCATGTCAACTTTAATTTAATATCAGAGTGATGACAGATCTTAACACATCAATGAATCACAGATGTGAATGTGGAATGGATTATTGTAACTTGTGGAATAGAGCTCTAAGACTTCTGTATAGAAATATGATATCTGAAAAATATTGTTTAGTTTATATTTATTTTGAATGCATTGTTTTTTGCACTGTTGCTTCATATTTTACTTCATGTGTAATGTGTATATTGTGGTTTTACATATATAATAACCTACATTTAAATGCAAATTTGGGCATGATTCGCCTTTTGCCGGACCTATACATCTACTGGGAATATACTGCCACTATTCGATAACTTCTTATGCTGCACCAGAAGGTATAAACACCAGCTTAAGTATTTCATCTTCATTCCACTAAGTGGTTTAGCTCAAGAAATGACATCAACACAGAGATGGCCAGAGCAGGGACGGGCATTTCTGCAACTGTTGTTGGTGGCATCTGTCTCTTATGCTGAGGAGCCAGTGTGCAGGCGTAGAGGAGATCCTGAGAACCCACTGCTATCTAAGAATGGGGATATTATACTGGGGGGGATGTTCTCTTTTCACACAAGCTGGAAAGACAGAAAGGATTCCTACATGAACCAACCTCTGCCACTACAATGTATCAGGTAAATGACACACTACAAATCCATTTACGTTTAAGGAATCTGTTGGGATTCATTACAAATACAACTGAGGAGTAAAAGGTATTTTAATTTGTTTTAGTTACTTAATTTCCTTTCATTAAATGCTTTAATTTGAAATGCTTTTGCTTTGTATTTCAAGATTTACCCATGATTATTTGTGTCTGTTTTAAGGAACATGATGCAATGCAAATAATTGTCTCAATTAAGTTTAAATTTCAGAGATTTGCAGTTTGCCCAGGCTATGGTTTTTGCAATTGAGGAGATTAATAAGAGTACAGACCTACTGCCAGGAATCTCTCTGGGTTATAAAATATATGATAATTGTGGATCTGTTGCCAGAAGCGCAGGAGTTACACTAGCTTTGGCTAATGGTAATGAAATTGTGTCCATACCCTCCAAGACATCATGTACCAGATCTGCACATGTGCAGGCCATTATAGGAGCGACTTCTTCTCCTACAGCCATTGCAGTTGCTGCTGTCATTGGACCTTTTTTTGTACCAGTGGTGGGTATTTTATATATAATTTTCATCTTTTAATATTTTTTGAAAATGTTTTATTCTCTTAGATTAGCTGTTTTTGTTTATTTGTACTAGTACTAGTATTTTCATATTTTTACAATCGAGTTTTGCAGTAAATTTGAATGTTTTATTTTTAACAGCTTTATCTTTTTTCATTCTCTGACTTTCACATCTATATGTTTTTCATTTTTAATTCTAGATCAGCCACTTTGCCACATGTGCTTGTCTCAGTGACAAAACCAAGTACCCATCCTTCCTCAGAACAATACCCAGTGACTACTACCAGAGCAGAGCCCTGGCACATTTGGTCAAGTATTTTGGATGGACTTGGGTTGGAGCTATCAGATCCAATAATGATTATGGAAATAATGGCATGGCCACATTCACAGAAACTGCACAGCAGCTGGACATCTGTCTGGAGTATTCTGTATCTTTCTTTAGAACAGATCCATCTGACAAAATACAAAAGATAATTGGCATTATAAAGGCTTCAACCTCCAAGGTGATTGTTGCATTCCTTTCCCGTGCAGATTTTCATGTGCTGCTACGAGAGTTCTTGTACCATAACTTGTCTGGGTATCAGTGGGTAGGCAGTGAGTCTTGGATATTTGATTCACAAACAGCAGAAATGGACATACATCACATACTGGATGGTTCCATTGGTCTTTCCATTCCTAAAGCACATGTCACTGGCCTGAGAGAGTTCATACTGGATGAGAAGCCACTGAATTCATCAAATAATGGGCTGTTTACTGAGTTCTGGGAGGCATTATTTAACTGTAAATTTAGGCAGTCAATGTCATCAGCAAACACTCAAAGAGAGTGTACTGGGCATGAAGATATGACTGGAGTTCAAAATAGCTTCATTGACATGTCTCTCATGCCTATCTTTAACAATGTCTACAAAGGAGTGTATGCAGTGGCCCATGCACTTCACAATATCCTCAGTTGTAATAAAACATGTAACAAAACTGTGCAGCTAGATCCATTTATGGTGAGCTTTTTAGTAGCTTAAAATACAGTTTTCACATTAAGTTAAATTATTAAGAAGATTTTTAATAAAAAATGATTCTTAAAACTTTTTAAGCAAGAGTTGTGCAAAATCTTTATCATGTAATGAATTAAGCTATGTCATATTCCTTAGATTTTACAACAGATACGAAAGAGTCACTTCACAACAAAGGAAGGAGATGAGGTTTACTTTAATGAGAATGGAGATCCAGCAGCAAAGTATGACATTATAAACTGGCAGCCAAGAAAAAATGGCGTTGTGGAGTTTGTCACAGTTGGTCTTTATAATCCATCATTAGTTCAAGAAAAACAGCTAAATCTGCAAAACCAGTCTTTAATTTGGGCAAGAAACTCAAAGCAGGTAAAATTCCTTCTTTATGTTTTATGTTTTCATTTCTTTTTTTTCATCTTAGAAATATACACTTAATTTTTTTCACAGTATTTTGGTTTTGATGCTTCAAAATGAGTAAATTGTTTGACAAATCATAGACTTTTTTTTTTTTTGTCAAATTCCTTATACAATTAAATGTTCTTGATCATACAGGTGCCTGTGTCAGTTTGCAATGAAAAATGTCCCCCAGGAACACGTAAGGTTCTCCAGAAAGGAAGGCCTGTTTGCTGCTATGATTGTATAAGATGTGCAGAAGGAGAGATCAGCAACATTACAGGTGTGGTTATATTTCATTTCAATCTTTGCACAAACCAGCACACGCATACCTCATACATTTGACACCACTTTTGTTGGATTTGAAGAAGGTGGGCAGGGGGGGGCAACTTCACTCCTTTCTGATTCTGTGCACTCTGGAAAATATTTAGAATTGTATGCAAATTACTCTAAAATGTAAAGTAAAGTATGCCACAATCACAAATATTAATGGACACTCTAGATGTTACATCTGTCAGTCCTCATTTGATCACAAAACAGAATGCAAGTGTTATTCACTCAATAAACATGTTGTAAACCATCAGTAGGATATTGCATGGATGTTGTAGATGCAAACACAGGCATATGGAATTGTACTGAGTGTAACTACTTGTACCATCTGCTTCAATATTCATTTCCAGATTCTGTCACCTGTGTGAGATGTCTACCTGAGTTTTGGTCAAATGAAAGAAGAGATGCCTGTATCAAGAAGGAAGCAGTGTTTCTATCATATGAAGAAATTATGGGAGCACTGCTCACTGCAGCATCTGTATTTGGGGCATACATGACAATTGGTGTGATACAAATTTTCTTCAAATATAGGAAAACTCCTATTGTCAGGGCAAACAACTCTGAACTGAGCTTCCTGCTGCTCTTCTCTCTAATTCTGTGCTTCCTGTGTTCTCTGACCTTCATTGGTCAGCCCTCTGATTGGTCCTGCATGTTCCGCCATGTAGCATTTGGCATCACCTTTGTCCTCTGTATCTCTTGTCTTCTGGGAAAAACTATGGTTGTTTTAATGGCCTTCAGAGCTACACGTCCAAGTAGTAGTGTTCAGAAATGGTTTGGGCAGACACAGCAGAGACTCTGTGTTACAGCATTCTCTCTTATACAAGTTATCATTTGTATCATTTGGTTAACAACTTCTCCTCCTTTTCCATTTAAGAATTTTAAGGAGATCAAAGACAAGATCACTCTGGAATGTGCTCTAGGCTCAGCTGTAGGCTTTTGGGCTGTGCTTGGTTATATAGGACTTCTGGCTATTATATGTTTTATTTTTGCATTTTTAGCTCGAAAACTACCCGATAATTTCAATGAGGCCAAATTTATCACTTTCAGCATGCTGATATTCTGTGCAGTGTGGATTACATTTATCCCAGCATATGTCAGCTCCCCTGGGAAGTTCAGTGTTGCTGTAGAAATATTTGCTATACTTGCATCAAGTTTTGGACTGCTAATTTGCATCTTCATACCCAAATGTTATATCATCTTACTGAAACCAGAAAAGAATACAAAAAAACATATCATGGGGAAGAAGGCACCTTAGTCACTTTGAAAACTGTATGTAGTAAAATGAGATTTTGTTTACTTACTTAATACAATAAAGACACACAATAGTAATTATATGTATGGTTCAATAACCTTTAGCTTGCATTCACTTCTTATAGTTTCTTTATTATGTTAAACACTAGAATTTTTTACATTTAAATTTAATTGACATGGTACTGCAGATAAATTCAGAAAGCATATGTAACCTGCTCAATTCTTCCTTATTTTTCAAGAGGCTGCTATGTATGAATTGTAGTATTAAGTGCAATGTAACTTGATTAGTTGCTTTGCCTCAAGCACTTCTGCATGATTTCTAGAAAGCCGCTACACTCATGAGATACATGGCAAATGAAATGAGGAAAGTTAACCCTTTCTTTTTGCAACACCAGCCAAACCTTTGCTTGGTATTGGAGTAGAAAAAAATGGTATATGATACTTTATATGATGACAATTTACCATTGAAATCTCCTTACTTAACCATTGTAAACCCAAATTACTGTAAACAAAAGATAAATTGTGTATGACAATTCACACTGTTTATTATCAGTGTGAATTGTCTGAAATATATCCAAACTCCTTATTAACTTCTATGTTAGTGCCTTGTTACGACCCGTCTAGGGGCGAGGTCATAACATGAATGAAGCACCCCCCACCACCACCCCACAAAATACCCAAGCAGCCACAAGAAACAAATATCTGTTCATTGAAATGCCATTTATTTACAACATAATGAAAAGGAAACAACAAAACGTGAGAGTCAACAACTTAGGGTGAGCCAAGGCCAAAATAATAAACTAAACTAAACTCGTATTCCCACACACCTAACCTTACTGTATAAAACTCCTGTGATTTGTGTATATAGACTGTTCCACGGACCCCCTCTAACCACTGCTAAGATGGTACATTCCTCCCATCCCTTTCCCATCCACGTTTGCGCTGGTTCGCCATGATAGCGCTGGTGGAGCTGGGCTGTTGTACTGAACACGTGTTGTGTGTGTGCGTGAATGATAAGTAAGTGCTTTATATTTGTTTGTTCTATGGTTGTAACTTATCATATACTTGCCTATGTACATTGTGTGATGCTTTTATAGAGTTTTCCAGCAGTTTGTGTAGCCACGAGACACTGTATATTCACGCTGATTTGACGAAAATGGCGCTACCCTTGTGAACTGAGCTGCCCAAAGTAAAGATGGAGTCTATCCCTGTGCAGCAGCCCATTTGTGTCCACCAGGGTGTGGGGTTTAGTCATTTTCGAATTAGATTTTCTGTTCAACCCTTTCTGTATTATTTAGACCAGTTTGGTTGACTTTAATTGTTTGCTAATTGTAATTTCTGTTATTTTACAGAACCACACACTTACATATACTCACACGAATTCACTCCTGGAGATGTTTTGGATTAAAGGAACCTAAACTACCATTGCTGTGGACCCTCTCTTTCATCATATAAGTCACCTGTGCCTTCTGACCGAGGATAGGAAAATCCTGCTGTAATTTGCCAGTTTATTAAGCACACACATGTCCAGTTCAAATGGTCCTTCGAGCCGGATTAATTACAGCTTTTCCTAACATGGCGACATCCCGATATGATGAAGAACAACAAGGTGCCCGGCACAGGAGACCACATAGGGTTCCAAGATATCTGGATGACTTCATCTGGACCTATCCCCCCCAGCCGACTAACCCAATTCCACCGAATACTAACGCAACTAGTCCAGTGCTCCAAACATCTACCCCAATACACCAAACAGCTGGCATCGACAGCTCACCAGAGATGAAGAGAATAAGGAGGATGGAGCAGTGTGTTACTCAGGTACAGGAGCAGATGAGGGAGATACAGAGCGCTATACAAGTGTCTTTGAACCTTGGCCAAAGAACCCCCCAAGTACAGTTACAAACCCAGGTCCGGAGCCATAGTATGCCTTTACTAACTGTGGATAATAATCCTACACAAGATCCTCCTATGGGCGGACTAGAAAACATCCCTCCCATATCTCCAGTAATACCTGGCCCTCAGTTTCATACTGTACAGCAGACCTCCCCTTCCACAGCTCATCATGTTGATAACCCTCAAATATTACAGTCAACAGCCCCTACTCTCCCTGTTAACCAACCTATTCCTCAGCTCCCTCTATACGTCCACTCTTCTATGCCATCAGCTGCTCAGCCAACACCAGTGGTACCCCGGTCTGTATTTACAGCAACTGACCAGCCACATCCTCCCTGGTATCAACAAAGAGACCTGAATTGGCCGTCATCAACCCCACAGAGGTCTGTGCCACACAGTGCTGCTCAGTTTAGTATCCCTGGCATTATGCAGTACCCTGTCACGCTGCCACCTGGCATGCCCTTTCCAGGTTATCCGCCTTGGACTTCAGGCCCACCTCTCAGTCAGCCATACGTTACACCAGTGCTGCCACCTGCTGTTAGCTCACAGTATACCTATCAGCATTCTGCTCCAGCTGCACCGCCACCTGTCAGTTCACAGCATGATGTAATTCAGAGCAGCCCACAACACTCCTCATCTCTGCTTTCCTCTCAGAGACCGAACTTGATGGAGATGGCTATTTCCTCTTCATATGGCATTCCTAAACCCAATCTGATCTGTTTCACCACAGGAAAAGAGAGTTTTCTGCTACTGAAGAAAGGTCTGGATGGAGTTTTGGGACCACACCCACATCTATCTGAGGATTACAAATTCCAAGTACTGCTGGATCATCTAAAGTTTCCTCCTGCATTTCAGCTTGCAAAGAGATATGTGCATGACCCTATGCCCTTCACTAAAGCAATGCAGGCTCTACAGCAGCGCTATGGACAACCACGCCAATTAGTCCAAGGTGAAATTAACAACATTTTGAGAGCTCCTACAGTGAAAGCTGGAGATGCACAGGGGTTTGAAGACTTTGCTCTATCAGTTAGTAGTCTGGTGGGACTACTAAACTCCATGGAAGGACCTGCTAAGAGCGAACTAGAGTGTGGCTCCCATGTGGACAGGCTTTTGAGTAAACTCCCCTTCTCCTATCAAGACAGTTTTGCTGAATATTGTCTTGCAAAGGGCATCTTGCAGAGTGACTCAGCTAACACCTATACTCTCCCTGACTTTGCACAGTGGTTGGAGAGGAAGTCACAGGCCATACAGATATCACGAAGAGCTACAGAAAGCTACATATCTGATAAACCCCGCTCAGAACGTAGAGACAAGTCATCACGACCATTAAAGACATCCTCATCAGTCTACTATGGCACTGACAAGCCTACAACACTGACGGCTAATACCACTTCAGCCCCTACTGACAGTAAAGAACCTATGAAAGGGAAGAAAAGAGAGAAATTCAAACCCTACTGCCCCTTCTGTAGCATTACAGAACATTACTTGAGTTCCTGTTCTGATTTCAGCAAGCTAAGTACTACACAGATTATTACGTGGATTAATGACAATAAGAGATGCTGGAGATGTGGTCGGAGTCACCAGCCTGACAGTTGCAATCTGAAGAAACCTTGTGCCACCTGTGGAGAACAACACCTGCAGATCCTTCTGCTGCCTCCAGCTCAAACAAGAGTATCCTGACATTGAGTACAGCCTCCAGCATGGTGTATTTGGACCAAGTCACTCATTCAGGTAGAGTCATGCTTAAAGTAGTCCCAGTTACCCTCCACAATAATGGGCGATCTCTGTCCACCTACGCCATTCTTGACGATGGATCAGAGCGAACTATTGTTCTATCTGCAGCAGTTCATTACCTGCAATTAAATGTCACAGAGGAGTCCCTCAAACTACGAACCATCAGGCAGGAGACGTCACAGTTACAAGGCGCATCTGTTTCTTTCGAACTAAGCGCACCCAGCTCTCCCCAAATCAAACATCACATCAGACGTGTTTTTAGTGCTAAAGAACTTAATCTGGCAAAACAATCCTGTCCAGTGGACATACTCCGTCAGAGATATCCACATCTGGATGACGTTCCTATCCAAGCATTTAAGGATGTGCAGCCTATGCTTCTTATAGGCTCAGATAATGTCCAGCTCATCACCCCTCTGTCACCTGTCAAAGTTGGTCCACTAGGCAGCCCTGTTGCTGTCAACACTAACCTCGGTTGGGCCATCCAGGGACCGGCTACCTTTCTACATCTACCTACTGAAGCTTCATGTCTGCACACATCCCTGTTACCAACTCCCTCTCAAGCGCTAAGACAGAACGTTGAGAAGCTGTGGCAGTTAGATGTGCTCCCCTTTCGATCAGAGAAAGAGGTAACTCGCTCTAAACAAGACAAAGAGGCACTGGAGTTACTGCAGAAAACCACAGAACGTGTACAGGTGGATGGGATAGCTCGTTATGCTACTCCTCTGCTCCGCCCCATCGTATTGTGCATCATAACAATAAGCCCAGGATAGTTTTCAACTGTTCCTTCCAATACAGGCAAGACTGCCTTAACGACCAGCTGCTACCAGGTCCAACTCTCGGTCCATCCTTAATAGGTGTCCTGTTGAGATTTAGGGAGCACCCTGTTGCTGTGAGTGGAGACATACGAGGTATGTTCCATCAGGTGCGGCTTCTTCCACATGACCGGCCCCTGCTGAGATTCGTGTGGAGAGATATGGAAAGAGATCGGAGCCCGGACATTTATGAGTGGTGTGTCCTGCCCTTTGGAACCACATGCAGCCCCTGTTGTGCCACATATGCCCTTCAGCGCCATGTGCAGGATCATAAAGATGGCAATGAACAAGTACTAGACTCAGTGCTGCGCTCATTTTATGTCGATAACTGTTTGCAATCTCTGCCCTTTGCTTTGCAGGCATGACCACTTGTCGATAACATCAGAGAGTTGCTATCTACTGGTGGTTTCGAAATCCGACAGTGGGCCAGTAACTACCCAGAGGCTGTTGCTCATCTCCCTACTGAAGCGAAGTCCCCTACCTGCGAGCTGTGGTTGACTGAACACCAACCAGATCCTCAAGAACCAACCATAGGCTTGGCATGGCACTGCTCCACAGACCAGATTGCCTACAGATGTCAGCCAGTGGTTCCTCAGGAGTCAACCATGAGAAACATCTACAGCATCCTCGCCTCTCAATACCACCCACTGGGTTTCATCATCCCCTTCACGACCCGGGCTAAGGTTATTGTTCAACGTCTGTGGCAGAACGACAGGAACTGGGACGATCCCATCGAGGGCGAGTTACTCCAGCGGTGGCAAGAGTGGGTGAGTGAGCTACAGTATCTACCAGAAATCTGTCTGCCTAGATGCTACACAGCCCCAGCAACCCAAGAGGGAACTTTCCAGCTGCATGTATTCTGTGATGCTTCAGAGAGTGCTTATGGAGCAGTGGCATATTTGAGATTTAAATCAACAGAACATGAGGTCCACACTGCCTTTATCATGGCCAGATCACGTGTGGCACCCCGCAAGAAACTGTCGATTCCCCGTTTGGAGTTGTGTGCTGTACTGGCTGGGGCACAACTGTCTAGACTCCTCCTCAGTGAGCTTACTCTGCCCATTAGTGAGACTACTTTATGGACCGATTCTACCACTGTGTTGAATTGGATCCAGTCTGAGCCCTGCCAATATAAAGTGTTTGTAGGTACTCGTATTGCTGAAATAAAGGAGCTGACTGAGGCCGCCAGCTGGAGGTATGTCCCCTCGGCTTTGAACCCAGCAGATGATATCACCCGGGGAAAACCATTACGCGAGCTGTCAAAACCTAGCCAGTGGATGGATGGGCCCCCCTTCCTGAGACAAGCATCCAAGCAGTGGCCAGCACGACCTACTGTGAGTACAGACACTGAAGATAATACTGAGTTCAAGAAATCAGCTTTCTGTGCCTATGTTACTACAGATTTGGCACAGTCTGATCCTGCATACAACACCAAGGCTGATTTGGTGCAGGCCACCTACCTGTCTTCTCACGGGGTGGCTGCCCCTCCTATGTCAGCAGCACAACAACTAGAGACAGAAGTTCAAATTCTCAAACAGGCACAACAAGACAGCTTCCCTGTTGAAGTACACACACTTAAATCTGGGAAAGAGGTGCAGAAAGACAGCAGACTTATTAACCTTTCTCCAGAATATGACAGTCAGCTTGGCCTCATACGAGTAGGTGGACGTCTCCGGCGGGCAGAGCAGATGGACACTGACACTCTGCATCCTATCCTGTTGTCACCAGACCACCCTACTACTCAGCTCATCATCAAAGACTATGATACACGTCTCCTGCATCCTGGCCCAGAACGTGTCTTTGCCAAATTGAGATGCAGGTATTGGATTTTAAGAGGCAGACAGGCCATAAGGAAGCATCAGTATCGCTGTTTGGAGTGTAAGAAGTGGAGAGCCAATCCTGTTTCACCTAAGATGTCTGATCTTCCTGCTACCTGCTTGCGATTAAATCAGCCACCATTCTGGTCCACAGGAATTGACTGTTTTGGCCCTTTCACTATAAAGTTAGACAGGAGACGAGAAACGGTGGGCCATTATATTCAAATGCCTTACGACCCGCTGCATTCACCTCGACCTTCTCACTGGTATGGACACTGACTCCTTTCTCATGGCTCTGCGCAGATTTATTGCTCTATGAGGAAAAACCCTTTGAAATACTGAGTGATCAGGGCACCAATTTCAGAGGAGGAGACAGAGAGCTGCAGGAGGCATTCAAAGCGATGGAGCCACGACTGCAGGAGAAGCTCAGTGAACAGAGCATCACTTTCCACTTCAACCCTCCACATGCTCCACATTTTGGGGGAGCCTGGGAACGGGAGATCCGTTCAGTCAAATCTGCACTTCAAGTTGCTCTCAAAGGTCAAGCGGTGCCAGAGGATTTGTTGCTTACTGTTCTTATTGAAGTAGAGGGCATACTTAATTCCAAGCCACTGGGATATGTTTCCTCAGATATTGCAGATGTTGATCCGATCACGCCAAATATGTTGATCATGGGGTGGCGTGATGCTTCCCTTCCCCAGGCAATTTATGGCACCAGAGAACTTGGAAGGCGAAAATGGCGTCACAGCCAAGTCATAGCGGATCAGTTCTGGACTCAGTTCATTCAGCGCTACCTGCCTGGACTGCAGCCTCGCCAGAAGTGGAACCAGACTACTCCACCTTTGAAAGTGGGACAGACGGTCATGGTGGTGGACTATCAGCTCCCACGGGCCTTCTGGCCCGTAGGACAGGTAACACAGGTGTTTCCCAGCCCGGATGGACAGGTGCGAGGAGCTGAAGTCGCTATTGGGGAACATAAATACCAACGGCCTGTGTCAAAACTTATCACTTTACCTGAACTGTCAGCTGAATGTCCTTAGTTATATTCACATGGGTTTTTTAATGTTTACTAATGTGCTATACACATTAGGGGGCGGCTGTATAAAACCCCTGTGATTTGTGTATATAGACTGTTCCACGGACCCCTTCTAACCACTGCTAAGATGGTACATTCCTCCCATCCCTTGTTTTGTGTTTGCGCTGGTTCGCCGTGATAGCGCTGGTGGAGCTGGGCTGTTGTACTGAACATGTGTCGTGCGTGTGCGTGAATGATAAGTAAGTGCCTTATATTTGTTTGTTCTATGGTTGTAACTTATCATATACTTGCCTATGTACATTGTGTGATGCTTTTATAGAGTTTTCCAGCAGTTTGTGTAGCCACGAGACACTGTATATTCACGCTGATTTGACCAAAATGGCGCTACCCTTGTGAACTGAGCTGCCCAAAGTAAAGATGGAGTCTATCCCTGTGCAGCAGCCCATTTGTGTCCACCAGGGGGTGGGGTTTAGTCATTTTCGAATTAGATTTTCTGTTCAACCCTTTCTGTATTATTTAGACCAGTTTGGTTGACTTTAATTGTTTGCTAATTGTAATTTCTGTTATTTTACAGAACCACACACTTACATATACTCACACGAATTCACTGCTGGAGATGTTTTGGATTAAAGGAACCTAAACTATCATTGCTGTGGACCCTCTCTTTCATCATATAAGTCACCTGTGCCTTCTGACCGAGGATAGGAAAATCCTGCTGTAATTTGCCAGTTTACTAAGCACACACATGTCCAGTTCACTTACAGAAAACAAAAGCCAAAACCAAAGGCTGAGTCTGACCTCTGTGACCTACACAAAACAGAAGAAAAATGAGTGATCAAAAGAAATGGCAGCTCACCCCTACCCATTCCACCTCCTTAACTGCTACAGGGAACCACAGCCAGCGGTTGTCACAAGCGTACTGCTCAGGTATTGGGAGAAGCTCGAGAACCTCCCTCGCCGGCAGCGCTCCAGCGCTCATTTAAGAGGTGGGTCCTCCACCTGCAACCAGTCACTTCGGAGCTGTACATTCACGGACTGATCGCAGCAGGGCTCCTGGACAGTTTAATTAACATACCACAGTGCGTTGTCCACACAAAAACAAACACATACGGTCATAGCAACCTAATTTAGACATACCATTGATGCTCTTGCTGAACAAGAAAAAAAATATAATTTTATGGGTGCCAGAATTCCTTTTTTTTTACTCTCACATACTTTCTTCTATTAGATGCACATAATTTTATTCTTAGATAGTTTTATGTTAATTTTTATATTTCCACATTTTTATTCTCACATTTATACATTTTAACGTGGATGTACACTGTATGTAAGACAGCAGAAGGAGAACCCGGGGGTTGAACATATATTTGCTGGGGACAATAACAGGGGCATGTTTGAAATCCGTACTTCCCAAATTCAAGTGTTAAGTGTCCTACCAGGGGGGACATGACACTGGAACATGTGTAACGTAATATCAAGCGTGCCTACAAAACAACACCGCCTCGGACAATCTGCCCACCTCTCTCTGCTCTTCATCCCTGCCTACATCCCCCAAAGGGAAACAAACTCCTCCAAGCACATATGTAAATAAAACATGGCCACATGATGCTTTCCTTCAGCTAAAGGACTGTCTTGATCTGAGAGACTCATCCATATTTAAACTGCAGAACCTGGAAACCTTAACTTCGCCTCTGTCAGTGCGCCCCAGGGTGGCTGTGGCTACACTGTAGCTTGCTATCACCAGTGTGTGAATGTGTGTGTGAATGGGTGGATGATTGTGTATAGTGTAAAGTACTTTGGGGTCCTTAGGACCAAGTAAAGCGCTGTACAAATACAGACCATTTACCATTTACTTAGTTTGTCCATGGAGGATGCCATCACCCTTCACAGAACGCTGATCATTCTGTAGAACAACATTAGCTACATGAAGATGCTCTTTGTGGACTACAGCTTAGCGTTCATCACCACAATCCCAGACATCCTCACCACCAAACTGTACAACCTTGAGAAGACGTCCTGTCTAACCAACTACAATTAGTCTCAGACTTCCCACCCAGTGTCAGACAGAGGCTGCCCATAGAGACCGCTGCAACCAGCTGGCGAGTTTGGAAACTGTGGTCACCCTAGCTGAGGATCATCTGGCTGCATGGAGGCAAGCAAAGGAGGGCTGCAGCCAGCCGGTCAGCAGGCCCTGCCCCATCGAAGTGGGTTAGGGCTAGCCACCACTACATTCCACAAACCCAGTCGCTCCCTGGCAACAACAGGCACTGCACCCAAGCCACTAGGGGTGGGAGTGCTGAAAGTGTGGTCGGTCGGGACACCCACTACAGGATTGTTAGCTGATGGAGGTCAGTTGGGTGTTCCGCTTTGGCTGCTCTCTGGTAAGGTGTCAAGGGGGCATACAGCAGGCTTTTGTGGACATGGGCTGCAAGCATACCCTAGTTCACGGTTCACCCCAGGACATTGTTGGAAGCAGAGTGGGTGAAGATTAAGTTGTTCATGGGGATATTCACAAATACCCCACTGTGCTGCTGCTATTAAAATACAAGGGAAAAACGCATGGGATAAAGGTTGCACTTAGCTCACGATCATAACACTCAAAAAAATGAAATTGGGTGGTTGTTACATGCATAAGATCCAAACTTGTAATTTGAACTAAATAATTCCATGTTTCTATGGTGAACGTAACGAAATCATGTAGCATCTGCATGAAATTCAGCAACTTAATTTGTTGTTGTTGAGGTGACTTCATACAATCTAGTAAGCGCGCTTAGTTGCCTGGATCCAGCCACTCTTACTGGATTGTATCATGTCATCTCAACAAGAACAAATCAAGTTGCTGAATTTCATGCAGATGCTACATGATTTAATTACGTTCACCATAGAAACATGGAATTATTTCATTCAAATTACAAGTTTGGATCTTATGCATCTAACAACCACCCAATTTCATTTTTGTGAGTCGACTCACGAAATTCACAAGATCACACTAGATGTCAAACCACAGGAAAATCAGTGGGGTTACAAGAGGCAGACAACCACACCACGTGTATGCTGTTACTATTTCTTATGGTTTAACTTGTCAAGGATAACAACATAAAGCATCTTCAAGCATAGCTTTCCTACTTTTGTTACGTCTGTATTGACAGATTAATGCCATGGTGGTTCGTGCTGTTGCCTCAGAGCAAGAAGATCCTGGGTTCGAATGTGGCGAAGTTTGCAGTGGGTTCTCTCTGCGTACTCTGGTTTCCTCCACAGTTAAAAGTCATGCAGTTGTAAGGGTAACTGGTTATTCTAAATTGCCCAAAGGTGTTAAAGTGCAAATGATTGTTTGTTTCTGTATGATAGACTGGCGACCTGTCCAGGATGTACCCTGTCCCTCTTGCCCTATCACTTCCGCAGCCCAGATAAAGATAAGAAGATGGGTGGATTGGAAGTTGCTGTAAATCCATTGATTTTTTTTTTTTGTTGAACATTACTTAATATGAATACAACATGTACTACAGACATAAGTTACATTTCATTCATTCAACAAGATTATCATTGGTGTAACAAACAAATATTTTACTAGTTCATGTAACAAGACTGATTTTTGATGTGCCAAAGTGTTTAAACAATATAAGATGGATTTAAATAAATTTAATTGGACTAACGTGGTGCAAACATGTTGATTGAACAAAAGTCAAATTAATTGAATGTTAATGCTAATATTATGTTAAACCTACACACATATATCGTGTTGACACAACACAATCAAGATGGATTAATATAACATGATTTGTTTAGATGGAATATAAGTGGCAAGATAAAATTACGTTCATCCAATGAATTATTTTTTTGAGTGAACCTTTAGTAGCGTGTACTGACTGAGTAGACCTCACTAGAAGGTCCTGCTGGCTCCAACGATTCACCCCACGGAATTTTCCACTGAAGCAGTCTCATGATGACCCCTACACTCAGACTTTAACTAAGTGATAGAAATTAATGGTTACTTGGTGCACCCTGAAGCCGCATGGACCTACTTGCACTTCATATTGTTAAATGATAGGCTTTATTGAGTAATTTGTGATACTCGCACAGAGGAACACACACAGTTGTTGTTGTTTATGACAAGACTCTGGAAAGAATAATGGCCAGATGTTATTGGCCGGGCATCCACGTGGATTATGGACCTAAAGTCCATGATTCGGAATTTCATTCATAAGGATGAACACAATTGTGATCGCTGGTTAGACCCTCTGTTGTTTGCAGTGCATGAGGTGCCCCCTGCAGAAAGCCGCAGGGGTGTTGGACCCGCTTAAAGAAAACTGAGAGGAAGGTCCAAGCCCAGCAAAAAATCAGATTCAGTAGGTTCTGGACCTGAGACCAAAACTGTACACTTTGAGGAGGTTATCATGAGAGACACTGCTCAAGTCCCAGCAGCACAGAGCAACAGAGGGGCTAGACTCAGGCAGTTTTCACCGGGAGACAAAGTGCTTGTGTTACTTCCCTCTTCCAGTTGCAAGGACCCTTCTTGTTCAACCAGCGAGTGGGAAACAAGTTATCCTTCATATATAACTAATATCACTAATACATATGTATACTATTGTCAGAACACGTGATCAGTACACTAAGGTAAAAAAAATTTCCATCGCAACCTCCCAGAACACTCGTTCACCCTCTGCTCAGACCCTGCTCCGCTGCAGTGCTTCCAGCGCATGAAGGATGCCAACGCCCAGATCACCTGGTGGGATCTGGCTTTTTAGACCTTTAAATTCAAGGTGATCCATAGGCCTGGTCCTCAGATGGCAGTGGCCGACTTCTTCTCCCACACCCACAGGAGGGGGAGTAGGTTCGGCCAGATGGCTCCCCAGTCTCGGCCAGGTGGTGAGGGTGGTGGTGGGGATGTGTCTTTGGGGTAGGTGCAGGGGAGGGATGAAGCAGCAGGCTCGAGGGGCAATGCCAGTGAGGCTGACAGGGCAGCTGTTCCTTATCCTCCTAATTAGTGTCTTCCTTTTTCAGTGACGCCAGGATGGGAGAGAGGAGAGGAGTCAGCTGGAAAGCTGAGAAGGCCATGTGGACATGTCCACTAGTTTGTATATGTCTCTCTTTTTCTATATAATTCTCCAGTTTGTTCTGTATTCTATTCTACAATCAAATTTAAGATCCCGCTCCTCACATAAAAGGGCTTGAATAACAAGGGCCCATCTTATCTTGAGACCTCATAATACTCATTTCACTCTCAGAATGCAGATGTGCTTGTGGTTCCTAGAGTATTTAAAAGTAGTATGGGAGGCAGAGTCTTTAGCTTTCAGGGACCTCTTTTGGGGAACCAGGTCCTAGATTGGATTTTGGAGACAGACACCCTCTGTACTTTTCAGATTAGGCTTAAGACTTTCCTTTTTGGCAGGTTTTTCATCTTCAATTCAATTCAATTCAATTTTATTTATATAGCGCCAAATCACAACAAATGTCGCCTCAAGGCGCTTCATAGATACAGAGAAAAGCCCAACAATCATATGACCCCCTATGAGCAAGCACTTTGGCGACAGTGGGAAGGAAAAACTCCCTTTTAACAGGAAGAAACCTCCGGCAGAACCAGGCTCAGGGAGGGGCGGCCATCTGCTGCGACCGGTTGGGGTGAGAGAAGGAAGACAGGATAAAAGACATGCTGTGGAAGAGAGACAGAGATTAATAACAGATACGATTCAATACAGAGAGGTCTGTTAACACATAGTGAGTGAGAAAGGTGACTGGAAAGGAAAAACTCAATGCATCATGGGAATCCCCCGGCAGCCTACATCTATTGCAGCATAACTAAGGGAGGATTCAGGGTCACCTGGTCTAGCCCTAACTATATGCTTTAGCAAAAAGGAAAGTTTTAAGCCTAATCTTAAAAGTAGAGATAGTGTCTGTCTCCCGAATCCAAACTGGAAGCTGGTTCCACAGAAGAGGGGCCTGAAAACTGAAGGCTCTCCCTCCCATTCTACTTTTAAATACTCTAGGAACAACAAGTAGGCCTGCAGAGCGAGAGCGAAGTGCTCTAATAGGGTGATATGGTACTACAAGGTCATTAAGATAAGATGGGGCCTGATTATTTAAGACCTTGTATGTGAGGAGCAGGATTTTGAATTCAATTCTGGATTTAACAGGAAGCCAATGAAGGGAAGCCAAAACAGGAGAAATATGCTCTCTCTTTCTAGTCCCTGTCAGTACTCTTGCTGCAGCATTTTGGATTAACTGAAGGCTTTT